>NC_040238.1:24877130-26077130 GCF_001444195.1 Xiphophorus couchianus
AACCCCCCCAAAATTATGCAATTATATCTTCAATGCACACCTCAACTCTGTTTAATATAATTTTAAAACAATTATTAATAAAAACTCCAATAAAAAAGGTGATTTGAAAATGTTCTTACTTGCATTTGCGTGTGTATATTAGAAACCGGAGATGTGGAGGTCCGTGATAATATCTGGTATTCTATTACCAGATATTATACAAATACCAGATGTGACTGCCGACGTCACATGACGTTAGAATGGATTGTTGTTGTTTCGTCGTGCAGTGGAGGAAAATTGACTGCCATCAGAGAAGCGCTGATTTTTATGTTGGGTCAGACGCTTTTTGCTTGTTGGCTTCTTACAAGCCCAACTGCTCCAGTTGCAATGGAGGAACAGTTCTGGGAGAGCCAAATGTTTTAAACCAACTGTTTCTCCCAAAACGGAGGTACGATGCCATTCCACGTTTCTGGTTTTGGATCAGACTTGGACCCACGCTCTGTTAGTATGGCCTCCTCTCAAAGCTGAATCCAGTTACTAATCAACCACTGTTTCTCTATCCAGTCAGCAAACTCCCTGGTATTCATGCTGCATTCCAGTTTTAGTCATAACTGGGAAATTATGACTTCCCAGTTGCAAAAAGCTACTGGAATTCTCTCCTAAGTTGCATTTCCCACTGGGAAAGTGGGAGCAACTCTGGCTAGCCCTACCTAGTTACAGCTTGTAAGGCCGACCTCGCAAAATGGGTCAGCAGTCGTAATGAGCTGCGATGTTTATTTTACAAGATATACTTGCAAGAGTGTATCTAAAATCAATGTCACATGTAGCTTGTGCATTTCTAAATTGAAGAAATTAAGCTTCAAGAAAATAAAGTTGAAAATGATGCTCATAAGAGGGACTGCGAACAATGCCTGAGGGAGTCACCATGTTGAAATTCAAACTTTTCCAAAATCTGTTGCGTTAAACTCAGCTCTGAATTTCCACTTCCATTGGGTTTCAATACATTTTTTCTTCTTACCTCCAACCCTTTGTTTTCTCAATCAAATTTTAAGTTTCTTTCTTTCTTAATTAAAAACTTAAAACTCATCTCTGCTCTCTGCGCTTGGATCTTTTAATCAAACCATGATAATATTTTGTATTGAAATGGAAGAGATTAACCAGCAGTGACAAAACCACTGCATCACCGTGTTGATCTAAAACCATCTGAGCAAGAAAAACAGAATAGGTGTGTTTGAAAAAGGAAGCTCAAAATCCTTAAAATAGCTCTTAATTGGATACATACAAATTCACTAACACCACGCATTCTGTACCAAATCAAAACATGAAGCTTGACAAAGCTTATCTCTACAAAAAGTGAAAGCAAGCAGATATTGGTGTTAGAAAAAAAAGGGGGCTGCATTTTCCTTTACGAACTCAAACATCTACAATAAATCAGAAAAAGGAAGACTTAACTTTCCTTTGAACCACTAAATTAATATTTACTTGTATAAGTGCAGTAACAATGAGCTCTGTAACATATGTGATTTATGGAGTCTACCAACTTCTGAATCCTGAAGATGTGTTCCAGGCCAGGATCATTGTAATACTCGGCTTTTCTCAGTTTTGCCTCAGAAACAGCGGCTTCTGTATTAGACTCATGCTCACAGTTTGGGCCAGCCACTCCACAAAAAGTAACCTTGTTGGTTTGCAACCAAGAGACGTGTTGTTTACTAGTGAATTTGGGAGTTGTGGTTTTGTTGAAACACCACTTTCAGTCACATCATCTACTCAGTCGAAGTCGACATCAGCCTTTATTTAACCAGGTCATTGAGACCTTGAAGGTTGACCTGGCCACTTCAGAAACACAAACCACAAATAAAACAGTCATTTTACATGTAAAGTGCAATTTGTTAAAAACAGTCATTTTGACAAAGCAGTACAGCTGTGTGCATTAAAAGAAGATGACCTACAAAGGAATATAGCAAATTACAGTTAAAAGCTGGTTAAAGTGTCTATTGAACATCTTTAAGACATGCGTTTTGTCTTTTACGTGAGAAATAAACAAAAGTTTTAAATGAGACAAGTTCAAACCTTTTTAAATTTGTTTTGGTGAATATTCCAAGCAGAATGAGCAGCAGAGTAACTAAAGGTATGCTTTTCTGAGAACCAAGATTCTGTTTCTCCTTTCTGCAGGTGTAGAAGCAGACTTCTAGGATGTTCTCTTGTGTTCTCTCTATCCTTCTTTGTCTCCTCTATCTCCCTCTTTCCCTTTGAACCTTCCTTTCTTTTCCATCTCAACGTCCATTTCATTTGAAATAAACCCTAAGCAATTTCTCAGAAAGACATACATGTTATAAAAAAGAGGCATGCTTATCTATCATCACATGTCGTTTCTCCATCAGTAAAACTGTGGCGTACCTCGGTTTCACACAGATTCTTCTTTCACCCTGATAGTCTTTGCTGCTTTAGTTCCAACGGCGGTTTTGTGTTTTATTTATCAACTTTCTCGTTTAGATTTCAATTTGACATGGTCTTAGATCATTTTATCTGAAGATTTCCTGTATTTCTTCATATGATTTCCTCCTCTAAGACCAGGATTTTACTCAGGGTTTGCGCTTCATTGCTTCAAAACAATGACCTATTTTACTCAGATTTTTCAAATAGATCTATACTAAAACCAGCACAAGCAACAGCTGCTGACTTCATTGTTGCGTAAAGGCAACCTGTTTGAAACCAGGTTTTCTATGGGAATTAATGCATAAACTGCTGTTTTGACTAGGCCCCTTTCAACTAATGATTTAATTCCACAGAATCAGCAACATGCATAAAATGACAATTGGTTTAGTTGGTTTTCTATTACTCTACTACACAAAATTGAGGTTTGGCATGTAGGAATATATCCAGGGTTGCTGGTGCCTATCTCTAGCTAAGTTCCGGGCGAGAGGGGGGGTACACCCTGGACAGGTCGCCAGTCTGTCGCAGGGCAACACAGAGACATACAGGACAAACAAACATGCACACACACTCACACCTAGGGAGAGAACAATTAATCTGACAGTCATGTTTTTGGACTGTGGGAGGAAGCCGGAGTACCCGGAGAGAACCCACGCATGCACAGGAAGAACATGCAAACTCCATGCAGAAAGACCCCAGCCGGGAATTGAACCCAGGACCTTCTTGCTGCAAGGCAACAGTGCTACCAACTGCGCCACTGTGCAGCCCATGTAGGAATATATGATTATTAAAACATGACAGCTAGTTTTGACTCACGTGAGATCAGTAGAAAGATGAGTGAAAAAAAGGAGAAACCGTTTCAATTTGGTTTTTCTGTGTCGCGGGCTGGCCATGCCTCATTCCAGTTCTGTCACCAGCCTCTTGCAGCCTATCAGGCCACATTAGAGCCAACGGCGATGTCCCACAGAGAAGATGTAATTAGAAAGCTGTCCTGCATCTCCTCTTCAGAATTTAGCGGCCCAGAGAACAGGTCAGGGCGGCGCCGGGGCTGACAAACACAGTCTTGTCAGGAATGTTCATGTTCATATTAACCTCAGGTCAGCCTCAACAAGTAATCAGTAGAAATTTGAGAGTTAGAAACAATACGTTGTTGGCTTGTGGCCAGATTGCTGAGTGATGAGACAAATGAAGAATTTCTGCACACTGCCAACTTTTAAATGAGAAATATCAAGAAGTTGCCAAAAAAAAAAATCATCAGCAAATCGATACATCTTTTTGTGAATATCTCTCTTTTTACCGCTTTTTATTCCCACTTTAATTTTTAGTCCCATTTTCAATGGACAGACAAAGACAAATCAGACATTTTACAGAGTATTATGGCACTTTTATGACTGAAACTCTTGAATTTAGATCCAGTGTGAGAGCTGCCCATCTATTTAAGTCCTATTAACAGAGTCGTAGTTACCTCTTAAAGTAAAACCCAATGTCAGTCAATCTTTGTTTGGTTTTTTTTTTTTTAGCTTGCATCCAATATTTTCTTGCTCTTTCTCATCAGTCTTACTCACTGTTGGAAGATTAATCTCAGTGCTGCAGATTGGCTAGAAGAAAAGCTCCCACACATCAGGAAGCTTTCTTTATTGCATTTATGTTCTCTGTCCGTCAAACGCAAATCTCAATTAGATTAGCATTTTCCACAGCTTCCATCTATTATTTCCACACTCATTTAGTTCATTAGCTTGTATATTTTTTTCCCCCATTTTCCTTGTTAATAGCCTCTTGTGCTGAACTTATTTTCTTGGTGTACTCAGAATTACACTTGTCTGTAGCGCTCCACTGTCTGAAGACAAATGAACACCGTGATGAAACATACGTTGTCCTGTGGGCGTCATGCCAGTGGGTAATTGCTCCTCACACCCAGCGTAAAATAGCTCCACATGTTCGACAGAGGATTTCTGTGTGGATATGATATCTTGATATCCAGGGCACGCCAGCTGTTGCCTGTCCCTCTCGGTGATCTTATGCAAACACAAAGCAACGCAACATGCCAGGAATCATCATAAACGCCTCAAATCCTGGCATTAATACTGAAACCTTGACAACAGAAGATTTCATCAGCACAAACCTCGCATATTAAAGAGGCGAAAGAATAAACAGTTAAAAACAAGATTTCTGCACCGGCTTTTATATTATCTCAAGAACCTCTGTTATAGAAAAGACCAGAGCCGGCCCAAGCCTCGATGGGGCCCTAAGCGAGATCTGGTTTTGGGGCCCTCTAGTTCTGCTAACATTGTGGACTGGCTGCAATCAGCAGTCCGATCATTAGATCATTCACACACCTGCCATAAACTTATTGCGTCTCTGGCAGTGCTGTGTACATTATATACATGTAGAATATAGGATACATTTATTGGCCAACTGATTTATCGACCAGTTGATTTCTGGGCGCCTATTTCCTTCATTTTGGGGGATGGTGATCAGCTGATACTTACACGTGAAGCCCATCTTATCTTATCTTCGTCAGCAAAGGTTTAAAAATCAGTCTCTGTCCTCTTCTGCTCTGCAGGGAGAGGTTTGACTGACAGACCGGCCCACCAGGTCAGGTCTGAATGTTTACAGTTAACAATATTCACCCCACTGTTGCCAACTCAGTGACTTTCTTGCTATATTTAGCGACATTGCAGACAAAAAAAAATCATATCAGCCAAAATCAAAATCGGCAGGTCAGGCTTTTTAAAGATTGGTAACCAGGGCGCATATCTTTTCGCATCATTAGATGTTGATAAATCTTTCTGTTCTGATCTAGATAAAATTCTCTTCAAGTTTATGTGGAAAAATAAGGCCCATTAAATAAAAAAATCTGTTCTGTCAAACTCTTCAGCTGAAGGAGGTTTAGATGTTTGGACTTTTACTGTCAAATGTTAAAAATTAATTGGATTAAAAGATTTCTAAAAAATAAAAAAAAATCCAAATTCCATGTGGAATATTTTTCCAAATCATTTGTTCAGTAAACTAGGGGGTCTAAATTTTTTATTGCGTTGTCCTTTCTCAGTTGGAAAACTTCCAGTCAAATTAGCTACATTTCATCAGCAGGTTCTGTTATGTTGAAATCTTCTATATAAACACAACTACTCTCCTCATTACTGCATCATATGGAACAATGCTTATATAATACATAAAAACAAATCACTATTTCTTCATAAGTGGGTTGATAATAACATTAATTTGATAAATCAGTTACTCGACAGTAATGGTGAGTGGTATACCATTTTATGAACAACAATGACAGACAGATGTCTCAAAAAGAATTTGAAGTGGTCATTACAGCCGTTCCTCATAGTTTTCTCTGTCTAGCACAAACCATACATCCAAACAATCTAAACCTTCATGAGTCAATTCCAATTGAAGGAACTAATATAATGAATAAGAAATTTACAAATGGGTTCATCAGAACTCACTTACAAACTTTCTGCACTCCCGTAAGTAAAATTATTTGAGCAAAAAATTGTGGAGTGCAATCTTTTTATTGCCTCATAAATATGTAATTACTAATAGGATCAAAGAAGTTTTATTTAAGATTTTACATAGATATTATCCAGTTGAAAATAATATTTGTCGCTTCTCTGCAGATGCCAGCAACAACTGCTCTCTTTGTCTGTCAGAAGGCGAAAGTATTGAACATTTATTTGTGGAATGTTCTCACACTACAATATTTTGATCAGGCGTGCAAAAACTCCATACAGAAAAAATAGGAAAAAATATTGTTTTATCAAATTTACATATTTTACTCATCTTTAACAATTCAACTTTTTCTTTAGATGAAATATATTTAGTGAATCTTATTATAATCCTAGCAAAATATTATGTACACAGGATGAAATGGAGTTGAAAAAATCCCCTCTTAATAGTTTTCAAGAAACTGACTTAAAATGTATATTGCCTCTGTTGAAAAACTTAACTTTAATAATAAGAAACTGGTAAAAACTTTAACTCTTTTCCCAAAATGTAACTTCATCTCATAAGCAGATCCCTCTGTTATTTTCTTTTCTTTTTTTGTTGCTTTTATTGTTCTTTTTGCTGTTTGTGTGTTCGCATGTATTTGAATATATTTTTGACACTTTTTGTTATGAAAACCTAACTGAAAAAGTACACATCATTTTATTTTACCAATGTATAGATATTTATTTAACTTTTGTCTTTCTAGACTTTAACATCAACACCCTCAGTGTCTGTAATTATTCTTTATTTGTTTTTTATTATTATAATATTTTAATATTTGTCTTTGAGTTAACATCAGTATGTATGTTGATGTTATTTGTTTGAAATAAAGTAAAAAACACAAAAACAAACTTTGAGCAGCATTGATTCGTAGCGGTTAAGACCCTCCTCCTGGCTCTGATTGGTTGTTTTTGGCCCAGGGAGGAGGTGGACGAAATCGATTTTTTCACCGATTAGCTATCACAACATGGTGAGAGTTTTAATAAAATATAGGTAAACATTTCTTTTTGTAAAAGTCACATACCCCAGCTTTAAATATAATGCATTTTTGTAGTGTTATACAACTGGTGTAATAAGATTCAACTGTTGTAACTCTCAAACTTAATGTCTGTTTAACAAAATTTTCCTAAAGAATGTTTGAGCTTGTGTAAGAAAGCGGGGCAATAGACTAGCTTGAAGAACTGCAAGTGGGCAGTAATTGGTCAATAGCAATTTGTATCTAAACCAACTCGGCCTAACGCGGTCTGGGCAAGCTCTGTGTGCGGTGGCGGTATTCAGTACGATGTGGCTCCAACCAGAATCACTTAGTAAGGCCTGACTAAAGTAAAACAGAAACAAGCCTGATCAAATGAAAGAAAGGGACAAAGGAACTAGAATCAATAAATCAAACTCCAAAACAACCCCGGACATTACAAGAACTAAACTGTGACCTCTTAAAGCAATGTTGTGTGGTTTTCTTTACAGAAAATCAGAGTAAGGCATTACATGACATTTTCTAACGTGATGTGCATTCTAGGCGTATATTTTCAGCAGATAATCAAACCCATAGTGACTTGACATTTAATCTAATTAGCTTGATTTAATTAAACAAGGGTTGCCATCTAACTTTACAAGCTTCACCTGGTCCATTATGAGGCAAAATTAAACATGAACAAAAACATACTGAGAGTGTATTTACTTTATTGTTCAAATAATTTCTTAATTTCCTTTTACGTGTAAGCAATCTTCCAAAATGCACTCTTGCATCTGTGTTTTCACATGTGTCCACATGTAGTAATGTGCACGGTCTCCTTTCTGATCTCTGCAGAGACAAAGTTCACTTTCTGCATGAACCACTTGCACTCGCTCAACAGCTTCCTGGAACGCTTTATGCTTCTTCTTCTTCTTCTTTTTCTTTTAAATCATCAACTGAAGCTAGTAGATGTCTACATTTTGAGAAACAGCTTGTCAGATTTGTCCTTTTCTGTGGAGAGAACTAGCTGACCCACAGTGAGCTGCACACGTGTCCCCTGTCAGACACGCTGCCGGCTGTGCAGAGCGTCATGCTTCAATCACTCATGTATATAACCTTGCTGTTGGGTTTTGGTTGGACGGATTGAGCTGGAAAGTGGTTGAGGTGCTGACAGGACTGATGTGTCTTTCACAGGTGGGTCTTCATCTATGAGAAAGGCTACCAGTCCACAGACACGGCAGTGAGCTCCGTGCTCACCAAAATGAAGGGAGTGGGCTACACTAACGTGAGCGGGATTGAGACCGTCTGGGACGTGGCCGACTACGTCTTCCCTCCTCAGGTCAGTAAGCGG
Organism: Xiphophorus couchianus; assembly: GCF_001444195.1. Lineage (NCBI taxonomy): Eukaryota > Metazoa > Chordata > Actinopteri > Cyprinodontiformes > Poeciliidae > Xiphophorus > Xiphophorus couchianus. The sequence continues at coordinate 24,885,341 of NC_040238.1, forward strand.
TCAGCCGAAGCCCGGCCGGGTCATTTAGTCGCTGCCCATTCCAGCTATCTAAACCGCTCCAGTTTTTGCTTTTAACCTGGAACAAGTCAGGGAGCATTGTTTGGACAATCACTCAGAAGGGGATGAAGTCAGCATTGTTCATAAATCAAACTGTCACACAGATGAAAAGTCAGCCTGACTCTGACAATAAATGTCACAACTCTTTGCTTTCAAAAGGAAACTGCATATCAGTTAAGGCATGACAGACTTTAAGTCATACTAACTGTCAAACAACAACTTACATTTCTGTTATCTATGAACACACTGAAATGATACGCAGACAAAAAAGTAGCTCTATAAATTTAGTACTCACGCGGTTTGAGAAGTTTGTTTTTTAATGGTATTGTGTGCATGAACTAAGTACACAAGTCGAAAGTTACACTGCGGTTAACTACATTTGTTGACCTAAAACCTAACCCAGGATTATAACTTGTGGGAAAGAAACATAAAGACATCATAAAGGTTGCTTGGTTTGAGTTTTGGGTGAGGACATTTTTTAAAAGTATCACACAAACAAGATGCTACCAACTTGATGAACAGATCTTTTTTGTGTGCTTTGATCAAGTAGGAATCAATTTCCAGCATGACGTGTGGAAAAAAGAACTCTTAAATGGTCATTCTTTAGGTTGCAATAAACTGGAGAGGCAACTTTTAGAATTTTGTAGCTAATTTCTAACCCTTTACAAAGCTTTGACCTTTGTGAGGATTAGAGGTGACGTCACACAGTGTGTGACAGAGGGCTCCATATAAAACAAAGTTTCACCATTACTTTTAATAGAAAGGCACAAATTGACTTCAGATTTCAAATTCAGATTTCAAATTGTTGTTGTTGAAAAACAACAACAACAACAATAATAATAATAATAATACAGACCTTTGGGCACTTAAATGCCCAAAGGCATTTTGGGATTTTGAAAATGCCTTTGAATAATTACCAGGTTTTATACTGGTAATTAGCATGAATAGCATAGTTTGAATTAGAAATTGTGAGCATCAACAAATTCTCTGATCAATTCTTGGAGTCAGGACCAACTGGGGATCACAAAACTACAACTGTGAGATCTTGAAATCATCTTTAGAATAAAACTAAGCAATAAAAATGATAGTTGCAAAAGCTACTATAGATAGGTAAGGATAATGTTTCACTAAGACTCAGCACACGTATGTAGCGCAGGGCTACATAAGGTTTCCAAAATGGTGGATCATGATGGGCTTTGGCTATTGATTGAAAGGTTATGTTGAATCTAGTCACTTAAAGTTTTTGTATATAAATCTAAATTTAAATCATGTTAAGGTGTTTCTATTAAAATGTGAGTAAAGAAAACATATAGGTTAAATTTGAACTGTACTAAGAATGAGTACTCAGGTTCTCAAACAGCTTAAAGACTCAACTCTATCAAAAACATTTGTCAATGATTCTCTCTCTCTTTCTGAAAAGAAAACTAATTCTTTTTGAGGTATAACTTGAATTTTTCAAATACTTATATAAACTATAAGGAAATGCTTGATTCATTCAGAAGAGAGGTCCAGGAAGAGATGAAGTCTGATACATCAAATTGCTAGAAAACAACCTTATCACAGACTGGAATGGAGAGAAACACCAGTTAGCTTAGATGGTGTGTGCGTTTGTTTGCAACACCTTGTGGGGACCATTTTCCTGACACATACTACATTGAGGGGACCCACTGCTCCTTGTGGGGACCGAAGCCTGGTCCCCACAAGGGGAAACTTTGTTTTTGGGTCAGGGGTTAGATTTAGGACTAAGTTGTGAATTGAGTTTTGGTTAGGGTTAGGGTTAGGAATGTAATGGATAGGGTTAGGATAAGGGTTAGGAAAAGATTACGGTTTAGGCTGTAGAAATGAATAAAAGTCAATGGAAAGTCCTCGTAAAGATAGCCACTCAAAGATGTGTGTGTATGTGTGTTGTGAGGGGAGGAAGCGGTTTCTCCCTTTTGGTCTTCATTTTTGATGTGTTGAAAAAATCTTGGGCTGCACTGTGGCGCAGTTGGTAGCACTGTTGCCTTGCAGCAAGAAGGTCCTGGGTTCGATTCCCGGCCGGGGTCTTTCTGCATGGAGTTTGCATGTTCTCCCTGTGCATGCGTGGGTTCTCTCCGGGTACTCCGGCTTCCTCCCACAGTCCAAAAACATGACTGTTAGGTTAATTGGTCTATCTAAATTCTCCCTTGTTGTGAGTGTGTGTGTGCATGGTTGTTTGTCCTGTATGTCTTTGTGTTGCCCTGCGACAGACTGGCGACCTGTCCAGGGTGTACCCCGCCTCCCGCCTGGAACGTAGCTGGAGATAGGCACCAGCAACCCTCCCGACCCCATTAGGGACAAGGGTGCACAGAAAATGGATGGATGGATGGATGAAAAAATCTTTCTGGCAGATTACTTTATTAATGTGTTTAAAATAAATCCAGCTACATTTTTGTATTTTTTTTTGTTTCAACTCGATTCATCTTTGGTTACATGAGCGTTTCGAAACCCTCCCGTTCCCGCAGTTTTACTCAAAAACACTACTTGTGCCACCAACCCGAGCGTGACATGAGCGCACATCTCCATGTGAACAAACAAAAATTTATGGTGTGAGCTTTTAAATCTCACACACTCTTGCTCAATAGTTCTGACAGGCGCTCTACTCTCACGCACTCTTGCACCGCCTGCTCTGCACCTTATGTCTGCGTTTGCAACTCGAGTGTATGCAACTGACCCACACCGCCAACCAATCACAGAGTCTTCCTTGCAAATACTGCATTTGCTTGGAAGAAACAAAAAGAAAAACAGTCACAACCAGCAAATAAAAAAAAGAAACCGCATCAAGTGGCAGAAATTATGAAACAAATTGTAGCATTTAAGAAAACAATACAACATAATAAAATAAATACATTTTGAAATGTTTGCACCCCGCCTCTCGCCCGAAACGTTCGCTGGACATAGGCACCAGCACCCCTCTTGACCCCACTAGGGACAAGGGTGTACAGAAAATGGATGGATGGATGAAAAGTTTGCTATGCCACTGATTCGTTATTCTGAATGGACACATTGTGTCTGCTGGTCCCTTCCTCATTGTGTTCCCATTTGGCTTTCTCCTTTATCTCTTCACACTGACTCAGCAATCACCAAACACACCAAAGTTGACCTTGTGATGTCAGCAGGCACTGAAAACTGGAGAGAGGGGGGAGAGTTTTGCCATGTGGTTTCTTAACACTTCATCATGACAAGCTCAAAAGAGAACCGTAGTTTTTGTTTCCATTCAGATCTCACGGTAAGAGGAAGAATGTCCGCAGTGATTTTCCTCAAGGTCTGCTGCATGCGCTCCAAACAGGAAACTGAATTCATTCATGTTTACAAGTTTCAGTTTCATAATCATAAACATTTGGCTGATTTCAAGAGTACAGTCTGTTGAGTAGGAGAATATTTGTCCAATGTAAAATCAGCTGGAGAATTTAACAAATGTATAAGCTCCTTGTGTCCATTGTAGCCTGAAGTTGTTTTGAATATTGTTTGAAAGTATTCAAATAAAAATGTTAAACTGTCAAATTTCTCAAAAAGATGTGAGATGAAGATCTGTCAAGTTTGTTCAGGTTTACACTGTTCATGTTGGACCTAGCTAAAAATCTCATCTAATACAAGGAAAACAAACACCAGAGGTGAAGTGGACTGAAAAGATCGTATGATTTAAAGTCTTTTTCCCCAAATCTGGAAAGTGTGGCATGGATTTGACATGAAAGTGCCTATGAGTTAATACTTTATAGACCATACCTTGAGGTAATTACTGCTGAAAGTGCTTTAGTGTGTTTCTACTAGTTTTGCACATTTACAAGCTGAGACTTTAGCCCATATTTGCAAATATTTCCCATATGATCAGATCATGTTCTTCCCTTACATGTTTGCTATGTCTCCTATGTGGCTTGTAGAAAACTGGACACAGGATTAATTTTGACTTTCTTCATGCAAACCGCGGATCTCTGCAACTCAAGAGTTGTGCCATTTTGTGTTGGTCTATCACAAACAATCCCCAATGGATGTCAATATACATTCAAGGGTTGTGAACACTTCAGGCGATATCTTGATTGCATTCTTTATTCTGCAGTATAATGGCAGATATACCTTCACATGAAATATTTTATTTATGTTTTGTGACTCTTTTTGAACTTTTAGGGAGACTCATCTTTCGTAGTGATGACTAACTACATCATTACCGAAGGTCAGAAGATGGGAAAATGCCCAGAGGTATGTGCTAAGCCTCCCTTCTTTCTTGCTACTGTCCCACCTGCTGCCATTGGTCTGTCCTACACACTGCCATAAATAGTAAAAGAAAGCCTGAATCGTGTCTCATTCCAAGACTGTTTCTGTAATTGGTCATTTGTGTTGTTGTTGTGTAGCAGGAAATACCCGTGTAAACCTAATGGCTTCAGTACGATGCAACACTAACAGGCAGCACAGTATGGGAGATCATTTTAACCCAACGGTGTTGCTCTGTTTTCTTCTTCATTGGCTGTCTGTTTACATTCCAACATGTTATATGCAAACTGACCCCATTCTCTTGTTCCCTTACAGCTTAAAGGGATGCACGACTGCACATCAAACGCAGACTGCGTAGGAGGGAGTTTCAAACGTACGGGACACGGTAAAGTCTGAGTAACCATCTATGCGGAGCTCCAATCAAGCCTCGGTGGCCTCACGGTATCGCGTTTTGATTTTGTATCTGAAAACACATTGCTTAGTGATCCTTGGAGGACGGCAAAGTCTGATGTCTACTGAGTATTTGCAATCTAGGAAGGGGCTTCCAGTAACTGCCAGAAGCAGAGTTGCAGGGGTCATGGGGCCATGGGGTTAAAACCAACACTCCAAGCCTTAGCAACCAAACATTTGGTGTATTTGCTTATATTGTGACCTAAAACCCCGACCTAAAGCGAACAGACACCAGATTAAGGCTGTGCGTCTGAGCTGTCTCATTGCATGACAGCAACGGGACAGAACATGAGAGCACCGTTGATGGGTCCAAACAACGGTTACGTAAACGTATTCTTCTTTGTCAGTCTCCAGCTTTTTATTTCGGAGTCTTTCCACTTCTCCTCGTCCCACATCGACTTCAATAAGAGCAAAGCTTTAGATTTGTCCTCTTCAGACCCATCAAATTCACTTTGAGGTGGCAAAGTACCTTTAGAGGTGACAGGCTGGTGGAAATGTATAAGCTTACGGGAACGGGCCCCCGTGGCCAAACAGGTCGGTGAGTTTCAGCCAAAGGTCAGCGATTGCTCCTCGCGTGCCTGCCGGAGAAATGTCTGCACGTTTCTCCGGATGAGAGGACGAGATTGCCGCGAACCAATCGCGTGCACAGAAGTTATATATTTACATATCAGAATCAGGGGCAAGATAAAGAAAAACATCTACTTCAGCATTTGCTCTGCTTCACTTTCATGTCCCGCTTTGCCGCTGCTGATGTTAATCAGAGATAAGGAGAAGTGCGGAGGCAGAAGATGTTTTTAAAACACTTTAATGTCAAAAGCGACATCCGTTTCTGTTAGATGCTGCCTCTCAGAGCGTGAGATGTACTTTTTGCCCCATTCTTGTTCCAATTCGAAATTCTGTCTTGATGATGAGATTTTACATGTTCCCATTTTAAGGACAAATGACTGGAGTCTGTGTCAACAAAACACAAACCTGTGAGGTGCTAGCATGGTGCCCAATTGAGGATGACCACACTATTCCAAAGTACGTTGGATCTGCGATCTTATCCTGTGACAGTTTATAACGCTGCAAACTGTAAAAGAAGTGTCAGCATAAAGAAAATGTTTAATTTCATTATGAACATATCAGTCTATTCAGCTAATGTTTGAAGCTAAGTATGAGTTATGATCCCTGATTCAATTTGTGCTTAAGCAATTCCTCCTCATAATTGAACTGAAATAAAAAGATGTTTTAAATATATATTTTTTTAAAACAGCAGAAACACTGTCTAATTTTCCTTTCTTTTTCTTTTCCAGTCCTCCTCTTCTGATATCCGCAGAAAACTACACGCTTTTCATCAAAAACTCTGTAACCTTCCCTTTATTTGGCGTCACCAGGTGAAAGCTCACACCAAATGAAAACTAGACAACAAAACTTACTCCTAATTCAATATTAACAATCAACAGGCTTATCTACAACTATTGAAAAATCCTAATTGAGCTCTGTTAAACGTGTGAATAGTTCATTAGTGGTTTAATTCTGTAAAATTACTGTAATTATAAAACGTTTTCAGTTCATGAATGCATACGACCAAGCTGAAGTGGCTTTTATGAAAAGCTGTTTTTACTAATACTTGAACTGTTCGCAGGAGTAACTTGGTGGAGGGAATTGATGGTAACTACATCGGCAAATGCCTTTTCCATCCAAAGAAAGAACCGCTCTGTCCAATATTCAAACTGGGAGATATAGTTAAACTGTCTGGCTTCAGCTTTGAAAAATTAGCCCAAGAGGTAAGTTTCAAGCAAAGTATCTCTGCATTAATTGATAATGATTTTGCGTTATTTAGTTGTGATGAAGCAGGTTTATGTTTTGTGAAATCACAGCTGCAGATGTATTGTCTGATTATGGATGTTTACATTTTTTGTCTGCTTGACAGGGAGGGGCTATTGGCATTGTCGTCGACTGGACATGTAACTTCGACGTTGATGTAAAACACTGTAAGCCAGAGTACAACTTTCACGGTCTCTATGGAAACCCAAGTGAGACAGATAGCGCCAGTGCGTCGGTTGGGTATAACTTCAGGTGATAGAATACACCGAGTAGCAAATTTATGTCAGTTTTGGAGACTTCAGATGACAGTTATTTCATCTAGAGATATGCAATTTTGATATTTAAAAAAATAATTAAGTCTCTGTGTATTTGCTTACCTTTCACAGGTAGTCACACATCTTAAACTTTTTTTTGCATTTGTGCAAGTTAGATCCTCAAACTACAGTGAATTACTTAGTCATTTTGAGGTGATTTTATTTAGTAGGCATTTTGTATTTTTCCTAATTTATCCGGACACGCCAAAAATAAATAGTTTGTTACATTAGTCAATAAACCGCATCATGAAGACTGAAGGAACACAAGTGGCAGGTCAGGGAAAGCATTGTGAAGAAGTTTAGAGCATGGATAGATTATGAAACAATATCTAAAGCTACTTTCAGCAGATAACAGGAAGGTTAAACATACACAAAACATGTTTTCTGATTCCTCTGTTATTTATGGAACATTCTGAATTTAGAAATGGTGGCAACTTTTTTAAATCCCAGAATTAGGACCAGGACTCTCTGGGGGAACAGACAGTAATGCTAATCAAGCTAATATTAGAAACTCAAGCTAGTTTAAAGAAGTCAACTCTGCAATGACATTGTACTTTTTTATATGTATTTATATAAAACTACTAATATTTAATAGTACAACAGGTGTACCAGCCTGTTGTCTGGTAGGTTCTAGGATTTTTATTTTATTCTAGGAAAAAGGAGGGTTTTTTTCAAATATTCAATTAGATGAACCTTGTTTTTCCATCACCAACTGCTCATTTTATGGACTGGACTTAAGTCATTGTTTGCTCCTTATGTTATTCTGCCTCAGATGTGTTTAGTTTGAACTTTATGATGTTTGCTTGTCTCGGGCAGTTTAACACATTGATTTGTATTCCTTATTCGTTTAGAATGCTTCATTTTGTTCTGCGGCTTCTCTCGTGCTCTATTAAGGCGCTTATTGATTGCAAGGGTACTATTTATACATCCTTATATTTTTCAGTCGACCCCTATGAGATGAAGTAGAAGCAGTGAGGTCTTATTCTGACAGTCCTTGTGATCGTCTACAGGTATGCAAAGCATTATATGGAGGATAAAATTCCCAAGAGAACCCTCCTTAAAGTTTTTGGCATCAGGTTTGATGTCATTGTGAAGTCACTGGTGAGTAAAATAAATACTTATTTTCATTGGTATGAATTTAGCATTAATAAATAATTTTAAAAAAGCGAGCTTTGTATGACTTTAGCTGTGTCCTTTAAAGGCAAGAAAATTTGACATAATCCCAACACTCACAGCAATAGGCTCAGGCGTGGGGATTTTTGGAGTGGTATGTTGTTGCTTGGATTATATTCCACATTAATAAAGTATCCATCAACAATAAGAGTCACTCACAATCTAAAAATATTATTATTTTTTCTCTTTATCTGCAGGCAACTGTTGTTTGTGACTTGGTGCTGCTTTACTTGCTACCAAAAAGGGAGTTTTATAAGAACATGAAGTTCAAATATACAGACACACAAACACAGGTAAGTTCTGTTTCTTTACTTTAAACACAAGATGGCAGCAGAGAGACTGTTACTCACACCAGCCCTTCTTGGGAAGTTTTAACGGCTAATTCTTTTCACTGTTGGAGACGATCCTTTCTTCAGCTAGGTTCGTAAAGTTTGAGGTTCAAGAAGAATCAGTGAGTTAAATTCATGAATTCCATTTATTAAGACTAAAATGCAGCGTTGGCCCGTTGTCATGCTTTCCTTATGGGAGAACACAGCAAAATGGCACCTAACTACAGTTTCTAATTCCTTTTATAGGCCTCTATCTAAGCTACGCTCTAAAGAGGCCGGGCCCCAGTGTGTCATTTCCCTTAACTTAAGCTCCGTTTATGCGTGCAGGGGTGTGTGAGCGTGTGTGTGTGCAAGCATGCAAACAGCTAAAAGAGATGGAGGAAAACAGAATTATTCATTCCCAACATCACCTAACACCTTTCACCTTTTGGCTGTTGAGTGTCACATACACTGATCAAGCATAACATTATGACCACTGAGATTAACCCTGGTGAGCTCTTTTTATGGCTCCTGTAAGTGGATGGAATAAATTAGACATCGATTAAAGCTACAGTATGTAACTTTTATAAAAGATATTCTGTACATATTGGTTAATACTGTCACGACAGTATGGCATGAGAATGATTATCTGTGAAAAAAAATTGAGCTCCTCTGCCTTTTCCCAGTGCCAACTTGAAACAACCAATCAGAGCCAGAAGGAGGGCCTTGGCGTTGCCAATCATTGCATAGGCACTGCTCACAACTTCTCTTCCCCAGTCTCCCTTGCGCTGTGATAGACTACTACAGCTTCTCCCCAATAGTATAGTCTGTCAGGAATGCGCAGGCTAGTTAGCATAAGCACCAATGATGGCAGATACACAGATCTCCTGTAACGGTAAGTTGTTTCTCTGCCATTGAGATGTGAAAACACAAGCATGAGTGACGGCGCTAAGACCCTCCTGCTGACTCCTGATTGGTTGTTTTTGACTGGGAGCGGTGTATTTCATCTCAAACCAAAAATGGTTTGAGATGTTGACTTGGCCGAGTAGTTAGTTCCACAAATGTCAACCCAATCAACAGTATGTGAGATTGTTGATAGTTGAATCTACTGCTTGCAGCTGTGTAGATATCACAGTGCACCTTTAGGGGTTTTGTGGAATCCATGTCAGGGATTGTTTTTTACCACCAAAAGGGGAGCAAATATTCTACTATGGTCATAATGTCATGTATCCATCCATCAGATTAAGGGCAACAGGTTATTGCTGTTGGTTCTTAACATCGGAAACCGCTAGAGCTGGAGAGCCGCATGCGTTATATAAAGCACAACCAGTTATCAGACACGGTACTCGCATGAAAACCTCCCCTAACTGTAAGTCTTCCCCCACACAAGCATCCACTATCCCTAAGCTTGATCCCACCTGAAGAGCTCTCCTCTCCCACCCATCCAAAAGCCTCATCAATAGTATACCTCAGGGGCAATCCTGGTTCTCGAGGGCCGGTGTCCTGCAAATCCAATAGCGGAATCACCTCCTAAGTGCAGTCAAGTTCTCCAGAGTCCTGCTAATGACCTCATTATTTGACTCAGGTGTGTTGAAGTAGAGATACATCTAAAAGTTGCAGGAGAATGGCCCTCGAGGCCTGGAGTTGCCCACCCCTGCTCTACCCTGAAGTCGCACCACTAAAACAGGCAGAACGTTTTGTATTTACAGCAGGACAATGAGTCTATTGATTTAGACTCTAACGCCTATTACACCCTTGAAGCAAATTCAAGACAAGTTCAAGACGAAGACAAGCCCAATGTGAGTGCAAGGTGAAACCAGGACATCAGAGCAGATTCTGTTGATTTCCAGATGTATTCTGTAAAGGTAGCAATGACGAGGCTCACAGTAGAGATCTAAATGGTTCCTTGTTCTGTTGTTTTGCTTTTGTCCAGCAGGATCCTGATTCAGAGGCAGGATCCACAGAGGCTGAGGTATCTGAAATGAGGATTATAGACTGTAGGGAAAAATAAAGCCTTGTTGATCGCTGAGGTCTTTCCCCTTCCACTCTTTAGCAGAAGTAATCTGGGAGCAACGAAGGCAGCGCACAAGCTGCTTCATAAAGTGAACTGCACAGAAACAACGTCATGGGAAACGGAGGAAAACACACGCACACCAACTCTGGACGGACCTCTGAGAAAATAAAAGACATTGTTTCTCGCTGATCCTCAGCAGCATCTTCAACCAGAGACCTCCTCCCACTCAAAAAGCCAACATGACTGACAGTAATCATTACCGTTTAATGTCGAGGCATCTATTTCCAAGCTGTATGTGTATGTTTTATTTTTTTGGGTGTTTGTTGTTCCCAAGAAGGGTGTAACCTCCACAACTCGAATCATGTCTGCAAACAAACGGTTGAGAGAAGAAGATGCGGTACGTTGGTGTTCTGTGTGGACAAATCGTTCATCACCTCCGTCAGAGTCCCCGTCACTCCACATAAAAAAACAGACCAAACTTGTGTTTGCATTTGCCGCCACAGCGATTCACCCCATGTGTACACATGTGACGAAGAGTTGAACTAAATTAAACAAGTTCTTCAACCGTTGTGCTTTTTTGCTTTACTCACACAGCAACAGGCAAACGTTCGGGTGTTTATAGAATACTTTTAATGTTTTACTGTTGAGTACAAAAAGCATGCAAAAAAAATAGCTTGTTTATATTGGTACATATTTACATTGTAACTGCATTCCATGGGGATGTGCCATGCTTCCATTTATTGGAGTGAGTACATTCAGATGTGAGCCCGACATCAAACAGAGAGCAGGCACAGACGGCAGTCACAGCAGGACAGCAACAAAGATGTTAAAGGGATAGTTTGGATTTTCCTTAAAGTTCTGTGACGTTTTAAGCGCCAGCTCCCTTACTTGTTTTAGAAATATGTCATACTGTAGTCAGTTTGTAGTAAGTGAGAAAGGAATGAGTACAATTCAGATTTAATGACTCGCATGCTGCGCTTCCATCAACTATTGTGCAAATTGGAATTACAAAAATTAGTGAGTTTCGCAAAACTGGGATGGAAACATTTTTCACATTACATAAGTAACGTGATCAATAACCAGATGTTATCACGGGCAGAAAAGACAACAGGAAGTAGGAGGATGACAGCACAGCATGTTTTTTTTAATGACTTATCGGGTGAAGAAACTTATTTATATGTGATATTAATTGTGTTTATTTAATGAAAATGCAGCAATTGCGAAATTGTGTTAATTCAACACTAGTGGAATATCGACAAAGTTTTGTGCACATTTGTAATTAAAATGCAGCTTTTTTAAAATTCTTTATTATTTTCTTCTTACTACAAGCCAGTACATTAAGAGGTTTTAGTTTAAACTGTGAAAAGTGGCTCATGTACACAAAGAGCATCACTTAAAACAGTCACATTTATTTAGCTGATTTAAGCAAATGAAACAATTCATACGGAAACTGTTCATACCTGTGGGATACATTGCTATGCTAGCAAATATTAAAACTTATACACTTAAAAAATGGTAATTAGCTTAGATGGAATATGGCTGCAATACATCTGCTTCCTGTGCTTTTCTGGTGGGTCAAAGATGATCAGAAAACAGTTGCATCTTCAAAATATAGATTTGAATATGATGCAACTCATGGATGTGAGTATTTTTAGTTTGAGTTGTTTTATATAGAACATTTCAGCTGCAACTTTGGTGCCCATCTGAATAGCTATTAGCAGCTCTTTCTATATAATTTCTCTCCATTATGGATAACGGAACCCTTAATGTTAACAGCTTTATATAGCAAAAAACAAACAAAGCTGTTCCTTTAAGATAAACACCAGAGTTCCCAAACTCCCCAATTTGTATTGTTAGTGTATTCCTTTAAATATAAATTATCATAATACCAATAATTGCAATGGGAATTGATTTTTTTAGTCGGTGCGCCACCAATGGTCTTCCTGTGTGAAACAAGTCCTAAGGAACCCCATAAAGCGTCACTGTCAGAGTAAAGTAATTGAAATAAAGGTAAATTTATTGAAAAAGGTAAAGTTTTATTGTGCTTCACATGAAGATTTTCTAGATTTTTACGTCTTCCATTCTGAGTTTGTGTTCAACACAGGAAAATTATTGAGGCCGCACTGCCTTCCATCTCCATTTCTTGTGTAAATACTCATCAGCTTCTGCGTAAATAAAAGGGATGATGGTTTTCATCGTTTTAAAATGGTGTTCTCTTGACACCTTTAATACTTAAGTTGTTTTTAAATGGTTAATTTGGCTCGACTCCTCTTGGATTAATCTGTAGCTTCAGACAAGATGGTGAACAAGGAATGCAGGAGGTGAAATAAACGAAACAGTACATCTCAGAGTCATGTTAAAAAAATGCTGTATTTGGATTCAATCACAGAAGAAGATCCCAAACTCAATGCTGCCCCCTCTGGCTGCTCCTGTACTCTGCACCCTGCTCTATGTTATAATTGACATTTCAGCAGGAAAGACAAAAAAATAAATAAATAAAAGTTTGCCCTTGTTTTACAACATTCACCTTTTTCCCTAATATGAACATACACATCAAAAACAGCAGTTAAAATGCAGTGTTTTTGCTCTACTTTGTTTTGACACAAAGAAAAAGCAGTTTGCCAAATTTTCTCAAACAGTGGATGACATAATTGCGACATGCAGACTGATCGCAGAAAAAAAGCACAGTAAATATGGTCTTTTACAGGTGAACCATCAGCTCGGAAACTGTACATAATGGCAACTGTATAAAATGGCAGCCTGTAGACAAAGCTGTGTGTTTCAAAGTGCAATCATTTCGTTTCAATGTGAGCTGTGTTTCCGTTCTACTAAAATATAGATTCAAGAGAAAGCAACATGAGTGATCTCTGGCAGTGCAACAAGTCAAAAATGTGTGGACAATTTCACAGCCGTCTGCATAGAAACATACTACTGCAGATTTAGAGAAATGTACAAAATATAAAAGAATTATGTGAATCTTAAAAGCAAATAAATACAAGCAAATACATCACAGCTGGTCACACTTTTTGGTTTCAAGAGCCCTTCTATAGAGGACACCCTGCAAGCAGACACACAAACTCAAATTAAAGGTCAAAACTGCAAACACATTATACATTCTCCATTACCCGCTTTGTGATAAAATGGAGTGTCTTTAAAATCTGTGTAAACCCTTGTGCATAAAAGTACAGAAATCACTTACAGTGTGTGTCCTCTGTTTTCATTAATGCAGATTTCTAAGGTCAAGATGGAGGAACGTGAAGGGCTGCACTGGATATTAGATGGTTCTGGCCTGGAAAGAGTTTTATTCTTATACGGAATTGCTTGAAATCTGTCCAGTGAAATGAAAGAAATACCCAAACGATGCAAGAGGGATGTCTCGATATGGATCTTTTGTCCCAGAAACTGGTGAGTCATTTAAAAATTGACTGTGAATCGGTTTTAACTCACAGCGACTGAAATACTATCCCAGTCTCAATATGCTGCTCCGGCGAGCTTAGCTTGGTTCCGAAGGGCTACTAAAATCATCTGACAAAGAATCACCTAAGATGTGTAAATATTTATCATTTGTTACTAAGAAACGTATCCGACTCAAATGCGTCTTGCTCGTGCTGACGGTGCTGCCCTGTGGAGCAATTAGCTCAAGAGCAAGGCTAACGCTAGCATGCTTGATATGATTTGTCTAGTAACATATTTCAATGCTTTTCTGGTTAAATATCTACAGCCAAAACTTTGAGAAACAGTTCTCCTGCTTTATAAACCTATTTTTTTAATGTCAAAAAATTTAATAACTGGTGTTTCAGCTGCTTTTTGTGCTGCTCTCTCTCCTGAGGACGGGGCGGGTCACGACTGAAACACAAAGGAAACCCCAACAAACATTACAGTCTCTCTTTCATGGCATAAGTTAAGATAGAGTGAAAAATACTTAATTGTTACAGAATACCCTGATTTTCTTTAGATGAACAAAGTAATGTTTAAAGTATAGAACAAGGGTTTTTTTTCCCACAAGCCTTTCGCACTAAAATAAAACTTTAAAAACTGGGTTTGCAAATTGCAGCTGCTTGTTTCATTGGGCTGCAGCATAAGACTCCGACAGCTGTTGGGGGTTTATTTTAGTTTGGGACTGATGCAGGTGTTATAAAAATAGATTGGTACGCAGAGCCGATCGAGGGATTGGATTAGGACATCCCTACTGTACAGCTGAGTCCGCAGAGACTGAGTAAACTACAAGTGTCGGTTTCTAAGTCAGTGCCAACTGTTCTGAGTAACTGTGAACTTTACTTATGAAAAAATCTGTGCATTTCCTCTTCTGTCACGCTTTATGAGGCCGTAAAGCTCACGACCTTCACTCATCTCTCTCTGTTATGGTTTATGACATTTTTTTTTTTCAAAGGTCAGCCAAGCAGTTCGGTAAGGGAACAGTTTTTGAAAATGACAAAGCAACATATTTTTCTCGGAACCTCAGAATGATCTGGTGATGCATGTACAGATAATTTTTTTGTTTTTCTTTTTTTCTTAGCAAATACAAAAAAGAATCTTAATGAACTGGCACACGTTTAACCATTTGCATACAAACCGTTGAACCTGAAGGTGACTTGCTTCCCATTTTTTTTAAATTAACGTTAAACAAAAAATGCCCTTCACTGAATGTCCAGTGGAAAAAAAGAATCCTGAGCAAAAACGCAAACAAATTTCCATATATGTATGTATCATATATTTACAGTTTTGATAACACTCCAGGAGTTCTCGTCTGCGTTTCTATCCACCTTTCAGAATGCCGCATTTTAAAAGTCCTCTCTGTTATTTACATTAAAAGCAGAGATTGTGTTTGACAGCAGTGATAATCGCAGAGTAGGAGCAGAAGCGTGAACTAACCTGCCAACACTGGAGTCACTTGATGTCAGACAGCAGGGGGCAGTGCCATTCAAAATGTGTGCATGCATAGCAAAGCCAACGTCCTTTCTGTCGTAGAGCTGGTCCATGAAGGCAGAACGGAGGCTTTTCATACTGCCTTCCTTGTAAACGTTACCGACGGCACCGGTGTGAGAAAAAAAGGGCTGCGACAGGAACAAGGAATCAGCCTCTAAAATTAAAAAGACTGATCAGCAGTCAGAAGCCCTGTAGTTCACTGAAGAGACGAACCAGTGTGGTTAACATGCTAGTCAGAGAGAAACTGTTGAGTAGATCCTGTAGATGATCTGATAATGAGCATGCATGGAAACAAAGAAAGATTTCCTTTTTTTTTTTTTACTTTAGTGTGCAAACCAAGTGGACCCAGTGAGAAAAAAGCTGTTCTCACTGGGTCAGCGGTGTCACCTGTAAGCTGTTGAGCTCAGAAATCCAGAATGAACAGAAGAAAATGAAGAATTTTCTAAAATCAAGCCAAGTTAGCATTAGCATCTGCGAGCGATATTTCACATTTATAGATCCATTTATTTACATGGTTTACTGTGGCACCGATTGGAGCTGGGTGAAGGCGTGGAGCACACAGTGGTCAAAGCAGAAAGCTCGGCTTCCCGTCGCGCCTCAAGAGAAAGGCTCGTCTTCGTGGAGGTCCTCCAGCTCTCCTTCTCTGGGCCCGTCCCCCGCGCTGCTCTTTCTAAACAAAGAGACAGAGAGGAGAGAGATCAGCAGGGGATCCTGTGCCTCTGATGTGGAGCGGTCTATATGAACCCCCCCCACCCACAAAGCTTATGATTCCAGCCTGTGCAGACACAAAGAGAGAGGGACAGAGAAGCAGCTGCAGCAGAATGATGGAGGTGGTCTGCAGGAACAGGACAGAAGCATCTCTGAGATGACAGCTGGAGAGAAGCAACTGCAAAACCATTCACATCCCATGTCATCGTTTTCCACCTTATGTCACCTTGCAACCGAAGATGTCAGTTTTGTGATATGATGGACCAAACAAAATAGTGGACAAAGATCACATAGCTGGAAAATTACACTTTTTTATTAGTTTTTATTAAAAATCTTAAGAGTGTGGCTTAATTTTTTTGTTTACTCTGATCACTTGACATAAAACCCAGCGCAACACTGCCAAAACACAAACTCTTACAAAACTAGACTGCAAGCAGATTTTCAGAAACATACATGAGATTGTGTATGTTAACCTGGCAGATTATATCTTATATCTCGCTGAAAAGCTCCTTGTGAGTTCCTTTCATCCAAGATATTTGCACTAAAACTAGACCAAAATTGCTTGGTAAGATTTTGTGTTTTTGAAGTGAACAGATTAGCTTCAGACAAACGGCTATAATTTCTTTATAATTTTATATTCATATTTATTAGTTATTGGGTTTTACATTTATGTCTTGATTAAAGACGATTGCTTTGTAGTATCTCTTACACGTGCCTGAGCGGCGTATCAATGGGGTGGCCAGGCAAGACATTTTTCTGTCACCCAAAATCCAAAAAATTAAGTTTGTTGCTGCAATGTGACAAAAAGCGCAGAGATTCATGAGACAGATAGAGTTTGCAGGCTCTGTAAGTGAGCGCCGAGCAATCTAAGGTGAGGATAATGATGCGCGGGCAGATGGGCCACAAAGGGATTACCTGCGTGAAGGGTGCAGTTTTAAAGAGGGCCTGAAGGGCCACGAGTCCCTGCAGGAGAGTGGGAGAAAAGACGGAGAGGTCACCGATGAGTGGGTGGAGTCATGCCAACAGGTGACGAGGTCCCCACCCCCACCCAACATATTGGATTCATCAACCAACAAAACATTTAAAACGCTTCAAAACCTGATGCCACTCGAAGTGACCAGTCTGAAGCTTTGCATGACTAAAAGGGTTTTAAACACAGACGGACAAAAGAGGTAAAAATAAGATCAAACACTTAATGCTTGAGGACGGCTGAATAAAAAAAAAAATAAACAGACTATCTGTTGAGCTGATTGCATCATGTTGTATTTTCAAGTAAACATGATGGCAAATAAGATCAGGAGGCCAAGATGACAGGAATCATCCATCTGACAAAGAGCAGGGCAGCTGAAACGCGACTCAGCCTGCACATTCTGGCACAGTAAACTGGATTTAAATGTAATTTAAAGAGGCAGTGTTATGTGTTTTCCAGCCCCATAGTTTAATTCCATAACACAATCAAGTAACTATGTTACCTTCAGTTCTTATAAAACTGCTGTACATAGCAAATATGAGTGAAAACAAATTTTACTTTGTATTCTAAATGCCTTGAAAGTGGACCTCTGTCTCTTTAAGAAACCGTTTAACCCTTTAACAACATTTTTACCATCATTACACTGAGAAGTAGCAGGAATAATGAGCTCAGCTGATTCAAAGTTCCACCTGGTGTTTGCTAATTGCTGCTGGCTAGTCTGAAGGAGCTGAGTGGGCGAGTAATTGATTTGTGAGGCGGAAGCTTGAAAACAGCAGCTGAATTGTTGCCACGGGAGATTACAGGATTTCTCAAACATTCATGAAAGAATCAAGGCAACTCTCCAGGTATGTTTTGGATGAGGAAATAACATTATAACATCATGTAAAGCAAAAAATCAACAACAACAAAAAAAATACATTTTACATAACACTGTCCCTTTAAATAACATTCCTTGCAATTTGCAGGAAATTATGTGTATTTGTTTTTAAGCTGATGCTTAAGTACCGTAAAGCAGAACTATAGAGAGTATATTAACGCCTTGATTCTTTTCCTGTCTGCCAGCAGGGGGCAGATTTTTTTCACTTTTCCCCACAAAATAACCTTCACCTCTAAGTAGCAGCTCTCTGCAGCACGGGGCAAGCTTCAGCCCAGATAGATAAGACAGCATCTCATATACCCACCACAGTTAGAGATTACAGAGCTGCTGAGGCTCATCTCCCTGATAAATAAACCAGAACCCCTCACACAGACCGCTGTTCCAGGGGCACCATTAGACCAGCGGAGGGCAGCTACGGATGTTCTGTGTATGTGGAAGCTGCATGGTAGGATGAGGCTATCATCCCTCTGTTGATGCTTTCAACTCACAGCTCAGGAAACCCAAGGTCAGCATCACACCCTAGTTTTTAAAAAATTTTTTTACGGTATTCTAAATCCTCCCGTGTCACTTTGAATCCTTCTGGCTATAAAAGCTGGTGACAATTCTTCAAAAAACACGTACTTACAAAAGCTGTAAGCTCTACTGCATAGAATGAAAGACTGAATTATGGTGCTATGGCAACACAAAGCAGCAGGTGCTGCAGAGAAGACTGAGAGCAAGTTAACCTGATAGAGCAGATAGAAAATAAAAGGGACCCGGGTGAATGTCAGAATTTCAGACTACGGCGGAAATGGGAGCGGCTCCTTGTGTTGGTTCATCCTCGAGGAGGGGATATGGAAATATTAAATATGTAGGAGCTCTGGTGATATTTGCAGACTGGACTGTGTGTTCTTACATGAGCAGACTGCCAGGTGCAGACATGGATCTCTCCTCTCGCCTGCTTGGGCACTCAAAGGGGTTGCTGAACGAGCGCTTCCTCAACATCGCTTTCACCAAGATCTGAGGCAAACACAGGACGAAAACCGTCATGAGCGAAGGCTCCACTTTGATTTGAAGCTGACAGAAGTAAACAATATGAATTATTTAGTTCTTGAGGGAGGGGAGACATGAAATTAGAATCACATTATGAAAAATGTTCAACATCTTGGAAACAAATTATAAATGTGTAGGCTGGGGATTGTGGATTTTAAAAAAATATGTCAGAGTTTCACACATAAAAAGCTGTTGAGGGGGAGTATTATATGTTTTCCAGGCACATAGTGCCATCTTACAGCACAATGAAGTAACTATCTTACCTTCAGTTGTTACAAAAACGATAAATAAATCAAATATGACTAATTTGACTTTGCAACTTGATGTCTTGAAATTAGGCTTCTGTCTCTTTAAAAACTCCTGCTCTTTCTGAAACTTTGCCTTCAGGAAGTTATCACAATTAACCCTTTAGCAACATTTTTAACAGCGTTTTACTGAGAAGTACAGTAACTCATGCAATGAGCTCAGCAGATGCACAGCTTCACAATGTGTTTGCTAATTGCTGCTGGCTAGTCTGAAGGAGTTGAGTAAGACAGTCGCAGGTGAGGGTTCCTCTGTGTGGTGGAAGCTTGGAAACTGCAGTTCCGGGGAGGAGCTGCGCCTCGAAGGCGGAGCTAGGTCCATCCAGCCGTTTTGCACAGCTGACTGGTTACCATTCGATTTCTCAAATAAACATGAAAGACTCAAGGAAACACTCACAACATGATGTAAAGCTCAAAAAAGTTAATTTCACATAATACTGCCCGTTTAAAGACACACTCAATAATACACAGGTGAATATAATAAATAAACAGGAAACAGAAAGTTCAGATAAGATAATATGTTCCACGTGGCTGTAAAACACACACGGTGTGTTTTGATTGCTAAAGTTACTAGAAACCAGAGTTGTTGTTTTTTTATTCTCCAACTGCACTCAGTCTGTTTCTTAAATGTTTCTCAAACAGCAACCTTATTCATTTAAATGAGTTACTATCTAGTTATAAATCTTCCCATACTTATATTTACAATGCAAATGGAGCCACATTGTAGAAGACCGGTGCTATTTGCAACACATGGATTATGTGCAAAGTAAAGTCTGCTGACAGCTGTTATTTCTGACAGTGGTTGGAGCTGTGGGAGTAAGGTGATGGTTAGAAAGTTTCTATTCCTCAATAAAAATAAAACAAACCCCACCAAACATCTACATTGCTTAAAAATTTAGAAGAACCACACTGGATGCGATTCCTCCATCATGCAGTTTTAAACTATACTTAAAGTTCTGATGAGAGCAATGATCTTGTTTGGATCTGAAGCTTTTTGTGGCGAAATCTCTTTTTCTTTACCTCGGCTGCTGCTGCCTTTGTGGCTAAGTGGACAACTGCAACCTGATGCAAAAACAGGCAAAAATTCCTCCCGCTTGCTGGACGTGATTCATTTCGTGCAACGTGAAGTTCAGAGAATCCATATAAATTTGGATTTGTTTACACACCAGGAGAGTGATTCCAGCTGATACGGTCTTTAAAACATCCGCACAGGAAGCCTTCTGGACTTGTATTCTGTCTTATAAAAACACCCTGTCCTACTTCTTTGCAAACTCTCCATGTGTCTTAATAACGTTCTGTACTATTCTGTAATTCTACTGCTCTGTTAAACCTTGCTCGGATTAGGAAAGGTGATGCTGCTCTTAGTCACATTTCTGCTGAAGACCAGCGGTGTTTCTTACCACAGCGGAGAGGCTGGGGACAAACTTCACAGAGTTCTGGATGTCCTCCTCCGTTACCTCCACCATGGAGCAGTGCTCCTCCTCCAAAGGCAGAGGGTCAGTGCCTCCCTGGGTCACCCACTGGTCCATCTACACACACACACACACACACCCACATATCCCCAATAAACACTATGTATCCCACACTTGTCATTACACCTTAGTTCTCAATGGGAGCTTTTACTTCAAGTGTTATGTGATGTGTTTGTTTCATGAAGCAAAGACCTAAACTGATTTTGATCTAATTTCTACCCAAAACATGTCAACCGTATTCTGGAACTAGATCTTTACATGTATTTTTTCACAAGACTCTGGATGTGCAAAGCTTGTAGAAACATACTCCAAAACACTCACTGCTGTTATGTGTCGTTAGTCCAACAAGGTACTGAGTCGGGAGGAGCCAAATGTAAAAACATTAGAATCATTCATCGTATTTTCTGCGCTTTTTGCTAATGCACAACAGAAGCAAAACCAAAGTTATTATCTTTGGACCCAAAGAGTCAACACACAGCTTCAGTTATTACAGCTGGAAACAAGAGATCAGGCCCGAGATCTGGGAGGGGTGAACTCAGATCTGAACTTTCAGAGACACATAAAGACAGTTAAAAAGTCAGTCTTCTATCACCTCAAGAACATTTCCGGGATAAAAGGGCTAATATCCTAGCTAGATGTAGCATTTGGTTGCATTGGTTACTGCAACAGTGTCTTCACAAGTCTGAAGACAGATTACACCTTCTGAGAGACACGGTTTGAGATCATCTGAGGTATGAACCAAGTACAAGCTGCCTGTCCTTTAGTTCGTCTATGGAGCACTTGGTTCTGACTGGTTATCTTCAATGAAAAACACGGAAGATGTCAAAGGAAAGTGTCGCCCCTCTCAGTGCTTCATCCTATGTTTTTCTGACGTGTGTGTGTGTAAGAGAGAGTGTGTGGATGTCTCTGCACAAGGACACACATGATGTCTAACAGACTCATTATCTCCTTTTCCATAAACACAAAGCATCTCTGGTGAGAAAATGACTCGGCGTCGTGGTCGGATTGTGTCATGGAAACATGTTGGGGGGGGGGAGGGAGAAGTATCTGCTATCTGCCCCGCTTGTGACCGGCCCCTGGATTCAGACTGACTCAGTTTTTAGTCCACAGGGACACACGGCTTAATGAGCCCCACTGTTCATGTGACAGTAAGTTGGTGGAATCGAAAGCCAACGTGCGAGGGTAAACAACGCCACGCTGAACCCGCAGTCTTTTCACACGTCTGAACATCGACTACTGCTGCCACAGTACCTTGAGCTCAGGAATGGTCATTCTGGTGTCCGGGTTCTTGTCCAGCATCCGCAAGATTAACGTCCGCAGCTCTTCGCAGATGTTTGGTCTGCCATGAAGAACGAGACTCGGTCAGGTTTTTGGACACTGCTTCGTTTATCCGCACAGACACTGAGATCATCTGACATCGTTTTTAAAACGGCTCCGGGTGTTTTTCAGGATTTTATGATTAAATTATTAACAGTGCATTAAGTAGGTAAGATGAAAGTCCATGCTTAATTAAAACAGACTGGGAACTGCACTTTATCAACCAGCACTTAAAAATAAACACTCTCCTAAATGTTATCTAAGCTGCCGAAATTAAATATACTACTGTACATAAATTCAGCTGTAATAAGAGTATCAAGTATTTACATGAACAATTAAGATAATTACACATTAGATTAAACAAAATTGAAATGATCATTTGAAAGTAGAAGAAATAATCATGGCTACTCTAAAATATTGACTTGGTAAACTTCAATCCTTCAATTTAGGGTTTCTATAGATAATTAAAACAAATAATAAAGGCATAGTTGAATTAATATAATATTTATAAACATTTTATTACACATCAGCTTATTGACAATGTTAGAAAACAAATTATTTCTAAATTATTCACAAATCCATTTCTCAACTGCTTTTCGAAACACTTTTGCTAACTTGCAAGTGTTGCGGTGGTTGTAGCGAGCTGTCGCCAGTTGGACGTCAATTTGTTCTAATGGTTTGTTAGTGGAAATGCTTTATGTCCCCATATGCATACTTTCCCTGCAGGCACATCATTGTGGGGGAATTTCTAAAGCAAAAATGTAAATTACCTATTGAATATTCTCAATAAAGTGCAATATTTTCCTCAGCTAATAACACAATATTTAAAATGCCTAAAACTAAGAAATAATAAGTAATGATGCAGTACAGTATTGACCAATTTAGAGATTGATTAACCCTACCCAGGCAGTCTGGAAACAAAAACTAAGAAAAACTGAAAAAGTGAGGTGTTTAAAAGTGAAATCAGAGGTCGCAAAGAGACGCGGGAAGTTATTTAAAATCATTTTTTCCCCATAACATGTAGAGACACAAATAGGATTTATTTAGCCTGCAAGAAAGCAAGAGAGAGCAAAACATTCTGCATACATCAGATTTAAAAAAAAAAATCATTTTCTAAGGAAAGCTCAGGATGTTTTTTGTAATGCCAATGATGCTAACGTTGCTAATTGCTAAATTAAGACTCTAAAGATTAAACTAAATGTCAATTCAAAACATTTATTCTTTGCCTTACACTCAATCCTTTCTTGCATGAATATAGTTAAGTTGCCTCTGTCCATAATATGCACAGTATACACATATTGTTCTTAAAAAGAAGATGAAAGTAGCAGGTCAAAGCTTTACAAAAAAAAACCAGATATCGGAAATCGGCCACAAAATTCTGATCGGAGAATCTCTAATTGTGATTCCTCTAATTTTAAACGTTCTAATTTTACTTTTATTATAAGAAGCAGTTTTCACAATTTATTAAAAAGGGCTCATCAATTAATTTGTAACAATTTTAATTCTAAATTCAGTTTATCCAAACAGAAATGACTAAAATTAAACACTAAAATTACTAACGGTTTCAATCCGCCTGCGTTTTCCAACGTACGCGACACTGAAAGAGGAGAATGTGATAAAAATGATGTTAATCAGGAAACCCAGTCTCTGTCATGGTGACAGTGGCGTGACATTATTTGTACAAACGGCCCCATCACCGCTCAGAATACGGCACCATTAATTGTTATTGATTTTGATAGCATACAAATGATGCGATTACAGTCTGCGTGGGGGGACGGGCGAACCTAATGCAAGAGCTTCCTGCGCAACCATGACTCCAGTAAGCATGACGGTTCCTTATTAACAAAATAACACTTTGTTCTAACACAGCCGCCCGCCTTCCATGTTTATATTTTATCAGTCCGTTCGTTCTGCGGACGCTCGATACGTGGCTTCATGCGTTTTCTTACTTAATCACCCAGGAAGACCTCTGTGCTTTACTTCATCTTTTACTTGAAAGAAAGCTGAGGGAAGCACCGCAGCTTGTATGTTCACATGCTATTGTTGCAGTCTACACGCTTGTTTTGATGCCAAACCGGTGACTCCCTTTCATATTCCAGTTGTTTTGATTTGTGTGTGTGTGTGTGTGTGTGTGTGTGTGTGGGGGGGGGGTTTAATGCTAAAATTCACAATAAGAGGTAAAATAGCAGCACAAAGTGGACAGAAAAGGTGTAATCAACTCTGCTATTTTCTCTAAAAAGGTATGAAAAACGTCTGGAACAATAAAAAAAGCTCACGTTTCAGGAAAATCCACAGGCTTGGTCTTTATCTTATTGTGCAAAGCCAATATGTACTCGTCAATAAATGGGCACTGCAGGTAGAGGAGAACAAAAACAATAACAAAAACATGAGTGAAATCCACAATGCAGGTTGCCTGAATCACAGCTCTGGCAAATTCAATCTGCTTCTCCGAAGACGGATCAGACAAATTACAGCTGCAGCAATCAGCCTCTGGTGTTGATTTAAATGAACGAGCGCCGTATCAGACGCAGAGAAGGCGGCACGCTTTGTTCCCACAGAGGTGTTGCTACAGAGGGAGACGGCTTTCGCTGTTACAACGCTGTTAAATAAGCGAGAGACAGAAAGTGTGCACACTTGCCTTCCCAAACACAAAGCAGTACAGGGTGATTCCCATGGCCCACACATCCAGCGCCTTTAAAACAGACAAACAAAACAGGAGTTTAATGCAAATGTGAGCCACACAGACTGGAAATCACTCACACAGCACTGAAACCTAACGGGAGATTTATGGAACGTCAGGTCGTTTTATTTTAGGGCGTCTTTTTCAGAAGCCTTGAAAATGGATTTGTGCTACAATTTAGCAGAGGGACTAGCTGAGCCACCTCACTCTTTGTGCCTCTGCCTTGGTTTTTCTCTACAGGTAATCCTTACCAGGTAGAGCTGTAAAAAAAAGAGAGTTAATTTTTTTAATTTGTTTTGTGAGACATAATACGTTTAAGATCACCCGGCTAATTTTGACTTCAGACAAAGACTAACTAGAGTTAATTTATTAAGAAAAGAAAAGCTTTCCAAACCAACCTGACCTTGCAGAGTCGTTTTAAATCAGGCATCTTCTTCAGTCCCTCTATTTGATTTAGGTACAGATACTGACCAGAGTTTAAATTTACGGCCCGAGCCCAAGCAGAGATTTGGGCCGGGTTGGGACAGAATTATTTGTGGCACATTTAATAACCCTGCAATACCTACAGCACAGGTAAAGTCAAGCGAGAATGAACGATATAAAGTTGCTTTAATCTACTTATGATAGCGTAATTGGAGGAGCAGGTTGTTCACTCCGTTGAGGAAATAAAGAGAGGAAATAGGGTGCAGAAGTTAATCAGACTGTAACAAGCGCAGCTCCACCCTGCTCCGCTCCCATCAATCACACATCCCAGTAGATTTGCATCTGACTCACCCTGCGATAAAACAAGCAACAAGATGGAGCTGGAAGACGCTAAACAAAAGCTAAAGATGGGGGAAGTTCTCAATAACCTGTCGGGCTGTGGAAGAAAAATTGTTTTATTATTTTGCTTATGTTTTTATTTGATTCTTTTACTCATTTAACCACATTAGTATTGTTCAACCTGTCATGAGTATGGAGGCTAGAGAGTTTCTGCAGAACCACTCAGAGGGGTCCCTGCAGCAACTGCAGCAGGCTGATAGCAACAATGCCTCACCACGGTAAGGAGCCAGTATTTGTTAACAGATAAGAACAGATAGTTTAGGTAATTATAGTGTGATGGAATAAACCCCGAGTCTTAAGTTTCTCTGTGGAATGTCACCAGCTCAGAGTTTTAAGAAATTGATGCATTTGTGTGAAGTATTCTGGTTTGAAAATGCTCTTGTTATGCAAAATTGTTCCATTAGCAAACCTGATTTTTGGAAACTCACATATTTGAACAAGAAGACGTTTACCACCTAACTGGCGGTTAGGGTACACCCTTCTAACTCTGTTATCACACAAGTATAGGTTGTACTCTCCCTTCCTGTTATCGGTTAACTTGTATAAGAAAAGGTGTAACTGTAACTGAAGGTTCAGAACTCATTGCAGCTTGCCATGTGCTGTTCCCATCCGCGGATGCAATAAAGAATTTGCTCTTTGCCATTTGCCGAAGTCTCAGCCTGATCTGTTACCATTACAGATGAATTTTTCCACAGGGCTCGGACATGTTCAGAGTGTTTTAGATGCAATCTAACCTCCAACACTGACGGGGACACGCTGGTTTTCCAGCTCAGAGGTGGATCTACACGAAGATTGTCCTGGAGCTTAAACTAAGTGCGCTTTTGGGTTTTAGGTCAGAAACTGATGTTCTGCTGTAGCATTCCTTATTCCATCTATTACAAGCAAGTCACACGTTTCATTACGCTCCTTTTCTGAAATAACATTTAGTTTTATATTAGATGTAACAGGAAGCATTTCCAGTCAGTCTACCAAATATTTTCACAGAAGGGATCAAAATCAAGCAAAATGTAAATAATCAAGCATTTTGTTCCTGGCCCTGAAACGTGTTTAAATAAACAATTTTAAAAAAGACATTTCTGATTGTTGAGTCATTCTGAAAAGACTTCGGAATATTTTCCGGACTGAAACATGACTGTTACTTTGTTTCTCGTTTCTTTAGCTACGTCAGACTGAGCCAGGATTTGTTGCTTGTTGAGGCTTTTCAGACTATTTCATGTTGTCACAGGATCCGTTTTAGTGTTTTGTTGATTCTGCAGCTTCGGTGCCAATCAGGTCTGCGCATGTCTAATAAAACTAAAATAAAAATGTGGTTAACAGTTACTTCATGGCATTGCTTGACTTTCTTTTTCACATACAGTCAGGTTAATTTGCATAAAGTTTTTTTTATTTAATAAACAAAAAATCAATATTTGAAAACTGAGTTTTGCATTTATTCCGGTTATCGTTGCCTGATATAAAAATTTGCTGATGATTTGAATCATGTAAGTTTGGCAAGAAAGCAAAGGGGGTGACGGAGAAAATATTTTTTTCTTTTTTTTGCAAGACTTGATTAAAGCACCCTCTCATTATCTACTGCAATTTGTCATAGTGTTATATTCATCATGTACTTCTGGGAATGAAGCATAAAGGGCTTTAGTGACATACAAGTGTTGGATATTATAAAACTCACTTCAAATTTTTACATCCCCTGGAAGAAAAGCTTTTCTTTATCAAAACCTGAGAGAGTGCAAGAACAATCAGGAAGGAAGAGGCACTTGGTCCCTGAAACCTTGACAAAACAGCCCACTGAAGCACTTAAAGTGGCTCTTTTGCCCTGGTGGCGTTTTGTCTGCAATCAAATGTGCTATTCTAGCTCCTCTTTAATATACATACACAGCCCTTCTCTTAGGTTTTACGGAAACCCACAGGAGGACGGCGCGAAGAGGGAGGCAGCTGTACAGGAGCAGGAAGTCAAAACTGACCGCATGAATACAGCAGGACACTCATAAAGATCAACCGCTTTGAGTCTGGAGGCGATCGTGTTCACATGTTGGCAGAAAATGTTAAGCCTATTGAAAACATCCAAATGCAAACTGATAGTTATGACAATTTGAAAAATATGAGAAAGCTGTTGAAAACGTAAACAGAGTGAGAGTGAGATATTTGAAATGCATTTTTTTTACTTCCTATTGCATGAGAACATAACTAATCAACGGAAACTTTATAACAGAACTTGATATGAAATAACAGAGGAAATGTGAGGGAGTTCAAGGAGTTAAAGACATCTGCAAATCGCTGTGTTTTGATACTAGAATATACACATAGAATTTATGATAATTCATGTTTAACTTCATTGGATTACACCGACCGACTTTCTCTTCAGCTGTTTTGAGCTGTGCTGCAAAACCCATAAAAAGGGACAAAATGACTTTAGCTCCCCTGTAGTGGTTTCTTGTCATTTTAGAATTGGTTTAGGCCCCACCTTTATAAATTTAAAGCTCTTTACACCCCCCCAAATATTACATTACAAACAGATCAGAGATTGTTCAAAAACACTGTAATCTACTTCTAATAAGAAACACAATACCCCCCAAAAAAGATCCAAGATTCAGTATTTGTCTACGAAAGCTAAAGCCTTCCAAACTCCACTCTTACAGATCTTTTAAAAAGCTACATTTAAATTTTAGGACTAATTTCTAGACATATTTAATTAAGTATCCGCAGTCTTCATTTAACGTTCTCTTTCTCTCATATTCCCTTCAGAAGCAGTGGGTGATTATTTAAATTTACCACGAAAGTCAGACTTATTTACCCAAAAATGACACCCAGAAAATAAAGAAATTAAATTCCGACCCAAACGCACATGCACTACACTTCAAATCCACTGATTCGACTCACTTTCCCACTGAAGCTCTTGCACTTCTCTGACAGAGTCTCTGGCGCCATGAAAGCAGGAGTCCCTGCAGTGCTCGACAGCAGAGCATCGTTGCCCTCGAACTGGTTGCTCACTCCGAAGTCAGCTATCTTCACATGGCCGTCGTCTCCTAGTAACAAGTTGGACGGCTTGATGTCCCGGTGGACGATCTTCTGGTAGTGCACTGAGGAAAAAGGAGGGGAGAAGTTAAAGAAGCCGTCCCGACAAAATCAAGCAAAATGCACCTGGTGTGTAATAGTTCAATAATATGTTTGTGATCTAACAGTTTGAATAGTGATTACATACGGGGCTACGCCGTTCCCTTAAAAACTACATTTAATTTCTTGCTCCAGTTTATTGAATTCCTGCCATCTTTTTTCTTTTAAATCCACCAAATAGTCTCCCAGATTGTGCATGAAAACGATAATGTTTCTATCAAAATTCTAAATATTTTCAATATTGCTTTGCAGTTGGCAAACACCAATAGATGGGCATTAAATTGTTCATATTAATAACCCAAATCAGCTGATCAGAAACTAAACAAACAGACGTTTCCCCACAAAAACACGCTAAGCAGCGACGCCACGAAACGGCTCTGAAATAAAAATCCTCTGTGATCTGACTTTGTTGTTACCATTTTTATCGCTGTCGAGCAGATGATTTGAGTTGCACTACCTGTTCACTATCCAGGCTTACCGCTCTTGTTTGTCCGAAACTAAAATGGCACCAGTGCGCTGTTCTAAATTTAGTAGCTTGACGTTACTGGCAATCACTGCCATACCACGATCTCGCTCATTTTAAAACTAACCCAGGTATTTAACTACAGGCGGACCTGAGCAGTCAACCACCTCAATAGCTTTGTTTCTATCAGGTCCTTATTTTCTGCATGTAATTATATGTGCTTGAGTGTCAGTTTTGTTCTGATGAAATCAACAATGCAGATTTGCTATTCTTTAACCACAACCCACTTGGGAAAAAAAAACAAAAAAAACAAAGAAGAATCTGAAGAGGGATAATTAACAAAACAACCCATCAGAGAGAGAAGTAGTGATTATTCCCCAGAGGAAAGCATCACCAGCTTTGATTGCCGCTTCATAAGAATGATGGGAGGACTGTGAACCAGGGGTCATCTTTGAGTGAAAGTTAAGTACGTCCTCAAACGTCTTCTGGAATATAGGCCCTGAATGCGTCCCTGATGGGATAAGTGGTCTCTACTTGTTGTGAGGAGGTCTTCCTGAAACAGGGGGCGCTTGACTTCTCGACTATTAAATGTCGTAGCGCTCACAACGGTCAAATTAAAACGATGCCATCGGGAGCCCCAGCTCCGACTCACGGCTAAGATTCATGGAGGCTGCAGGAGACATTTTAATGCACTTTAAGCACTAAAACTACAATTCAGAAAATTAAAGGCTTGAAGTTTATTGTGCCTGCCAGAGTTCAGCATTTATATTGCAACAAAGCAGAGGGACACGTTTCCCAACAGATTCTCTTTAACTTATCTGCCAAACACAGGCTTTGCACTTCTTTCAGTGCTTATACCCTGCTTTATCTATAGCAGACCTCAATGCATTTTATTTGGACTTTCAGTTCAACAGACTTTAAGTCATGGTGTCAAGCTTCTGTCTACAAAGTACTGTCACTTTTAGAAGCATCTCTGTTCCAATGTAGCTGATTCAAGTCTGATTGGCACGTTGTTCAAACGCGGTTTGAACTGAAGGAGATCGTCTGTAAACCTCAATCTTTAAAATCTTGCCACAGATTCCTCAACTGGATGAGGCTGAGACTTTGACTGGGTCGATTGTAACTCGAAATGTGCAGTTATCTTCACCAGTGGTTTTAAACTGCATTCCTCGAGGACCGGCATCCTCAAGGAAACTTTTAGACGTCTCTCTGCTTCAGTGCACATGGCTCCAATATCCAATATGGATTAAATATGAGTAGTCAATGTATTGGACCAGTATTGCAAATTATGACTTCCTTATTATGCCGTCTGCGTTCTTTATGGTATTTATAATACAGTAATTTTGTGCAACTCGAGTCGAAACTACAAAAATGTGGACTCTTCTGACTTTTGAAAACGACTGGTTGCAATGGATTTTCTTCAGGGGTATCAGAGTAAAGCGGGCGAACACAAACACATGCCTCTTTTTCTGATTTCAACTTGAAATGATGATTTTTCTTCTGTTTTGTAATTATGTACAGAGTTATGTTGGTTTTGTACTATAGGCCACATACATTGAATGAATGCATTGAAGTTCTCTGGTTGCAACAAAATGTGGAAAAGTTGAAAAGAGGTGGATACTTTTGTAGCAATCAGATTGTTCCTCGTTTGGAGAACTATGGCAGAAATGTTAACGTTAAGGGAAACATCTTTTAAACACTCTTCAAAAGACATCATGACATGCTGTTGTCTACTCTAAAAAAAAATCTGTGTTTAAAAAGATTAACTTAACTTAGATGCTTCGATGTGTTCTTTTGTAGCATTTTTGGGAATTCAAAAAACTTGATTTTTTTTCTATTGCAATCATCTTCAAGATTTAAGGCGCTAGAGTGCTGGTAAATACTCCACACAAACCAACGTGACGTGAGAAAAAATAAAAAAAGACAGCAATGTCCTTGTGGATGAACAAGCTCTATAACAGCAAATAAGTGAAATTGTTCCACTACAGCGAAAAGGGCAGCTTGAGAAAAACTGTTGGACCAAACTGTGGCTCAGCGATGATCGGACGGACAGACGGACATAAATGCTGCCAGAAGGCGAGGCGAGGGAACGGCGGCAGAGGCTCAAGAACATTTTGTTCCTTTATGCAGATCAAAGGAAGACACCAAATAAAAACAAAAAAAAATTACAATCTATTAACATTTTTAATCACACTTTAGCATTATAATGTGCATCATAACAAGAAGTATTAAAACTGATGGTTTACGCCCAGGAGACGCTCTGATACCCAAAACATACACGCATTAAATACTAGCAACTTTTGTCATGATTTGCAGACTTACGGTACTCAATGCCCAGGATGATGTCTCTGAAGTATTGCCGTGCTTGCTCCTCTGAGAAAGGAGTTTCTGTTGGCACCTCCATCACTGGACTGCAGATTCACACAGCCGGGCAGAAACACAAATTCAGACATTGCTTTTAAAACTGGATTCAGATTGAGGAACAAAAACAACGAGTTAATGTCTGAAGCAAAGGTGAGGCGACAACACTGAATGTGATAAATAACACATTATTTATGTGTTATTTATCACACCCAACAACCTCTTTATCCTCAACGCTTTCCTTAGACACACAACTTTATGATCAAATGGCAACATATGACCAGTGGACATAAATTATGCTGCATTCCGAATGGAGCCGAATCAGATCAGAAAACTGCATTTGAAATGCTGGATGGATAAACTGAACCGAGTTTATGTAAAAAGCAGACGTACTGAATGTACCAATGAAGTACTAAGTACAAACGTAAATATCCGGGTCATTTTATTTGTTCTCCAGGCATTGAAAAAAACTAAATCACATTTAGAAAAAAAAAAAAAGTACCACTCATGTTTATTATTGTTATCAGTTAAACGATTCAGAAACATCACGACCCGAAGCCCTTTTCTAGCCGGCTGGCTTTGGAAATAACTGTGAAAACCCCCAAGACTGTAACGTCTTCCTCTGAAGTCTGAGATGGAGGAAAAACTAAGGCACGGTGTTAAGCTTAGAGCAATGAGCGCTGCAGAGCATGGGATGGAGAAATGGAGGAATGAGGAAGAGACGGAGGAGAAAGACAGAAATCAGAGGACATGTTCTCTACTCACCCCTTACGCATCAGCTCAAACACTATCAGGAACAAAACAAGGGGACAACAAAGAGGATACACGTGAGGTGGAATATTTTTACTCATTAGCTCATTGTAATCACTTCTGCCCAGCGAGATTACATCCAAACTTCCTAGTAGCCGTCGTCTACCCAGCCTAGATTTAGCTCACGAATAGTTTGATGTTCAGCAGGAGAACTGCGATCTGGGAATGCTGAGAGAGGATTTCACCTACGTACTGTGTGAACCCTGAGGTGGTGCAAAAGACATACTGGGTTCTGAAGAAATTACACAAACACCTGTCCAACTGGCAAATGTTGCTGAGCAGAAAGCAGATAAATTAAAGGAAAATCAGACATACCCATGTAGAGGTTGTCCTCCGATGGATCATCAAGCACCTGCAATATTAAGTAGGTGAAACGGAGAATGTTCCGTTATTCAAGCCAGAATAACACATTGTTCAAAATGTGCAGAATTTAGCTTCATCAAACTGTACATTTGGATTTTTTAAAAATATACTGATGCATTAGGCAGGGACAATGGACATTAATTAACATTTCTGTAAGTTCACCAAAAGTAGCCAAAAAGGCTATTTTTCTTGCAGCATTTGTCTTGCTGAAAACAAACACAAAATAAGGCTAAAATGACTCAACTACACACATTTTGTGAATAAAAATACATTCAGTACAAACAGTACATATAAACTTTAATTTTTGTTCATTAAAAGGAGTCAACTCATGACCAGAGAATGCTCAGACATCTCCAAAACAACAGAGAAAATCCTTCTTTTATTCTTTTCTTTTTATTCTTTTACAGTATCAGGTTGAGATATCAGCGACGCTCTTCTACATCTGCTGTGTGTTTTGGCTGTGTGGTGCCTCAGGGGTCAAAACTAGGAGCCTTTCTCCTCTCTCCGTGTCTCCTGCCATTTGATTTCGTTTTGAGGCAATTTGGAATTTGATTTTGTTGTTATGCTGACGACTTTCGAGTTTACATTCCCGGACTTTGTTCTTCCCTTGTTACGATGTCTAAATAAAATCAAGGCATGGACGGATTGACCGAATAAAACCGTGCAAGTATAGAATGAATGAGTGCCGCTTATCTTCACGTGCATGTCGAGTTGCGTTCTAAAATAAATGGGCGGTGGCTTGACCACAAACAGGATAACGTGGGCAGACGTTTTAATCCCGTCCATTAGGCTGCGAGCCTCAGACTGCCGCATGCGAGATGAGCTCTGATAATGACAGTTTTTCCACTGAGCAGACAGATTTTCTTGGATGCAGATTACAAACAGTTGGCAGCAGAGGTCAGACAGTCTGGACAGATTTCACAACGGTGGTAAATACGTGATTTTAATGACGGAAACTGGGTTTCGTTCTGTTATCTTCAAAGGGATTATGGTCGGAAATAGTTAGTGACGCAACGTTGTGATTCTGCTGTAGTTTTAAGTGTAGTTGCTGTTCTTTATGCCACTGCTGAATAAAGCAGTTTTATAGAGGATGTTGTAAAAATTTGTCTAACTCTTGAACTTTCCCATTTTTTTGCCACAAGAAAAATATTTTCTTGGGATTTTACACGATAAAAACACAAAGTAGCCTACAGTTCTGCCTTTTGAGGAAAAGTTACATCATTTTAAAATTATTTCTACAGACAAAACTGAAAAATGTGGAAAGTATTTTTATTTAGTCCTTCTGGGGCAATACTTTCTAGAAGAACCATTTAGTGCAATTACAACAGTAAAAGGTTTCGTCTCTACCAGCTTTGCACAGCTGGAGTTTGGACCTTCTGACCACAGCTCTAAACTTCGTTCTCAGTCTTGAACACGTCTTTCTGTATTTGCTGTGTGTCGTATGTGGCAAATTACAAATGAGACATTTATTGGCTTTCTTTCAACAATGTTTTTCATTGTGACACTTTCCCAAAAATAGCCAGTTTTGTGGACTTTCCTGTTAACAGTTTCTGTCGTTGAAGATCTCCTCCTGCTGGGTTACCGGGAACGGTGTCATTTTAACCAGGTTTTAACCAGGTTGATGCCCGGATGCTAGTATAAGTGCTACATTTCATTTCAGGGCATCGTATAAAAGGGGCTAAATACTGCTTTTTTTAAAAAAGGGATAAGTTGGGGGTGATCATTTATCTTATCGTTTCGTATTTATTGCAATAAATGTCTTATTATGATAATATTTCTGATTTAATGTTGCTACAATAAATCAGAATTATTTATTGTGGCACAATAAATTCAGATTAATAATTTTTTACCCAAAACTTTTCATATTTTGTAGATTTTTAATGTTACAATTTTTTCCAATGTCAAAAAAAAAAAAAAAGAAATATGATTAAATGCAGTTATGGTGTGCAGCTTAGTGAAACAAATCACTTCTTTATGTGTATACGTTCTTCAACAGTAGTATTTGTCTTTATGGCACCATGTCAGCTGCGTCAGCCATAGAGTTAACTAAAAAAATAATAATAAATAGGTCTTATCAAAAATATTGTGCTAAAACTTTAAGTCTATATCACCCATTAGCTTGGACAAAAGCTAATAGAAGGTGTGAATGTTCACATAAGTGTGAACATTTTCATACTTTGTGTCAGCCTGGCACTTAAAATCCCAATAACATTCGCGGACGTTTGTGGTCATAATGTCATAAAGTGTGGCAAAAGGTCAAAGGCGTAAAATACTTTTGCACTGCACAAAGCAGAACTCACAACACAACACTAAACAGATGACATTTTATCTCTCGACGTGAGAAGAAGCAGAACCCGCATCTAGGAGCGTGCATGTTTTCATCACAGTCACAAACTATCATCGCATCGGAGAAGTAACAACATTAACGACGGCTCACTTCCGTTTACAGTCGCTACATCAAATAATTGTGGCAGTAAAATATAATATACAGGACTTCTGACTGATTACTAATACGCATGTAGCTCCAGCGCTGACATGTCGAAATGTGAAAATGGATTACGCTTTCAGCTGGAGCTGCGTTTAACCGGCTGCAGTCCAGATGAGAGGCAGACCTGCTCTTCACTGCTGCCTCCTCTTCCTCGCCGGCCCGGAACGTCTATCCTGTTTTTCTGTGTGAGATGAAAGGAGCGGGTCGCCCTGCGTAGAGCTGCTAGGGAGCGTCTCCAGCCGCAATCAAGGCCTTATTAATAGTCTGTCCCTGTCACCAGCTATTTACAAAGATATTAAACCACTTTGTGCTCTGAGTCACTCTCCTGTGACACCAGCGTTCTGTTTCCTGCTGGTCTCCACCTCCTCTGCTCCCCGTTTCTCCTCGGGGGCTCAGTTCAGCTCCATGTTCCTTCATTTCCTCCCTGCCTGTCCCTCATCAGCATCTTTCCCCAGTCTCTCAGTGTCAGCCTCAGTCTCACCCCAGTTAACCAGCTGTACCAGCAAACTGCGGATCTTTTCCAGCACACGGGTTCGTGGGCCGCCTTTGTGACAGATGGCAAATACAGAGGAACAGAAATCTGGTAAGAACGCAGCTGCATCAAGTGTTTAGCTTCAAGTAGGTGGCTCTATAAATGTCAGACAGAGACATCTCACATACTGTTATATATTAAAACAAACCGCCAACGTGTCTTTATTTCTTTGTCTGTCTAAGATTCTTTTACAGTCTCAGGCAGACAAAACTCCATGCTGTTTCTGTATAAATTGAGAATGTATAACTTGCTATAATGGGAAATTAACAATGGAAGCCCAGTTAAATGTTAAAAGCTGAAATTAATGGCTGGTGGAAACTGAAATCTTTAAAAGTTGTAAAACGATGTTAGATCAAGTCATGTTTTTTGTTTTGAACACATGAACAAATGTAGTTTACTTACATCAATGTCATTACTTTCTGCTTGTTATTCTCCCTTGTGGTGAATTTTGACTGAATCCCTAATTTGCAGTCATGTCTAAAACACTGATCAAAGAGTCAAATAAAGACCCAAAATTTAATCAATCCCAAAACCCAAATCTGTCAAAACAGGAATATGTAACTACATGCGCTAAAACCCAGTGGACCTTCATCCTGTGCAACTCAGGAGAAAATCTAGATATGGGAAAAACAAGTTCATGCACTGATTTCTTCACATTTGGACAAAAGTCACATCCAAATGCTGATGACATTTGTGAAGTCAGAAGATTTTTACATTTGCTGACAAAGTAACAGACAAGATATTAGTGGCTTATGACTCTAAAGTTGCTTAGCGGCTTTCTATTGGTGCCATTTTGCAGTTAAAATAATCAATGTGGGCTACATTTGATCACTTCTAGTCCAAAATCTAGAATACTTAGAAATATCTATCAAACAATGTATGGAATGAAATAGCGATTCATATTTCAACAATAAATAAAGCGTTTTTTTTTTGTTTTTTTTTACAAGTTAAGAATTATCTATATATTCATCTACCTATAGGGCTGAAGCAAGGCGGAACAGGATAAATGTTTATTATTTCATGATTCTTTTCTGAATTGACTCAAACAGACGTCCTTATATGCATGAAGCATTCAGCTCAGCAAGCGGCCTTGAGGCTGACAATCCAGCCTCGAACCACAAACCGCACATGAAAAACAGACTCACAATGGACGGCACAGCCAACAATTTGCTGCTTCAAGGTAACGGCTCACAGTTTTCACAAAGCACAGAGCACAAGTCACCTGAGTTAAACATCCTGGTAGCTGCTTTTGACTGGAACAGAGGCCAGCGCCAGTCAAGGACACCCGACACTGGAACAACTAGTTCCCAAAATTTGCAGCTGAAGCCACAAGGAAACTCCAAGGTTTGCTTGTGTCTGTTTAAATAATGTTTACTGACATGGCCTTGTGCAAGCGCTTTCAATAAGCAAAGTTTTATTTACACAACACATTATGCTTTTTCAATATAGCTGGAGACAAAACCATTACCTAGAAACGTCCCTTTGCAAAGTGAAATCCGTCAATAGCTTTCTGCAAAACTGCTGGTTACTGCAGGGACTAAGATGGGGAAAAAAAAAAAAAAAAAAGAGTAATGACATAAAATGTGCTTTGGTTTTTTTTTTTAATGGAGTCCTTTTTAATGGATAAGAGCTAAACATGCTGGTGAGAACAGCACAGGCTCGTCTGTCTCTTCCCACCATCTGTGACAAATGACCAAATCACTTTCATCAGCTTTAGTCTGTTCCACTTGGCGTGGGCTCAGTGTTTAAGGGACGGATGGAAAGTATATTCATGATTAGACGAGACTGGAGTGAGGTCTCCTGGAGGAATCAGCTGGGTACCTCTAATGTATGTGATGGGGGCCCGAGCCACACCCCATTTAAAAAAATGACAAACAGAGAGGGATGGAGAGGAGGCGAGGACTAATTTCCTGCGGCCATAAGGAGTGTGAGAAAGCAAGGGTGGACAAAGGATGGAAGAGATGAAAGCGAGGGTGTTCTGTCAGAGCTAGCACATGGTGCAGAAGCACTCAACTTTTCTTTTTTTTTTTGTTCCTGGAAACTCAGCAGTCCTGGCCCTTAATTCAGCCAAGCGAGCCAGACTGCTTCCCTGCAGCCCGACTGCCCAAGCTTAACTCCCAGCAGCGCATCAGTTGCCCCCGCCATCTGGGCTGGACTGAAAACACCGATGATATCACCAGAGAGCGGCGTGCGTCTTGAGTCACAGTCGTCGATATCAGCGATGGTCTTTCCAAAACAAAACGCCCCAGCGGAACCTGGACGTCTGTCAATTCTCGAAATCAAACGGAGTTTATTTGCAGGATAGAAGTGTTTCTTGTCCAAGAATAAATCAACAAAGGATTGAGAAATGTGACTGAAAAATAACCCTGAAGCATATTCCCAGCTTGTTCTACGGCACCACGGGGATTTAGCCACCTTTTCAGCTAAAATGAAAAAGTGTGAGTCACAGCACGCTGAGGGGAAAGGTTATCTGAAGACAGCACAGTGAAGGATAATCCTGACCTGAAAGGATGCTAAACGTGCTGAGCATGTCTACTAGCTGTCATTAGAGAGGCAGATGTGAAAACATCCACACAGAACCGCTTCTTAGCTCTTCATTTTTCTACTTTAAAATTCAGCTAAATGAAAAACATTGCAGAATGTGATTTAATGAGGTGGTTCAATGAGACTAAACCAGAATTCCACAGAGTTTTTGGACATGTCAAACAATTCAAATGCATTAAAGTTGCAGTTTTACCGAACATATTACGTGCCATTACTTCAGATGTTACTAAACTTTACTCAATCTCATGCTACAGCATGCAAATGTTCTGTCAGCAACGGTGACTTTCTCATACTGAATGCTTTATGTGGTTCCAGCTGCAGAACAGAACAACCTACTTTTTTATATATATATATATATATATATATATATCTTTTTTATACCCCTCCAGAGGGTCTTTTTGTGGGCTCTAGTGTCCCTTATATGACAGTAGGCTGACAGGAAAGGGGAAAGGAAAGAGGGGAAGACATGCGGCAAAGACCGCCGGGTCCGGGAGTCGAACCTGCGAGGACTCAAGGCCTCCAAATATGGGTTGCGCTATCCCCTACTACGCCACCGCGGCACGCCCAGAATGACCTATTTTTTGATCAGCTATATTGAAACCACTTTGAAGCACCGACCTTCATTCCCATAGGGTCAGGCGATCATTAAAAAAAAGACGATATCATGGCTAAACATACACTATTTTGCACAGTAGTACACCAGACGGCACATTTTACACCCTTGATCCCAACACACCAGCTATATACAAAGCAGATGGAACCGATGTTACGAAAAGTTTTATGAAGTAAAGAAATAAAGCGCTCATGTAAAAACCAGTTCTAGATCAACAAATATAAGCGGCAAGATAATAAAACAGAGCAGCAGCTTAGGTTCTTCTGTTAGTGAAGCTAGCTAGCTGTTTGTGCTAGCATGAGTTAATACATTGAAGTTTAAATGTGCTTTTGTCTCTCAAGGTCGTTTCTCAAGGTTTGTTCTGTTGTTCTTGATTGGTTGTTGCAAATAAGGTAGAGACTAGTCTTCTTGTATTAGCTATTTTGGGAGGGCTAACCCTAAAAAAGTGACAGTGAATCATTTAGATTACATTTCAGTGCTAAATGCTTTTGTTCTTTAATCAGGCTTAAAACTCAGCACACCTGTACACAGAACAAGGATGTCGGTTTCTCTATCCAACAAGTGGAGCAAAGGCTTCAACAGATCCGTTTCAAAACGTTTAGCTTGATGCTGCTAGCTTAGCCAAATGATGAATGTTGGATTCACTCCTCCCATTCCGCTAGGGGGCTCTGTAGCTGTTTTGCATTGGTAGTGGAGGGGAGGTGAAACAAGAGAAGAAACTTGCGGCAGGCCAGTAATACACCGAGACTGCCGTTAGCTGAAGCTAACAAGCTGAAGCTACAATAACATCATATTCTACTGGCGTTCATGAGTGTTGCCCAACGTGGTGAGTTATTAATGCTGTAAGCTGTGGGGAGGTGAGTTTTTTGTTATCTGTTCTAAGCGTGAACTTGCTGAATTTGCTAGTGCTAATTAGCCCAATGCTAGCTGTGTTTGCTGCGCTGTGATAGTTGAATGCCGATGTTTATTATATGACAAAGTGTTCTAAGAATAATCTGCCTTATAACTGGTTAGAGAAGCCTAGCTAATAAATCCGTGTTTAAGTTTGTGTTGATTGAATTCTGCAATACTAAGTATTGATGTTTTGTTTTTTACTTTATTTACAGTTTAACCCACAGGTGTCAAACTCCAGTCCTCAAGGGCCGCTGTCCTGCAGTTTTTGGATGTGCCACAGGTACAAAACACTGGAATGAAATGGCTTAATGACCTCCTCCTTGTGTAGATCAGTTCTCCAGAGCCTTGCTAATGACTTAATTATTCTATTCAGGTGTGGTGCAGCAGAGGCACATCTAAAAGTTGCAGGACAGCGGCCCTTGAGGACTGGAGTTTGAGACCCCTGGTTTAACCGGACAGCACGTCCGTGTAAAAGCACTCGGCAATAAAAATAAACAACAACAACGACTATCTTGTGTTCTTTGTAACAATGAATCCAAGCCATTGACAATGCCTTCCAGTACAAAAAAATCCTTATGAAACAAAGACAAGTGAAGCAACCAATTACAAAAGCAGAAAATTCATACCTCCACCAGCTTGACAATGTTGACATGGTCTAGTTTTTTAAGAATGGCAATCTCTTGGTAAACTCTTTCCAAGGGTCCTAAGACTTTAGGCTGCTCTCCTTGGGCTGCCTTGGGTCCTCTTGGGGGAGGGCGACCTGCAGAGCACCACACACTCCGGATTACACACGGTCCAACTTTATTGTCAAACATTTAGTTTACAAATCCTTAAAGCTACAGTATGTAACTTTCATTTTTAAAAAAAAAAAAAAACAACAGTTTTACCCATTTGTTAAAACTGACACCATGTCTTGACAGACAGATAATCTGTGAAAAGATCAATCTACTCCACCTGAGCGACTACTGCTGCCTGATCAAAAACAACCAATCAGAGCCAGGAGAGTCTTAGCACTGTCAATCAACCTCTTGTACTCGCTACTACTGTGCTAATGCTGGAAGAACAACTTACCATTACAGAGAAGTCGTTCATCCACTGTCATTAGTGATCTTGCTAACTAACCTAGTGTTCCCAAGGCTAGTTAGCAGCCAAGCCTTGCGCTAGTTAGCAATGGGAGCACTGAGAAGTTAGACGAGCTCAATTTTTTCACATTATCTGTCTCATACCTTACTGTCACAACATAGTGACAGTTTAAACAAATATCTAAAAGATAATTTTTTTTTTTTTTTTTTAGAAAAGTTACATACTGCAGATTTAAATGGAACTAACTCACGTGGAAAACCACACTGCTTCATTAACCTCTTCTTGGACAACACCTTCATGGCCTAGGACAGAAAGAAGTCTGATCAAACAGCATGACCACATATCCAGGAATACGTCATAAGCTCTACAAAAACAGAAAAGACAGATGTATAAAAAGCAGCGGAGGGGGAAAAAAAAGAAGACATTTTTAATTAGATGAAACTGCATAACAAAATCTTTAACTACTAAGGGTGTTCTACTGCGGATTTCAGCCGAGTTGCAGCACAAACCAACATCAAAGTGCAGAACATAAAAATTTTAGGGATATATCTGCTACTCTCCTTTGCAACAGGCCGGAGAAGTCTACAGCCCCTGAATTTTTAATACAAAACCAGCATTTACTAGCTTCCAAAGAGAGCCGTGTGTGAGCGTTTTCCCTAAAAATATATACAAAAATTGATAAAACAGCTGAAAAAGAAAAATGTAATTATTGCAAATCTTTAAGAAAGAAAGAAAGAAAAACAACACTGGCACATTCGTCAGCACATGCTGCCATAGTGACTTGGTGATTTTATTGTCAGCTCATCGGAAAGGTGGAACGTGTTCCAATTCGATAACACAAAGCGTGATGCTCAAGGGTCGCTCAACGGCCTCTGCGGTCGTCATGGCTATGACTGTGCAGAAAGCAGCTTCGGCAGGAAGGCAGCCCCCTCGCCTCTACATGGTTTCCATGGCGCGCCGCCTGCGTTCCTCATGAACATCCTCTTAAAAATAAAACATTGTCCGTCTCAATTCCTGAATCAAATCTGTCTGCACTGGGAGGAGAGGCTCATCATCACCAATATGAGACAGAAGTTTTCCAACAAAAATGCGAAAACATGATTAAATGTAATCTTTCTGTAGCTTAATATCAACCACAGGCTAAGGAGGTAATGTGAGTGGATTTTGGCTTCGATCAAAGCCTGGGAGCAAGTCGAATATGCATGAAGGGTCCAGTGTGATTATCCAATTACTTCCTCATTAAGCAGAAGATGTCTCCATCAATCACATGTGTAGACTAGATTAGGCTAGGCTAGACAAATGAGATACAGAGAAATGAAAGAAGCAATCTTTACTGAGCTAAACAGAACTCCCATGGGGGGGTTGTAAGATGTGTGTATTAATAAAGGCAGAAACTACAGAAGCCCTTTGCTAACAAGATACACAGCTTATTTACTCAGTCAAAATGGAAGTATTCAGTCACTTAGACAGTGCAACTTCTTTGTAAAGGTAATTTATAACCTCACTTGGATGTTGTTTGTAACACCAGGAGTGAGCTGTAGATAGCTCTAGTGAATAGCAGCAGCTGAAAAACTCACTTTTCAACTAACTTCAGCTTTTACTGACTAGAAGAAGAGCATCAGCATAATATTGAGCCAGAGTGACCAGTGATGGCAAATTTACCGTCTCATCATGGAGGTTATGTTTTACAGATACAAAGCCAGCTTTTTCTTGTAAAGGCGTGGCATGGTGTTGTGCAATTCAACGGTACAAATGATAACCGGAACCACTGGCGTGTGAATTGTCCCCCTCACATCATCGGCTAACAGCAGAAACCTGAACGCCACAGCTGTTAATTGCTGAGAACTGACAATATTCGCAGGTGTTGACAGACCCAGAAATCTGTTGGGTTTTTTTCGTCCTGTGAGAAAACCACTCACTTTGTTTTAGCTGAACAAATTGCCGTTTCTCAGAAGGACACTCCTAAGCATTTTATAGATTTCTTACAATATCTTATAACTAAATGCCATCGCGGATATAAGAATAAACTTCCATCCTGTTGAATTGGCAACA
Organism: Xiphophorus couchianus; assembly: GCF_001444195.1. Lineage (NCBI taxonomy): Eukaryota > Metazoa > Chordata > Actinopteri > Cyprinodontiformes > Poeciliidae > Xiphophorus > Xiphophorus couchianus. Next base: position 24,928,113 of record NC_040238.1, read on the forward strand.
TTTTCCAAGACATCCAGTTTTGACCCATTCTGTTGTTGAGTTTGAAAGCCCTTCAACTCAAAGCTCCTTCTCTCAACTAAAATGCTCTATTTGTGCCATTAATTCCCACAGTTGGATGCTGTTATGCTGCTTAAGAAAAGGGAATGATAAAATTAAAGGAAAGCGACTTTTTTTTAATTTGTAAGTGAGATTTATAGTTTTCACTTTTTTCCCCCCTCGACCTTCTTTTGGAAGCAAAGCAATCCTCAGGAAACGAGTTAAGACGCAGTAGTGTGCCTCATCATTTACTTGTCTTAGAGTACAGTTTCTGAAGGCCACAATGTTAGCCTTGTGGTCAAGTTTATACTATATTGTGCATGTTTTTGATCATGCCTGAAAGAAAACGCTGATGTACTGGCCCAAAAGAGATTTACATATTAGTTGCACTAACGTGAAAATCTGGAAAAGCAGACAGAGTAAAATATCACACCAGTTGTTCCTGCTTTTGCAGTTGGGGGTTTTTTCACCCACATATGGGTAAAATCCAGCTCTCGTCACGACGAGCTGCTGCAGGTCTGAGCAGCTCTGTCGTATCGTAATCACAATCAGGAGTCAAAGTTTGTAGAATAAAGATCTTTTTATGCCCTTTGGTTCAGGGCTCGCGCATGCCTTTACATAACCGCTCGGCGGCCGACACTTCTTGCGTGTTTATAAGCTTGAATTTTTATACTGAAAACCGTTCAGCCGTGAGCTTCCACTGGCTGCAGTTCAAAAGTACTTCTTAAATCCATCCAGAGTTGGCAGCTTAAGAAGACGTAACTCACCGAGAGGCTTTCATTGTTGCTGCTGCACAGGACAGCTTAGCTATGTTAAGGCATCAGACGGCTTACATCTGCAGATCGCTTTGCTTTCCAAGGGAACACATTACCTTGACGGAAATGTCGAAAAATGACCTTGCACTGCTGCCTCGTATGCATTTTATTTTTGTTGTTTTTTTGTTGACTGACCTCAGAGCAGCAGGTGTACAAAGCATAAGTAGCAAGGATATTTGAAGAAAGAAAAAAAAATACATACATACATATATATATATATATATATATATATACGCTGATGTACTGGCCCAAAAGAGATTTACATATTAGTTGCACTAACGTGAAAATCTGGAAAAGCAGACAGAGTAAAATATCACACCAGTTGTTCCTGCTTTTGCAGTTGGGGGTTTTTTCACCCACATATGGGTAAAATCCAGCTCTCTTATATATATATATATATATATATATATATATATAAAGATGCACTTCAACTGCCACCAGCTTTTATTTTAGGTTCAATACAAGGGACAGCCAAAGGAAATAAAACTCAATGCTAGGCAACGGGATAAAAAAAGAAGAAAAAAACCCCAAACACAATCGATACCAGCGGTCTTCTGTCAACAACTAAAGGTGAAGGTTTGATGACGACCACAAAGCAAGCGGTCCGTCTACGAAGCCTTTCTGAGACACAAAACCAGACTTACATAATGTTTGTTGTCATCTTCGTTGTAGGCGAGCTTGACCACGCCATAGGAGCCCTACAAAATAACAACAAAAAAACTCATTAAATACGGACCTATACAAAGGGGACATGCAGCAATCGTTCCTTGAGCTCCACATTTCTTTTAAACCCATGAGAGAGACTGCTGATATTTCTAAAGCATCACGTCAGAGAGCAGACGGTAGCACCGTACTGACAGAATGTTTACAAGGCAGCGCGGCTCATATTCAGAAACCACATTTTTATTCTTTGGCAGCTCAGAATAAGCTCATCCCACACAGACGAACACGCCAACACACACACAAAAGAAACATGTCCTTTTCTGACATGTTTCCTTCTCAAGAAACATGTCAGCATGTTTTTTTAGCAGGTTTGATGCGTTTGAAATTTGCTACAAATTATTTGAAAAGTAAATGACCGTCTGAGATATTTCCATCAAAAGCACCAAAACAGATTTCTAGAAGCTTCGAGCATCTAAAAAAAAACAACCTCTTGCATTGGCGAGGTCCTGCTTTTATTCGCCGTGATTATGAAGCGTGCTGAAAGCAAATTACCTAAATGTCCCTGAAAAAGAAAATGCACAATTTATGTTTGTTAGAAATTACTTAGGGGAATTAATGCAAGCAGTGAGATACTAACAAAATAAATGTCGTGCTTTATTGTGATAGCAGAATAAATGCAACAGTTGGTTGGCTGAAAATTTTATTTCAGCATTAAACTTATGTTGCTCCAATTAGCAGACAATACGCCTCCACAAAAAAAAAACATAACGCACAACCCTATGCAACATCTTCATGAGATTGTTAAACAATCTGAAAGAATCGCCAAAAACTTTTTGAAGGAAGAAACTTGAATAAGATAGATTAAAACCAAATTTAATTTCCCTTTGGGATTATTAAAGATTTGTTTTAATTGAAATGAATTGAAAAGGAGAAAATAAAAAGAACTTGTAAGTTTATATCACGAAAGCACAGCCCTAAAAGTTGGTACAAACTTTTTAAGAACTGAGAAATGCATTCTCTCTGCTTTCGAATTTCTTATGAAGTATTAAATATAATGGCAAGAATGAAATGTGTTCTTTTTGTGGCCACTTCGACAAAAACTACTTCTTTGTACTTTGTGCGACAGACGTCGTTTTTACATGAGGCATCTGACAGACCGTCAGATGTAAACAAAACGTACATTTTTGCAAACAATAAAGTTAGTGTTATGAATCAAAGGCAACTCTAAACTGGCGGGTTTTAGCCTCGATTTAAAGAAACTCATTGTTTCTGAGTCTTTCCCCCACACATCATACACCCGGTATAAATCTTGAAGTGACCGGGTTATTTTGGGTCTAAAGACTAAAGCTTCAAACTTTAGCTCTGACCCTCTTTCTGTTGCCTGTGACTCATACAACCCTGTTCAGTATGTGGCTTGAAAGGTTTTCCAGGAGAAAAAAAATGAAAAGAAAAAATAATCTGCACACTCACTCTCTTAGGCAGCGATTTTATTGTACGAAATGATTGTATATTGAAAATGTCGGTTTTTAGCTGAATTTAAAGAACAGTCTTTGTGGCGCTTCTTATGTTTTTAAGGGTTGACATTTTTGAAAGAGAAAAAAAACCAACTTCACCTTTCCAATCTCACTCTTCAGTTTATACTGGTTCAGCTGGATACAATCCTGGAAGGATGACAAAAGATGGAGAGTTAATTATTAGCGTTATCATCCTTTGCAGTTATTATTTGCAGCATTTCAACCAAAGGAAAAAATATATATATATACTGTATATATTCATTGGTACAGAAGAAAGAAAAAAACACACATTCCCTCTGGGTGAGTGTGTCTCCACGTGCCCTGCAAGTCATTTACTTCTGAGACGCAGGAAATGATGCAGTCTGTAGTTTCTGTTTACTGTCTGCAAATCCATTAGGGTGCTACTGCTTAAATGGCTGATTTGCAGCTCCATAGCAACCGCCGTACCAGCACGGAGTCAGCCAGGGCTGCGGCAGCGCAGAGCAGACCACAGCGGGACACAAGGGGACGAGGAAGAGGGAGGAAGAAGAGGAGGCGAGAGGAAAGGTGAGGGTCTGGTGGTGGTGGTGGTGGGGAGGGAGGATATTTTGTCAAGAGGCTAGTGCTGAGAGTGCAGGACTGCACGGTAATGAGCAGAAAGTGAGCAGGGGATTTCTGACTGAAGAAGGAAGAGGTGGAACTGTAGAGAGACGGGGCTGAAAGCGGCTTTCTGGTTTCAGCCGGGGGCCTAGCCTGGAGCGTTGTTTACATGAAGGATGGAAGGTGAGCGCAGAACTCAAAATACTCATTATTTGGACATGGAGCCAGCAGGCAGCGTAGCTTGTCTCGTAAGAATGTCAAATTTAGATGGATTGCTAATCTGGCTATTACCTTCTTATGCAATTCCGCTCAATTCAAATTTCACTTCACAGCCCAATCTGGGTTTTCTCCCATTCACTTGGATTCCTCTGGTAGAATTTCAACGGGACCGATCAGCGAACAGAAGACGTTATAAAAAACAACGCTTTAGAAATGACGCTTTAGAAATGTAGTTTGATTGTAGTTTTAGCGATGGCAGCAGAAGAAGTGAACCAAGATGGCCGTTTTTGGCCACGTTTCCAAATATTGAGCTAACATTAACAGCTGTTCGGCTCAAGACTTCTCTGTTCGCAGAATGTGGCGCCGAACAAACAGAAATAATGACATGTTGACAACCGTCAACATCCATGTAAATTTTCATACACACAAAAAAACATTTAAGGACTTTCGACGATGGTGTCTTTCAAAAACTTTCCAGGACCTTTAACTGTCTCTTCTTTTTTTTTCAAATTCACAAGCTGTCAAGAATGTAAAGGACTCATGAAACTGTATGTAGTTTGCTATGACTGTATGGCTGCGAATATAGCACAGGAGTGAAAACAGGATATATAAGCACCTTATAACAGCACTGCTTTGATTGGTTGAGGAGAGATGAACAAGAATATAAAAAGTAGGAGAAAAAGGTGGAGGGGAGTTGTAGACATGGTGCTTCACTTAATACTCAGACAAACCATTCAGAAAGCCTCAAGTACATCTGACACATTAAAACGCTTCTCACAAAAATCCAACTCTAGTGCTGGAATGAGTCGCTGGGGATTTTTCCATCTTTTCTTTAATGTCAGACAATCTCTTTACTTTAACACTGAAGCCCCACATGACTCACGGGAAGCATGCTTCGCAAGAGCTTTCCACATTTTGTCGCGTTTAAAACAGAAATCCTCCATGTATTTCATTAGGATTTTATGTTATACACCAACACAAAGTGGTGCTTAATAGTGAATATTAAGGAAACCAATATTCTGTTTTAACACTGTTTAAATATTAAAAGGACTCACTTTTTAGCCCGCCTCTATTCATATGATTTATTTCAGTCTGGAGAGACTCAGGCGGAGAAAAACAGCGATTAAAAGGGTTTATTGACATGAGTGAATTAAAGTTCTTTGGTGCTCGGACCCTGGCGGAAGACATTTTGTTGTGAAATGCAATAAGCTTAGATGAGCATTTCCAATGCTGACTAGGAATGTCTTCCTGTACACTGTTGATGGAGGTCGGAGAAAGATGGAGGCCCGGAGAGCCAAGAGCATGGAGATGGAGAAGGGGTGGAGGTGGGTAATTTTTAATTTTTTTTCTCCGAAGAGTTTTTGCGGCGCTAGTGGCTCGTATTTTTTCGACAGTAGGCAGACAGGAAGGAGGGTGAGGAGAGGGGGGAAGACATGCGGCAAAGGTCGTCGGGACCGGGAGTCGAACCCGCGACGTCCGCGACGAGGACTAAGGCCTCCAAACGTGGGGCGTGCTAACCCCCTGCGCCACCACAGCACGCCCCGTGTAATTTTAATCTGCTATAAACACAGCGCCTACTCCATGTTGCTCTGATTAAATGTTCAAGAATATTTTAAGGCATGTTTTATGGATTAACGATGTGCCCGATTGTGCTAATGTGCAGATTTTCTGCAGCTGGTTGTACCAGCCCTGCTGTTGGAGCTTCAAAAAATATGACAAAAAGATGAATCTGTGTTTGACATTTAAGTCTAGTGAGAGTAAAACTATTTCTTCCATGGTCAGAATGAAATAAAAACTGCAGCACTGTCACATCTGGAGCGGGAAGCAGATTTATCACCGTTTAAATCAATGCTTGCTGTACAAACGCAACAAACTCGCCTTCTATATGGATGGCGCTATACTGTAAAAAAAAATCTGTAAAAATGCCTGTTTGTTTAGTAAACAGTGGATTTGTCATATTAGTGAATCTACAGCTGGATTTCTTCTTTTGTTGTGACAATGTCACGGGGTGACTTAAGTGGCTCAGACCTCTTAATTTGTTTCCGGTCTGTCTTGTGCTCCCACAGCCATAACCACGTTCGGCACATTACAGTCTATCTGTTCCCGCAGCCCTGGATTAATCTCCTATTTCCTCTGGATTATCTTAATCCCAACTTTAATCCACTGAACAGCAAAGTTATTGTGTTTGAATTTGAACCCAGTTCCCTTTGTGGCAGGAAATGATGTGTAGACCGTGTTTACAAAGCTGGGTAAAAAAAAAGAAATCAGCAGTTAGGTAAGAGATGTTAGCATCTTTCTTCAGATGGCATTATGTGGGATTATCTAAAGATTTCTTCTGTTTTTAAGAAGAGCTGAGACACAGGCAAATCATTTAGACCTTCTCTTACAACAAATAAAAACATTAAGCACCTTTTTAAAGCTATTAAGCTAACCACATATTCCCCTCAGGTTCCAAGAAAAAAAAATGGCGTAATCGCTGTTTGCGCAGACAGGAAGTGTTGTCGCCTTCCTCTGTAAAGTGTCATTTTTGCAAATCCAGTGAGAGAACTAAAATATAACCCGGTTCTTCATAAAGTCTTAGTAAGAGGAGGACGGGAAGGGACACGATGACAGCTCTGCTCATCTGTGGCAGCAGTCTGTTAAATTCAGAGGGCTTCCACATCCTGGCAGATCTTATGCATTTTTAATGTTCACGCCGAATTGAAAAATGCAAGAGGATGATGGATATGCAGGAGACTCCTAGTGCCAGATGATACCCCTTCTACATTACACGTGTAACCAGCTACTACTCTCCATATGCTACACATGATATATCCCGCTGCCAAACACTTGAATAAACAGCTTTTAACAAATATATATTTTTTTGGTTTCTAACCAGACGTTATCTTAACGGCTTGTCGATGCTAACACAGATAATTAGCAAAACAACGGTTTTCTTGTTCCTTTTTCTCATCCAAACCGGATATATGAAAATTATTAGAAGAAATTATGTAACTGCCTACGTGGTGCAATCCCACTATCACATCTTCCACTATAAACCATAGTCTGAATCACCTGCTTTTTATTGATTTGTCGCCTCTACTCTTTGTCCTGACTCTGGCCTAGTACACACACCTGGGAACACAAGTACATATCAACGCATTTTGAACTTTCATAAACACAAAAACGTATTACTTAATATCACTAAAACAAAAATGTCCAAACCAAAGAGTGAGGAAAAAAATGTTTGTGTATTTTTACTTAGTAAGCGTCTGGTTTCTATTGTAATCAGGTTCCACTTGGAATAAGTGGAACTTTGAACCTGTTTGTACGACTGGATTGAATTTCTTCGTAAATGCCTTGAGACAATCTCTAAGGATCAGCGAAGGTTTGTTTTTGCCTTGTCGCGCTGCAGTCAGCTGTCGGCTGGCACCAAGTACCGGTCTGGTTCTGGGGAGCAGGGAGGTGAGATCACATATAGGAGCTCATTTATCAGGTCGTTATACAGGAAAGCTGTGAGCTGATTTCAGGGATTAGATTTATCCATTTCATTAAAAGAAGTGTCGAAACTCCAATAACTGTCCGCTGTATTTAAAATGCATTCACAGCTATTTGACTAAAAAAAAAAAAAAAGCTCAGTAAGCAGCTGTATAACAGCTCGAGTGCACTCACAATGTGTCAAGTAGCTGTGGCTGTTTGGATCGTGCACATCCTGCTCCGTTATGAACGCAACACTGGGTTTGTCATTTCACTTTGTTGAAACGGTGAAAAACAGGTGAGAGGAAAGGATTCAGGTCAAGTTCTGACTCTGAATGTTAAAGGGGCAGAATTATATATTTACATCACATTCACACTGCCATTTTATAGCACAATCAAGTAAAACTTAGCTTCTGTTGTGTATATCAATATATATATATATATATAAAAAATAAAATTGACTAATGTAATGTTTCAATTGTTGATTTTCTGTTTTTAAGATGTAAAACACTTTGAACTACCTTGTTGCTGAAATGTACTATACAAATAGAATTTGATTTGATCTAATTTTTGATTCGCAATTGAACGCCTTAAAATTGGGCCTCTGTCACTTTAAGAAGCTCCTGCTCTTTCCGACACACCGCCTTCAGGAAGTCATCACAACATTGTTCCTCTATTAACACTTTAACAGCATTCTTAGCGTTTCAGTGAGAAGCAGTGTTTTATATAATGAGTTCAGCAAACGCACAGTTCCACCAGTTGTTTGCTATCTGCTGCTGCCACAAGTTTGAAGGAGCTGAGTGGGGGCGGAGCTGTGGGGGTGGGCTGCTCGGCTGGAAACTCCAACTCCAAGGAGGAGCTTTGTCGAAAGCCGGTGCGTTTTCCACAGCTGGATGGTTGCCACAGGAGATTAAAGGATTCCTCAAGCATTCATAAAAGAGTCAAAGCAACACTCAAGGTTTGTTTTGGACTAACATTATAACCTGGTGCGATGATCAAAAAGTGAATTTTACATAATACTGCCCCTTTAAGTAAAACCAAAAAAGAGAAACCTTGTGTCTGACGTCGACCTGTACCATCCCTCAGAGGTTTCTATTCAGATAAACAGAAAAGTAAAAGCCTCACCTGAGAGTCTGATATGGACACCCGTTTCGACTCCACCGTGGGCCTGCGAGCCCCTCGAGGGGAGATGTGTGTGTAACCTCCCTCTGACCCCGTCGACAGATAGGTGCCCCTCTCCTGAAGGGACAGCTTCCTGCCGGACAGGTGAGGTCGCAGCACCTGGACCCTCTTGCCTTGAATGCCCTCCTGCTGAGCCTTTCCGTTCTTCACGCCGTTGGCAGACGAGCCTTCGGGGTCTTTCGTCGTCATGGCGGCCATGATGTCGGTGAGACTGCTCGTCTGTTTGGAGGAGTTGGGGTCCAGCCTCTCGCAGCCCGGGTCACTGCTCATCGCCATGGCGTCCAGAGGGGGGTGATCGTGTACCAAGAAGCACCAGGCAGCATCAATGTGACCTGGGCCAGCCTGCGGTCCTCAGCTGAACTGGAATCAAATAGGAAATAAAATATGGTAAGGGTTTGAGCTGGGCGATAAATTGATTCAATTGATAAATAAAAATGTTTGTTTTAAATGTTGGAAAATCTGGATGATTTTTTTATACAAATGCAAGCCATAGTTTAGAGTGATGTTGGTACGCCCAAGGCCGCCATCTTTGTTTGATAAGCTTATTTTACAACTTTTATTTATTTGGACTTTGAATTCAGGTCAACTCTACGACAGAACATTAGGGGCAGGCTACAACTTTTTTATTTATTTCAAGAATAAAGTCATAATGGTACAAAAAATGTTTTTTATAATATTACAAAAATGTTTTTTGTACATTGACTCTAGTGTCATTATTTCAACACTAGAGTCCAAATAATGACAATGATGCAAAAGATTAAAGTTGTAAATTTATGAAAACAAAAAAAATGGAAAATGAGAAATGGCGTTTTACAAGTTTTACAGTAAAGAAAATACAAAATTTTCTACGACATCAACATCATACAATGGTGTATTAGGGCCATTGTAGATTTAAAACGAAAAAAAAAGACAAAACAGGAGTACCGGTAATACATTTTTCACAAGGATTTTAAAAGTCAAAAATTTGTTAGAAAAGACTCCAAAATTTTGAGATTAATAGAAATTTTTGAGGAAAAAAAACTTGGAAATTGCGTGAACCACACAGACCGAGCTGCTTGTGTCAGATCATGATAACTCTATCCAAGCTTTCTGCTTCTGGTAAAATTATAGCTGTATTCTGTTATTATAAATACTTAAAGAAAAATTCTCATAGCATGGTCTTAATACCCGCAGAAGGGATGATAGGAGTAAAAGCCACTTTCTAAAAATATTTTCATTCATTTGTCATTTCTTTAAGTTAGTAGAAAAAGCGCAAGAAAAAAATTTATTCGATAAAATATGCCGTTTGTATATGAATAAGTGCAAGAGATCTGCACCTGCAGGAATGACTCAAATCTCAAAAACAAGTTTGTATACATTTACAAAATTACCGATTCATTTAAAACGCTCTTCTAAAATGCCTCGGTGCCCGTTGGTACCAAACTGTTCACACAACTAAAGCTCAACAAGTAAAGCTGATCGAAGCACCAACGCAAACCAGAGGCTGGAGTTTAATTAAGCGGTCTGATGCAAATAGGAAATGTCATCTTCTTGTGTATGTGGGTGGCCTGGTGGGTCAAGTTTCTTACTGTAGACATGTGCTCATTAATTCAAACAAATGTCAGAAATAATAAAAGCAACCCCTTTCATTGAAAAGCTGATTACACGTTATGCCTTCGGTCATGACCCACTGTACCCCTGTGAAATACACACAAAGCCAGACTGACATGAAGCTTAAATTTGGCTGAATAACCAAAAATTTGTTAAGTGCGTTCTAGCCTTTCATATATAAAGAAAAAGATGTCAGAGGGGGGAAAAAAGTAGTAAAACTCTCTCCAACATCTGCTTCAGGTTTTGGAGGACAGAAGTCTCTGTTACCTACGTAAGCTTCTAGAAAAGAAACCCAAAAGTGAGACAGGGAGGCTGAATGCAAGGTCACCTTGGAGGTGTTCGGGAAGTGGGCCATGTTGCAGAATGCTATTCCTGAAGTGTGTCAGAAAGGTACAGTCACACACAGCAGTGATGTGCTCCTGGATCTCAAGGTGGTTTGCAATTCTTCATCCACCTGACTGTCTTTTCTACACTCACTGGCGATATGAATCAATTGCCAATTGTGATTAGTTTTATCACAATATTACGTTGTTACACTATTGTGATGACAATAAGAGTGACAAGAACTATTATTTACTTCTTTTTTTAGGTGATTATATGGCTGTGAACGTATGACAGCAGTAACAGCCTCACAAACACACGTGTCTCTCGGAAAACATTCTCATTTGTAAAGCGCTTCACAAAAAGAAGTATGATTTGTATCACTACATTGCATTTAATATTTTCACATTTATTTGATATTTATTAATACTCTCATTGAACAAACAGTTTAGAAAATAGCACAAAATTTGACAAAATGAACAGTTCTCTCTTTTTTTTTAAAATATGAAATTTATCATGAAGGCGATAAATTAAATTTTTGATCATGACAAGAAATTTATTCCGATAAAGGACAAGTGATACTAACCAATTTTATTATTATTTTATTTTATTTTATTAGGTACATTTAAACTAATATTTACACAAATGCTCACTAAAACTTGATAAAAGGTTGGAAAATGTTATCAAAAATATAAATAAATTGATTAAAGCATGTTCCATCAGGACTTATGCTGCTTTGTGTAGTTTAGGGCTGCTTGATAGTGGGAAAAAAGAACATTACGATATTTTCATAAACTAGTTTATTTCGTCTTATGATCTTGCAACACTCCTCCATGGGCTGCCACCTTATCGTGGTGGAGGGGTTTGAGTGCCCCAATGATCCTAGGAGCTATGCTGTCTGGGGCTTCATGCCCCTGGTAGGGTCACCCAAGGCAGACAGGTCCCAGGTGAGGGACCAGACAAAGTGCAGCCTGAAGACCCCAATGATGAGTAAAAACATTGGACTTGGTGTTCCCTCGCCCGGACGCGGGTCACCGGGGCCCCACTCTGGAGCCAGGCCTGGAGGGGGGGCACGATGGCGAGCGTCTGGTGGCCGGGCTTTTACCCATGGAGCCCGGCCGGGCTCAGCCCGAAGAGGAAACATGGGCCCCCCCTCCCACGGGCCCACCACCCGTGGGAGGGGCCATAGGGATCGGGTGCACTGTGTGATGGGTGGCGGCCAAGGGAGGGGACCCTGGCGGTCCGATCCTCGGTTGCAGAAACTGGCTCTTGGGACGTGGAATGTCACCTCTCTGGTGGGGAAGGAGCCGGAGCTAGTGCGTGAGGTCGAGAGGTTCCGGCTAGAAATAGTCGGTCTCACCTCGACGCATGGCTCTGGTTCTGGAACCAGTCTCCTTGAGAGGGGCTGGACATACTTCCACTCTGGAGTTGCCCAGGGAGAGAGACGTCGGGCAGGAGTGGGCATACTTGTTGCTCCCCATCTCGGCGCCTGTACGTTGGGGTTCACCCCGGTGAACGAGAGGGTAGCATCCCTCCGCCTACGGGTGGGGGGACAGGTTCTGACTGTCGTTTGTGCTTACGGGCCGAACGACAGTTCAGATTACCCACCCTTTTTGGAGTCCTTAGAGGGGGTACTGGAGAGTGCTCCTCCTGGGGACTCCCTTGTTCTGCTGGGGGACTTCAATGCTCAGGTGGGCAACGACAGTGAGACCTGGAGGGGCGTGGTTGGGAGGAACGGCCCGCCCGACCTGAACTCGAGCGGTGTTCTGTTGCTGGACTTCTGTGCTCGCCATGGATTGTCCATAACGAACACCATGTTCAAGCATAAGGGTGTCCATATGTGCACTTAGCACCAGGACACCCTAGGCCGCAGTTCGATGATCGACTTTGTCATCGTTTCATCCGATCTGCGGCCGTATGTCTTGGACACTCGGGTGAAGAGAGGTGCGGAGCTGTCCACTGACCACTACCTGGTGTTGAGTTGGCTCCGGTGGTGGGGGCGAAAGCCGGTCAGACCTGGCAGGCCCAAACGTGTTGTGAGGGTCTGCTGGGAACGTCTGGCGGAATCCCCTGTGAGACGGAGCTTTAACTCCCATCTCCGGCAAAACTTCGAACACGTCCCGGGGGAGGTGGGGGACATGGAGTCTGAGTGGACCGTGTTCCGTGCCTCCATTGTCGAGGCGGCCGATCGGAGCTGTGGCCGCAAGGTTGTCAGTGCCTGTCGCGGCGGCAACCCTCGAACCCGTTGGTGGACACCTTCGGTGAGGGATGCCGTTAGGCTGAAGAAGGAGTCCTATCGGGCCTTTTTGGCCTGTGGGACTCCGGAAGCAGCTGATGGGTACCGGCGGGCGAAGCGGCATGCGGCTCGGGCGGTTGCTGAGGCAAAAACTCGGGCGTGGGAGGAGTTTGGAGAGGCCATGGAGAAAGACTTCCGCACGGCTTCGAGGCGATTCTGGTCCACCATCCGGCGTCTCAGGAGGGGGAAGCGGTGCAGCACAAACACTGTTTATAGTGGGGATGGTGTGCTGCTGACCTCTACTCGGGACGTTGTGGATCGGTGGGCAGAGTACTTCGAAGACCTCCTCAATCCCACCAACATGCCTTCCACTGAGGAAGCGGAGCCTGGGGACTCTGGGTTGGGCTCTCCAATCTCTGGGGGCGAGGTTGCCGAGGTGGTTAAAAAGCTCCTCGGTGGCAAGGCCCCGGGGGTGGATGAGATCCGCCCGGAGTTCCTTAAGGCTCTGGATGTTGTAGGGTTGTGTTGGTTGACGCGACTCTGCAATATCGCATGGACATCGGGGGCAGTTCCCCTGGATTGGCATACTGGGGTGGTGGTCCCCCTGTTCAAAAAGGGGGACCGGAGGGTGTGCTCCAATTATAGAGGGGTCACACTCTTAAGCCTCCCTGGCAAGGTCTATTCAGGGGTCCTGGAGAGGAGGGTCCGTCGGATAGTCGAACCTCGGATTCAGGAAGAGCAGTGTGGTTTTCGTCCTGGTCGTGGAACACTGGACCAGCTCTACACCCTCGGCAGGGTCCTGGAGGGTGCATGGGAGTTCGCCCAACCAGTCTACATGTGTTTTGTGGACTTGGAGAAGGCGTTCGACCGTGTCCCTCGGGGAGCCCTGTGGGGGGTTCTCCGGGAGTATGGGGTACCGGGCCCTTTGATACGGGCTGTCAGGTCCCTGTATGACCGGTGTCAAAGTCTGGTCCGCATTGCCGGCAGTAAGTCGGGCTCGTTTCCGGTGAGAGTTGGACTCCGCCAGGGCTGCCCTTTGTCACCGATTCTGTTCATCACTTTTATGGACAGAATTTCTAGGCGCAGCCAAGGTGTTGAGGGGATCCGTTTTGGTGGCCTTAGGATCTCATCTCTGCTTTTCGCAGACGATGTGGTCCTTTTGGCTTCATCAGATCGTGATCTGCAGCTCTCGCTGGAGCGGTTCGCAGCCGAGTGTGAAGCGGCCGGGATGGGGATCAGTGCCTCCAAATCCGAGGCCATGGTCTTGAGCCGGAAAAGGGTAGAGTGCCTTCTCCGGGTCAGGGGGGGTGTCCTGCCCCAAGTGGAGGAGTTTAAGTATCTCGGGATCTTGTTCACGAATGGGGGAAGAAGGGAGCGGGAGATCGACAGGCGGATTGGCGCAGCGTCTGCTGTCAAGCGGGCGCTGTACCGGTCCGTCGTGGTGAAGAGAGAGCCGAGCCAAAAAACGAAGCTCTCGATTTACCGGTCGATCTACGTTCCCACCCTCATCTATGGTCATGAGCTTTGGGTCATGACCGAAAGAACGAGATCGCGGATACAAGCGGCCGAAATGGGTTTTCTCCGTAGGGTGGCTGGGCTCTCCCTTAGAGATAGGGTGAGAAGCTCAGTCATCCGGGAGGGACTCAGAGTAGAGCCGCTGCTCCTTCACATCGAGAGCCACATTGAGGTGGCTTGGGCATCTGGTCAGGATGCCTCATGGACGCCTCCCTGGTGAGGTGTTCCGGGCACGTCCCACCGGGAGGAGGCCCCGGGGAAGACCCAGGACACGCTGGAGAGACTATGTCTCTCGGCTGGCCTGGGAACGCCTCGGGATTCCCCCGGAAGAGCTGGAAGAAGTGGCCGGGGAGAGGGAAGTCTGGGCCTCCCTTCTGAAGCTGCTACCCCCGCGACCCGACCTCGGATAAGCGGAGGAAGATGGATGGATGGATGGATGGATGGATGGATGGATGGATGGATCTTGCAACAACACTGTCAGATCTTATTGTTGAATAGACTTTAAAACAAAGCCATAATCAGCTCCATCCACTATTAGTTCTGTAAAAGGTGTGCTGCTGTGCGACGCATTTAATAATACTGTAGTATTAACAACTATGCAGAGAAAGTCCGATTTCAGCAACAAGAAAAAACAAAACAGTGCTTCATTTTCCCCCGTTGCCAGAAGACAGCAACACATTCAGAATGTCAAAATGGAAAGAAAAACTGCATTGAGCCAAAAGGTCTGGCCTTCACCAACAGTCCCTGTCGCTTCAGCTCTGAAGCCTACAGGCTTTCTGTAGACAAACAAATCATTGAACCATCCGGCATCACAATGGGAAGCGCCACATGGTGGGAAGTAAAACCATTTAATGACATCAGTGATGCAACCTGACAGCGACTCTGTTGGCTCATGTGACAAAATGGCCGCTCTCATCCATTACTCAGACAAGTTTAATGACTTGAAAGGGATGTCATGTGGAGAAGTGCTCGTCAGGCGTCAGGGCCACGATCGCCCTGCGGCACATGCGCACATCAACGTCCGCCCGATTCGGTTTCCGAATGGCTGTTATTTAAATGATAGGCATTACACGAGCGGGAAGAGTCCTTTTAACCACCTGCAGCGAGGGGGAAGTGCATTGTCTGCGTCCTGACTCATTTGAACGACAACAAAGAGGAACTGTCATATTTTGCTAATTCTCATCCCAACTGGTGATTATGCGTCTCCTGAAACAGGCTCTCGCTCTCTCTGCTGTGGTTCCACTCAGCGAGCTGCATGTGGGAGCGATATCCTGGCAGCAGTGGGCGGCGGAGGAGAAGTCCTGCTCTGGTTATCAATTTTAGCTGCGCTGAGAGACTTTCTATTGGTTTACACAAGCGCATTATGCAGTTTTTTGGGGGGGGGGGGGGGTCCATTAGGACTAATATTTCATCTCACATGGGACCTTTGTATATTTGCAGCTTCAATCCACCTTGTCAGATAATTGTTTTTCAGTTGAAATGGACCGGCTGTGACGTTCGCTCTGTCCCAACGCTTCACCGAGGCTCATAAAAAGTATGAGAGTTTGGTCGTTTACTGCAGTGACTTTCTAGATTTGATTAAAAAAAAATTAAAAACTGAAGAAGCAACTTCTGTTTGTTTATTTTGTTTTAATATGAGGTGATTAAACTCAATCTTTTGCATCAATTCAATGCCAATCCCCCACAGTTTATGGCACTGGAGTTGAGCCAACAACATTTGTTGGTTTACAGAGCATATTCGCCTCAAGCTTTGTATTCTTTCTTCTAGGGCTCTTGAAAATGTTCCTGTTGACATACAGCATGTAGCAAACACCAGAAACAATTACAGTAAGAGGGATAAATGGCCTGTAGCCACGAGGAGAGATAAATTGATTTAGTTTCCATTTGTGAGCCACTTTTACTCCTAACCTGCTTTCAATCATCTTTTGGCTGTGTGCTGACATCAAATCCAGCCATCCTGGTCCAAATTATGGTTTGAAATGCTTAACTACAGCAAATAAATCAGTTGTGGGAAACAGAAAGTACACCCTCCTTCTATCCTAAGGTTTTTTACTCATCAGATAAATCAGCCAGTCCTTATGGGGTTCAAGAATTAGTTAAATAGAACCTTGAGATAATTAACCTTTTATGTCCTAAATTTTAAATGTCTGCTTGGATATTTTTGCTTATTTTAATTATATGCAGTTCTTAAAATGTCCTGTGAGTAAATATATTTGCCCATTAATCCATAACTTTCAATATCTAGCAAGTTATTTTCAGAATTTATTGTCTATTAAAAGAGCGCCCCTCAGAATAATTTCACTCCCTGGGATGAAATTATAGTAATAACCCGATATTAGCTGGAAAGCACAATGTTTCCTCTTTCATAAACCGCTGGAATTTTTCAGATGGTGCAAACTGTGGAGGAATTACGGTTTAGGACTCAAAGGTGTAAACAAAGATAGGAAAACCTGCTTGTGTAAAACTAAGTACACCTCATGATTCAGCAGGAACTTCAGGTCACGGGGGCACCTGGCTTAAATAAATGAGGAACACATGATGGCACACAGATGAGGAAATGTCCCCATTTCAACTAAAGCAGAGACAGCGGAGCATCGGCCCTCAAGGGCTGAAAATTGGATTCACTGCTGCAAAGTCACCTCTCACAACAATTTCATTTTTACTTTTTACGCTGCGCCACATTATTTCAGTCATGTTTAATTTTAGACATCGACTCTTGACTGATGGCCCTTTCCTTGTTCATTCTTGTCAGGATTTTGGGTTTTAATCGTTAAAGTTTCTCCAATTTGATTTTTTTTTTAGTTTGTACTCAGCTTTAGCAATTTTTTTTTCCTGTTTCTGTCTTGCTTTTATTTAGATTAGCTGTTTATTCACCTATGTTTAGATTTTTCTGTTAGCTCTTTCTTTGTATTCAGTTTGTTATTTTCATTTAGGTTTATCTTCTGCCTGTCCCTCAGTTTATGTTTACTCATCCTCTGCTCAGCTTATGCTGTTAATTTCTCTCTCTCTCTCCCTCAGCCTGCCAGGCTGTTCTCTTCTCACAGCTGCACCCTGTTTTGATCAGCCAAGGTCTCTCTTGTATTTAGGATCACTGTTTTCTTTCTCTCATGACTAGATCCTCCTGTTGGCTCCCTTTGCCTTCAAGAAACTCCCAATGTCCCGTCTGTGTTTTGGTCTGATTCCTACATGTACTGTGACACTTCTGTTATAGATTTGAGATGTTTGGTTTCCTGTCCCAGTTTGATCAGAGTTTTAACTGCTGGACAGCTGGCTTAACATTTAACTTAAGAAGACTTTGATATAAGCAGTTCGTAGTTGACTTGGGGACTTCAGTATATCTTCTCACCATCATTTTTGACAGATGATACGGCGTTCCTTTTTGGTAACACGCTACGTTTGTTTTTTTTTTTGTTTTTTTTGGGGTTTTTTGCAGAGAGCTGTGCGTTGGTCAGTCATCTCTACTTTGGTCGTTTTGTAATTTTTGTGATTGTGTGCAACTCCTACAGTCAGCTGCAGCTATAAAACAATAACTTCTTGGTTGTGTGAGGTGTTCCTTTTGGTTTTCTTCAGATACAGTGACATGTGCATCTTGTGATTTCTTCTTGTTTTGTAATGTTGGACTTTGAACTGTTTAGAAATTATGTCACGATTCTCAGACGGAAGTAATAGTTTCTGAGGTCAAAACTGATGTCTGCTTAGATTAGATTGAGAGCTTTATGATTTCTAAGTCATGTCTGCATTAAACACAGAAAACCACAAGATGCAGGGAATATGCTCCTGCAGTGCTACTGACAGGCTGTGAACTGTTGATGCAGAGCAGTGTGTGTATTGATGGGCACCATACTGTGGCTCCATGTTTAAGATCAAATAAAGTGGAGAACAGAAGAAGCAGCAAGCACCAATAAGAACAAGGCTCTCAGGATTAGTTGTTAAGATAAAATAAAGGTTCAGGAGATTATTTATCTGTGTAAAGAGTAAATTAAAAGTAAAACGTGAACAAATTTAAGTAAGTAGTTAAGCAGACAATCTTTAGGTACAAACAACAATAAAATTCAAAGAAAGGTTATGATTTGGTTCAAAAAGTAAGTTCTTTGTTGGGATGTGTGAGCATCAGAGTTTGACTTGCAGACTTATCTGATGTTTGCCTGGAAGCTGAAAATAAACAGGATTTCCTCAATTTGAGTGATTTCGTCAATCCTTCAGTCCTGTGATCATTCATTTGTGTTTGGATACATGCTTTTAACAGAATGGTTGGATTATATCACATGTGGGGGGAAAAAAAACACACTTTCACTAAGATGAGGTCATTGTGTGTCAAATAATTATTTTCTTCCATATAGAAACTGTAAAGACAGAGTTGGGTGCAGATGCAACAGTCAGAAATTTGTATGATTTCTGATGGCCAGTTTTTGAACAGCTTTGACCTGCAATACATTTGACAACTTTGACTGATTCAGAATGCTTTTTAATAAATGTATTACAACAAGATACATTTATTGTAGGATCTCTGCTTTGTTCAGTATAATCCAGCTCGGTCCTGAAAACGTTAGCTTGTAAGACGTAGGAAATTTGTGGCTTACAAGCTAACGCGATGACACTTCTTCAGTAGAATTGTTTGCTCGAGACTCAAGCTTCCAACTTTTCACTATGCAAATTAGAAGCGTCATGATCCACAAAACTCAGCTTTTGGTGCGCTTCAATCAGGCAAAATGAATGAAAATTTATGATATTTTCAATTCAGTCAGCAGTAAAATATTATTTTTTCAATTTCTGAAATTATTTTGATTTTATTATGTTCTAAAATTCTGTAATGGATTGGTGACCTATCTAGGATGTACCCAGCCTCTTGCAAAATGATAACACCAAATGTCTATACATAAGCAGGTCTAGACAATGAATGAATGGACGGATGTTCAACAACTAAAATAAGTTTAAGGGTAAAGAAATGTTGAGTTAGTTGAATTTTTCCTCAATTAATAAAGTAGTGCAAGCAGTCTTAACCAACATCAGGATTGACAGATTATACCACAAAATAGCCACTGAAAACAGTCAATGTTCAGTTCAGTTGTGATTTGTCGCTTGGCACAAAAGGGCAGACCAGCCAGTCAGACCTGTAGACAATATTTGTGTAAATGGGACGCTTATGTGATGCTTCGATTGTCGGACAACCCCATATTTGTTATTGCAAAGGTAAAAACAAAAATAATTCTACCTTTGTTCAGGTTGTTTTCGATAGACTTGATGTTAGTGAGCATTCCCCGAGTTTGAGAAAGGCTCTTTTAGCTCTCTACCAACTTCTATGTTCAGTTCGTTGGTGTATTCTTATGAACAGGGTAATGATGTTCCACTAAAGTGCATCAGTCCATCTGGAAAAACAGCTTTATAAGTTGTTTTGAGGCTGAATTGTTTTCTTTCACATATAATTTCCAATAGCAACTAGTACAACAGCAGACATAACAACTAATCATTAAAGGACACAAGGGCAGTCAGATAAATATAGTGAGATTTGCTTCCTACAGGTTTTACAACCAAAGAGATTACTATGCAATAAAGTGAGTCAAGTGACATAAAGCTACAAAGTCTGTTTTAAAGACGGTGATGTAGATAGACAGGCACTGAAAATATGTTTCTCTATGCTTCAGAGGACACTACATCCCAGTGAGAATCATGAATTCATCCACACTCAAAGTCCAGTAAATTGCAGTCAAGCAAGAGAAATTAAATGCCAAACATTTTCCCTTGAAGTTGAAAGTGCCCTCTGAATCGTTGAACTTTGATCGGGTTTTGGGGCTTTGGAGATTGAGCTAAACGATAAACATTTACAGTCCCTCCCATGCGAAGATGCTTGAGCACATCAGGGAGCCTGATTGCTGTACACGTTACTCCCTGGTGCCCCGTTTGCACTGACTTCAATATTTATGCCTGGAAAGTCACTGTATCAGACTTTAACAACACACATACCCTGCTACATGTAGCATTCACAGAACAAAAGCAAAAGGGGTTAAAAAGATGATCAGAAAATGAACTGTGGCAATAACCAGACATTTAATTAAGGAGCAATAACATCAGACTAAGTTTATTTGAATATTTACCAACTTACCAAACAACAGCACACTCATAGATCTATAAGTTACTGACAGAAACATCACAAACCCGCAGGTACAACACATCATTTTCATCGATTCTGCGACTACAGACGTTTATTGCTCAGCATCCAATATTCCCGGTGTTAGCTGAGTGATAGAGGTACATCAAAGCATAATCAGGGAATAAGATTTCATTGAAGTCAACACACTGCTGCTGCAGGCTATTGCAGACTACCGACACACTGGTTCCTTGCAAAGACTGTCATACCACTTTTTCTCATTTTGTCATATTCCAATCACAAAGCTCAGTGTATTTTGAGAGAAAAACACAAAGTAAGATATCATTGTGCAGTGGAAGGTAATAGGTACAAAAGGTAGTAATACAGGATTTTTTTGAAATATCCTGCAAGTAAAAATAGTTCATGCTCAGCCAGGCTGAATGGAGAGCATTTATTAACATAGCATTATGTGGTAATGCCACAGGATTACCTTTAGATTTAGGCCTGGACTTTCACTGGGTCATTCTAAAATATTAATATGTTTGGACCGTTACATCTCAATGCATCTCTCCTGTATGAGCAGTATGGTTGTTTTGCTGGAAGGTGAACCTCCAGCCCAGTCTGAAGTCTGTCACCGTTTTGTGTCATAGTGGGGATGAAGTGTTCATGTGGACGTGAATTGTTTTATGTTTTGTAAAACGTTCAGATTTGGGTCTCATCTAACTAGAGCACCCTCTAGTCGTCCTTTTCCACCAGCACTTGCTCAGTGCGGGTCTACCGTTAGGAACGATTACATGGAACCAGTCCCTGTTTTAGAACTTTTTTTCACTGTGGTTAAAAGCGTGCCGAGACAGCATTGGCTGAAAGCAAGACGTCAGAAGACTGTCAGTTATTGGCTAACGGGTGGAATCAACAGTTGGGTCACAAGAACGACTCCTTTAAACCTTTTCTCCATGGCCAGAGTCGACTCCATTCACACATCCTGAGCGGTTCTCAACGTTTTTTGTAATCACCTCAGAGGTAACACAGATCAAGTCATGTACAACACGCAAGCTATTTGATTGGCAGCGGACTGCACTCTTTGACTGGCACATGGATTTTGGAGAAACTGGAAGCAAAATGGGGTACACCCGCAAAATGACATCATGGGAGCGTGGACCACAGCTTTTGCGGGCTCACACCTTCTAAAACAGACTGCTAATGGAGACACCCAACTTGACTAGAACCAGGAAGGAACCTTACAATCGTCCAACCCACCATTTGTAAAAGCTCACAACGGGGATTGAATCTTACAAAAAAGCCACAGACTGAGCAGAATGTCCAATGTAGCTTCCATGTCGTCAATGTTGCATTGCTTTCATGCCGCGCACAGATCACACCGTACTACTTTTCAGACTCTGGGATCGCCCACTTCTTGACGACCCGACCCAATACAGCAGTTCCTCAGTACAGTTGAAAGTACAGTTGTGAAAAGTCGAGACATGCTGCTAAGTGCTAGTAAAAAAGGGCCATAACATATTTGATGGCTTCTGATTGATTTACAAATTGCTTTCCAATTGCCACCCCTGTGTAAAGGTCCATCCTGTCAGTTGAGGTGTACAACCATGTTTCGACAGGCTTGCAGCTGTGACATGCTTTTTCCATTTCTAGTTGCTAGACTGAACAGTACACTGTGAAATGCCAAAAAATGTAAAAGTCTACTATGCTTTAGGGGTGTTCACACTTCTATATTGAAGTGTGAAAAGTTTTTTCAAGGTGGTGCAATATGCAGCAAAGGCCACATTCAGCTCCAGCCATCAAATGTTGTCTTTTGCTTGTTATTGCAGAAATTGGCTCCTAGAAAAAAGAGTTTTCCCTGCCTGAAGCTACGTCCTCCGCGTTCCCTCAGGTTGACGGGGTCCTGTCACATTTCATCTCGCTCAAGTGAAGGATAGGTCACATTAAGTATTCATGGGGAAAACAAAGTGCTAGAATACAAGGAGCGGACGAGTCAGTGGGAACGTTCACTTGCTGATCTTGATGGATGATGCAGCAAGACTAAAAAGAGGATTTGCATAGCTCCTCTGCATGTACACGCACGCACTTACAGTTACACATACACCCCCCCACACACACACACATTTGTACAAATTCTTAATTTTTCTGGGATTTCAAAAGGATTACCCAAAACATTCACACTAGGACGAGGTTTTCCCAGTGTTTCTCCTGGCTGGTTGCAATTATGCTACATCACTGTTGACTGGGTGAGCCTCATCCATATGGAGCAGCAGTGTGCAGCAGCTTAAGTCAAAGAACCCATAATCCATCACACTCTGAGCAACAGGCTCTTTTGCTCTCTCTCCCCTATGGTCTTTGGAATGTGATTGTTTATTTTGTGCTAAAGCCAGTTCATTTTTAGTGGCAACAACAGAAGCAAAATGACACGTCAGGATCCAGAACGGCTCACCAGAACAGCAGCCCAGACGTTACGAGAGCACAGCAATCACTCACTGCAAAGCTCTTCTGGACTCTTTTCGGAGCAGTGATGGTGGAACACGGAGAGACATGGTGGGAAGGGCTCAAAGTGGTTTACTGTCAAAACCAGAAGTTTACATACAGTGAGAAAAAACATTTTTCACCGTCTTAAAAATAAAATAAATAAAAAATTCAGACCAAACATCACTTATTGTTTTGTATGTTGCTTTTAATTTATTTTTTACACTTTGTGCAGCACTTTGTGACCCTGGTCTGTGAAAAGCGCTATAGAAATAAAGTTTACTTACTTACTATGTTTGGTCTGATCACTAGGTCTGTTAAATTAGCAAAATAATTTTTATTTGTCAAATGCCACAATAAAATAAAACAAAATCTGAGTTTTACATATAGAATGACTACTTTCACTTTAAACACTGAAGGAAAGCCCAGATGATATTACTTTCAATGCTACTGGTATGTTAGCTGCCATCATACAACGCTTGATAGAGGAATGTTGTGATGGCAGAGCGTCAAAAAGAGCAGGAGCTTCTTAAAGAGACAGAGGTCCAATTTCAAGGCATTAAATTGCAAAGTCAAATTTCTTTTAAGTCATATTTGAGATATACAGCATTTTGTAAAAGTTACTTTGTTCAAAATAAAATGATATCATGACACTGGAAAACATAATATTGCCCCTTTAATTAAATGCAGAACCCATTTGTGTTGTAGAGTTCTTTGAGATTACATAAAATAAATAAAAACTGTATTGCTATGAGACAAAAGAGAGAAATTGAATATCATTTAAGGAAGCCGTGGGGGTGACTCAGACTTGATGACAGCGTTGCTGAGTCAGTGCTACTTAAAAAACACCAAGACACTTTCTATTGAGTTAACCTGTCACATACTAATCCCTTGAACACTTTAATTCAATCAGCAGGATTAGCTGCTAACACTATGAAACACAGTTGGATCTGTGAACCTGTCCAACACGAGGTTTGTGAATCCAATCCAACTGATGCATTGGACCAATGCAGCCATTGCTGCTCCCCAGGCCAAACAACACGCACCAAGTCCATGAGCTGTAACCAATCTGACTGAAGCGGAAACAGTCTGGGACAACAATCCCAGCCAAATCCAGGGCCACTCTCTCTGAGCCTGGCTGCCTCAGGCGATAATAAGCCCGGGATTACACAGGATGTACGAGTGCAAACTGGCAAGTTGAATGAGCCAATTATTTCTCCTCTGCTAGCGCTGACAATGAGCCTGCAGTGTCCGGCATGGCTGACCTCCCTTTAGTCTAAGAAATGTCTTCTGACGAGCTTCCTTTCCGACACAGAGGGATCTGCTTCGCGTCGTCTTGCACCCTCCACCTCTTGTCACGAAAACCAAAGAGTCGCTCGATTTTTACCCGTGGTACGCCTTGGTTGTGGAGTCGGCCATCTATTTTTAGAACCACCTAGTGCTGGTGTGTGTGTGGGGGACTGCATTTTTTTAATTCAGAGAAACATAATATTTTTCATCTTTATTTGACCGTTAAAATTCTCCCCGAGAAGCCTGAGACACCTGAATGTAAATACCTTGGATGCTCCGCTGTGAACCTGCAGAGGATTAATCTGCTGCTGTGGAAAATGAGAAGCCATTTATCTCTCCCCTTGGGAGTAATACTCTAAATCCTTCAGAGAGGAAGAACATCCAATTGATCTCTATGCCTTCTCATCACTTGCACAAACCTGTGGGCTACTAGGAAAGTCCTGATGCACGGCGGCTGCTGCTGCTGGCTGAATGTTTCTGCCGTCTAACCAACTGATAAAGTGCCTGGGGAGCCATGACTGTGTAGGCAGCAAACCGATTCAGCTCTCGCTATCTTTTAATCCTGGAAGAAAAAAACAACCCGAGCACGACCATAACAGAGTCGGTATGCATACAGGGTAAAATTTGTAGACCAGTTTTAAAGGTGTAGAAAGGCTGGCATAGGAATAATAGTGATATATGTTAATGATCTTACATAAACATTTTATTCTGAAATGGTCAGAAGTGCTGTGGTGACTAAACCTGTACACTATTCTGAAAGACATTTCCTCTTTCCTTAGTCTGTTTTATATAGGGCTGAATATAAAATATCGAATAATCGATTATTGAAATAACCGTCAACTAATTTAGTAATCTGTTAATAGTTTGTTGAAAGAATACATTCAAATTAGTTATTAAGCCAGACTGTACAAAAAAATACACATTTTCCTTTTAAGATGAAAAATATTTTGTCTGTAAAAACCCTGAACTTCTCTAGTGCCCGTTTAAGTTTCACCTAATTCAAATTATACATTTAAAAATATATTAAACACCATTTGCTATTCAATTATTAAATTAGTCAATAAAAAAACCCAAATTGGTTTGGTCTGATAAGTAAAATCAGGCCAATATTAACAACAACAGATAGCGTATATCGATATCTGTTCGAATTTTTAATATCGCTGCATCCCGAAAATGTTCAATTCAAAATGTATTCCTCCTCTTCTTGTAAACCCCTGATGCTCTGGGCCTAAAAGTAAATTAAAGTTGAAGTTAATTTAACCATAAAAACAACCAAAGTGTACATAAGAGGCATTCATAAAGCTTGATAAAGTTTTGTGGCTCTAGAGAAATTTTATTTACCAGGGTCAAGGGGTCAATCTTTAATGCCATTTGAGCTTCTTCTTCAGCTGTAACTCATGTTGTAAGGCAGACTTTCATTCAACAATAACTACTGTGAGATCTTAATATCACAGGCTCCCATTACAGCACACCCATTTGCAGCTTCTGACTATAAACAATGTTTTAATTAACCTAATTAGCAGCATGATTGATGTGGCTTTTTGATCTACTGATTTGATTCTAATTGTTCGGCAGAAGTAATTATTGCTGCTTCTTGACAACTAAAAACGAGCTGCGTCCTCAACTTCTCCTCAGTAAATCCCAAACTAATCAGTCTTTCTCGCAGGATTTAGGAAAACAAGGCAAATAGTTTTAATCCTTATCTCTGTAAAACAGGTTCCTGAATGCAACTCCGGCGGTTTGAAAAACCTGAAGACACTCTTGGGAAAAAAAAAACTAATTGGATATGTGATGGGGCTCTTTGTTTGAGGAAAAGGTCGCAGACAAAGGAGTAGAGAGGCATCGCTGTAGGCCGACTGCTGGTATCAGAGAGAGGAATGTTTAGCCCACTGGTCCTTTGATGACTCATCTAAATAATGGCAATCTCTAAAGAAAGCTGTGCTTGTTTTTCCCCTGCTTCCACTGCTGCTGCATGAAGCAGAAAGGTTCGAGTCAATTTCCACATGCTCATTAAATTGAGAACAAATTGTTGATGTTTTTTTGAGTTTATCCTGAAGCATAGTAAGCAGCTCCAGAACGCGCTCCAATGAGTTCAGAGACTGCAAATCCAGCTCTTCCTCGTTTGTTCAGCCCTTCCGTCTCATCCTCAGGTTTACTACAATTTGTTTTTTTGTTTTGGTTTGGTTTAATCCAGCGAGTGATTTTAGCATCTAGGTCACAAAATGCCCCCATGAAGACAGGAAGGTCAGAGTTGGATGTATCCTAGCCATAATCTACGGCTTCATCCAAAGCAAAGCTAGAGTGCAGCATTAAAAACCCGACAAGATGCCTTTAATAGAAAATGTCAAAAACTTAGCAAAAATCACAATGGTTCAAATATTAAGTAGCATAAATGACTGAACTAATGGACCTGTACAATAGGAGATGCCAAGGAATCTTAGCAACTTGCTAGATCATAAAGATAAGATCTTTGAGTGCTGCATCATTTATTTAGTCATCTCTTGCCAATCTGTACTAAATGTTGACTTCTACAAAACCAAATTTCACCTGATTTTAGTCCAAATATCTGAATAGTTTTGTTGTCCCTTAGACCAAACTTTAAAAATGCTCACTAAAGCTAACAGTAATCCAAGAGCACAGATTAACACGGTGTAACAAATGTACAGAGAACAAAGCTAAAGCGTCTGGAAGTTTGTAAAACATCTAAAGGACAAATGAGACGCAACAATTGGCATCTAAGATGAAATTTTGAATAAATAAAGCTTCTTCTGCTGCCAGTTGTAGTCAGACTACAATTCCAGAACAGCGCAGAAAAAATAAAATAAATCGATGTCATTGTTTACAACTCCTCTTTCTGTTCACTGATTGGCCAGGATGAAACTCATTCAGAATTTGAACTCCATGGAACGAATCCCAGACAAAGCAGCGAAGGGAAATGTGAATCGAGTGGAACTGCGTAAGGAAATGGCCAGGCAAACCTCCTGCGATGTGTGAAGATGTGTCCTCTATGTATTGTTGATCTATGATTTTGACTTACAAAAAAATATATATTTCATGGACTTAACCTTATATTTTTCCCCCACTTATAATCTAGGGCACAACATTTTCTCCCCTTCAGAGGATTATTGACAGATGTTTGCAAAGTATTCTCAGTATTTCCAGTAGAATCATTCTGGTTATTTTCTCTCTGAAGGATGAAGGCCAGCTTTTTAATCATGAAATGTGGGGAACGTAAGCAGATTGAGCTGTAAGGCCTTTTCTTCATTTTACAGAGATGTGAAACACCACACTAAGTAAAAAAAATAAAAATCTCTTACACCCTACCTCTGTAAAAGCTACAAAGAGAAACGTTGATGAAGGCTGAGGCCAAGGTTGGTCGAGCTCCAGAATCGGAACGGATCTAAAGAATGCCTCGCTCCTCCGAAAAAGGTTTCCGTCTGAAAAGGAGAGCACTAGTGTCGGCAGGCTCCCAGTCATATTCAGCTTTCCACTCCTTCAACGATTCAATAGAAAAAGACCAGCAAGCTCATCCACACTGAAGGGTATTTATATGGAGCTGCTGCAAGGACAGAAATGGCACAGCGAGCCATGCAGAGAGAAGCTGAAGAGGGAGCAGAGAGTGCAGAGCTCTAAGATCCTTCCTCTCAGCTGGCAAAACCAATTGTGATAAATAAAAAATAAAAAAAC
Source organism: Xiphophorus couchianus (assembly GCF_001444195.1). Classification (NCBI taxonomy): domain Eukaryota; kingdom Metazoa; phylum Chordata; class Actinopteri; order Cyprinodontiformes; family Poeciliidae; genus Xiphophorus; species Xiphophorus couchianus. The sequence continues at coordinate 24,955,776 of NC_040238.1, forward strand.
TTATCAGAGCATTGAGGGTTGAATTCTTGCCCAGCAACAATTTATCTATTAAGTAATTGCAGGCAGGAGCCACCTACAGCTCTAGTTCACGGAGGTAGAGATATTCTACACATTAGTATTTACTGCTGACAGCCAGACTGCTGCCTTATTTACTGGACTGTATGCAGTGCAGGGCAAATGTTGACATACCCTCATCATTCTGGTCCTTCAGTCTTAGAATTTTTAATAAGCCCTTTTTCTCAGGGTGTAACGGTTATACAACAACCACCTTTAATGAATCCTTTAATGAATAAAAAACACACACACACACAAATTGGGTGTATAAGTTTGAATTTCTTGCTAGTTTTTTGAATCTTCAGTCTGATCTATTTAAAACTCGATCAGATGTCCCTCAGTCTGCTCTGGGTTCATTCACACCAGCCCTGTTTAGTTTGCTTTAATCAAACTTGTTCTTTTGCCTAAAACGTCTGGTTTGTTTGGGGAGAAAACTCTGACGCAGGCCAGAAAAGAAAACTCTGGTCTTTCTAAAAATCTAACTTTGGTTCAATTGAAGTGAACTCTGGTTTGAATTAATGGCAGTTTGAATTAATATGTGAATGCCAAGTGAACCAGGTACTACACCAAAAGCAGGAAGCGGACTGTAGTGCAGGGCATCCTGCGTAAAAACAACCAAAACAGGTGCGCAAGCCGGAGAAAGGACTCATGATCTTTTGCCAAAGACAAAGAAGAAATCTTAAAATCTGACGCTACTCCATTTTTGCCTACATTTAGTGAAGAAATTTGCACTGTGCTTTCAGAGGTTTTTATATTGTTTCCTTCAATAGTTCTTGGTGCAGCGCCACCACAGGTGAGGAGGGGGAACAGGTTATTCAAAGAATTTGGCTCATTTGACACAGTGCAGCGGGGCAAATGTACATGCTGAAAATGGAACAAATGTTGCAATTTTGGTCCCCAATCGAACCGGTTCTACCAGACCGTCAGATGTGAGAGCAGTCTTTTTTTTTTTTTCAAAACCACTTTGGTTGTGTGTTTGCAGTCACTACAACACTCAACCGTCTCCAAGTTTTAACCTTCTTGATCAGAGTTCAAATTCAGGAATTTGTAGATTGTCCTCCATCGTTACTTTCACCTACTCTGAGCACCATCAGCACCACCAAAAGCATTTTGTTGTCACAGCCAGTATACTTCAACTTGAAAGTCACACTTTGACTCCTGCCGACAAACTTCTTGACATTGTGGCCAGTCTGCGTCTCGGCTCCTGTTATATGAAGGGTCAACAGTTCATGTTAAATGGCTGAAACTTGAGCACAGCTGGGAGTTGCAGCAAAACACAGATCCAAAAAACAGATCAAAACTGGTTCAGGAATGGATACATCTGGGTAATATTTAGGTCTTCAGAAGGGCCCCGAACCCAACTCTACTACGAGGCTGTTTATTTTTTATTTTGCTTAAAAACGTTAAAAACAAACCATCACAAATAAACTCTAAACTTCCTTTATGCTGTTGGCTACAAAAAGTTAGGTGAAGATTTAACATCAGGAACATTAAATCAAAAATTGGTGTAAGCACATGCATGTATCTGAAATTGTATGAAAAATTTAGACCTTTTGTAAAGAGAGATCTACAATCTACAATAAATCCCAACTTTTTAAGTAAAATACAGTTTGCTGAGCAATTTCACTCCAGATAAAAAAAATTGACAAATGTTTCATTAAAAGGTCAATATTATTAATTAATATTACACCGACAGCGATGAGGAGTGCGTGAAAACCTTTCGCTGACACCACAAGTTCAGACCTAAACATGATGGCACAGGAAGAAAATGGAGCAGCATAATTACTACTACTCACCCCAAAGGAAAAAGAGTGTGTGAACGAATTTTTAATCAGTTCTCTAAGCGATCAGCGATTTTACTTTAAATTATAAACTCCAACCCGGATGTGGAGGATTATTAATACTCACCCTGATGGGACAACAGGAACCACAAATCTAAAAAAAAAAAAGAAATCTATGTATTTAAGCAAATAAAACTATGCAGAACTGACAAAGTCCATGCAGCAACCAAAAAGAAAAACCCTCCACAAGGTGCAGTAATGCAGAATTTGAAGAAACAAATTCCAAGAAGAGATGGCTGCAGCTGCAAAACAGTTCTGTTTTATGCTGTTGCATATTATGTTGTTGCGAGTCAATGCTAGTCAAAAAAATAATAATAATAATTTAAATCAACCTCTCTTTGTGCAGATATGTGACTAATCATTTTTGCTTCCTCTATCTAAAAAAAGTAAAGAGTTTCCCAAGATCAAAGCAAGTTAAACACACTCTCCTCAACTGTTTGTGTGCAGGCTTAAATCTGCACATCATCCTCCTTTTTGGAAGAACATAAAATCCTGTTTAGGTGTGGAACGATTGTGCAAAAGTGGAGAGAAGGCAGAGTTTGAGCGGTCCAATATGCCCCAAGGGGGGAGAAAAACTGTGACAGGTAGCGAACAGAGGAGAAGCTACTGTCTGGGGAGACGGTTCGGACAGCACACATTAGTTAGTTCTGCTGTTATCTAACAACAGCAGATGTCTGCAAATATCCGACTGAACAGCATCTGGAGCTCCCGGAGGAAAATCAGACATTCAAGAAGTGCTCCTCGTTTCCTGTGGACTGGGTCACATTCTGTGTCTTAACACTGAAACATCTGGGTCATAGATGTGGCCCAGTGGACAAGAAAAACTTTTGTTGAAAGAAAGTCATATAAAATCTAACTTCAATTTCTATGGCATGGATGCAAAAACCTTTGAACACCGCACACTTGAAATAATGTCAGCCCCATGGTAAGGTATGGTGGTGGCAGCATCATGCTACGGAGGTAGGGAAGCTGGTCAGAGTAGCTTCACTGAAAAAACTGTCAGGTACTTTAGGTCTAGTTTTGTACACTCGAAATAAGACAAAACTAACTTAGAAGTAACCGTACAGCCAGAAATAAGAGCTTGATTCACGTAAATAATATCTTAATATTCTGAACTAAAGTTAAACTAGAGGCGCAGTGAACAAACATGCATGTCCATTCTCAGTCTTTGGTTTTCCTCATTTCTGCTCACAAGCTGCACCGTTTAGATATTCCCCTGAAATTAAACATGTGCTGATGATATTAAATAACCGGTGCAGCTGGTACATCATGCAAGCAGGTACCTCCAATACACATGCTAATGAAAAGTGGGGAGAAGTGTGTGGGCGTGTGGTTGCTTGACTGCACTCGATGAGGTTTAAGTGAGAGATCTGAGAAGTCCCTAAATCCTTGCTGGTTGCGTTTTGAATAATCAAGGCTAAAATGAAGCATAAGTGCGCCTCACACAAAGCGGAAAAATGAGAACCTGGAAATGTATTCATGCGTGGATTCGCTCTCTCCGGCTACACCTTCCCACCCCAATAAACTGAAGCTTACAGTGATGCTCTTAAAGCCAAGCTGACATCAAAAATTATATTTTCATCAAGAAGGTGTGGAAATATGAAAGGTAGCATTTAAGTGTAATAGCAGCCTTATCTCTTTGACATTAATTGTACCAAAAATCAGGGTTTTGTTAAGATTTTTTTTTTCTTATAGTTAATATTTGTTCAACTTTCATTTAAACTTGGTGGCTTATTTCTAAATTACACGATAAATATTAAGATAGAAGTGGCTAATCTGATATAAATTATAATTGAATGCTGCCCTATGTTGGAGTTGCATGTTTTCTGACACAGAGTCACCAAGAAACTGTCTGAGGCTCTATTTAAAGGGCAAATTCCCAAATTTAGGAATGCACCTGGAGAACAGCAACAGAGATAAATAAAGACAAATGTCAACAGCAAATCTATTCCTGCAACTGTGTGCAGAAGTTGTCAAAAATGCTTACAATGCAGGTAAACTAGGTGTATTGCTTAACGTATTTGTGTTCTCACCTTCAATTCGTCAGATTAAATTTAGGTTGCTGAAATGAGGGAGTTAAGGAGGCACGGTTAAAATGGTGCGACTAAAACTGCTTAGTTGTTAAAACTTCCACCAAAGTGGAGACTTGAGAAAGGTCTGCATTTGTGTTTGCGTGTGTAAATAGGAAAACGAAGACGGTCGCAGTACAGTCTGCATCAAATAATGCGCCAATATATCCACATGCTTTCATTGACATAATACCTAACCGACATTGTCCAATGTTTTATTAACTTTATGTGCCAATATGCTACTTTAAAGTAGTTTAATTCAGAAAAGGAAGTCATTATTGTTGTTTTTTCTGGATAAAACTCCCAGACTAATTAGGCAAAACTAATTGGAGACATTAATCGTAATGTGTAGACCAAGACCTAAATATTGTCTATATTTATATGTATTTCTTTATTGGAGTGCAAAATCAAAATGTCTGGTCAAACAGGAAGGATGTGCAATTAAAGCAGGTCGTTGTTGACGGGAGAGGCGAAAAGCTCCAGTTTGCAACACGTGATCCTCAGTGGAAACAAAGCAGTGGAGAACAACTTGTTTGCATGGAACATTAACAGACTGCTGAAGATGGCTGCTGCATGCTTTTTGTAACTCGAGCTGCCTCGTTTTCACACACAGCCTCATAAAACAAATTATTTTACGTAAAGAGCAACTGCAGGCAATGTGTCATCTGTAGAGTTTATGGAGAACAAATCCAAAGACATGCAAGAGTGCAATTTCTGCTTTTCAGTTCAGTTAAAAAATACTTTCATTAAATTTAACATTGTCGCAACTCATTTTTCAACACAATTGTCTCCAACTAGTCATTGTAGATCCTCGCAGCTTCTCCTGAAGTGGACAGTACTACAGTGAAAATTATAGTTGTTTAACTGCTTCATTAAGAGGAAACTCACGGTTGCCCATCATTTTCTTGATTTTTATTTGTTTCCTCAAGGAATAATCTCCAGTGGCTCCACAGTCGTCCCCAGAACAGAACCAGCATTCTTCATCTGGTGTTTGTGCCTTTTTAAGTCCATGGCTGTCGTGCAGTTGCCTCAGCAAGTGATTGCACAAGATAAGCTAAGACAGTCTGGTCTTAGCTTGTCTATCAGATTTTACCTCATTTCACAGTAATAATCCCAGAACAACCTGTGTAAGAGTTAGGATCAGCAGGATGGTGATATACGGAGCAAAAATCGAGAAAGATCTCCACGCTCCAAGGGAAATAGTTGGAATGTGATTTCAAAGAATTGTTAAATGAGCAAAACCTTTTTGTTTTACAGTATTTGCTACATTTCTGAATATTTTCTGACTGCTCGCAGTAAAATTAGAAAGAAAATGTTTGAATGCTGTTCCTAATTCTGATAGTGCTTAAAAAAGGAAGCTGAATTTGACTAATATTGTTAACCTCTACCAACTTAAAGCTCAGAAATCATCCACCAGACTCTTTATCCGTGGATCTCGCTCATAGCGGTAATATTTTTAGTCTGACGCTGCTGGGTTCTGAACTGGCTAAAGCTTAGCAGTAATCATAAAGACAACTGAGCGCACCATGAAAAATATAAGTATGGAGGAGCCTCTGCATTCTGTTGTTCTCCACACTCGTGTCTTTCAACCCTGCAACGGCAGAACGATTCCATAACGGCCGAGTTTCACAAACACACGCTGAGAGCTTCCAGGAACTTGGGGGCCGATTCCGCAGAAGAGAGGAGAGGAGGCAACAGGAGTTGCAACAATAACAAGAGCGGCGACAGCGAGTGTACAGCTGCTCTTTGGGGTCAGGGATGCAAGATTGAAGATTGTGAGACTTTAAACACAGAAATGTTTGCTTTGGATACAGCAGGCATGTGCTTCTGGGAAAGCACACTTCAGTTGCACATGGCAGGTTGTCTTCCTACCTCTGCTTCAACTGCACTGTGTCAAACAAACCAAACCCTTCGAAAAAAACCTATTCCCTCCCTCGCCTCTGGTGGTGCTGCACCAAGAACTATTGAAGAAAACGACAGAAAAACCAAAGAAGAAGACACGAGAGCAACTTCCTTATTCCAGACATGTTAACAACAATGGAGCAGTGTCAGATTTTAGCAGTTGTAGGATTTCTCTTTTGTCTTTGGTAAAAGAGCATATAGACATGTGACGATAATAAAAATGAAAATGGTTGCCATGCAGAGTAAAGCCAAAGTTGACACCAACCAGCACAGGGCGATGTTAGGCCAGAGTCCAACTCTCGCTTGCGCAGACTCATGTGGAAGGAGCTAACCTTTACATAATATGAGTGAGAAATACTCAGCCCTGCATGTACAGCTGTCAAGACAAGTGAAAAAGCAGCTAATCTAAATTAGACATAACTTTAAACACACCATCTCCACAGTCAGACACGGTGGTGGCAGCATTATGCTGTGTGAATGCAAGATGCCAAGAACAGCAGATCCTTTGGGAATGAAAGGCAAAACAACGCACAGTGCTGCTCAGGATTTTTTACATAATGCCACTGCACAAATATCGAAGGAGAAATCAGTAGATTTCTGTTTATGAAGCAGATTTGCTTAAGAGGCGAAAAGATCTCGAAGGTGTCGACACTTCCTTCTTCTTTAAAAGACGGCTTCAGTTGTGTGAAGAGAGCCGATGCCGTGTCACAGCCTTCAGCACATACAGCAGAAATAATAAAAAGGAATAGACCGTAACCAGCTTTCAGCAACAGCTTCCTCTTGTCTTTTTTTTTTTTCCCCGTTTGCCTTCTCTTTCTACAAAATTGCACCATTCTGCAGCAGCATTCTGCAAATGTGCACAAGGCCAGCGGGACAAAATAAAAGCCGCTTTACTTGCTGCCAAATTGTTCCAGTTGGAAAAGCCGTCTAAAGTTCATGGAATCCCATCAAGAAATCCTTTTTTTTTTTTTCCTTTTCACGTTACGTCTCTCTGTGCCGTCTGTGACATTCACGGCCCATAAAAAAAAAAAAACTGAAGGCGAAGCATTTAACGAGTCCAAAAGAGGGAAGTCGAGCGGCTGAACGCCCAACAGCCACAAACGCATCGGCAATGTTGCAAAACGGCCTCTGAGCAGCTCAGCTGAACTCATTTGATGCACGGCCTCGGGGGATGGAGGTTGTCACCCTGCCAAGCTGGTTTTCTGTGTGCGAGAGCAGGCATCATGTCACATTCTGCTGGTTCTGCTGGTCTGAGGAGCAGAACAGACGCGTTATGCATTACATGTCAGCCATGAATGCTGCCCCTCCTTCAGCCCACCCCGCTTCAATATGTCTTATTATAGGCATGCAGAAAAATTAAGCATCTTCCTGTAGAAACAAGCATGTTAACGTGTTGAATGTTAAGTACTTTGATTTTTTTATTTACAATAACTTAATCGAGTCTAGCAGTTGTTGTGCCTGGTAAACAATAGTTTACTTTAGTCAGGAACATAAATTGGTTGCATGTAAAAACAAACCAAAATAATGTCTGTAGTTACTTTGACATTTTTTGGACAGATACGGCAAATACAATTCTCAAACTATTAGCACAATCTTCTGTATGATTCTAACTATGTTCATCAGTTCTTTATGAATGTTAAATAGGTCACATTTTTAAATCAAAAGGAATGTCAAACTTATTCCAATTCGCCATTTCCAAACCTCTGAAGCAAAAGAAAAACTAGTCCGTGGCTGAATTTTTTTTTTTTTTCTCCCCTCGGGGAAACCCCTTGTTGACATGGATCCCATAACCAGCAGCTCATCTTGCTTATACCTTAGGCTGGCTCTGCTTTCATTTTGCAGAACGACTGAGCACCACCCTGCAGCCCTGAATATATCAAACCTGCAGAACCGGTTAGATGAGCCCCAGTTGAGATGGACATGAAGCTTCAGCCTCATCAGTGTGATGCAAATGCATCGTCCACTGTGGCTTACAGTTATTTCTCAAAGAAAAAACAAAACACTTTGTTACAGTAAGCGCACACCACAGAGTTTACACGCAGGAGGCCCTGTAAATGTGCACATCAGGGCTTACATCTATAAATTATTTCAGCAGTACCTTTATTGCCAGCCACACACACACACACACACACACACATACATTCAGCAGGATCCCTTCATGCCAGGTGCATGACACAGATCCACACCGTGCATGATGTGTTCCGGTGCAGCCTCCGGGACTCCGCTGCGCAGAAAGTGGGTACAAACTGCCGAGAATCCCGCCTCTTCCCGGTGTGTGCGGCGAGTGAGAGCCAACCGCATTACATTCATTACCCCCAAGAAATGTGTGCAAGGTGCAGAACGCGAATGCGCGGGGAATTTATTAAAAAAAAAAAAAAAAAAAAGAAAAAAGTTTCACTCACCCCCTCCAAACGGGATCCTGGAAGCTCTCCACCGGAGGGGATCCGGAGGGATGTCCCGTTAGGATTGCTCCGCGCCTCTCCTCACAGCCGAGCTGGGCAGCGGATGATCCGACGGGCTTCGGAGCTCTAGGTGTGTGGCAGGATCGGCTCCCGACAGGAGCTGCGTCCCATGCTTCACGCCCTCTCTGCCGGAAAACACGGACACGGCAGCCTGCGCGCCCCCTTTCCCGGCGTCTGTTTACATGTATGAGTGAAGCAGGCGGAGGGATCGCTACGCTCGGCTTTGTCTGGTTGCTGCACCGCCGCAGCGGAGAGGTTCGGAACGGCACCGGCGGGGAGGGCGGGGGTGACCCACGAGCACTTTCTGATGGAGTCCGGCTGCTTTTGTCTCGCGTCGGCAAGCGAACGGATCCCCACAACTTTTATTATTCGAACAGAAATCCACCCGCGGGTCCTAAAATCCGCCCACTTCGCGCAGCGTTATCAACCGAAGACGAGCGCTGCTGTGAAGCACCAAGGATTCGCGTCCAGCAATAAATCGGCTCGGTTTCCGTCTAACCAAGCACGTGCGCTGAATTTCATAATAAGCTTTAATGCCGCACGTGCCACGAAGTCCAATCTTTCATATCGCGCCTCCATTAAACACTGGACTACACTGGTTTAGGGCAACCAGCGCCCCTAGCGGCCAGCTCCCGGCGATATTTACAGAAAGCCAGGATTCCAATGAAGTTCTGATTAGTTCTGCAGAACCAGGAGAATCAAAGCCCAATTACTGAGCTGTGCTGAGCCAGCTGGACATCATTACCCCCCAGGAATGTGTGCAAGGTGCAGAACGCGAATGCACCTGGAATTAGGCTCCGTTATAACAAACCTGGCTTTAACTAATCAATGTGTTTAAGGTTCTCAACAACTCATTCAATCAATTGTAGAAATGATAGTTTACTGTCATTTCTATATATTTTTTTTAATATAATGCCTTGAACTCCTACAGTTTTTTCAACAATAATCACTGTATTTTATGCGACAAAGCAGCACATAATTGTACACAATTAGTATGACGAACTATTTGGTGAAAGAATAGAATAGAATAGAATAGAATAGAATAGAATAGAATAGAATTACTTTACTCATCCCAGCAGGGAAATTATTTCGCAGTTACAGCAGCGTAGAGACAAGACACACAACATCCACCACTGAGTAGCAATTGTAGACAAATAAAAATAAAATATAACATGCTGTCAATATAAAAATCAGCTTAGAGCAGTCCTTGCAAAGATTCAAAATGCAGATACAGTATGTATATGTAAATATATGTACAGCAAGTGTGCCACAGTGCAGTTGTGCAAAATCGGACTGATTAGTGCAGAACAATGATTTAGCTTTTATTGTACAGTGAGATGGAATGTGGCAGGAAGGATTTCCTGTATCTGTCCCTACGACAGCGGAGCTGGAGCAGCCTATGTGAGAAGGTGCTCCGCTGTCTGTCCACTATGTTGTGGAGAGGGTGCTGTTTATTGTCCATAATAGTCAGAACCTTCTTCAGTGTCCTCCTCTCCACCACAGTTTCCAGGGACTCCAGCCTTAGTCCCAGTACAGAGCCAGCTTTCCTGATGATTTTGTCCAGTCTATTGGAGTCGCTGGCTCTGATGCTGCTTCCCCAACACACAGCAGCAAGAAGATGGCACCGGCAACAACACTGTGGTAGAAGGTCTCCAACATCTTGCTGCACACATTGAAGGATCTCAGGTTCCTTAAAATAGAGTCTGCTCATCCCCTTCGTCAGTGTTAGATGCCCAGTCCAGTCTGTTGCCGATTACAACTCCCAGGTATTTGTAATCCTCCACCTCCTCCACCACTTCCCCTTTGATCTTTAGTGGCCGTGAAGGTATCTTCTTCTTTCTGAAGTCAATCACCATCTCTCTGGTCTTACTAATGTTGAGCCTCAGGTGATTCTGGTCAGACCACTCCACAAAGCCGTCCACCAGTGTCCTGTACTCCCCCTTCCCTCCATCCCCTATACACCCGACAACCGCTGAGTCATCAGAAAACGTCTGTAGGTGACATGACTCAAAGTTGTACTGGAAGTCAGTGGTGTACAGGGTGAAAAGGAAGGGAGAAAGCACAGTTCCCTGTGGAGCTCCTACGTCACTGACCACCACATCAGACAGGGCACTGCCCAGACGGACAAACTGTGGCCTGCCTGTCAAGTAGTCAGTCACCCAGGAGATCACTGAGTCGTTGACACCCATCCTCCGCAGCTTCTCACCCAGCAGCAGAGGCTGGATGGTGTTGAAGGCATTGGAGAAATCAAAGAATGTGATTCTCACAGTGTCTCCTCCACCATCCAGGTGCGAAAGTGCTCGTTGCAGCAGGAAGATGACGGCATCGTCAACTCCTAAGTGGGGCTGGTAGGCAAATTGCAGGGGGTCTAGAAACGTCCTCACCCGAGGCCTCAGCTGGGCCAGGACCAGTCTCTCCATGACCTTCATCACATGGGATGTGAGAGCAACTGGTCTGTAGTCCTCTGGGTCGGCTGGCCTTGGCTTCTTGGGAACAGGAACCACATTGATGTCTTCCACCGCAGCGGGACTCTCTCCAACCTCAAGCTCAGGTTGTACATGTGTGCCAGTACAGGGGCCAGCTGGATGGCAGGTCTTCAAGATCCGTGGTGTAATGCCATCAGGTCCTGCAACCTTCCCCTGGTGTAATCGCTCCAACTGTCTCTCGACCTGGCCTGTAGTCACCGTTAGCTGGGGGTAGGTGTTGTTGTCTGCAGTGGAGATGGGACAACAACACCTACCCCCAGCTAAAGGGGATAGTATGATGTAAATTTCACGCTATAGCCTATAAGTCTTCTAGCCTGTTCACTCTGACACTCCTCACTTAGGTCTCAGAAACCGTAACAATTAAAAGAAACATTTTTGTCCTTATTTTTAATTAAACGAAATGACATCAGACTTTTACATAGCGCTTCAGGAAATTACAGGAAATCCATTCATGCTCATATTCACACGCTGATGATGACAAGCTACTGGATTGTAGCCACAGTCTACGATATAGCAAGGTTGCTATATGGTGTCATTGGCCCTTCTGACCAAAATCAGCAGGCAAGGTGGATGAAGTGAAGTTGGGTTAGGGTTAGATTTGTCTAGAGCTGTAGTATTATAAGCACCTACGTTATAAATTGTTCATAACTTACAGCTGCATCAAAGAACTACAAAATGTACAAATGCAAACCTACCAATATGTGATATGTGGGTTACTCTGGAGGAGTAAATAGTGGAGTTAGCACAAAAATTATTTAAAAAAAAGTTCCAGGGTTGTAAATACTTCTGCAAGTTACTGTAAATAGTTTTGACACATAACGCGGTTTGTAAGAGCTTTGTCCTTTTCGATGACCCGGTTTCAACCGAGCTCCAGCCGTCAGCCAGATGGCCTCATATCTTTTCTCTAGATTACTTTGATCTACAGAAACGTTCAGGTCAACACAATGGCAGCTGACAGTTCATATGAGGTTTCCTTTCTTTTGTTTTCACAGTGCAGTGCATCATGACCAGACAGCTAAGAGTTTTGTGGTTTCATCTGATGCTACTTTGAAAACTTAAGACAATGCTGCTACTTTTGTTTTAAACTACTTTAAAAAGAAAAGCCTTTCATCTTACAATCCTTTTTAAAAACAACAAAATGTCCTGTTTTGAACTTTGACCTTTTACCTGGCCTGTAGAGTCTGGGACGTGTCTTTTAATGTTTGAGCGATCACTCTGTGTTTTTTGGGGGTTTTTTCTCCAGCAAGAAATCACCTAAATGCTTCAGACCGGCATACTGTTAAACTAGTCTTTTACATTTTGGGAGATTTTATTGAATTTTCAGAACAGAAAAAAAGCACTAAAAATACAAATAATATATTTTTAGGCCTCTGGCAAACCTCTGGTGTAGACAATGTACGGCTGCATGGACATGTATATAAAAAAAAAAGAACTAAAAACATAAACATCTTGATCTTGTTGCTCCTCACAGTGACAAGGCACAATGAAATCTTTGTTGATTCCCATATGACGTCCCATATGTGTGCTTGTCGTCTTAGTAGCGATAACTCTTCCTGCGTGTGTCGTCGGTTCACCAAGCATGTCTGAGCTGTGTGACAGCTGCAGTGGATCGCTGACAAAACAAATGATACCCACCCTCCTCTGTCAGACCTACACTTGTTCAACCACCAGAGCATAGATCCCACGATGATGGAGTCGATCTCAGAGTAGCCGTGCGGGGCCCTTGTTGTCGTGAATCATCCTCTAAATAAAAAAATAAAAGCTCAGAGATGCTCCATTCTGAGAATCCCCGCCCCCGCCCCTGACTCAGAACACTTTAATTGCATGTTAATTAAGCTGTTGTTCCGAAGAGCATAAGCTACTTTTCCTGGTATCATCCACAGTACCTGGAATGTTTCCAACTCCTTCCTGGATGTTTTTTTTCCATACTTCCAGTTTAAGTGTTGGTTTCTGATCATCACTTTGGGTGAAAGCTGTATGGGATGAAATTTCACAAAAGCCACTATTTGACCATTACATTTCAATCAGCCACTTTTTAACTTACTGTCAGTAAACGAGTGAAGAGCAACTGATTTTGAGTTAATACTTTGACCCGAACAGTGTCTGGTCATGTCAGGGATTTATGATCAAATCGTCTTTTAGACGAATCCACTGCTTAAAGGAACAACGCTACTATCCGTGATCGGCGGTTCAGTGAAACTGCTTCTGCTTCCCAGATGTTGACTTTTAATCTGCCTGCATTAAATGAGATAACATGGGCGCCATGTTCTCTGAAAAACACAAACTCAGCTCCCTCAGACTAGCCAGCAGTAATTAGCAAACCTGGTGTTACTGCGCATCTGCTGAGCTCATTTTACGAGCTACATCGCAATGAAATGCTGGTAAAAACACTGTTAAAGGGTTAACAGAGGAGCCATGTTGTGATGGCTTTCTGATGGCGGAGATTCAGAAACAGCAGGAGATTTTAAAGACACAGAGGCCCAATTTCAAGGCGTTAAATTACTAAGACGAATTTATTTTAAGTCATATTTGATACATACAGCCTTTTTATAACAACTGAAGGTATATAGTTACATAATTGTGCTATAAAACGGCATAATGCTGCCCCTTTAAGACTATGTAGCAGCTTTTTTTTAGGAATATAAGAGAAACAGAGGTTCGCCAAGCTTCTAATATCAAGGCATAAACTAAACAGGATCAAAATCATTGACATAAACAGAGTTAGGCTCCTTTTTGGTTACTGCATTGTCTGGCAGTGCCATTCCAAAGCTACATTTATTCATAGTCCAGACTAGTTTTATGGTCGCAAACACAATCAGAGCAGAGATGTCCTTTACCTTCAAAGCCTCTGACTTTTCACTAACAAGAAAACCTCCACCGCTAACACCTCCCTTACACACCAACACCCTTTATTCACACTTAATTTGTACTTCTGCTTCTGCTCTGCTTATTGAAGCTATTTACCACTTACGGAGCGAGTCTAGACCTCGTTAGTTTCAGCCAATTGCTCTTTGAATAAAACTGTTAAATGACACAAAACTCCACCATTTTCTCCAACGTGACGAGCCGGCATTCTGCGATAACTCTCCATTATATCAGTCGATTTTTTATCTTTAACACCAAAGCAGTTGGGCGACATGAGCCATGGCTTGCAGGACCACTTTCCCATCTCTGGCGAGGACGTGTTAAAAGTTCATAGCAAGTTCATTCAGTTCCTTGGCAACCGCCTCAGCCTCGCAGCACACCAGGCGGAGAGTCCGTCCTCACAGCACAACAACCCAATTAAAGTTGCTTCCTGCCTCGACCCCCCAGGTGGTTTGGACGCTGGTCCTCTCAGAGCCTGGTGCGCTGTAAGCAGAACTGGTTTGTTTTCATAAGGAGACGTGGTGGAAGCCGTTCGAAACACAGCCATGTATGAGCATGCTGAGTGGGGCCCCGTGGGACCAGAGAGGCATGCTGCGTAGCCAGATCATTATCAAAGATGTCCAGCTCAAGGAAGGAAAGTTATCTAAAAAGGAGATGTGTAAGAGAGAGAGAGAGAGAAAGAAAGAGAAAGCTGCAGTCAGTTTTAGAAAAAAACAACATGTTGGAGACAGGGCCGGATTTACAAGGCCGTGGGTCCCTGGGTTGGAGTCGGTTTTGGTGCCCAGTCAGCAAAAGAAAAAAGATTTTATAAATGGAAACTACAGTTCATTAATATGTCATCCTTTACATCAGCAGGTATGAAATGTGACACAAAATTATTACCAAATCATTAATTAGAGTGGCGACCACACTATTTATATATGAATAGGGAATGGGAGTAGATAAATTTGTCATTCCCACACCTTTTTGAGCTAAATGCATTCTTTTCTATGTCTAAATACTGAATTATTACATAAAACATGAATTGGATGACTCAATGTCTTGTCCTCACTGTATGTATTTATGCATAATTGGATGTATAGTTTTTCTTTTTTCCTTTCTTACCTACAGATGGGTGTAATATGTGTTTTCTTTTTCATGTGGCTCAAAATATGGAAATAACTGACTGGCTGATGCATGCTAGGCTGAACACGTCTCCTAGCCATTAATAAAAATCTCAAAAATGTGAACACATCTCACTTAATTTGGGCCTGTAAGTTTTATATAAAGTACAATTTTTGCGAAATACGCATTCATTAATACAAAAAATAACTAAGCAAATCGAAACATTTGCTCCTGGGCTAGTGCCGTTGTAAGCCTGTTCCACCCGCTTCGGATGTTATCATCCCATAGAATGGTGATTATCAGTGGTTATCAGCCCCATTGAATGGCCTCAGTTGGTCCCTGCTCTACCTGCTAGCAATGGGGCTGATAACCACTGATAATCACCATTCTATGGGATGATAACATCCGAAGCGGGTGCCTGTTCTAATGTCTGGCCCAGATAAGAAAAGTGTTTAAAACATTCCAAGAAAACTTCCATCTAATTTCAGCCTTCCCTCTTTTCAGATAAAAGTATCTCTTCAGTGTTTTTTTTAATGTATGTTTCATTAGCAAATCTGACAGATTCAATTTAGATGTGGAGAAAATATACCCCTGAAGGATTTAAGGCCGAGTTAGAAGAAGAAGAGTTAATAGCAGGCTTAACGAAACAAAATGAATGTTGACCTGGGTCATCTCAGCTTGCAGACGTTCTTTTCACGTCATTATGAAATGCAGTGCAGAAAGGTTCATTTTGGTACTTCACAGCCTAAACATCAAGTATTTTATTGAGATGTTGATTCCCAACTTGACACTCCAACAAAAAGTAGTGTCAAGAGGAAATTATGTCAAATTAAGATTTTAAGAGTATTTATGTTCAAACTACTTGTAGATTTAGGATTAAAATAAGTTAGTTTTTATATATACACTGCTCAAAAAAATAAAGGGAACACTCAAATAACACATCCTAGATCTGAATGAAAGAAATATTCTCATTGAATACTTTGTTCTGTACAAAGTTCCATTTGCACAACAGCAGGTGAAATTGATTGTCAATCAGTGTTGCTTCCTAAGTGGACAGTTTGATTTCACAGAAGTTTGATTTACTTGGAGTTATATTGTGTTGTTTAAGTGCTCCCTTTATTTTTTTGAGCAGTATATATATATATATATATATATATATATATATATATACATACATATATATATACATGTATATATATATATACATATATACATTTACGTTTTGTAGCGGTGTCAGTCAAAGTTCTGAATTGAACCTGCTAGAGAATTGGTGGAGGGAGAAAAAGATTAGAGGCCCTTCAGCTTTGAAGAATTAGAGTAAGTCATTTTTTTGTCATCGGAGTAGAGGGGGCTGAAAACAAACACACACCGCACTTTTCAGATTTTTCTCTATATAATTCCCTTTCTGCTTCACAATGAGGCACTGCTCTCTACTGCTCTATCAGACAGAAACTTCCACTGAGGTGTAATTCAGAAAAAGTCCAGGCCTCATAAAGAGTCTGGCTCTCAGGGAATATTAGTTCTGTCCTCTAGTTGTCTCAGCTGCTGTCATTAGTCTGCGTGTATATTTTGCTGGGACGGCGTCCCCCGCTGGCGTCCCAAATCCAGCGTCCCTGTGAGGTTTGGTGTGGAAATAACAGCCCAACACCACAGAGAGCTTCTACTCCGTCTGCGGGCCCCCCGGAGGCCCCCGCTTCTTTCTGCGAAGCCTCTCTCCTCTGGGAGGATGTGACAGCGTGTCATTCTCTCATGTGGGATCCTGACACAGCATTAGCCACGTGGTAATTGGTAGTGGGATAACTGTGTGAGCATGTGACTGGATTTCATTAAGATGTCAATTAACCTGAAGTGACAAGAAATGGCTCAGCTGCCCCCTGCTGGTTATATTGTTACTGCAGGACACAGCTGCGGCTTAATCAGCACACTTTTTCTTTTTTGGGAGAATAATCAGCTCATAATAAGCATACTGACAGCAGCAATCACTGTGTGGCATCACAGAAGGATGGACTGTGGGTAAACATCTCCCTCTGCTGGAGGAACACCGGTACTGAGCTTCAGTTGTTTTTTTTTTTTGTTTTTTTTTAGCGTGCCAAACCAACATGAAAATGTGTCCGGCATTCTTTAATTTTCTCTCACATACAAAGTATGATTTTAAATCACTGTAACTAATGATTATTTAAGATTAAAGTCACCTCTCATGGCTCAGCTTCTGTTAGAAAAAAAAATTAATTGCTCACTTGTATGAGAAAAACAGAGATCAAGTAACTATGTTGGCTTCAGTTGTTCTAAAAATGCTGTAAATAGATGACTTAAAAGAACATTTGACTGTCATTTGACACCTTCAAATTAGACTTCTGTCTCTAGAAGAAAATCCTGCTCTTTCTGACACTCCACCTTCAGGAAGTACTCACTATAGTGCTCCTCTATTATTCCTTCAACAACATTCTTAAGTGCGTTACACTGAAAAGTAGTTAGTACGACGAGCTCAGCAGATGCGCAATTCCACCAGGTGTTTGCTAAATTGCTGCTAGCTAGTCTGAAGGAGCTGAGTGGGGGTCGCGTTCTGTAATGCAGAAGTTTGCGAGCTTGAGATCTGCACCTCAAAGCAGCACACGCGTTTAGTTCATCTGAATGGTTGCCACGGGAGATTAAACGATTTCTCAAACGCATGACAGAATCCAAGCAACACTCCTGATGAGGAAATATAACACGATGTAAGTTTCAATAAAGTTTGACATAATGCTGCCTCTTTAGTGAACTTTTTAAAAAGGTTTTTAATAATTTGCCCCCCGCCCCCATACAAATCCTGTAAAGTTCAGTGAAATACTGTATTCCTCGTTATTTACTACCTACTTTATTTCAGTGTGTTCATCAGCATGAATAACTTCACCCACCTTCAGAGCTAAACTATAAATACAAACGCTTTAAACCGATTAGTTATGCTAAATGCTAATTTGTTTAGATCACTGAGGCAGCATAATGAACTCAAGGGAAAAGCAGATTGTTCAGCTGTCAGGGGTTGGTAGTTTGACGCCCAGGTTCTGCCGTAACGATATGCTGACATGCATATTCCAGACCGGAAGAAACATCTGCTAGCCAGGTTTCCAACAGATGTGAAGGAGAAATTACTTTGAGCAAAGACTTTAATCACAGCACTGGAATCAGGAGAGGAAAACTGGCTCACATTTGTTGCTTCTGTTATCAGGGTATTAAATATGAGCCTTCTTTTCATTCAAAACTACTTTATTAATCCAAAAGGGAATTTGATGTTGTAGAAAACAGATGCCTTGCATCTTTAAAACAATAGTCAGTTTCATCCTCAAAAATAATGTAAGGACTCAGAAGGCGTAGCATACTTGGTCATATTCTCCATAAGTAAAGCAGAGATGCTGAAAAATCTAAGTCAAGCACCTTACAACATGCAGTGCCTTTTAATATTCATGACCTTTGAATAATATGCTGTCACATTACAAACAAATCCATATTTTACTGAATGCATCTGTATTATTAAAAACCTCCTTACAATCAGTTCCACTTTCATAAAGTGGAACTGATCGTAACATTGTCCTGATTTAAATAAATAGTGTAATACGCTACTTTGTGTACGTTTTTTGTTTTGATTACCTGATTAATAATTGAACAGCAAAAGGGGCTTAATTTGAGATTTATTATATTTACAGAATTTGAACCGAGCGAAGCTCAAACTATAGGCTGCCTGAGGATGTCTGGGTAACATATTTACAGGCAATATCATTTTAAGCGAATGTTGTTCTCTCAGCAAATGGTCTATTTTTGGAGTCTGTGCATACCAGTTAATGATTAATCGATTACTAAATTAGTTGACAATTACTTCAACAATTGATTAATTGTGATTAATCAGCCCCAAAACTATATATATATATATATATATATATATATATATGCATGACAAAGAACACAACCTCTGAATAAATAACAAGATAAATAATCTTTATTTCCACATCTCTGTTGTTTATAAAATTATGTGTCCACAATTAATATTAACAAGGCAACACAGAGAATCCTTTTTTTTTTTTTTATTTCTCAGAGGTGAAACTCAGGCTCTGGAGACGCCTCGCCCGTCCAATCGGGAAAAATTGGACACAGCCGGATTGTTCTTGACGCCTTTCCGGTTTTCAGACCGAAGTCGGGACTTAAAGCGGAAGTGCCGTACAACGAGTTACGGGTAAAGCGTGCGGCGGTTCTCCAGAGCCCGGTTCCTCACCAACAATGTACAGTCATAAAACATCAGGACTTCATCGCTGCTCGGCGTAAACCAGACACGGCTCGTGAGCAGCTTGGTGAGCGTTCCCACACCAGATAGCCCTCGCTGAAATGATCCACGTTATTGCCACTAACAAACATAAGCATTATTCTTCTCTATCTTAATTTCATATCTTTGCTTTTTTTTTTTCTCTACAGTAAAGACAAAAAAAGGGGGGGGGAAGACACTAACTGTAAAAACCAAACAAAAACAGTGAGGAAATGACCTTGTATTGTACACACACATGAAAAAACAAAACAAAAAAAAACAAAAACAGATCCTTAGCCATGTGCTCAACGGAGACGTTAAAAAAACAAAACAAAAAAACATTTTCTTGCAAGTCTGTCTGCGGTACGTATGATGTAAGAACAGAAAAATTAAATATTACATACTGTATAGGTTATTGTTACAGTAACAAGGTTCCATGCGATCGTATTCTTCTCACCTATACAGAATGGAGGATTCAGTAGTAAATAACAATGCTATACAGACCCATAGTGCCAGCATGTCAGAGACCTGCACTGCAAAAACTCAAAATCTTACTAGGAACTTTTAGTTTGGTTTCTAGAGCGTCAGAAAGTGCATTTGAAATAACAAATTAAAAGTAACTTTTCAGCAAAACATAGTAGCTCGTTTAAGTCAATAACTCTTGAACATAAATTTTAAAAAGTATTAGTTTTAGTGGCAGATTATTTCACTTATAAAAAGAGGTTTTTTCCCCCCAAGTTACATGTGAAATAATCTGCCAGTGGAACTAGTATTTTCAACAATTTTAAGGATTTATTGACATAAAAGAACCTCCTATGTTTGGCTGAAAAGTTATTTGTGAGTTAGTTTTGTCTTATTTCAAGTGTACTATATTTGCACTAGAAACAAAAAAAAGATTGTAAGATTTTGAGTTTTTGCAGTGTGGAGACCTGGGGACCTGGGTGGGTGTGGGTTGGTCCGCTGGTAAGGACAGAGGGCGCATCATTCTAGGGGTAAACCAAGGTGGCTTTTACTAAGAAATTAAAGAATAGGTTTACCCTTTTAATGCTGCGTCATTATTAACTCAGTTCGCCTGGCCGTCTTCTGCATTAAACCGATCCCCTTAGGTTTTTAAGAGTGATCCCAGGCGAACACGACAAGCAGG
Source organism: Xiphophorus couchianus (assembly GCF_001444195.1). Lineage (NCBI taxonomy): Eukaryota > Metazoa > Chordata > Actinopteri > Cyprinodontiformes > Poeciliidae > Xiphophorus > Xiphophorus couchianus. The sequence goes on from NC_040238.1 coordinate 24,975,973, forward strand.
GAACATCCTGGAGTTGATAAAAAACAACAAAAACTAAAGAACATTCTCAAGTGACAAAACAGTGAGGAACAGCAGACTGGTGTCTCAGGATGGGGATTCCCTCCAGTTCGAAACGTCCCACTGATAAGAGGCATTCAGGACCGGAAGCAACAACAAAAAGAAAGAGAAAAGGATCCACACACTCCGCCGAGTCCAACCGGGTCAGTTTAGTTACACAAGAAAGATTTTCATCAGGCTGTTGATCCCATTAGAGAGCTTTGCAATGTCGAATTTACCAAAAATCTTCAATTCGTGACCAAGAAAAGAGCATCTTGTTAATTTGTTACAGAAACCGAAGTATTTCTGATCTAGTTTGTAGTACAAATATCTTAGTACACTTGAAATAAGACAAAACAAACTTACAAGTAAATTTTCAGCAAGACATAAGAACTCACTACAAGTCAATATTACCTTGATATTGTTGAAAAAGTACTACTTATAAGTGAATTAACCTGCCAGTGGCAGATTATTTCACTTAACATCTGACACTTTTTCATCAATATTAATTAATGACTTAAGACAAATTTCTATATCATGTTGAAAATTTACTTGTAAGTTAGTTTTGTCTCATTTAAAAGTACACTGAGATATTTACAGGAGAAACTCGACCAAAAATGCTTGGGTCAGGTTCAGTAACGTTGCAGTGTGATCAAAACTGGGGACCCGACGCCGTGTGGATGGGTATTCAATCAGCACCCCACTGACGTTCTAGTTCTTAAATGTGCGTTCTCTACCTTAACAAAGAAACAAGACCCTCCCCTGAGAAACAGCCCCACCCACAGAGCACCGAGACCCTCTGCCCCCACCCCAAAACAAACTCCTGCAAAAGCAAGACTTAAAAACACACATCAACCCCACTCCCACCCACCATTCCACGTCGGTTCATTCAGTCAAATACATTGTCTAGTCTTTTAAAAAAAAAAAAAAAAAAAAAAAAATCTGTGAGTAAACCGCAAAAGCGCTGAGAGAGCGAGCGGAGCTGAGGAAGCAGGACACGGGGCGAGCGGACGTTCATTCGCTCACAGCGAGGAAGGGGGAAAAGCTCCATGGCGACACATTCATTAGGGCCACATCATTATTTTGGATGTGCAGTGGGCTTTATAAGACACGGACGCTTCACATAGTGCACAGTGGAGACATTCAATCAGTTTAACTCATAAAAAATGGGGTATATTTAGATTTTTTTCACATAAGACTAATTTATCTCAATAAAGCTGCAAAGGAGAAAGCTTGCAGAAAAACGTTAATGTTTTATCTCTTTGGTGAGATCTTATTCTTACAACTTATGATCGCCTGCAGAGTTATTTTTTCACTTAAACTACAGATGAACTGAGGAGAAAATTGACTAAAATTGCCCAATTCCCATCCCACTGGTACCAGTTCTTGTTGAACTGTTAATTCAAGCCAACAAGACTTGAATTACCAGTCTTGTTGGAAATTCAAAAATGTCGACTCGAGAGCAAGACTTTCAGCAGAAAACAAGAATCCTGAGCAGAATATGTTGAAGTTTTTCCGTTTTTATATTTGCTTTGCTTTCCACTTGTAGCTGTCATGGAAGATACAAAATTTTGGACGTCAGGGTTCAGCTCCTCTATAACACACTAAAGCTAGCTATGATAGCCGCTAACAAACTATGGAAAATGCTAGCTTTGTAATGAGTTTGTCAATGTTAGCTATTTAATGAGTTTGTCTTTGTTTTAAAACATCTGTAGTCAGCGATGTCACCTCCATTTCTAATATAAACTAGAATAAAGCTAGCTAGAACTGATCACCCTATATCTTTTTGTTGAACAGAAATTTGAACTGGGAAATTTTGGTTTTGGTAGGTAAAGCTTTACAAACAAACCCAGACATCAAACATCTGGCACAAAAGTCTGATTAGTGCATCTTAAGCTAAGCTAATCGATATCAAAGGCTAACACACTTAGCTCCTCTGCTGATGCTCTATTTCTTCCTGTTTTTAATGTAGAAGAGTCAGTTTGGCAGCTGTGAAAATGTTTACGGACAGACGGACGGACGGTGTGTGGATGATTTTAATGAGGCAGATTTAAGGCTAGGACTTGTATTTTTTAAATTTAGCTTTGCTGGGGATCGTTCCGTTTTGCCCGTCGCGTCGGCTGACCTCAGCTCCTCGAGTCAAGAGCTGATAGAAGCAGCTAAAGCGGCATAAAGCTATTCACACCTTTGACCCCAACCACCCAAAAATGGACCCCAACCTGAGGCTCAAAGCTGCCTCATCAAACAGAGCATAAGAAAGAGAAAAAGAGAGAGAGAGAGAGGTTGTAGACGAGGGGAAGCCTAGGAAGAGTTTGCTTGAAGCGTACACACAAACGGCGAAGACGAACTGGGAGTTGTTCTGATGAGACCGTGCTCCTGCAGCTGTGTGGGTGGTGGCAGCGGCGGGCTGCGGGACATGAACACGGTGGCTCTCCCACGCACACTCAGCCTCCAGGTCCTGCCTCTCCTCGTCTTTTCTCTCTATGTGTATAGTCTCTCCTCCACCTCTCTTTCAGACTCTGTGTTGAATTAGTATGAAGTTCCCCTCCTCCCCCCTCCACACAAACCCCCTTCCCTCCCTCAAGATCATTTCTGCACCTCTCTGTTTGTACTGTACAGTGAAAAAGAGCAAATGAGCAGAAATGGTGTTAAGAAGCCCAAGGCCGTTTTATCCTCTTTCCTTTCTTGTTTTTTTTCTGCAGTCATTTCTCATCGTCGTAGCTAAAAAAGAAAAGTCGTGCATTTGCAAGCACACACTCGGACACACGCAACCCCCTAAACACTCGTACCGAGCCGGAACATAAACCCTCTCTCTGTTTCTCTCAGGTCGTTTTTTTCAGCGGCGCCGTGTTTGGACATGCGGGGGTGGGGGGGAACGAGGGCCGGGGAGAGAAAAGGTTCCTAGCTCATAAAAAGGGAGAGTGTAGCTGTGTGTGTGTGTCTAACTATGCGAATGCGACAAGGGAGAGGTCTTAGTTCTGCTGCCATCTCCGCCGATATTTCTTCTCCTCGTCATCTGCCGGGGAAACACAAAAAAGAAAGAAAACATGGTTTAGAGAATGAAATAGGCTGTTTATGTTAGTCCGATTCTAAAGCAGAGAAGAAAGAGAGAAAGGAGGAAATAAAGCTGCGGTACCTTTTCACAGAAGGTGAGATAAACATTTATGCTGATATGGAAAGCAGGGGAAGAAAGAAGCAGGACAAAAGGATCAGAAATGTGGAAAAAGCTGCTGAACATTAGAGAAAAAAGAAACAAAACAGAACCAGTTTAATAAAAACTGAAATTCATGAAGTGGGTTTTCCTACACTTGGACCCCAACTTACCTTCTAAATGGTTCCTGGACATATATTTCAGTGCTTCGTCCAGAAGGATGACAGGAATGGAAATCTTTAGGACCATGATCCACTGGGACCAGCGCAAAGGGGTCACCTGGAAGATCAGCTGAGGGGCAAAGAAAACCCATTCAGAAATATTTAAAATGAAACTGTACGACCTGCGGCCGAACAATGGGGACTTAAAAGTTTTATCACAATTCTTTTTGGAATTGTTGTGATAACGATAAAGGTGACGATAAGAACTATTTAAACCTTTTTTTTTTAAGGTAACTGCATAACACCAATTCAGACAGTTTTTTGGGGTTTTAAACATCATTAACTGGACTATGTTATGACAGTGACAAATTCAGATTCTTGTCATAGTATTAAATTTATCCCAAAAAATGATAAACAATATGATAAATGGCCACCCCTAGTAGACCTCAAAATATTGAATAGTTTTGTTGGTCAGTTTTTAACATTTAATAATACAGGGGTGCTGTGGTGGTGCAGGGGTTAAGCACAACCCACATACTGAGCGGGCGTCCTGAGTACTCACCGGCAGAGGCTCGACGTACAGGATCAGGAAGTGGAGGGACAGAGACAGGATGATGGCTCCCAGCAGCCAAATATTGACCCAGGGAGGCATCCTGAGCAGGGACTGGTTCTCAGACAAACTGCCAAGACAGAAAAGAAAAAAAGCTAACATCGTTCTAAGAAGTAACACGCACAACTATGAGGCGCGGTTCTACAGTTATTTCTTTGTCTACCACAAAACAGCTAACTTGAAGCTAACCGTTAGCTAGGGCCAGCCAGGTGGTATTTGTTTGGTTCACTGTGTTGAATGGGTAAATATAATTTATTGGCTGTAATAGCAATATTAATCAGGGTTTCTGCAGGTTTCACCGACTCAAATTTACTACTTAAGACTATTATGAACTAAATTTAAGACCTGGTATCTTAAATGTATCTATGCGCATCTAAAAATGTTCAAAAGAAAATCAAATGCTTTATTTATTTTAAAGATGTATATCTTCATTATAAAATGTAAGACTTGTGACTGAAATATTTATAGCCAAATTAACTTTCTTAAACAAATTTAAGACATTTTAAGGCTGCAATGATAGATACATAAATTTATGGATTTTTAAGACTTTTTAAGATTTCACGGTTATAGATGTTGGCCCAAATGTTCAAATCGCTGCATCCCCAATTATTTAAGTTCATGCTAACTTGATTATTAGGCATTGTTGAGTTTGAAATTAGACTACATCTGTTTCACTTTGTATTTTATTTTCATTCCCCCCCTACACTTAAGGTGTAAAAATAACAATTGTCATAACATCTAGTAGTAAGATGGTGTGTTGGAGCATATCAAAATTGTAACACAAATCTGATCAAATGCACAAATTCTACCTCCAAAAATCCATCTATCCTGCTTCCTTAAGTTAAGTAACACCAGTTTTTATAAGGAGAAACAGTAAAGAGCTGTCAGTGCTGTTGTTATCCACACTGTAGCTGAATCCCTCCTTCAAAGGGCTTGTTGTGTCGCTGGATAACAGTGTCTGATCCCTTTAATAACAATCTGACAGCCCTGACATTCAGCGCCCGTCTGCTCGGCCTCTACGTCAGACAGCCACTGACCTGTTGAGGGCGTTGAACATTTCGATAGTGACCAGCACCGACAGCGCCATGGTGGTGGGGTAGCGGGACTCAAACACCTCGCAGTCGATGTCCTTGAACATCGGGTTGTCCTCTGTGCACTGCATGAAGTGTCGCTGTGTGCAAAGGGAGAAGAAAAGAGAGGTTCAATGCGAAAACATGGCTGGAGATTCAGAGATCAGAGGTTTGCTGCAATGGGCAAAAACCTGTAAAAACAGGCTGAGCTCACCAGCTGGTAGAAAGACACCTGAGGGCCCTCTTCATCAAACAGGTACCACCATGTGGCTGCACTCACTGTTCCAAGGCCCACATATCCTAAAGGAAAATTATAAATCAAGGTAAAAAATAAAACAAGTACAACAAAATGAGCCATAGGAATCCATTTCTCATCGTCTCAGACGTAACGTTACCTCCAATGGCGAGGTATCTGAAGAAGAGCCAGCCAGAGATGAGCGGCTCCTTTGGGTTACGGGGCGGTTTGTCCATGATGTCCAGGTCTGGGGGGTTGAAGCCCAGGGCGGTGGCAGGAAGCCCGTCGGTCACCAGATTCACCCACAGCAGCTGGACGGGGATCAGCGCTTCGGGGAGACCCAGGATGGCTGTCAGGAAGATGCTGAGGAGACAAAGCAGGTCAGGTGAGGACCGGGAGGGCCGGGCGGTGCGGCTTAAAAACAAATGGCGTCCCTCTCTGGACACTATTGCTGGAAGAACAAATCTAGATTTTCCGAAAATTCAATCTTCAACCACCAAAAATTGAGTGCAATGGATGCGGCGTCGAGCCCTAAGTGGAGTTTTTCAGGTTTCAGCCTCACCACACGACTTCTCCCACGTTGGAGGAGATGAGGTATCTGATGAACTGCTTCATGTTGTTGTAGATGGCCCGGCCTTCCTCCACTGCAGCCACGATGGTGGAGAAGTTATCGTCGGACAGCACCATCTCAGACGCAGACTTAGCCACTGCCGTGCCGGAGCCCATGGCGATGCCGATTTCTGCCTTCTTCAAGGCCGGGGCATCATTCACGCCGTCTCCCGTCTGAGAGAAACACAATTCGTTACATAACACGAGACACTAATTTAATAACAGCTCCAAATTAAGGGAAAATTATTATTTTTTTGCTGCAAAACACAAACTCTTTAAGTATTTTTCACCTAATGTCAAGTGTATTAAAATATTTGAATTAGAAAGTAGAGATGCATAATATATTGACACTAACGTTGGTATCGGCCAATATTAGTAATTTTTTTAATGTGTTGGTCCAATAAATAAAATTGGGTTGATAACCGATATTTAGTTCCACTTTGTTGCCATTTGTTTCTGGAGGAGCAGGGAAGTAGGTCGGTCAGGTGACATTTGTTTAGTCATGTGACGGTGACAGTGTCGCAGCAAAGGATTGTGGGGAGTTTAACTGGAGCAGAAAAGCAGTTGTGTCATTTTTTTCAAGGTGTTGAAAGGGTGGTAAAGTATATATAATATATAAGACTTCAGCAAACACAAATGGAAGAAAAGTGGATGAAATGGACAACATTCAAGACAAAAGACAGCAACAAAAAATAAAGAACTAGACAAACTAGATGGGACAAAGGTGAAATAGAGGAATAGTTCCCAAGAAAGGCTGCACAGTGGCGCAGTTGGTAGCACTGTTGCCTTGCAGCAAGAAGGTCCTGGGTTCGATTCCCGGCCGGGGTCTTTCTGCATGGAGTTTGCATGTTCTCCCTGTGCATGCGTGGGTTCTCTCCGGGTACTCCGGCTTCCTCCCACAGTCCAAAAACATGACTGTTAGGTTAATTGGTCTATCTAAATTCTCCCTAGGGGTGTGTGTTGTGTGTGAATGGTTGTTTGTCCTGTATGTCTCTGTGTTGCCCTGCGACAGACTGGCGACCTGTCCAGGGTGTACCCCGCCTCCCGCCTGGAACGTAGCTGGAGATGGGCACCAGCAACCCTCCCGACCCCATTAGGGACAAGGGTGAACAGAAAATGGATGGATGGATGGATGGAGTTCCCAAGAAAAAGTTTTATGTCACGTAGAATGTGAAGTGTTCATGTACATTGTGTATGTAAACAAATGTGAAAAATACTAATAAACAGTTAAATGATAAATATATATATATAGTATATATAATATCTACAATATCTGTAAATATCAGTTAACGTACATAACTGCAATATTTATATTGTATATCAATACGGGTCCCAATCGATGCATCCCTTCTTGATATAAGACAAGTTAAAAGTAACTTATCAGCAAGATATATACAATTGTTTAAGTCAATAATTCTTGAATACAGATTTTCTTTAAAAAATTGATATTACTGAGATTTTTTTCCCACTTAAAACACAAAAAATATCTGCCAGTGAAAATTGTACCTTTTTGGAAATTTATATTCAAAAATTACTGACAAGAGTATTTATCTGGCTGAAAGGTTACTTTTGTCTTATCTCAAGTATATTAAAATATTTGCAGTAGAAACTAAACAAAAATAATCTAAAGATGAACTGCAAACAAGATATTTTAAAGCTCCTAAAGCTGAGCCGGGGGAGACATCTCGCTTTCAAACAGAAGAAGCTAACAACGTCGGCTCGATTAAACTCCGTCGGGGTTTATTCAGATCTGGACACGAGACGGATCCGTCAGTGGTGGCAGGGCCTTGAGAGCAGTTCTGGATTTATGGGAGAACTGGACAACATCTGACAGCCAAGTGGTGATATTGTTGCCTCGTCGCCTTCCCTGGTGATCGGCTTCTCTTCTGAGGCGCGTGTCAGATAGGGAGCGGCGAAGCGAGTGACAGATATTGATGGCTCAGTCTGAAGGCGCAGCCTCAGTGAGACCGCCGTTTCTCCTCCGCTGTTTAGATGTTTGTTACACAGCCGGCACACACTTTTGTGCCAGGCTGCAATTTTATCTTTATTTCTTTTAATTATGAGAACAAAATCGTAATACTACCAGAATAAAGTGGTGCTTTATGTGAACATCATGAGAAATAACAAAAGATTTAAATGAGGAAGTTATGTGTTTTGTCAAGCCTGTCACAATTAAGGAATTAGTGGTATGATAAATTAATTTCTGTTGTGATAATTAACATTTTTTGATGAACAATTTTGTTTACAGAAACATCATAATCCATCTTTTTTATTGTTTTTTGCTCCATGTGGTTTTTCTGTTTTGTTTGTTCTTTTTAGTTGTGTTTTATTTACGTTCCAATGTGGGGTATTCTTTAGAAAATGTAAGTTTATTGGTCTTTGAGAGGACGAACTTGCGTTATTATACCATTAATAAAAATATTGCTTGAAAATGGTCGGAAAAAAAATATATTACTCTTTGTCGCAATAACTGTTAATAATTCAGTGATAATTTATTGTTGAAAATTTGTAATAACTAAACTTTTTTCCTCATTAAAACAATTTTTTTTCTTTTATGACTTCTTTCTGTTAAAGTTGCATCTTTATTCAGCTATCATTATGACTATATGCTCATAATTAAAAAAGTCCAAGATACTCCGTCGTCCAACTCACAGAAGGAATGACTGAAATAAAAGCCACTATTGGGAAATATTTTCTGTCATTTGTAATTTCATTTTAAGAAAAGAAACCAAAAAATTTGCGGAAATTAGATTGCGTGAAAAAATCATCGATTTCATTTGTAAGCCTCATCGCTCGTTAACTTCTCACCATGGCTGTGATCTCGTCGAACGACTGCAGGTATCCGACTATTTTGGACTTGTGCGCTGGCTCGACGCGGGCAAAGCACCGGGCGCGTTTCACCGCCTCTCTCTGCTCTTCGGTCGTCAAGTCGTCGAACTCGCGGCCCGTGTACGCCTTCCCCTTTACGTCCTCCTCCTCGCCGAAGATGCCGATGCGTCTGCAGATGGCCACGGCCGTGCCTTTGTTGTCTCCCGTGATCATGATGACGCGGATGCCGGCCTCGTTGCACAGCTTCACCGAGCCGATCACCTCCTTCCTGGGCGGGTCCAGCATGCCAACGCAGCCGACGAACGTCAGGCCCATCTGAAAGAAGGGAGAGGAGAGATGGGAGAGGCTGAAGGGGCTTTCACTGTATGGACAGACGGAAAACCAGATGGATGAATGATTAAAGCATAAATGAATGGATGGAAAAGAAGGAAACCAATAAAGAATCTTCTATATTGCAGTCAAATGTTAATTAAACTGAGCATTTTTATACTTATCTGGGCATGAAAAATACTTCAGTTCTTACATTCCAGACAATTCCAGAGTTTTCAGGAAACTTGGGAGTTTTGTGCCCAATTTTTACGGTCCTTAAACCAAACCTGGAATCAAGTGAGACGACCAAGTTCTACAGAACCACACAGCTGGCTGATCCTGAGGAACTGCTAGCAGCAGGAACAGCTAGCATGAAATCAGCTGACTAGCAACAGCTTGCTAACAAGGTAGCCATTAGCCTGTGTCATATATTCAAAGTCATCTCCAACTTTTAAAAGCAGGCATTTTTAATAGGACTAAAAGGATTTAAAATATTTCTAGAAGAATAAATTATGTGACTGTTTGACCAACATGTGACCGCTAACTCAGCCCCTCCATGTACCTCGTATTCTGCGAACTTGCTGGCGTTCTCCAAGTCCATGTCCTCTTTGCGCGGCGGCGTGTCGTGGGTGGCCAGAGCGAGGCAGCGCAGGGTGTCCTTACCCGTCCCCCACTCCCTGATCTTACACATCAGCTGCTCGCGCAGGGCTGGCGTCATGGCAACCTTTGTCGTTCCCACACGCAGGTAGTCACACCTCTCCATCACGCTTTCAGGAGCACCCTGTGATGGGGAAAAAAATTAAGTCAACAACAATTTAAACAAACAAAACATGGAAGTTAGAAAAAAAAATTTTTATACTCAGTATGAAAACACATTTTTAAGCACTAACAGAATTAGAGATTTTATCCAATTGAGAATATTCTTTGTTCTCAGTATGGAGAATTGTTGCGACACTCAGAAGGAAACTTTTATAGAGTCTAAATTATATCCAAGAACATATACACACACTATGCTTATGTCCCCATACCTTAATAAACATCTTGCTCTGGGCGCCTGCTTTGACAGGAGTGCAGTAGACGGACATGGACTTGCGGTCACGGGAGAACTCCAGAGTGAATTCCTTCTTCATCAGCTGCCTGATTACCTGACGGCGACAGCAGAGGATGGAGGAAAGTGAAACAAAACAGGAGAAGAAGAAGAATAAAGAGGCAGAGGCTGAACTGAGTAAGCATAAGGATCAGTCAGGTTAGTAGCTCGAGAGTCGAGGCTGAGCTCCTGGCAGCTTAACGACGGGAATTCACAGGTGAGAGTCGACCGGCTCGTCCTCAAATCTGACTCAGGATCATCAGAAAGGACAGATGGAAACGTGGAAACACTGCAGTCAAATGTTAATTACTCTGCAGACTACTATGTTCTGTATTTTATTGGGTTTTTATGCGATTGGCCAACTAAAACTGTCATTCAATCATTTTACTGACCAAAATCTATGTGAGCAAAATGAACTAGGGTTCCAACTAACGATTATTTTAGTAATCGAGTATTCTGACGATTAATCAGAGTAAAAAAAATTTGAACATTCTGCAGATTTTTCTTTAACCAAATTTTTGTTTTACAATATTATTTATATATAAGAAAAGGCAAATAAACAAATAATAAACAAATAATTCCTTTATTGAATAAGAAAATAAACATTTTATTGACTAAAATGCGATACAGTCCTTTAGTGCAAAGGACTGTGGGGAGTTCTGCTGATAGAAAAATACTTCTAACATCGATATGTGAAAGGCTAAGAAGTTTTCTGCTCGACTGAAGGTCCGTACAGTGTAGGGCTGATCTGTTGACGAGGTTTCCATTAATAATTGAAAAGCAAGCGGTGCTTAATAGGAGATTTTTAATTTTTTTTAAACAGAATGTTAACCAGGTCAAGCTAAAACTATGCCACTTGAGGAGTTCTTGGTGGAACTTATCTACAGACAAAGAAGGATTTCTCTATAAATGCTAAATATATATTCTTTTATATAGTTTTGGCTTAAATTCTGCTCAGAGTATGTTCTTCTTTTCAGCGAATGCCCTTTCTATGAGCTTATTCCAGTTAACAATCAATGACTAAATTAGTTGACAATTATTTCAATAATCAATTGTTTCAGCCCTAACATGAACATGCCTCAGTCTGCACTGTGATGCCTTGTCCTACCAGTAGGGGTCCTTCTAGTTACGATCCTGTTTCGATGAGCCTGCTAAGGCTGACCGGATAGGATAACAGATGTCCAACTAGATCACTGCAGGTGATGAACTTGAACTGGATCCTGTAACCTGCCGCTACATCACATCAACAACTGGATGTTTATCTGAGCTCCTCTTTGTTTCTTGGCTCTGCACCTTCCAGCAGAAGCCTAAAAAAACATTTTAGGCAATTTTATTAAGACATCACTTTATTGCAGAAAGTTTATTTGGAGATTACAAAATAAAACATAAAAAACACGCCTCCCTAATACTTGTTCTAACTTCACTCTTCTCATTAGAGCGTTCGCCGATCGCCGCGGTCCAAACAGTGGTGGGGGGAAGGGTAGAGGGACGTCTCACCAACATCGGCTCATCGGTCTGTTAACTGTTAATCGTTAACACAGCAGGACCCTTTGACCATTCCCACATGATGAACTTAAACTACTCCAGGACGAAAGCAGCTGGGAGATGTTCTCACGGGCAATTTGTCCTAAGACATAAGCAAACGATCACCGACACACCCTGAAGTCAAACATGTGTCAAATGACAACAACGTGCTTCATTAACGAGTCTTTGTGTGAGGAGAAAGCGACCTGCTGACTTTAGTCTTTAATTATCCACCCGGAGTTAAACAATACTTAAATGTGAAGCATGATCTGAAATAAATATGCGGAAGAGAGCCAAATTAGAAAGGATGGATGCCATTAGAACGCCAAGCAGATTAATCACAACCTCACAAACTGGTGTTGCTGTGGATGTCAGAATGAAAACTGAGGAGAAATAACCAGACGTGCGCAGGGAAGAGGCTTCAGCAGCTGTTATTGGACAGTTAGCAAGATCTACACCCTGTTTATAACTGTCACTCTAATAGCCTGAAGCGATAAAGGAAAAGAAACCAGAAGTGATATGTGATAGTCTTGGTTTATTATCATAATAACGGTGGAAGGTTTGCAGTGAAACATGACAACCTCACTAGAATATCAGGAGTTTTAGCATGTTCTACCTGCAGATTGAAGAGAGAAAAAAAGAGACCATAACACTGTGAAGTATGGCAGTGGCAGCCTTAGGTTTTGGGGCACTGGTGCATTTTACAGTAGAAGGACATCATGAGTCGGCCTGTCGGGGTAACAAATTTTACTGGACGACAAATTGTTATTGTCGTTTAGAGACCATTTTCCAGTAATGGAAATGAACACACTGTTAAAGGTCAAACTTTAAACTCTACAAACATTTAACACTGAATCTGGAAGACATTTGAAATATCCAGAAATAAATAAACAAAACAACAGAAACAACAAATAAAATTAATTATGAAGTCTCTGTAAACAAAATTGTCCTTCCAAAGAAAGGGCAAGTTGAGACCAGAACACCAGACTAAAGACTTTTGTCATCCAGTTTTTGGTAGAAAGAAAAAAAACAAAAACGATAAACCATGCAAATAAAAATTATTGCGTTTGCTTTAATTTATCATGCAATTACTTAATTTCTTGTTTATTGCGACAGGCCCAATTATGAGGGAAAACTTCAACACATCTAGAGAAAACTCTGACTGACGTAATCAAGTTAAAAATGTCTTTAAACCAGGGTTGCCCCCATCTGATATTGATATCAAAAATTGGTCCGATAACAGCCAAAAAACAAGTACTGAATTCTATCGACCCGCATCTAAAATCTTCAATACAAGCACGTGAATTGAAGCACTTCGCTCCAGCATTTAGTCCGGCCCACATTTCTATCAAACATCACTTGCATCCCACATGCAAACTCACTGGTTAATAATAAATGCACTTATACCAGTTATTGTTGACTATTGTTCTCTATTTGAGCAATATGACTTGATCAAGTCTTTTTTAACATTCCACACAACAAAATAAATAATAAAAGTATATATGATTTGAGATGATATTGTATTGGGTCAGTACTGGTATCACATCAGAAGTGAGGAAATTATATTGGGATGCCCCCACTTTAAAAAGTAGAAAAGGTCAGATAAACTTTTAGCAGTTTAGAAATGGTAACATTTTAAAAACTTTGTATACCCCGACCTCTAAACCTGAACCCAATGCTCAAAAATAAAAAAATCCAAGGTCACCAGTGTCGAATGAGATGCTGAAACATGCACGACTGAAAGCGCACACAGCTCAGTGGAGATGCTGCAGTCTCCACAAAGGGAAATCTTAGCGGGCTTACCGAGTTGCAGGCACCGGCGCGCTCCACCTTGGTGAGTCCTGACAGGTCGGTCTTAAAGACGTTCATCTTCTCCACCAGAGTGGTGAGGGCCGTCTCAGTGGCCTCCCCCACCTTCTCATAAACCCCTTTACTCTGCAAGAGGACAGATTAGCGTTAAATTTCAACAGTCACAGAAAACAGTCAAATGCCGTGCTAGACGTCAACAAACAGCCTGAACGTTTAGTCAACGATGACCCTAAAGCAAATACCCTTTGAGCATCTTTTAAATATGGCCGACAAAGTTTGAGCCCAGCATGAAAAATGTTTTGGCTTTGCCGGCTGAGACGAGGCACTAATGGTAAACAGCACACATCATTTATCTGTGAGAGGCCATAGATGGCAGTGAAACTCCTCGTTTCTCTCTAGTATTCCCATCTTCCTCCTCCTCGTCTTGCTCCTCTGTCCTTCTCACATGGGCTAGCACGCTCATCTTAGCATTTCTTTTAGAAATGAGCCAAACTGGTGGCAAAGAGGCTATTTCTGAAAACTGAAATCTCGAGGGGATGGGAACAAGATGAGAACCGCTTTGTCCCTGGCCTCCCCACTCAGCGTGGTTACCATGATAACGTGGTGTTGACAAAGAGGTGAGAAAAACAATGTGAACCAGGGAGAAGACGATACGCGAGAGTAAAATTAGCTCGGAGGAGCAGAATGCTTGTACAAGAAAGTGGCCCGTGTTCTCCAAATAAATTACCCTCTCGCAACACTGGATGTGGACGAGAGAAACCTAGAGAAGAATTCAGAACCCTTAAAACTTTTATTTGCATTGTTATTTCAAAAACAACCAACGACTGTTTCAGCATTGTGAAGTGGAAGGAAAATGATGGACAGCAAGTTTGGGGTACGTCTCTACCAGGCTGAAACTTTTGCTCCTATTTCACCGTGAAATCACAGAGATCATCTGTGTATTTAGTGTGGACTTTGAGCCATTGTAACACAAATATTCCTGCACCAATAAATTGCCCAGACAAATAAATTGGACCTGATTTCCTTTAGTTTGGGAAAACAATCGGGTGATGATTGAATGTAAAAAAAAAAAAAGATCTTATCTACCTTTGAAAAGGTCTGAAAGTCACCCACTGCCCTCTTTTGCTCTGTGGTGAGAGCAGGTGTGGTGAACAACAGTCAGCACACCGTTGCCAAATTAGCAACTTTGTCATTATATTTAGTGATTTCTCAGGCAAAAATAAAATAAATAAATAAATTGGTAAGCAAAATCGGCAGGTCAGGCTGATCAGCCAAATCCCCCCCCCCCAAAAAAAACTGCAACTGGAGGAGCAAGGAAGTAGGTCGGTCATGTGACATTTGTGACAACTAACACATTGTAGCTCTGGCTGTATGTTTATGGTCACTGGAAGGTGAATTAACCCCCAAATGTCACGTCTTTCGAAGCCACTCCCAGGTTTTCCCTGTCCTAAACTTCATCACTCCACTTCTCTGATCGGTGCTCAGTGAGGCAGCTTTGTCTTGATGTGTTTGCAGTTCTTTTAAAGTTTTTATTTCATAGCCATGGACAGTGCCAAGTAATATCTTGGTGTATGGTTTCATAACCTAACCCTTATCCACAACTTTCTGCCGGACCTGTCCGCCAACTTCCTTGGTTTTTTGATCCTGACTTTTCTCTAATGTTCTCTAAAAACCTCTGAGACCAGAAACAGAACAGCTGGATTTAAAATTAGATCAAATTACAGTCTAAGTATTTCTAAATTAGGTAACTTCTGAACCCTGAGCTTTATTTACTCAGAATAAACGGGGTAGATACAACATTCATTAAAACCATGTAGTTTTTCTTTAGCTTCAGACTTTGCACCACTTTGTGTTGCCTTCCCCGTACATCCCAATAAATACCATTAAGGTTTACCATAAAAAATATTTAAAAGTTCTGCGTTGCAACTCAAAAAAACTGTATGCAAATGACCTCGTTGTAGTCCAGCGAGGAGTCGTTGCACATGGAGCAGATGGTGGCCAGCTCCAGCAGACCGTCATAGTCCCCGCACTGGACGGGTCTGTTCCCTTTAAGTCTGGGAGAAAAAGAAGCAGTCAGATGGCGGGAAAAAACACTTCACATAAGTCAGAGTAGGTTTAGCCGGCAGCTGGTCAGCACTGCAGTGTCGAGAGGAGAAAACGGTGGCCGTACAGCGGTAAGCATACATTGTGTGCCTCTGTCACGCATCACTGATGACTGCATGGCGACCGTGGATCCCTTCCCTGTGGAGGCTGCAGCCGTTGCTAGCAGAGCTCCCACACAGAAACCCACACTGAGGCGTTATGAAAGCGTCAGGTTCACACGGAGCGGCGCGCTCGCTAAGCAGTCGAGCAAACAGCATGAGCTGCTGACATCGTTCTCCTGTCTAATGGACGGCCACCTACCTGCACACCTCCACAAAAACATGTTCGCCGACATCAAAAACAGCCCAACAAAGCAGAAGCGTCTTATTTCGTAGCTTATGGATATAAGTACAATAAAGTTGAGCCTTAAAGGAATATTTTTTAAGCTAAAAAGAAGAGGTGTTTTGTTTTTTTCCCCCCAGGTCAATCGCATTCTGCAAAACTCACATTTGTCCCTCGGGGGCATATGTAGACCCAGTGATGGAGAACTCGTGCAAGGGGCAGCTTGAATCCTCCACTTTGTCTGTAACGAACATCTGTAAGAGGAGAAACAGTTAAAAGATGAGTCGACAGAGAAAAGCTGAGTTTTGCCCTTGTTATGTGGCTGCAAGGTGTTTTTAAAAAAGTCAGATGAGTTAATCTGTACAAATCTGTGTGTGACAAAGATTTAGTTTTGTTTTCTGTATGTAGTTATTCAAGCACAGCCACTTATCATCTTTGGTTATTTTTAAAGATTTCCCCCTTATTCACTTCCGAGACTTCCAGCAGACCAGATGATCTGTTCTAAGAATCCACAACGACTGAAGGGAAATTGATCTTTCAAGGAAACAAAACAGAGACATTCTAGTTTGTTGTTACAGGCAGAAAACTGACAATGAAGCAGCAATGAACTGGAGTTTAAACAAATATTTAACATAAATGTGTATATATAGAATGATATTACGGTGGAGTTACACGTGAGCAAATTTAAAAGACTATTTGCTTCGTTCTTATACGGATTTTGATATTATTTGATTCTCTACTTCCTTTTTGTAGTTTCCTGCAAAACGCAGCTGATTTAGGTTTTTCTATAGCACAAAGTGATTTGTTGATTCATTAAGTGTACACATACATTCTTGTTGCCGATTGTATTTTTGATCAAATTAAAATTTTCCCGGTGTGCGGCAAAATCATATTTCGATTTTATCTGTTGTCTTAACTATCCAGTCACGTGTTGCTAAATTATTCAGCTAGCTTTTTGCAGGCTGCATATCCAGCCTCTTAATTTACTTCCTACTTCCTGAAATCAGTCTGCCACACACCCAACTTTAAAATACATTTTGTATGATAAAAGATGCAAAGTAAAGAAAATGGAAATGATCAAAAAGTACCGTCAAAGGGGGTGAAATTTTGACATAAAGGTTTTCACACGATAAATAAAAATGTCAAGGATCAAATTCCTTTGTTTGTACCAATACCGTCACTGCATCTTGTGTTGCGGCTTTTTTTGCAGGCACTGTACTATCCCCTCACTATTTTTGGACGTCAAAAACGCCTACAAGCATCATGGGAGTTGCGGTTCTCAAAGTAATTTGTGAGACACTCGTACTTGAAACCTGCTCCAGTGAACTGGTGAGATTAGAAAAAAAGGAAAACGTTCCTTTGAGGAAACAAGAAAGAAAGGCATTTTAAAAAACGATTATCAGTAATATTGAGAAAAATCAGCAAACATGAATTGAAAACATGTCTGTGACTTCTCTGATCAACTGCCAGGAAGTTACTAAGTTAGTTATTTGGTCATAATAATTAATTAGTAGCTTTGTTGGAAACACCTGTGGGTGTCTGATATTTAGCTGTTTAGAAGGACAATAACTGTAATGACAGGCTGTCAGACAGGAAGGCAGCGGTTTCTCCCTAGAGCTACAATTTAATGCTACAGATGAGCCTTTACAAGAGGAAATCATCTGAACTGGCTCTCTGCAGCAGTCAGCACATCAAGTGGGCTGGAGTAGACGAGATAAAACACAGCTATAGTCACCACATTAAATTAGGATCGCACTCTTTAACACGTTGTGGTTTTGTCAGATCTGCAGTTGTACAAACGTAACATCTGATGATGATGAAAACCAAAGACTCTGTTTTCTAGAAGAAATCATTTTTAAACAGAAATTTCTATTGATTCATCTACCATTCAATGTACTACACAGAATATAGACTCAATACTTGATTATTCCTCTGTTTGCAGAAAAATAATGCTTTTTTTTCCCATCCACACTTTTTCCTTCCACTCAACTTTTCCCTCAATGCAATCACCTTTTCTACTTTTAGCTTCAATATGGAGGTTCTCAATGATTGAGTCAACATGGCCGTAACTCAACATTTCACCATTAAGAACCACCAGTGCTGCAAATATATCACCACTAATGCTGTACAGTACAACACTGTTTGGAAAGCATTACCAGCTAAATACTGAATTCCAGCTGTGATGAATTAATGCTTTGCATGCCAATAATGGATTGTATCAGCTGAATGTAGCCTCACTGCTCTAGATATCCACAGTAGATGAAGCACACTGATGTCAGATTGCTGCAAAAACACAAAATCTTACCGATCTTTTTTTTTGGGGGGGGGGGGTGTCTAGTTAGTGCAAATATCTTAATACACTTGAAATAAGACAAAACTAATGGAGTAACTTTTCTAGCAAGATGTGATGTGTTATTCTTTAAATGGGTCGCCGTTATCTGAAAGATGAAACTGTTGGGGAAAAAACAAAGAGTCAAACAGGAGTGATCTTTTTTCTTTTTGTTTTCTCCTCGCTAGACCGTCTCCAAGGAAACGAGGCGCAGTGTGATCCATGTGACTCAGTAGTAGCGGCAGAAGTTTGTTTCTTTTTTCCACCCTGCTCACTTCCTCAGACGTTACATAGGGATGCACTGTGAGTAACCCTGCTTACAGTAATGTGTGTGTGTGTGTGTGTGTGTGCGCTTCATGTGTATAAAAGTCGAAAGAAAATGGGAAATGCAGTGTCAGGATTCAGAGGGGAATCCCTGCACATGAGGGAATCCCCCTGACCCCAGCAGGGGAAACAGAGGGATGTCTGGTCCTGCTGGGAACTGGAGGAAGAACGATGGATAAACTACTGCAGTGAAAAAAGCATAAAACCAGAGGAAGTACATAGTAAACATGGCTGGGGAGGAGTTAAGTTACCACAAAAAACTCTATCATCAGGAAACAGCATGCGGAGAAGAGAAAAAAAAAAAGAACAAGAAAGAGGAAGCCTAATTTGACTTTGTGAAAAGGCGTGCCCGCTTCTCTGCAGGCGGGGAGCAGCGAGCCGGGGGAGTAGAGGTAGAAGCAGAAAGTCAATATTTACTAGTGTCAGCCCGTCTTCAGTCTTTTTCTGGGACTGGAAAGCTTTCAAGGTTGTGGTAGGTTCACTCCCCCGTGCTCCTGCTGCTGCTGCAGGGAACTCCCTGCTGCTACGCATTTATCCCACAGACGCTCCACATCATCTCAGGGGAGAAACAGACTGCCAGCCACTGCAGGCGTGCTCTGTAGAAACCCCCCTGATTACACTTAAAAACGCTGCAACTTATATTAGTCATCGATTATTATGACGATTAATCGGACAGGTTTTTTATTTAACCACTTAAACCTTGTTTATACAATATTTGAAGTACCTTAGCGATACAAATGAAGAATTTTTTATAATAAGAACATAAACATTGCAATAGCAAAAAAATTATTTAGTGTAAGATTCATCACGGCAAACTTGCATCTGAAGCTAAAAAATACTTCCAACACCAACAGGAAATTTGTCCCCTTCTGCTTGACTGGTCGATACAGTCTAATGCTGATCTGATGACATTTTAATAATTTTACAGAATTTGAACCAGATGAAGCTATAACTATGCAACTATTTACAGACAAAGCTTTATTTTTTATTTTTTTTAATTTAAATGCAAAATGTATGTATTTTTGGTACAGTTTATGGCTAATTGCTGCTCTCAGTGTGCTGTTCTTTCAGCAAATCCAATTTTTTCTGTTTTTATACTCCAGTTGACAATCAGTTACTAAATTAGCCAATAATTACTTCAATAATAAGTTCATCGTGATTAATCCAATTAATCGCACCAGACCTAGAAGCGAGGTTGAATTAATTCACCTGTCGAAACGCACATAATATTTGTAAACTTTATAGCTGCATTTATAATTAAAATGACAGACCTGTGTTTTTATTCTTTTATTGAGAAAAAAACCCAGTAAATATTGATACTGTCAGACAGAAATTTCATATCCAAAAATGTAACTTTTCAGGTGATAACAAAAAAAAAAATTCTAAATGTAAATTTTCACTGTCTGGTCAAAGTCTCGTGCTTTTTGATATTTTTTAACTGGATATTCACCAACTTAACATCTAAATGCAAAACGGGACGTTAGAGTTGGTTGTTAGAGGAGGGTAAAAAAAATTAAACGTTAGAAGAAAATGAAAAAGTAGGTTTAAAAACAATTACACATGCTAGGATTTTGTTTTACACAGAGAACATTTTGTTAGCTCTGGCAATTCAAGTACTCGACTCAAGACAAGCTATGATTAACTACTAGCTTAAATGTTTTCTTATGCCAAAGTTCAATTAATGATAAAACCACATCATACAATTGACTGAATAAATACAAATGATTCCTCCATTTATTTATGTATTCCTCCAAACATCATGGTGCTTAAATTTTGGTGCTTCACACTGGCCGCCGGTTCTTATGCGACTGAGGTGAGGGATGAGCTACGGGATGAAAGCACAAGGTGTTAACTGAGACTGGGATATGTGCAGAGGAGCCAAGGCAAACAGCAGAGCTGACATTTACCCTGCGCTTAGAGTAAAGTCATTCTGCGAGTACCACACACACAGGCAGACAAAGGGAAAGGGTGAGGCTATGTGCAAGTTATGAATATTTGTGGATAAGATCTTTCAGAGTTTGTAGTCTAATGTGGTTATATATGCACCGTTTATTCAACCATGGAGCGCTGTTTGTTCAGGCAACGTGACATTTCAGAGACTTTTACCGGGCCTGTGTGGAAGCTGATTTGGCAATACAAAGGCATTGTCGTTGTCTGTAACTGCTTGAGCTCTACCAGCAGCTATCGCGAAACCTGGCAAGTGGAGATAAACCTTAGAACAACAACAAAAAAAAGGATTTTCTAGTTTTAATGGAAAACGTTAAGAAAGAGGAGGGTAAAAAAACAAAATTAAACGACAGAAGAAATGGAAAAAGTAGGATTAAAAATGACTACCTAACCCTAAAGAAGTTCAGCTCCCAACATCCTTATGCACATTTCCCAAGAGTAATGTTTCCCTCGTCGGACCCAAACTGCTGACAAAAATTTGGTTCGGATGTTCAAGAACAACCCAGGAGCCACCAGGTTTAAGTGCCAGCATTCAGTGGAAGAGAGAGAAAGAGAGAGAGCTGACCGAGAACTAAGTACCTGCTCCAAGGTCAACACCTTCAGGTCAAACTGAAATGTGTAGCTTTCCATATGGACAGGCCAAATACCTCCAAGATTTTACGGAGGTGAAGAGAAGGGTGTTTGGAGGAGTCCAAGCAGGGCTTTTTACCCATCATGCTTTGAGTCTGTTTCACTGTCAGCTCTAGCTGTTTTACACAAAGGGAAGGAAGGAGGTCTACCTCCAAAATGTTTCACTTCAAATCAACACCTGGAACAAACTGGAAAACAAACCCAAACACAAGCAAGTCAACACTAAGCTCAGAACGGACTGAACCAGAACCGTGACCAGGTCTTGCCAAGCTCTACCATCTTAGATAAACATATATTATTTTTATCCTTTTTAGCTAGAAGATTATCAACAATAAATATCAAACTTGTGCTCCACATTCTTGTTTTCATACAAGGTATTTGCATGTTTAAGCTGGACAAACTTAAGACTTTTAAAGACATTTTTAATGCCACCTTGAATTAAATTTACAAAGGAAAAAACTGTAAATATGGGGAAAGGTTGGGAGATTCTGCTGTCTTATAATCAAGCATTGCCTGAATTGCTATATTTCTAGAACGAATATTTTAGCTAGCTAGCCATTTTAGCTAGCTAAAACAGGTAGCTGGCAAATCCTGCTAGCTATATATCTAGCTAGCAAGAATTGCTAGCTAGCATGTACGAGGTTAAATATTCCTGAAAGGACAACATTTAAGACCTGCGATTAACGCATTTAAGTCCAACTTACATTTTGTTTTTCATTAATTTAATTTAATTCTAGATACGTAAATTTAAGGCATTTAAAGGTTGTGCGGACACCCTGTCACAGCAGCTGGATTTAGCATATGATGTATTTTAACATGAGCTGGACACCAATGTTGAATCTATGTAAACTTTTCCACTGACTACTTACTCTGCAGACAGACATCTGGTTGGTGGTGAGGGTCCCCGTCTTGTCAGAGCAGATGACAGACGTGCAGCCCAGGGTTTCCACTGACGGCAGGCTGCGGACAATCGCGTTCTTCTTGGCCATGCGACGCGTGCCCAGGGCCAGACAAGTGGTGATGACGGCGGGCAGGCCCTCGGGGATGGCAGCCACAGCCAAAGCAACGGCGATCTTGAAGTAATAAATCGCCCCCCGGACCCAGGAGCCGCCGTGGACGGGGTCTCCGAAGTGGCCGATGTTGATGACCCACACGGCCACACAGATCAGGGAGATGACCTTCGAGAGCTGCTGGCCGAACTCGTCCAGCTTCTGCTGCAGCGGCGTCTTCTCCTGCTCCGTGGATGCCATCTGGTTGCGGATTTTACCGATCTCGGTGTTGACGCCCGTAGCGACGACGACGCCGATGGCGCGGCCTGCGGCGATGTTGGTGCCCTGAGGAAAGCAGAGAAACAAGCAGGAGAGAAATAGTAATTTACTTTTATTACAGGTAGCAGATTACAAATGCATAATATCCCTAAGTGTTTCAGAAACTTTGTTAAAAAAATAAAAAAGTAAGAACTGCAAAGGGTTTACTCACAGAAAACAGCATGTTCTTTTTGTCCTGGTTCACAGCTCTGGGGTCAGGAACCGGGTCAGAGTGTTTGATGACGGACACAGACTCCCCTTAAAACAACAACACATTACTATCCTGTAATGGATTTCCACATAGATGTTATTAGGTATGCACAATATATAGCCAATTTATCAATATATCATCACCACACGCAGTATGCATAATGCTAATAATTTCAGTACAATGCTTCCAGGCGATTTACTTAATTGTTTATCTACTGCGAGTCACATCGTTATAGCAACCTTCACCAGTATTAAAGCACGTTTTCCTAATATTGTGCAGCCCATGAACGCACCATTACCGTGCCATATCATTAGGTAAACAACACTTCACACAGATTACCACGCAATATTAAACTGGACATTTGCATATGGCAGTGATTGGTGTTTGGTCAGAGAAGACTAGTACCTGTAAGGATGGACTGGTCCACTCGTAGAGTAGTGGACTTTATCGAGGTCACTCTGATGTCAGCAGGCACCTTGTCCCCAACTAAAATATTAGAGAAATAAAAAGGAAAATCAATAAAAGGATGGGGGGGGGGGGTAGCTTTCTTGTCCTGTTGTCTTTTCTGTACTTGACCATGCATGTTTATTTTCTCTCACTGTTTGCTTTTTCTTTTCCTTTTCAAAATCGGTTTACAGAACCACATCTGGAAAGAGTTTGGAGAATTGGTTTAGTGAAATGGAGGAAAGTTATAATTTGTGTTTAGTGGGAAGGAAAATGTACTTTTATGATAAATTATGTGACAATGCTGACCTCTAATTGACAATGTTGAAAATCTAAAAAGTTTTATTTAAAGCAATAAGTGTGTGTGGTTTAAAACGTAGAAATGGAGGGAAGGTGATCTCCAGGTGATTGGTGTAAAAAGAACCTGACTGTAGAGCCTTTAGTTTCTGATTGTCTGGACTTAAGATGAACAATTTGTAGCCTACAACACTGTTCAATTAGGTAATAATAATTCTCATTACAATTAACCTATGAATCCATACGGTAGTTGTGTGTTCTCTGCGCCCACTTTGAGTACATTTACAATAATGTAGAGACAAACAAAAACACCCCCAAAAAAAGTTGTTGAAAAACTATAAAAAGTCCAACTTGTGTTACGTTTCAACACTTTTTGTGTTTTTATAGTAAAGTATTGCTATGAAGCTCTAATGATAGTTGGTTCTTTAAACTCACTTTCCTACAAAAACTCCCTAAAGGAGAATGTTCAGGTTTTCTTTTATTTACTTTTAATGAAAATTTTGTGAATAGAGTACAATTTATTATTACCAGGATACATGGCTATCTGCTCTACAACATAAGCCCCTACTGTAATTATTATATGACAAATAAATAAAGCTAAATAAATAAAACAGATTGAAGTTTAAAATACTCAATCATAAGCTATAATTAATACTTCTTAAGAATCAATCCCAAAAAGGGCTTTCAATTTATTTTCAAAATCAGGAGTGATTGATAGAATTTCACTTCTAATTTTTTACAATCTGAATAAATTTCAGTGTTAAGTGCCTTTAGTTTCACTTATTTTCATACAAATGAGAGCTGGTGTGACAAACAACATTACTGTACACCAGTGACGTGCGGTGATGTTTATAGCTGGTGAGGCACCAACTTAATCATAATCAGATTTACAAATATAGACCTCTTGCATGTTATTGTTTACATAAGGAAATTTCGCGCATCCGGACAATGCTGGAGGGCAAAAAGACTATTCTTTTACATGCATCCATAGCCGCGCTTCCGCCTTAGAATAATTCTGTTAACTCAATCAAACTTGGACATGTAGATATTATTAATTTTGTGCTGTGCTCCACAGCAAAGGGAAAAAACGTTAAAGTACAACTCAAAACCACGTCTTTCACGCTCTCTGTATCAGTGCAGCTACAGGCAGACTCGTTCCCATAGCAACTGACAATGCCACAAAAAAAACACAATTATTTCCCACACAAAGAACAAAACATTCAGTCTGTTGCAGTAGTACGGTTTTAGGATTAATGTTTATTTTGCGATTATTATTAAGTGATTGCTGTGGTACGAGGAGAAAACTATAAATATATCGCTGCACTTGACTTTACTGTATTTCTAGCTCGCTGTTACTGTCTCTCACTCTGCAGTTGTGGAGTCACAATGTCAGGGATCATGAGCGCCCCCTGCCATGAGGCAAGAGAACTGCCTGCCTCACCTCGAATCTGTTCTCTGCCGTTTATGATCGCTCCTCAGCACACGAAACACGTTGCACACACAGTTGGTGACAAAAAACACTGTACATTATATAAATAAGCTAAATTATGGAAAGTCAATTCATACATTAAATGTTTTTTAGCCATTTTATTGGCAACGTACAGACAGGGGGAGCATGCCCCTATAGAATGGCAGCCAGCGCAGTTAGCAAGAGGTTTATCAATCGAAGGTGAGGCTCAACTTCCTACTGCCTCACCGGCTTCACTTCCGAGCATTTAAATGGGAAAATGCAAAAATTCAACAATTTTTAAGAAAAAATAATCAGAATTTGTTAAGCTACATGAAAAATAGGTACTTTACAGTACAAACCACAAGGTTAATAGCAATATAAAATAGCAATATAAATTATTTTAAATTATAATTATATATTATTTTTCCATGATAACAGAGCCTCACCTGCCTCCCCTGACTGCACGTCACTGCTGTGCACACACAAAAAAACTACTTAACAGGAAAAAACAATTTCCAAACTGATGGTGGAACATTTCCTGTAAATAAAAACCTTGGTTTGTCATTGCAGAAAAATGTATTCAGTCTTTTCACAGAAGGCCAAAAAGTTCTTTCAAGGATCTCCCAAAACTGTCAGAATTCAGTTCATTAGATTTTAAAAAACAAACCACTGAGTTCCTGTGTAAACACAGTAAAGAGAACATGCACTTTTAATAAGGTAAACACTGGGCTGAACCCTAAAGGAGAATTGCAGCGTTTCTGGTCAAACCGCATTAAACGTCCGTGTTCAGAAAATATATCGTTGGGTGAAAAACACAGATGGGTTCAGACCAGGATCAGCCTCAGGTAAACAACAGCTCGATACAACCTTGATGGAGTCACGTTGCTGTTGCACAAGAATCGATGGTTTTCCCCTCCCTTTTGTTCTCTCTTTACTCCCTGCACCTCCAATGCAACACTTCCTCATACTGTACATACATACATATGTCAGACACAAACTGAAAAGTTGGACTTTCTGTCTATTAACCCTTCCTTATAAAGTTGCTATTTGATTCTAGTCCAATAAAAAAAATGTTAATAGAAATAACATTTAATGGAAACATTTTCATAAGTGAGAGCCACTGCAAGTTTGTGA
The DNA here is from genome assembly GCF_001444195.1 of Xiphophorus couchianus. Taxonomy (NCBI): domain Eukaryota; kingdom Metazoa; phylum Chordata; class Actinopteri; order Cyprinodontiformes; family Poeciliidae; genus Xiphophorus; species Xiphophorus couchianus. Next base: position 25,001,900 of record NC_040238.1, read on the forward strand.
GATCTGGATAGATTTACAAATTTAAAAAAAAAGAAAAAAAAGTTTTTCTTCTGCAAGTAGAATATGTTTCTTAAAGTCTTGTCCATTTGCTTTTAGCATAACAACTTCTAGGAAGTAAGTATAAACTTATATTTCAAACAAAGGATATGAAGGGGAATGCTTTAATTTTGCTAGTCATGACTTTTTTTCAACATGCTAACAGTGAACTGTTAACAGTTAGCTGCTAACCGTTAACTACTAACAGTTAACTGCTAACAGTTTACTGCTAACCGTTAACTACTAACAGTTAACTGATAACAGTTAGCTGCTAACCGCTAACTACTATCAGTTAACTGATAACAGTTAGATGCTAACCGTTAACTACTATCAGTTAACTGATAACAGTTAGATGCTAACCGTTAACTACTATCAGTTAACTGTTAGTAGTTTACGGTTAGCAGCTAACTGTTAGCAGTAAACTACTAACAGTTTACTGCTAACAGTTAACTACTAACCATTAGTACTTAGCAGCTAACTGCTACTTAGCTGCCAACAAAAATTAAGTAGCAGTAAATTAGCTGCTAACAGTGCCAAAGAATAATTTTAAAAGAAAGAGAATGTTGAAAGCATTGGGAATTCTAGACTTGACTGAGATTATCTTCAGTTAAAGTGTGTAAACAGTGAAATCTTTAGTCATATTCAATAAATCAGAATATGTGTTCCAATGAGGCTGCTTTGTCAAATTTGAAAATCTTTATGCAAGTATTAAATACACTTTTTTTAAACCCACATTTTTGTATTAAAAATCCTTGTATTACTGGTCTGATGCAGTGGCAATTCTAGCCCCGTCTCGGCACCCCTGAATAGGATTGCCACCCATCCCGGAGTCGTCCCATATTTAATGACTTGTTTTCACGAGTCATTAACCTGAAATTCTACCTTGATAATAAACCGGTTTTAGGTTTATTAATCCTATGAATTTAGTAAAATGTTCTTCAAATGACTGGAAATGCATAGTTTTGAGTATATTTTATTTTAATTTCCAGGGGAGCAGACCTCACTAGGAATGTGTCACTCCACAGCTGCTTGTGTCTCAATGTTGGCAGGTATGATGTGGTCTTGAGATTCTGTGTCAAACTGAGTTTATACACCTCTGGAAAAAATTAAAAGTTTCTCTGATTTTACTCTTTATAAGTATATGTTTGAGTAAAATGAACATTGTTCTTTTATTCTGTGAATTACTGACAACATGTCTCTTAATTTTGTTTGTGAATGTATGTAAATAAGCAGTTAGGTTTAGAAAACCGTACCAACGAATATCTTCTCATGGGTCTTAGCCCGGCTGGGGGCTAAGCACCCCTAAAGGTCCGATCCTAGAATCGCCCCTGGTCTGATGTAATATTCTAAACTTGGATGTCATGCTTTCATCAACTGCAAGCAGAAGAAAAATTAGCATAAAAGACAAATAAAACCTCGAAAACCTCAGTCTGTGTTCTATATATTGTGCTTCACAGTGATGGTGTTTCTGAAATTAACGTTTTCATGATATTCTAATTTATTGAATTTGACTGTAAATGTGAAAACTTGAGAAAATCAATTATGGTCCTTTGTCGTGAGCTGCATGTATCTCTAGACCTTTTAATGAGGATAATAAGTGACATTTTCTCCAGCAGTAGGAGCGATAATTGCCTTTCTATTTTTAATGAAATAATTTAGATCACGTTTCACATATGGATACTGTAAATTAACGATCATCATAATTCGACACAGTGTTTTGTAAGAACACTATCTTGTGTTCCTTAACGGTTTTACTTCTTACTTCTATGAGACTGATGGTAAATCAGGGTGAGAGAGGTGCTTTGGGAAATGTGTGCGGGGGTGGGTGAGTGTGTGTGTGTTGTGTGTGTGTAGGAGATGGTTGGAGGCTGCAGGTTCGGTGTAGCCGGACAGGCCGAGGGCAGTAAAGACATGCTGTTCAAACGCCTACCTTCTCTTTCTGCCACAGGCAACAAGAAGAGATTTTATGCTTATAGAGCTTTGCCAAGCTTTAGCTAAAGGAATAAATGATAAAGAGGATTACTGCACTCTAGTTTTAATTCGGCAACTGGAACATAGCACATGCTTTCCTAACAAAAAAACAAAACTCTAAAGCCAGTTTTCCATCCATTCAGCAGAACTCTGAGCTAAATCTAACGGTCTTGCGTAAACCTAGTGGAGCGGGGATCCTGCTTCACGTGTGGGGTCATCGTGACTTGTTTTTTTGGACAGACGCCGCGTAGGTTTCCCTCTTTTGGGTTCCATATAAACTCCCGGGTAACTCTTGACAACCTGACCGCCGCAGTGAAGCCATTCAAACAAGAGAGGAAAGTTCCAGCGGAGGCACAAATCAAACCGCGTCGTAACCGTGCCTGGCACGCTGCTGCACTGTCAGCAGCGCTGGTGGAAACTTGAGTAAATATATTTATGCTCTCCTCTCTCCTCAGGAACACTCGCTCGTTTGCTCCTTTTCCGAAGCCTCCATACAGTTTATTCTGAACCACCACCTCTCCCCCCCACATCGGGTTCCTGTGGAACAACCGCAGAGTAATCTGTAGCACAGGACAAGGCGGGAAAAATCAGTAGAGTGGAGGAAAATGATGTGTTTTCTCTGTCACCTTATCCCAACAGGATTCAGAGCGCCGCACATCCCCGACGGATGTTTTTTGAAGATTACTTTGGAGGACGGACCTCAGATGTTTACCCCTGTTTAAAACTGCTAAGCAACAGCATTATTTCAGTCGGTTGGAACTACTCCCTGCATGACTTTGTGCATTTCACAACTCTGCAGAAAGGTGCGCATCATCATTACTACAAATCACCAGCAAGCTTTCTCGATAGAGTGCTGTGAATGCTACCTCCAATAAAAACATTCAGTGACAGACATAAAAGAAAAGGGAACTTTCGTGCTGATAAGTTTTGGGTTATTGTATTTTGCTACATAAAAGCATCCCTGAGGTACAGCAAACTTGTGCTTTTATCATCTTTTGCATTTAAGTTTAGACATTTCAGAGTAAATCTAAGCATCTACATTCTGCAGCAAACACACATTGAGACTTTTGTTTGCTTGCTGAACTAACTGCACCACTACATAACAGCTTAAAATAAAAATATTTCTGTCATTTTTCTCTATTTTTTCACATGACTTCACCTTTGTTCCCTGCCATAGATAATTAATGACTGCAGGGTTTCCCACAGTGTATAGTAAGCCTGGCGGGCCGTCAGGCTTTACTTGGGCCCCCACCAGGCTAAGCTTTACTTATTTGTTTTTGCTTTTTTAAAATGTTTACAATTTTTAAGACTTTGTCGGTATTCAAGCATAAATCTTCCAAGAACACATAATTATCAAGTGAAATTTAAAAATTTCTTGTCAACTTTAAACATTTCTTAACTCAAAAACACAGCAGACCACTGAATGAATGACTAGCACCCAACCACCGGGCTTAGCAAGTTTTCTGAGGGAAACCCTGGACTGCTTATGAATGAAAGGATGGAAGAAATATCTTGAATGTTGTTATATATCTTGTCTATCTCAGGCAGGGTTTCCCCTAGTGTATTATAAGTCTGGCGGGCCGCCAGGCTTTAATTGCCCCTTCTCCAGGCTAAGAGATTCATGAGATTTATTTTATATACCAGTAACAGTATTAGCAAATGCGTGATAAGGTGTATGAAAATTTTATCACACCATCGGCCAATCATAGACTGGTCTTTTTCATCCAGTATTCCCTGCAAATACTGAATTCGCTTGGACAAATAACAACAAATCACAACCAGTTAATTGAAATTCTGCACCAAGCAGCAGACGTTACTAAACAAAGAAAATCCGAAAGTAATATCAGAATTCCCACAAGGATATTTAGTTCAGCATAAAAACATTGATCTCTGTCCATTTTAGGTAATTTTTCGTTTCGTCTTTCTACTACAGGTATGATTAGTGAGGATAACTCCACTTAATCTCTAAACTCTCCATAGTTCTGCTAATCAGAGATAAAGTTCAGCATCAAGAACTTATTCAACCAGACACCAAATCAGTTGAGAATAATCCCAAAAATAAATATTTGTCCTCCTGCCCATTCCTGTAGTTGAATCAAGGTTCTAGCTGCTGGTCACCAGCAGTAACACACCACCCCTTCAAAAATCAACTAAAAACCCACAACACCTCTTAAAGCTCAGTGACGTAGAGACGGACCGAGCAGAGAAGTGCTGGTGACAGCACTGGTAATGATGGGAGGTAAGGCAGGGGCTGAGCTCAGTAAAGCTTTACCTGTGAAGGCTTGTCCTCGTATGACTGAGTACACATTCATGTGCGATCAAGGACGCTGGCTGTAACAAGCCCGAATTCCAACTAAGTGTTGTCGTGAGAAAAAAAAAAAAAAAAGCAGAGTAAAACATGCTCAATGTCTACTAACCAGTGTATAAGGAGAGATTTATTTCTCTGTGGTTCATTCCTGAAAACTAACGATGCCAGTGAGGGCTTCTCTAGGAGCGATTTGATGATTTTTTCTTTCTTGATATTCACTTTTTGAACCTTGGTGTTGAAACCATGGCAGCAGCTATATTCCTTCTCCCTGCCTCTCTGTGTTGTAATTATGAATGAACACCCTGATCTCTCTCTCTCCCTCTCTCTGTCTCTTTCTATCACACACACCCCCACCCACATCTCTTCCCATAAATCATCCCAACAAATCCCCAGCCAGGGAGAGCCCAGGATTACTACAGTCCCCCCCCCCAAAAAAACAGCCGTGTTGATGCTGGTGTGATCTCCTCGGGGGCATGTGTGCCAGGAATACACAGATGTTGGTGGAGCTCCCAAGTGACAAACGAGGCTATTTTTAGCGCAGACTGCCCACAAATTCACGACTTTACAGCAGGGGAATTGCAATGTGTGTGTGTTGGAGGAGAGTGGGGCAGAGTGTGAGTGGGGAGTTAACAAACATCAAGCAGCGTCCAGGTGGTGAGACTGAGCGCATGGAAAGCAAAAGAGAGCGAGAGAGAGAGCTGTGGAAACTTAAACCGGGTCTTAAATAAGAGCAGAGACTGCAGCAAACTTCCACACAAACAGATACAGCTGAACGCAAGACCTGCACAGTTACAGAAAAGTTATATAATCCAGTCTGAGATATTCCAACAGTCTTTCCAGGCTGAAGAATGAAAGGTAAAGAGTGTTTTCTGTGTATGTCAGTAGTAATGGGGCCGCGCAGGCAGCCAGGGGACAGCAGCCTGTCTGTGTGTGTGGCAAAGCGCAAATTCATCTGAGGAAGTGACAGTGAGAATTCAGCCTCGGCTAACCTGCCACCTCCACTATGTCTCCGGGGACTATGTCTCTGGCTTTGATCCTCTGGACGGCCTTGCGATCCATGCGGTACACCTTCCCCATCTCCGGCTCGTACTCCTTCAGAGCCTCGATGGCGCTCTCTGCGTTCCGCTCCTGCGCAGCGAACGGCAAAAAATATAAGAAAAATAAAAGGAGCAAAAGGATGCATCAGGAGGAAATTAGCATTTTCTTCTTCAAACTGATGTTCACGCTAAATGCGCTCACTTAAAGGTCGTTTTGTAAAAATGTGCTACGGCCAAAAAAGATATTTGCCTTCATAATGAGAATTCTATAAATTTCTCAGCATTTTGTTTTAAGATTAAGCATGGTGAGCATGAATAAGCATATTTTACATTACTTTTACTAGGGATCTTGAATAAAAGGCTTTCTTCTTTAACTTCAGTGAAAATTAAGCGGGGTGACATTTTACATGATCATGTCCTAACCTGACAGACATGTCACATCGTAATGGGCTAACAGGATAAATCCCAACCTGTAATTAACTGGGATGCACAGGTTCGTAATGGTTATAACCACTTAGGTATGTGAATATGTAAACGGTCATGAGAAAAACAAAGTATGCTCTCTATGAAGTCTAAAATTCAGGACGTAATAAAAAATACTCTTAAAGTTCTGAAATGATCAAAACCTAAACTCCAGTGTACAAAACCATTATATATTTATTATCTAGAAAGTCAAGGATTGAAAGATTCCCTAATCATTATCACCATGCTTGATCTTTGATTACCTGAGAAATTGGCTGTTGTTGAAACTGCAGCCTGTAACTTTTATAAAAACACTTCTCTCTTTTATTTTTACACATTTGTCAAAACTGTCAATATGTCATGACAGTATAGCATGACAGACAATCTGTGTGAAAAAAAAAAAAAAATCAAGCTCCTCTGCTTTCTCCCAGTGCCAACTAGAAACAACCAATCAGAGCCAGGGGGCGGGTCTTAGTGCTGTCAATCACAATCTCGCTGCTCATCCCTTCTTATTGGAACGTCAACATTATGTTTTAGTTTTAACACAACAAATATATGGATCTGTACATTCCAGCATAATTAGCTTTAGTTTGGTTATAACCAGGGTTAGGACATTGTTAAATTTGCATTATTCTGCAAATTTCTGGCTTTTTCACATGAAATGTTATACACAGACTGCATGAAAAACATTTCTCACCTGCCATACTCCAATAACAGCGTTGGCAATGAGGATAAGCAGAATAACAAGAGGCTCTACAAAGGCGGTGGTAGTTTCCTCTCCCTCTTCAAACAAAGCCAACACCTAGAAGAACATACAACATAAGTCAGCAAACATTTTTCACTCTCCGGTCACATTTTCTCCAGACGCTGGCAGAACGAAACAAGTCACTCAAAGAGGAATCTGGAAAAAGAAGCTCAAATTAATATGCAATAATAACCAACCCCCAGTCCGTCCAGACAAATGCCAAAGCCCCCGATAGCTAACATTTACGTTTCTAGTTAAAGCTTGATTGAATTAGCTTTTATCAAACATGTCTGTTAGCACACATTTAGCTAGCTTAGGTTATATACCAACTGACTTCTCATTTCTCCTTTTTTTTTAGCTTGGCTAAATGAACAACAGGTTACTGTTATCTAACTATCCCAATGTTTTATTCTTTTGCTAGTTTGCCTTTGATAAAACTATTATAATTTATAGTAACTTCCTTTAAGCAACAAAGTCTCAGTTTTCCTTTTTTGTAGCTAGAAACAAAGGGGGAAAAAAATACAAAAAAGTACCGCCTATGACATAAAGTAGTTTGTTTTTTAAAAAAAAAAAGTAAAATAAAATTTAAAAACACAGTAAGAAACAAGCTTTTAAAAACATTTTTGTTTGTCTAAATGCAAAAATAAAAATGTAGACATCTGAATAGGCTTAACAGATCCACTTCTAGATGCCACATTGATAGATTTTGCCCAAAAAACAACGGACACAATGAGAAGAATACCCCCCCATTTCAACTTTACAGTTTTAAGAATAACCACAAAACCTATAGTTCCAGAGTAGCTTACATTTTTTTTGTTGCCCCTTTCCCACCTGCGGCTGCACACTGCCGGCCAGCTGGCTGAAAGAAGTCTACTGCACTTTTCGCTTGCTTGTAAGAAAGAAAATCGCCTGAAATCGCCGTTTATGAAAATCGCAGACAGTCATGCTGTGGAAAGTCTGTGACAAGAATCAAAAATAATCTCTTTTATGCTTGCAGAAAACATATTGTCAATAATTATTGACAATATGTTGATAATCCAGCAGCTGGATTATTGCAGTTATTGCATTTTTGTTTAATTTTTTAAAGCAATTAAATCGTGTCAGACATTGTTGTTTCAAATTTCTGTGCAAATACCATCCAACTGTTTTACTTATCCCAGAATGTTATCATACCAAGAGGTTGTCATGCCGACTGGGAATCAAGCTGAGCGGTGCATTTGATTAACAGCACCTTTTTTTTTTTTTCCCAGCTTATGGAAGCAGTCAGGCACGACTTGGTTTGCACAAACACTGTTTCTTTATTTTGGCTTAGTTTTGTGCAAATGCAGAGACGGCATCATTAACATTCAGTCGGCATTGCACTTCTGAGTGCCTGGTGAAAAGAAGTTCAATTTTCTCTTGAGCTCTTTTTTTGTTTGTTTCTACAAACGTGTGATTTTAAGCACCAAATATGCTTCCATTATTTATTTATTTATTTATTTATAATTTTCATAGCCTGAACGGCTCAACCACAAAAGCAATACAGTAATAAAAGTGGATCTATGCCACGGCGGTCTCTATGGGACCCATCAAGTGACAGCAGAATATATTCTCTGTGGAGTATTGAGCACCGGCGCGCGCCGGCATCACGGCAGCCTGAGCTTGGTCGATAGCTCATCTTTCCCCCCCATTTGGGACGCTAGGTCTCTCTTCTGACCGAGCTGAGATTGGAGGGCAATGACGGCAGCCCTCGCACCGAGAACGGCTCAAAAGGCGCTCGGGACAATCATCATACATTCAGAGGCCACCTTGAATACTTAAGTGCTTTCATCTCACTGCTAATGAGTTCAAACAAAGAGAGAAGTAGGGTTGATTTTGAGGTTTTGACATTTACTGAGGAAAAGTGGCCTGAAATTTGATTGTGTTCTGCTTCGTCACTTGATTCCTAAAACTAACTCTGTTCTTTCAGCTCTCATCACACCAAAACTTAATGCTCACAAACAAACAACTATAGTCCAGGGTTTTCCCCAGTGCATTATAAGCCTGGCGGGCCACCAGGCTTTACTTGTGCCCCCACCAGGCTAAGCATTGCTTATTTATTTAAGTATTTTTAAAATGTTTGCATTGTTTAACACTTTAAAGATGGTGTTCAGATATTAATCTTCAAATCTTTCAATAACATAATTGTGAGATGATATTTTCAGATTTCTTGTCAACTTTAAACATTTTTAATCCAAAACCCAACGGACTGCTGGATGAATGACTGCTTAGCACCCAAACACCGAGCTTAGCAAATTTTCTGGGAGGAACCATAGTAGGCATAAAGTGTCTTTTCTTTTGCATGCAAGCAAATTCAATAAAATTGATTTGCTCATTACTTTGACCTTAACTAGAACTCAGAGTTAATAAAAAATAAATAAATAGCTTTGTTTGTTAGAATACTGACAAAAAGTGTAGGCCTCTTCCTGTATTAGATGAGACTTTTAACATTAACCCGAGCCCACATTGTGAGGCGGTGCTCCAGTTTTAATTGTGTGCGGTGGTTAGGGGGGTTGCTGTGTGGTTCCTTCCAGTAAAACCTCTTACGGGGTTGTGGCTTACTTTAGCGGCTTAGTCAAATAAAAACTGCAAACAACACACAGGAGATGCACCAATCAGTCGGCCAGAGATATAAATCTGAAAGTTTTTCCCTTATTTGGCTCTGATCTATGATCAGTAGGTCAAATCCTGAAAAAGAAGTTTTTTCCTGCAGGGTTGGGATTATAAGCTTAATAGTCATTTATTTTGTCACTTCCTCTTGTATTTTAAAATGACTACTTCTGTCAAAGAACCTTCTTGTTCCCCCGGTGTTTTTTTTATTTTTTATGCATTGATATCAGAATGTGTCAAAAGTCAGAACCAGCAGGTCAGACTTCAGAGAAACAGAATATCGGTATCGGCCGGTAAAAGTCTGATCGGTGCATCACTGCAAAACAGAACTAACCAAAAAAGAAAAAGAAAAAGAACATTTCTAGATAAAAGCAAAATGAAATCCTGAAATAAAATTGTAAAAAAAATATTCTGAAGATTTACACAAGTATTTAGGCGACCTGACCAGATCCATTTTACTTTAATGATCTTCATTGTCGTGCAAAGCAATGGAGGCTGGAAAATCTCGTGATCCCAATTTGAATTTATTCAAAATTGCAACCAAATGACTCCAGGTTTAGGGTTTAACTTTGACTCAGCTCCACTCCGCTTTTGCCACTCCCTGACCCCAGTGGAAACATACAAAACACTGAGGAAATAGACTCTTGAAAGAACTATAAATAACTCAATCAAAAGCAGAGCACCGAAACGAGAACTCTTTAAGAAGCCGATCAACGGCGACGTAGTTTTGAGTTTTGTTTTTGTGTTTCAACTAAAGCCTTACTCCACTGAAACCACAGTGACCTAGAACAGCAGCGCCTTTCAGCTACAGCGTTTCTCTACAAACGCAGATAAAAAGCTCAAGTCCACGCACTGACGAGAGTTATCTTCTGTCATGAGCGTTTTTAGAGCGATTTTCCGACATCCCAGAAATAGCAATAGCAATTTTCATCCCAAGACAGCGGGGAAGTGCTGCAACAGATGGAAAAAAGTCATTAAACAGGCAGGATTCCCTCCCTCCAACCCTCTGTGACCTTCTCCTCCCTCAGGCTGTAGCCAGGGTCACAGTTTGAGGCACCACAACACACAGAGTTTTGATTCATTGTTTTGTTTCCTTTTTTGGCAGACGCACTGTACTTGTTCCCTGCACAGAAATCACACCAGACGGACTCAGAAGGGCTCACACAGAAAGACTTCACATGTTTCCACATCGAAGGGGTTCGCTTCATACGGCGAGGGGAAAATTATTTGTCATCTTCAAACCTTCTATTTTTGGTCACATTTTAACAGATCAAACACATTTTAATATAAGAAAAGCATAAGTAGATACAAAATTCTGTTTCTGATTTAGATTTCATCTATTAAGGGAAAAGGAATTATACAAAGGTTTTATGTGTGCCACATTGATACCGTTGAGAACATATATTACACAGATTCAACTGAACAGGTACAACTATAACATTCCAGATACACAGCTCTGGAAAAAATTAAGAGACCACTAAAAATGATCAGTTTTCTCAGATTTTACTCTTTATACGCATTTGTTTGAGTAAAATGAACTTTTGTTTATTATTCTATAATCTACTGACAACATGTCTCTGAAATTCCAAGATAAAATTTAGTATTTATTTGCAGAAAATGAGAAATGGTAAAAATAACAAAAAAGACCCAGTGCTTTCAGACCTCAAATAAAGCAAAGTAAACAAGTTCACGTTCATTTAGAAACAACAATACTAGGGTTTTAACTCAAGAAGAGTTCAGAAGTTATTTGGTGGCATAACCAGGTTTTCAATGGGTTCAGTGCAGTGGGCACTTAATTATTTTTCCAGAGCTGTATTTACAAAATGTGAAAAGGAAAAGTGATTTTAATTCATGATATGAAGGAATGTTGTGAGACAAAAAATAAAAATAACTGGCATGGAAGTTAAGCAAACAGTGGATTATATCACTGTCAAAGTCAATGAATCCTGGTATTTTTTTCATCCTAAACAATATCAAAAACAGCACAAGTAAACGAAGAGTGACAGTGCGATTGTAGATTCAGGGTTCTTGGAAGCCAAAAGAACTATTGCGCTTCTTTGGGGAAAAAAAACATGCAAGACAAATGCAAACATGTTTTCCCCCTTTAGAGAAGGTGGCTCATGTGCCAATAGGAAAGACCAAGCTGTTTGAGAATGCGTGGGAATGCTTCACCAGCTAAGTCAGTTCTAAAATTACAACAGATAAATGAGGGTGATCAGGTAGAATGTGTATCAATAAACCTCACAGATTGAAAGACAAAGTAGTAGTAGCGGATAGTAGAGATTTCTTGCTATTTTGTGGTTAATTTTGTCTGTTTAAAAAATTATATTTCAAACATCATACTTTTTTGGTTAGCTTACTTCATTATGTCAGGCAGGTTCTATTCAATGATTTCTTGATTCTGCAGGTTGGATTGCAAAACAACCTGCAGTTTTATGAGTCAGTTTGGCAACTGACTCATAAAAAATGGTTATTTTGAAGTAAAACATGATTTAAGATGGAGGTAAATTATATTTCCATATAGAATAAAGTAAAAATTGAAAAAGAAAATTGTAGATATGTGTAAAGGGGTAAAACCTTTTCACCGTTCTGTAGGGTTCTGAGAGTCCCAAGAGGAGAATAAAGTGGCTAATAGGGCAGTCTTTTAGGCAGCAATTGTCCATTGTCCAATTAGGGTCTCAAGTCCCACTGGGTTTACATTTACAATGAAGACAGAGCAGAAATAAGGAGCATGCCGGCGGCGTTTTAATTAGCTGGTACTCACAAAGGAGACGCAGGCAGCTAGCAGCAGGATCCTGACCAGGAGGTCCTCAAATTGCTCCACCACCAACTCCCACAAGGATTTCCCTGAAACGTGCAAACGACACGTCACACACATCACATCGAGATCAAGACACAAGATCGCCCAGAAAGGCAAAGCGACGTGTTGACATTAGTTCTGAGATGATGATGATGATGATAATGAGCAGCTGGAAAAGCCAGGCTGTTTACAAAGGAGTAGTGCTGTGTGCTGATGGGTGGGAAACTCCTGCAGGAAACAACCCTAAAGTTTACCCGCAGGTCTATATAAAACAAAAGATCCATACACAGGACACTCAATCAGGTAGTAAAGGGAGGAGGGTGGCAGCTCATTAGAAGAATCAATATTTACCTTCTTCGGCTGGGAGCTCTGTGGACGTCGCACACCATCGGTTGAGGAAGAATAAAAAAACGGCCAAGCAGGAGAGGGCAGCGGAGGGAGAGAAAAACAAAGAGTAGTTAATGCATTTGATTACTTCAGTGTGACATTGAGATGCTCACGCGCATACAAATTGCTCTGTAGGATTGTTTGGGTCTGATTAAACGCGCCACGGCACGAGCTGAGGCGGAACAGTCACTTGTTGTTTGCTGTGGATCCGAACCTGAAAGCAAACCACCGAACTTCTCTGGGGGAATTTTAAAACTGAAACCGTGATAGATAATCAGAGTTGATAGATAATCATGGGTCGATTTTTCATTTTTAGTTCAGTCTGATTTTCTTGGCGAAGAACTTTGATGCATCTGGATCCGTATGCAAAAGCAGCAGCTAAGCATAAATATAAGCAACCGTCAAAAGAATAAAATGCGTGGCAGGCTCTTAGTTATACTTTAAAAATCAACCAAAAATGAGGGAATTACAAGATTATATCAAAGCATACGTCTTTTAACTCATCAGATTCTGATTCAGTTGCATCAAAACTCATGCCATTTAGCTTTGAGAATAAAAAACACCTCTATATATACATACATACAGAGAGAGTATAGAGTCATGAGGAAGATAAAAAAATGACGAAATAAAAAAAACTATTCTAAGAGCCAATTTTAGCAACTAATCGTAACTAAAACCAAACTTGAAACTAAATATCAGTTCTGCTTTACATCCTAGTCAGAAATCCTTGGTAGGTTCAAGTCTATTGTTGATTTTAAGGTATAAAAACATTTTAACATTCCCACAGTTTAAAACCTGCCAGAGAAATTGGTGGACTAAATTCAGTTTTCACCACCAATATGGATTTTAAAGTAAAAGCACCAAAGTGGTTTTCTTTCAGTCAATTATCTGACTGAAAAAAAACTACTACACTTCTTCTCTTGCCTTCAAAAGGACAAATTCAGCTATAATATTTTTATGTCAAAATATTTAGACAGTTATGGGACATGAACTAAAGGAAATCTGCAAATACTTGAGATTCCCTCTAAAAATGCTCATGGCTACCACCTATTTTAATAGTTCAATCACCAAATATATCACACTGTGCATTAATACGTACAGTGGAAACTGCCTGAGGGCTGCCGTAGAGGCTAGCATTTTTATTTGCGTTCTTGTAGGTACAGCCAAGCAATAGCAATCAAAATAAATGGAGCTCCTGAATTGGCTGGCGTCTCGTTGCATCTAGGTATTTCACTTTCCCACACTGCATTTTCTGTGATTGCTTTAGATTTGCAGTACATAACTAAATCTAGACGTAGGCAAATGTATGTTATGTCATAATGTATTTATTACATGATTTGTTGTATTGTATTTATTATGTAAAAATTTTTGCGTAAATGCAGTGAAGTTTTACTGGTACTACTAAAACCTTCAGTACCATTTCCATACTACAAGTAGGAAAATAAAAGGCTAATCAACTGATTGGTGCACAAGCAATTAAAAAAAAAAAGCCTACAACAACCTAAAGTGTGGATAGTCTCTCTTGAAATTTTAAAAACAGACACCGACGTTGCACAATAAACACCGCCTCGTGTTTGGACAGAAAACAACTGATGCCTTATTTTTACTTGAGACAAGTTGAGCATCCCATCCACTCTCACTTGCTAACCAGAACTCCTCGCCCACCACGCGCATGACTCACTGGTGTGAGGAGACGGCACATCAGTCATGCTTTAAAAACACTCCAAATGACGAGTGCTGCTGATTGGTGTCACCACAGCGAGTCCGAGGCGTGATTAGTCACCGTGTTTGTCGCAACGCAAAGTTATGACTGAGCAAGTCCCACGTAACAGCCAGCCTCCGTTACATCTGCCTGAGAAAGAGAGGCTCCGGCCACATGGCGCGCTCTTTAATTCGTGCGCACCAGAGTCGAAGTAAGCAAAGGCTGAAATTACGGCGTCGATTGGTGGGAAAGCGAGTATATTTAGAAGGCGCTGGGCTGGAACATTAAATGACGGCAATATTCTCTCCTGTGGAAACCTCGTGTTGTGACCACAATTGTGACCCTGTACGGAGCGGGGCTTGGAAAAGAGGAAAGCCCATGATGTGAGCCCACGGCTAAAAACAAACATGGCAACTAAATCCACTGCAGCAGAGGGGAGTTACTAGACTTTAGGGAAGCGTTTTAAATAAATGGGTTTTCTTGGTGATCAAGAGGAAAACAAAGGACCACAACTATAGAGGTTGAATAGCATGAAAATCAGAAAACAGAAAACATGTACTTCTGGTTCTTTGATAGAGTTAACATTACTAACTCAAAAACAATTTGAAAATAGGGAAATTATAACTTGACATAGGTTGATGCCTTTCTAGACCAAAACAGCAGAATTTGATGAGATGCTTTTCGACATCTGGCCAGCTAGCATGTGAATCCCTAAGAATTATTCTTAATACTGCTGCAACATGATAGGTTAATCTTTAATCTGTCATTTTGATTATGATCCACTTTAGCAAAAACACTAAAACACTACACTAAAAGTACTTTTTCTGAGCTGTGTTCCACACCAATATAATCTAGTTACTTAGCTAGGTTACCTGCTCATGTAGCCTGCAAAACAGCAATGTTACTTGTAGACAAATTCCACTTTTAAAAACAGTGTCACCTTCATCTTACTGTGACTGGTGGGTAATAAAACCAAAACTTTTAGGCTGCACCAAAACGGAAACAGAATTTCTCTTTCGTCTAAGTGTGAAAAAAATATCCTTCTGTAGCAACATGTGGGGGAGGGTTAGAGCCACCTTGCTCTATGAGTCCATCTCACCAGTAATACTAAATCAAAAATGTTTAACAAACTTTGTAAACTTTGATGAGAACCAGCTCATACCCGGTTAAAGCTCGATTTTACGCTAATCGCATCTGTTTGGTGCCATATAACCAAACTACCTCATTTCAGCAAACACACCCTTCTGCGGCAACCAAATTTTCCGCAACGCACACCTCTGAAATTTTATAATAATACGGACAATTGTGTACATAAACACATGGCGGACAAGCAAGAGTTCACAAAGACATCCACCTTAATGATCCCGTCCATAAAGACAATAATACCTCCACCACAGTCGCAGATGCACCACCTTCCTGCTAACAACTGTGTTTGTTTGTTTGTTTTACTTCTAAACATGTTACGATTGCCATATGCCTCCTACACTGCCCCCTAGAGTCTAGGAGAATATGGGTTGCTGTAGCAACGAGTTAACCTGGTAAAAAACCAGCCCCTTGTTCTACACTATTTGCTTTAAAAGAGAAAACCAAGCTTACAGAAGATGGAAGGCCTTTTATTTTTGTTTCTACACTATGACATGTTTCTTAATGAACTGCAACGCTTCTGAACTGCTGAATTTGTTTTTCTTGTAAGCAAGGATGGTAGGAAGAGTATTGTTCTCAGTTTAGCCTGTAGCAAAACTAAGAGGTTTGATGCAACCCAAACAACTCGCACAGAAAAAACAACAAGCGGCGCAAAAAGCATCAAAAATGCATTAAAGCTCGACACAATGACACGAGAATGTCTCCGGGCTTTACTGCAAATGATCTGCTGAATTATTAGTACCGCACTGTCTTTTCTGAAAACAACCCTCATCTCTCTCTCTCTCTCCTCCAACAAAAGACCCTCCTCAGCCTGTGTAATAAGAGCCGATGACTCACTGTGGATAGCTTTTCAAACCTGCTGTCTGGAGGGTTTCCAGAGTTCAGATTGGACACGGTTGAACTCACAGGGGACGTTGGACTGCGGTGTGCCAGCAGAAGTGGGAGAAGTGGCTTCTGCTGTTTTCTATGCTCCACCAGTCTGACATAAGAATGTTCCCCATTTCTGTTCCTGCCTGGTTGTGTAATTTCTTGATGGCAGCCAGCTCGGCTCCAGACAGAGATGGGATGGGTAAAAGGACGAGACAGATGAGGGTAAAAAAAAGTGGGAAGGAGGGAAGTTAGAGAGAGGGGAAGGGCTGGAGGTGTCGGGACGGGGTTCCCCGGCTTCCCTTTGCCAAGGATTCCCTCCCAGTCATCAGGGCTGCGTCGACCCGAGGCTTGCCAAGGCACATTCCTGAATACTGACTTCACCTCTCTCCCTCGCGCTCTCCATGTCCCCGCAGAGCCGCCGCCTCCTCCTCCTCCCTCGCAGGCCAGACAATGAATAAAAAGAGGCTGTTTACGCACAGCAGAAAAATTGAGCAGCGCCAAGCAGAGGGGAGACACTTCCTGGAGACAGTTGCCAACAACAGCAACAGGGAGACTGTTTCATTGTCCAGAGAGTACGAGGAGAAAGAAAAAAATGTAAAAAAGACAGGAAGCTGTCCATCACAACAACCATGTGGCGAACATTATGCTGGATAAAGAGTTTAACGTTCAAGATCCTTTCTATGGTCACAAAGCAGTTTTCAAAATTCCACTTAATATTATCATTATTAATTCTATTAGGCCAGAAATGCATCAATAAGCCATTTAATATGATCATTTTTTAATGATCAGATTAAAATCAATGATAGGCCAATTTTTCTTTGACCCGATCAATGGTTAACCCATTTTGTCTTGGTCAGATATGACCATTGATTGGCTAATATTTCCATGAGCTGATCTGATCAATGATTAGCCATTTTTCCTTTGATCAGATCAATGAAATCTGATTGGTGAATTGGCTTACGTTCTCTTTTTGGCTGTGATCTGTGCAAGTATAAATGAAAAAAAAATTAAAACAATCTGAAAATTGTTCGCCCCACTCATTAAAGGCAGAAAACTCAATTTTTTTATTTATTCACTGCATCAACAAGCAGCAGGCATTCTATGCACTATTTCCTCTCATTCTAGTGTAAAACAAATTACTAGCAGCATTTGCTTTCATGCATGAAAGAGGATAAACTTACAATTTATCATTTTAATACCACCTCCACACCAGACCCTGCAGCACACTTTTATTCACTTGTTTTAAAAATGATGACAGTAAAAACTCTGAATGGGCCAAAAATGGAAATGCCTCGTTAGTAAACCAGAAATCGGCATCGGCCAGGAGAAACCCGATCGGTGCGTTTCCGATCATGACCGAGACCACAGAGTCATTTCTAACAAGCCAGAATTCAGGCTGCCGTGTGAAAACTGCAAACACAAGAAATGTTTCGCCAGTTACCACAGCGACCTGGCTCAGAGCCCGTCACGACGTAATGCATCAGTATCTGTCAAAATGTCCTAAAAAAAAAAACAAAACGACGACTCCTGTGCAGAAATAGGGGCTTTGATACAGCACACCACTGTAGGCAACATGGTCCTCTTTCTAATGCAGATGAATCCGTTTCTGACTCCCCTCCTCGATCTGCTGCTAATACACCTTCAGTAGCAGCATGGAGGCCGACACACCTCCACATAAACAAGCCAACAAGTCCAATGAGTGGGGAAGCATATTTATAGCAAGGAAGGAACAGTAAGCTGAGGACTTGTGCTTCAATCCACTAACCATAAGAGCGTAAAACAGGCCTATAAATATCATGATGGTAACCCCTAATGATAGCTTCCTATATCCACTTAATCTCTGAACATATTCCCCCACTGGAAACAGTCTGAACGCATTAACCGTATCAAATGGGAATGATAAATGTACCTCATTATCAACCTTAACGTTATTACGGAGTGCACAGAAAGCAGCACAGACAAGAGACATCAGTCGTGTCATCAAGTCACTGTTTTTCTTGGCTGCAGAACGGCAACGCGCAGGACTTGGCCAGATTTAGCAACAACCTTGAGTTTTGGATTTTGTTTAATTCTCAAGCAAATAATTGTCAATCACTTCAGAATTCTGTCAAAGTCAAAGGATTTTAAAATGGGGAAAAAAAAATAAAAATATTAACATTCCAGTGTTTTTATGGCCTCAAACCAACAAGTGTATGATTTTATGGTTTAAAAGGGACGTAAAGACTTCCAAAGACAACAGAGTTGTCAGACACCTTAAGAATCCTGGAAGAAAATACCCTGAAATATTAGGACAACCTTGTTTAAAAGTCTGCAGTCTGTTTTGAAGAATCTTCAGTCATTACACCGGTTAAATTGATGGAAATTTGTCAAAGTTGGTGCATAAAAGTTATGCACAGACATTCAGATGAGTTCAAGAGGACTGAATGGTGCTTTGACTGTGCACAGCTCAACTACGGACGCAGAGATAGGAAGTTATAAATAGATTTAAGGAAGTGCTGGGAAAAATGTTCATAGATAAGCTACTGTCCCTCGGGTTTGTGGGACACGAGATCAAAACAGAGTTTCTCTGGGATTGTATTACATATGAAAAGAAGAAGACAAAAAACAAGACATGTAGCCAAGACGGATGATGTTCGCTCTGATGCAGATCAGTTCCCTGGTTCACCAATTTGGATTAAAATTTTTTTATATTAGATTCATTCCTACATTTATACCTTTATAAAAACAATATTGTATTCCGGAACTGAAACCATAGCATTTGTGTAGTTCTCCCCCCCGCCCCACTCTTTAAGCATTTTTATGAATTGCAGAGCTAAGCAGTAATATAAATTTATTTTTTCCATTTATTTCAATTGAATATTATCAATGTACTAAAAGGATTATTACACTCTTTTCCACATTAATTGTGGTCCAGATCCCCGATTTGCCTGTTGACCTATTGAGACTCTTATTTAATTAATATCCCTCTTGCCATTTAAAGCAAAAATGCAGAACTGCTGAACATAAAGCCGTCTTTAATCATGATTTTACTCAGCAGTCTGTTCAGAGTTTCACCAATAGTAGATTTAGCAGTCATGACAAAAGATGACTTGTAAAAAAAAAATACCAAGCAATGTGAAAATTTCCACTTTGATATGGACAACAACCTTGAGTTGATGACTGTGTTATTTTATTCAGCCATTAGTGCTTTTCTGGAGTTCATTCACTGTTGGACAGACATACGAGACAATCATAGGATCTCATATTAATTAACTTGTTGTGATGCGTTTAAGTTTTGCAAGATTTTTGCAAGATTTGCAAGAAAGTCTTTCTTCTTGCAAAGAAAGATTTGCAAGAAAGTTGTACAGCATGTGCCAAGCACACGAGAAGTGACTTTTTAGAAACTTTCATAGATATTCAGATTAATTGTGCAACACTTGGACCACAGACTGTCCCTCAGTGGTGGCTGATAGGTGGCTTTAAAAGAAGAACTTTTGTGTGATTTCAAAGCAGAATGATACCTGACGGATAAACTGTGCATTAAAGTTTTGGACACTGCTGGTTTTAGTCATCTGCATATACAGTTTCAAAAATCTGGGCGTTTGCAGAGCGACCTGGACGAGACTTGTGGACAGTAACGAGGGTGTGCAAATATCTATGCGCTTCTTGAATTTCTGATTAAGGAATCCCACCATGTCGTGGCAGAAGGTGCCAAATGGAGTTTTGTGTTAATTTAGTTTGTTTGACACTTTGATAAAACCAGCATTAAAAACCTGCTGACATCTAAAGATTCTGAAAGGATTCACACGCTCTACAATAATTTTTTCATTTCATTGAGGCCGATTCCAATAACATGCACAGTTGGTGGGGGAAAAAAGGGCACCAAAGGAGTTAATGTGCTGGAGAAAACCATTTGGTTTATTTCAGCTATGGATTAACTGATCTATTTGATATTCTGGTACAGATACAAATATTTTTGGGAGATTTCAGCTAACATTTGAGATTTTCTGTAGCCAATTAGGACGGCAGATGACATGCTGCAACTGTTCATTGGCCGGACCGTTTCTGGCACCAACAATCTGTGGTCAGGGACAGATACTGTATCTTCCCCATCAATCTGCACAGAAAATTGCATGCTGAAAGTATCCAGCAGAATCACTCACACGGTCCACTTGTGACTGCGTGCTGCTTTTGTTTGCCTTTACAAACGGTGCATTTTAATGATTTAATAATCTGGTGCAGATGAGTCAAACGGCAACTGTTTACTCAAGTTGTGACTGTTGTGGATTCACAGATAAGTACATCTATGAGTATAGACATCTATAGTACATACATAGATAAGTACATCTATAATCTTTGCATCCATGCAATGTTCCACACATGTGGAATTCTCTGTAAAATGAGCCCAAAATGTCACATTTTATCCCCACCGCCAAGTTAGAGAGGAAAAGGAAAATGTGCTGTTAACAGAACAGGACATGCATGAGGTGATTAGCACAGAGCTGATAGCTCGTCGGGACTCGAAGCTTCCTCTTCGAGGTCACAGCTGTGCAAAGAGTCGTTTTATTTTGGGGGGGGGGGGGGGTTTGAATAAATAAAACAGGCGAGGATGAGGATGGCAAATAGCCATCCAGTAGACAACACACACATCTGAAAGCTGCGAAGAGAAAAAAGAAAAAGAGAAAAATCTGCAATCCCCAAAACACCGGCCCCCAAAAATATCTGTGTTAACGCCGTGCTATTAATACGGTTTATTCTAGGTTTGGAAACCAGAGCGACACTTCTGTCCAATCAAAAGGACCGATCAACAGCCCTGAAACAAGAGCAGCTAGAGAGAAAACTTTGTTACTCTGGAATCGTGGTTTGAAGAATCACAAATGGCAGAGGCAGTGTGCAGCAAAAGATGCTGGCCAATATGGTTAAGATTATTTGTTTTTATTCTGTGCTTTACCAAATTCAGTTTTGCAGTGGGGCATAACTGGGAACTGGACGAAGACGGTTTGACACACAAAAATCTGGAAGATGTGACTTTTATTTTTTTTTAATCCGCCCCACTTACAGCTATGTTTTGAATCACTTATAGCTGTTTTAAAGTTTTGCACTCCTACAAAGTAAATTATGTGCATGTTGCCATGGCTTCTCCACTATATTTAGGTCTGAACACAGGAATCAGATTTTATTCAAGTCATTCTAAAGTTTGGTGTGGAACTGAAAGCAGAACCCACAACCAAATCTCAAGCTTTTGTGGACTTTCCCAGGTTTTCTTTGCAGACTGCTCTGTATGGAGCTCCCTGTACCTGCTGAGGTAAAGCCTCCCCACAACATCGTGTTATTATCACAAAGACGTATTATGTGGACATTGTGGTTTTCCACCATACACAGCATGTTACATGTAGCCCAGTAAGATTAATTTGGGTCAGGACCAGCCAGAGTACTGCTCTACATGTGACTTGTGGCAAAATGCAAACTACATGTCTTGCAGCTTTCTGTCAGAAAATGCTACAACTCTTGCTACTCTTTTGTCAAGATCAGGTCAGATTGTTCCACCTTGGTCGTGGATGGCGGCAGCTCCTCCAGAGTTACCATGGCCAACTTGTATGATTACTGCGCTCCTGTCAGTTTAGGTGAGCGGCCATGCTTTGGTAGGCGTGTGGTGCGCTTTTTAAATTTTTTGGATGACATTCAAGGCTGGGACTGTTTAATAACCTGAATCTTTTTTTCCCCGACCTTTGTGCCGGGTCACTTGGTCTTCATGATGCCGCTTGCGTTGTAAAACGTCCTGTAAAAGTAACATCTATTCACTTTAAATAGGCTGTCGGAAAATCACATACTGTAGACAATCTTTAAAGCACATATTTTTAATTTCTTACATTCAGTTGCTGAATTTTCGTCAGATATATA
The DNA here is from genome assembly GCF_001444195.1 of Xiphophorus couchianus. NCBI lineage: Eukaryota > Metazoa > Chordata > Actinopteri > Cyprinodontiformes > Poeciliidae > Xiphophorus > Xiphophorus couchianus. Next base: position 25,023,869 of record NC_040238.1, read on the forward strand.
TCTTTTTAAATTTTCTGCTTAGTTATTATGCTACAATAATTGTGTTTAGTATTTATTTTCACTAATCACCGAGTGGCGGTAGTCCGATTTTATTATAATGCTGTACAAAGTGTGACTAAATAATTACAATAAAGAGGTACCGTATTAAATCATGCACCTAACTGTTAAACATATTGAATACATTTCATTACATATTTAGATATATTGCTCATTATTGATTCTTCCATGCAACAAGAGAAAAAAAAACACCTGTAGGACCGTTTCCAGCCACTATCAGTTTGCAAATATTATCAACTGGAGCTTAGTATTATCCAAATAAATCCTAATTCTTTTTTCCCCCAAATAACAAGAAACATTGCCTATGATCACTTTTGAAAGTGATTGAATACATCTCTAAACCCATGCATCATTATCTCTAATTCTTTATAATTATCCAAAGTAAACTTCCATGTTCTGTGGTTGCAATTTGACAAAATAAAAATAAAAACATCAAGGGATGTGAATAACTTTGCATGCATTTCTGAACAAGCTGAACTAAAAAAATAAATAAATAAGTAAATGCAATGACTGAGACTAAATGAGACACAGGCAGGTTTCATCTGTGGGACCATCTGTGCTGCAGAGCTCCAGCGATGTCCAATTAAGAGAAAAAAATAATAAATAAAACCAGAACATCACACGTCAGTTCGCACGGTTTCCATCTGCATGCTAAGTTCGCTCGACGCTTTATTTTGGAAACATTCATATATACCATCTGGCTCCAAACATACCCAAAACATTTTCTCCCAGAGCTCATCGATCTGCACAAAAACCTAAAAACACCCAGGTTGAATAAAACACCCCGTCATACTTTTTCTCTGCAGAAGACCGGACTCTGACTCAACATCATCATCATCATCAACAGCATAAGGCTATGACAGATGCAGAGGTGGGAGGGAAGAAGTGACAAGCTAGAACAGGACCACAGCTCCTTCTGAAGCCAAATACACACAAGAGCCCACTAGAAGAGGGAAGTGACTCAACCCCCTGCAAAGAGCTTCAAGTTTAGTTTTCTCTAACCCTAACTGTCCCTTTTCAGCCCACAAAGTGCCAACACTGTTAACGCTGTTTCACCAACTCCACTGGACACCTTTTCTTTTTCTTTTAGCAGCTGACAGCCTCGCGGTCAGAAGCAATGTGCAGTCGCTCTGCTGTGAAGGAGGAGGAGGAGCAGCAGGAAGCGGCACAACGTATCTCGTAGTTCAAACTTGAGAGCGATAAAGTCAGACCGCACTGATGTTGAGTTGCAGAACAGGAAGAGAAACGACATCATGACAGAGATCCCGCCAGGCTACTAGAGGAAGTTGTAGTTATTATTTGTGGCAGAAGCTAAAGCATGCAGAGTCCTGTAACATTTCAGAAGTGAAGCAGGGAGACTTCAACCTACAGTCCATGATGAGAAAACAGGCCAAAACCCATTATAGGAACATCTGAGAAGACTTTAAATTGATGCAAGCAGCGACTTGGTGGCAGTACAGCGCAGCCTTCCAGTGGATGCAAAAGTTTGAAAGTTCGTCTTCATGACGTTTTGATGCGGCTGAAAGTTAGGCATCGGCCTAAGTTTCACAGAACAGTAACCTGAGAAAAACACCGCAGTTAAATTATATTTACAGAAAAAAAACCTGAACTAAAATGCATAACATTATCAAGTTGATTTTAAAAAAGCAAAAAAACAAATCATCATGCCCGTTACTGCTAAAACTTTAAATGCACAAAGAAATCAGGACAATTATTTACTTATTTATTTATTTTGTTACTTGATTGGTGGTTCACTAATAGGAAGCTCAAAAATTCCTTCTTTTTCCCAATCAGTAAACACACCATAGGTGAGTGTTACTGATTCAGAACACCTTCTGGTGTGACCTGGCTACTAAACCTGTCAATGTGACCAGAGGTGAAAATTAGCCACTGGGTTATAATCTCATGTATTTACATGTAAATGTTTACCAGTACGTCTTGACCCCTTTAAAAAAAACACACACACACAAAAAAGAAACTAAACAGCTGTAAGCTTCCTAGTCAGCAAAGGAGGAATACAGGGACCAAACAGCTAACTCAAGTTAACTAGTTTCAGGGATTTCAAAAAACGTCATAGGAAGTAAGAGCTCTTCGCAAAGTAGCTGTAATGTCTAAAATATGTCTAAGCATTTCTGCAGTTCATGAGAAAAAGATGTGCATAATATATTATTTTTTTAGTTTACTAAACCATTTAAAATTTCTACAACTGGGTTTATGTGAGTATTGACTCACTACCGTTAGCTAGTCTGCTGTTAGCTTCAGTATTAGCATACTCAGGGGACACTGTATTTAATTTCACTCCCCTTTGGTTTAAATTGTCAATGTGGTGTTTTAGAACAAATTAAATATAAGATAAGGTGTTCCACATTTGTCCACAGCACTTATTTCCTACTTATTATTATAAATTGGGTATTTATCTCGAGCAAAACCAGAGATTGGAAGTTGGACACAATAATCTAATCATTACATCTCTGGCTAAAATTATATAACATATTGACAATTCCAATTACAACCATCACAACTACACCCAACTCTTGATTATAATACATACAGACCATCAAAAAGCTAAAAACAACACCTGTTAAACTTAGTCACTGTTTAAGTGAAACAGCTCTACTTTAATGAGAATAATAGGTGGCACCCCTTTTATTTACACACAATGATTGTTCACAGTTCTTGTAACTGGAACAACACCAGATAAAGTCATATTTGCATCTCATTAAATGGACTTTAAACCATAGAAACAGTAGGAAGGAACATATTTGCGACTTTGAAACCAGTTTCACAAACCTTGGTACCAGTAGATGAACGCTGCCTCGTTAATGGGAGGAGCTCCTTTAATCTTCACATTGTGACTCTACATGATGTTTGGAAACATTTCCAAACCGTTTGTGTCGCCAGCTAGCTGACCAGCAGTATGCAGCAACAGGTGGGGGAGGGTCAGCGCTGCATTACAGTCAGCTCCGGTTACCCCGGCGCTTTCTCAGGTACCTCATGTGTTGACTTAAAACGTTAGAAACTGTTATCTACCGCCCAGCAATCGCTTCATGCCTACTAGAAGAGCTTCTATCACGACACAATGTGCCTGACCCGACTGTGTTGTACAATCCGTCTTCCAGTGGAAGGGTCCAGTTGAATTTTTACAACACTCCAAAATCTTCATAACTCCTCAGCTATGCACAGCGACGCTGAGAGGGAGGAAATTACGATATTAATAATGACAAACACTCCTCTCTGGTGCAATAACATTCAGCCGTGTGAAGAACTGAAGCCGGGATGCAGGGACCTCTATTAGGGAATTCTCCACTCATCTGAGCGTCGCAATCATTTAAGGACGGCCGTCAGGAGACCCGATGCCAAGTTCAGGACAAAAAAGGCTGATTTCTCAAGGGGGCCATATTCCTTTTTACTGAAGCGCTTCGAAAATGAACAGCGCACCCTTGAAATAAGGGCTGTGGGTACACAGAACACAATCACACACAACAAAGCCTCCTTCCTGCAGCGAAACAAAGTGTGTGAATCAGTGTGTGTAACTGAGAGACTACCTTCCCTCTCTACTACATCAGAAGCAGCCATTTCTCAATGAAGATGCTAAAGTGTCTGGTAAAACGAGGCACTTGTACACCCCGGCAGAATTAGCGTTTCTGCTAAACGCTAATTCTGCATTTAGCAGAATTAGCTAAACGCCTCTTTGAACGAATGACACTGAGAGCAGGGAAGCTCCTAGCGAAGCATTAACTGTAAGCGTGAATGTGAATAAAAGGCTGGCTGATGTTGTGGCTAATATCATTTTCCAATATCATAGGGAAAAAATCCAATTGTGCGCTTGAAGATGGGTGGACTGAAGGGGCCTCACTGTCACAACAAAGGAAAGCACCGACATGAACCCACAGAGCAACGGCGTCTAAACATCTTTCAACAGCATCACATGGAGGGAGGGGAAATAAAAACACACCAAAAGCTGATAAATGTGAAAAAGATGTTGCGATCTGTCTTCTTGGAGTGGAAATTCTGACAAAAAGGAAGCACACGAAACTTCATTTCAGCCTTTGCTTTACCTTCAGAGGTAAGGAGGCAAGATGTGATGATGAGAGCTATAAGAGCCCGCTTAACGAGACAGCTAACCGCTTCCAGACTGCGGCAAAGGAGGAAAATCCCTCATCCATCCCCGAATACAGAGAGGCAGCGAGGAAACCTTCTCCAACACTGAGGAAGAGTACAGCTACTTTTCTCCTCTACTGCTCATCTCGGTGCGGTTTGTGTGTTTTTAACGTCATCAGCTACAAAACGGCTAAAAATTCACTGTCCTGCAGTTCGAAATCCTTTTATGGAATTTCGAAAGGAAGTGTTGGAGTGAGCAACGTTTTCTCTTTCAGCATGGAGCATCGAGTAATCAAGTAATCCCCCCCCGTTCCCAACATGTTGCTGTGCACTGCTGGTCAGCTGGCTAAAAGAAGGCTGTTGCACTTCACCTCATCGCGAAATTGGACGATGCATGACCAATCAGATGGCCACAGAGTGTAAAAGGTATTTCTATTCAGTGCAACAAAGCTAAAAACGTTCACCATTTTCACTTCATTCTTCAACACACTTTTTGTTGTGCTTCACGAAATAAAAACGTAGTAGTTGAAATCCCTTTATTTGTTCTTAGTTTCAAAACTATCTACTTGGTAGACATCATTAAAGGGTTATATACTTATTTTATGTAGTGTAATCCTTCACGTAAAAATTCTGAATTGGTCAAAAATTTTAATCGGCAGATAACACCTCACAGAGAACAGGTATTGGAATCGGCAAAAGAAAAGAATGATCGATGCGTCTCTAATTTCCACTTGTGTTGTGGAAACTAAACATCCCTCTAATATCACACGTAATGACACAGACCACGCTAAATAAGAATACTCACTTTCAAAGGTTGTACCAAACACAAAGCAGTTGTTTTTTTTAAGTGCAGAGTCAGCTAATGATCACTAGATAAAAAAGTGATTGTTTTAATGGAATACAGTGTTCTATCTTTCCCCCCCGATTTGAAGAAATTATACCTTTCAGGATTAGCAGGGACAGGAACTAATTGTGCTAGTTTCCTGGTATAAAAAGAAAAAAGTTTGCCACAGGTCAGCAGTGGACCTCTGGAGGATTTAAAATGTCACATGGCAAGTCTGAAAAAAAGCACGATGCACTTTTAGAGATTCCAGTTATTCATTTATTAAAGACAGGAGAAGTCTATTCAGCTCTTGCTTTTGCTCTGATTAGCCACTAGCTTCAGCCATAATATATATATAAATAAAAAATTTTTAGGGAGTTATGGTAGGGTATTAACTGCTCAAAAGCTTTCAACAAAACCCAATTTTTATGAAAGTGAACTACTCATTTAGCGTTTATCAACTAGTTAACTTCAATCAAGCCGAATGCAAAATCGATCCGTTATAAAAAGACAACAGTGCTGCTGCTATGGTGACGGATGGACAACATGTTTGACTTCAAAGTTGAACAACTTTGAGCCAGCCTTGCAAGGGGGTGGTTTGTCCGGGCTGTAAAGGAGCCTGTCACTTGCAGTACCGACACATTTTTGAGTAAATTCCATCACACTGTGAAACTGTGGCATTTTCACTTTATAGTTATTGCTGCAAGAGAATCCAATTATGGTGACAGCATAGTCTTCAGGAGTTCCCAACATGCTACTCACTCCCTGCAAACTGCTGTGAACAGATGCTCACCTCGCTTCATCAACAAAGCCCTGCGGTTTACCAGCAGAGGGAAGGGAGGCATTGAGCAGTCAAACATCAGCTTAACAACCAGAAGTAAAATTGGAAAAAACAAATTCAAGCCACGCTAATGCTGTTTTTAAACTCGCTTTGGCTCGCACATGTACCTGAAAGGGAACAAGCGGGGTATTCCTTCCCCCCTTACAGTGTTTGCCTGCAACGCGCTCGCACAAGGCAGGAAGTTCACAGCTAAAAGCGAAAGAGATGTTATCTGTGGTAAGACGTTGCTTTTTTTTCTTTTCTTTTTTTTTTTCCATGAAGTCATCACAAGCCCCTGGGGTTAGAGAGGAGGCCGACTCGCAACAAAAGGGCTAGTGTTCAGCCCCTGCACAATGTGCCACTCTGCTCCACGGCTTGGCCACACATGCAAATGACAGGCGGGGGACATAAAGGTGTGTTGATGTCAGTTTGGAGTCCAAAAATGCATCAAACACCAGAATGGTGTTCAGGATGATGAGGGGCTGTGACTAAACAGAATCCATTTACCTACACAGCTGCTTTATTACTATTACTATTATTATTATTTTTAAGGACCTGGAAGTAGACAGTGGGGCATTTATCACCCTTCTCCCTCTCCCCTCCAACCTTTTGTGGTACAATGTGAACTGGAAACATGTGCAGAGCAACTGTTGAAAGTGAAAACAGGTTGTTCAGGATCGCCTGTTTCATCATCTGATGCATTTCATTTAAGTCTTCCAGGAAGCCTGAGGCAGCCTGCTCGGCACTTCCTGATCCCAGCCTGCGTTGTCGGACGCAGCAGCTGTACCCACCGACAAGATCCGGGCCCTGGGGTGGGGGGGCCTGGGTGACGGAGGAGTGGGGGCACGTCCTCCACGACGAGATGGAAGCTTGAGATGATGCGTCCTCGCAGGGGATCCGGTATGACCAGACACTGACTGGACGAGATCTCAAGTTTAACCAGTGCGCTGCACGCTGGAGGATTTCAAACACAGACCTGTGTGCTTCACTGAATGTCCAGCTTGTATAAGTGCTAGAGGGGGAAATTGTGTTTTATTCATTTTTTTAATGTTTTCTTTGCCTTCCTTTTCTTTTATTACCCGCACTACCTGCCTCAGCTTGAAAATATAACGTCGGCTGAGGGATTTCCTGGCGAAGGAATCGACACGAGCTCTAGAGAGGCAGAGCGGAGGAAAGAGCGGGTTAGTGTAGGTGTAAAAACTTACCGTTCGGTCCATATTTCTGCAGACTGGCGTGGACCTGCTCCAGGGTCAGTCCGGTGATTTCGTTCACGCTGAAGTTCTCTAAAACTTCGCTCGCAGACTTAGTGTGCGCATTTTCCATCTTGGTCGGACGAGGCTTCAGATGTTCAGGTCCAAATGCATGTAGTTGGAAGTAGTAAGGTGCGCGAGGTTGATCACGCTAATTTGTTGTTTGTTTTTTCTTTTCTTTTATGCTTTCACCGGGTGGACCCTCCCGGCCGGTCGATGTGGCTCAGTCACCTGTTTTGTCCCCCTCCCCAAACCTGAAGGGAGAGCGAGAAGGTGGAAGAAAAAAAAAAGCACACGTCCGGAATCCGCGGTTCGGTCGCTGTCGTCCTTCTGCAGCTGTGTCACCGATGTTACTTCATCTCCATCTGAAGGTGTGCTGTGGCTGCAGCGCCGCAGACCGCCTCTTCGCCGCTCAGCCCTGCCTCCTGCGCTCCTATTGGCTGCGTCTACCTGGGCGCAGGGTGCCGCTGCCTGCTGCAGCTGCTTCAATACAGACAGGCTAAAAAAAAAAAAAAAAAAGAAGAAAAGAAAAAACCCCGCACAGCCTGAGCCAGATTAGTTCTTGCTGCGGGAGAAGCGCTCAGTTATATGGCTGTGAATTCAACAACCTCCAGTTGTCCTTCGAGCAGAGGCGAATCCCAGGTTTTCTGGGGCCGTTTTACCAAGTTCAAACTGCCCCCCCGCCCATCAATGCACCGCTAACAAATACAGTAAGTTAGCAACAGTAAGGCGTTGCTTAGCGCTACTCTAACCGACTAATTTTACTGCACAGTATAAAATAAAAAAAATAAAATTACTAGAATAAAGTCATAAAATTACAAAAATGAAGTCATAATATTACATACAAGTAAGAATAATGTTAGGAAAATAAAGTTTACGAGAATAAGGTCGAAATATGACTTCATTCTGGTAATATATTGTGATATTGTGATTTTACTTTTGTAACTTTATAACTTTCTCGTTCTAATTTTATTTTCTTAGCGTGGCATTAAGACTCCGATCATAACTAAAGTTACTCATCAGAATCGCTTTGTGTTACTATTTTTGTTGTCTTACTTGATTAAAAAGCTATTTTACTCAGGGAGTTAAATCTCGCGTCACAAGTGTAAACAGTGGAGAGAGAAGTGATGCGATTTCTAGCTGAAAATACAGGCTGCATTTTGAGTTTGTCAGCTAAAGATGACAATATCAGGACTGTTGACATTGTCATCTCTGACAGAAATGACAATATCAAATATTATAGATGATAAAGAGTAGACTTACCAGCTGATTGCTGACTTTCACATTGCAATGTCTGATTAAATGACAAGCAACACGTGAAAATGAATAACTTTTCATATTTTTAGGTTTATATCAACTAATATGGATTAATATTTATTGTAAACTGTCAGTTATAATTTTTTTTTAACAGTCAACTGTTTTTGTATAAAATCAACATATAACCACTGCATAGACTCTTTCCGTAATGCATTGTGGGTATAATAATAGTCTTACAACCTATCAAACTATCTAAGTTTAAAAAAATGCTGCATCAAATTTAAAGAAACATTTGGAACAAGGCACATTCAAACTGATAGAGTCCCAAAAGATGGTGCAAAGCAGAGAGCTTTAACTAAAATGCAGGAAGTCCTAAACAACTAAAGTTGGACTTTGGTGCAAAACCTGCGAGTGGGAGAGAACTTAGGTCATCAATACACACTTGAACTTTTAGGATTTGAAACATCTTGATTTGCTCTTTCTAGAAATGTTTGAAAATCCCAAATCCTAAAATTATAAATGCTGAGATGTATTTATTTATTTTTATTTTTTTATATTGTTTTGCAGTTAGTAGCCATGTTGCCTTGCAGCAGGAAGGTTCTGGATTCAAATCCCAGTCATCTCCGTGTGCATCCACAAGGACCACTGCTATCATCAGAGACTTAAAGCGGGGAAAAAAACAGTGACACTCCCTTACAGTCCAAAAAATGATAAACATTACAAACAATAACGTAAAGCATTTAACGGTTTGGATTTGAGTTTCATCTTTAGACACGAAATATTAACACCTACCAGAGTTATTATGAGGATATAAAAAGCCTGTTCGCCGACCTCTGCGCTGTCATCACTACGTAATCGTCACTATGTGATTTTGTATTTACCATTCATACATTTTATGGGTTACTAGTAAGTCAACACTTGTTTTGCTTGTCCCTTACATTCTTCACTTTAAATTATTTATTCAGTACACAGTGATAAGTAAATGATGAAGGCTGTGGCGTTCACGTACTTATTTGTTGTAGTGCTTATCTTTGGAGCACAGCAATTGGACGCAGTTTTATTTGGAAGGTCAAGACAATTTAATTGGTGTTTCTGACATCCATCCATCCATCCATCCATTTTCTGTTCACCCTTGTCCCTATTGGTGTCAGGAGGGTCGCTGGTGCCTATCTCCAACTACGTTCCAGGCGAGAGGCGGGGTTCACCCTGGACAGGTCGCCAGTCAGTCACAGGGCAACACAGAGACATACAGCACAAACAACCATGCACACACACACTCACACCTAGGGAGAATTTAGAGAGACCAATTAACCTGACAGTCATGTTTTTGGACTGTTGGAGGAAGCCGGAGTACCCGGAGAGAACCCACGCATGCACACGGAGAACATGCAAACTCCATGCAGAAAGACCCCGGGCCGGGAATCGAACCCAGGACCATCTTGCTGCATGGCAACAGCGCTAGTTTTTTTTTGTAAGTTTCTGACAAGCAAATACTGAAAACTGTCAGTTATCAACTGACAGTTGATACTCCAACTAGATCAAGTTTTAGTTGGAGTATGCATGTATGAGAAGTAACTCAAGATGGGTAAATTACATCGTTACATATTTCTGAATATGTAACGTGAATAACACAAGAATGAAGCGTTAGTTGAGGTGAGGTCTCATGCAATCTTTGGTCTGGCTTTGCTTACTCATCTTGAGAGTGATTGGACTGCAGTCAAAATGATTTTCTCTTTCCATCATTCCTTAACCTCATTGCATTTTCAAATGAGGTCATGGAAAGGAGCTCAGAAATAGACAGGAGGTAATGTTGTTTTGTTTTTTTGCCAGTGTAGCCGTACCCAGTAGTGCCAGTTACAAGCGCACTAGTTTTTACTCAAGCCTTCAACGCAGCCCTGAGGCCATCGCTGCTAGGATTATCATAACAAAGTCACCAAAGTCGGCTTGATTTTCAATTGAAATGCTTAAAATCAAGCAACGAGGCTGTTTTTTTCAAGGAAAAAAAATTGAGGGTTAGCGTTAAGCTGTCATTTAAAATAAAAAAAAGAAGCACACCAGAGTTTGAAAACAATTCAGAGGAATCAGTCAGAAATAGACAGAGTGTAATCATTTAAGATAAGAAAAGACAGAGAAGACTACTTATACACAAATGGATAAAAAAAATGCTGTTTAAAACGATACACAATATACTACTTATTTGTCAGAAATGATAAAAATTGGTAAATATCAGTAAGAATATTTCAGTTCACTATTTTGTCCCTGGCGAAATTCAATCTCAACCTATTCTTGTTTGCACGGCTTCCAAAACTGTATTTCTACACCAGGCATTGTTTATTGATCTTACTATAAGACTGGGGGTTTTCCATAACAGTCTATTTGTTTTTCACCCATCATATTCAAAGTGAAAGAGAGAATGTCTGTGCAGAAGTCCACAGGTGTGCAGAGAGCAGCTGAAACACTAGCTGTTAAATTTCATGGCGTTCAAAAACCCATCGCAAGTTTTATGAGGCAGGAGCGCAACTTAGCTATGAGTTAAACAGACATAATTCACTCAAACTGCACTGAAACATGTTAGTAGCTGGATTATCAACAAGTCATACCAAAGCAAAGAGGAAACACGCTAATGCTAAGCTAGCAGTAGCAAGATGCGAGTCATGAAATGTTTGAGTTAAGAATTGTTACAAGCAGTGATCTTTTTTTTTTTACTTTTACTACTTCTACTGAGTAGTTAAACAGCTGGTTTCCTTCACCTTTTCACCTCATTGGTTCTTCGTTTGACTGATTAATATTTTGGGTAAAGAAGAACCAATGAGGCTCTCAATGATTGATACCTATTTTCAGTTTTTTGATTTTCTTTCAAAATACCTACTTACTAATACCAGCTCAATTGTGCAAACTTTTATTGTTTCATTCAACAACCAAATGTAATAACAAAAAAATACCCATTTAACCAAATGTAACACAAAATGATGGAATTCTATGATTATCCCCATTAATTTATCAAAGTACCGTATTTTCCGCACTATAAGGCGCACCGCATTATAAGGCGCACCTTCAATGAATGGCCTATTTTAAAACTTTTTCATATATAAGGCGCACCGCATTATAAGGCGCATAGAATAGACGCTACAGTAGAGGCTGGGGTTACGTTATGCATCCATTAGATGGAACTGCGATAAAGGGAATGTCGACAAAACAGTCAGATAGGTCAGTCAAACTTTATTAATAGATTACAAACCAGCGTTCTGAAAACTCCTTTCATTCCCAAAATGAACAGCTGTTGCTTCCTCCACTTCCGCACCATTGATTGTTCATGTTAAATTCTCTCGCTGCTGCTCTATGGGCTCTTTGCACCTCAGCTTAATGATGAACATCGAGCCGAAGCCCCGACAATAAGCTGGAGAAAGGTTTTAACATGTTCGCCTCGTTATACACAGATATGAAGGTGAGTTTTACTTTCTTTAAACTTTGTGGCTAACATTAGCTTTAGCTTATGCCGGACATTTTTCTTGTAAAAATGTGCTATCTAAGTATCTAAACATTTTTCATCATTCATTAACGGACAATGTTTTTACCTTATGTTCAAGTATATTACGTGGTTTATTGTCGTTAGTGTCAGAGACCAAGTAACGGGGATTTTACGGTTCAGGCTTTTTGCTTCTGAAGCACAACGAGCCCATAGCTTAACATTAGCTCTGGTGTCGGAGTTCTAGTTCAGCTGACGGTTCAGGCTCAAAGTTGTTGCTTTTAGAAAAATATGGCCGTGTTCCTTAAGGTTTCCGTGTTATTTCGCTTTATTAGTTTTGCATGCTTCTTGTGAAGCAGGACGGTGTTTACAGCGGTTTGTACAGGCGGATCAGTAGCTCGGCTGTCTGGCTCTGGTCTGCTCTCTCGTTCCGTAAACTCTCTTTCAGGCTGAATACAGAAGTGATTCCATGGAAATAACACAGGAGGCTCTTTTACCTTCTTCTTTAGACTGAAGAAGTTGATCCGGAGTGACGTGAAGGCTGCAAACTTTGCTGTGCTGCGTCAGCTTTAACTGGTAGCACGAATATTTACAAGCCATTGTCTTCTTAATTCAGGATCGTTTGGAAATCCATGAAAACTTAAAAGCCCATTATATTAGGAAGACAGCAATGTTCATAGTATTGTTTTATTTGCGTCTGAAATAAGACTTTGTCTTTTCTAGCTGTCATGGTAACTCAAAGCGAAAAAAGAGAGCCGCATTTGCGCTTGCGGTTGTGACGTCAGCGCGGCAGGTGCAAAGAGCCCATTCCCATATTCTACTGTGTGACTGATCGCCTTGAGCTTAAACTCTGCGTTGTAAGCATGTCTCTTAATAGGAGCCATTTTGGGGTCTTTACACAAAACCCAGCTTGCACCGCTGGCTGCATCGGCGGCTGCTTTCCCGTTTCTTCTTCTACGGGGAAAATGAAGTTGGCGTCTGCTTTCCCGTTTCTTCTTCTACGGGGGAAATGAAGTTGGCGTCTGCTTTCCTCCGTTTCTTCCTCTACGGGGAAAATAAAGTCGGCGTCTGCTTTCCCGTTTCTTCTTCTACAGGGAAATGAAGTTGGCGTCTGCTTTCCTCCGTTTCTTCTTCTACAGGGAAATGAAGTTGGCGTCTGCTTTCCTCCGTTTCTTCCTCGGCGTCTGCTTTCCCGTTGCTTCTTCCACGGGGGAAAATGAAGTCGGCGGCTGCTTACCGTAGTTGCGAGACCTGTTGTGGCTCAATATTGGTCCATTTATAAGGCGCACCGGATTATAAGGCGCACTGTCGGCTTTTGAGAAAATTGAAGGTTTTTAGGTGCGCCTTATAGTGCGGAAAATACGGTATATGTCTTTAGCCTTTATCGGATGCTTCTTACACTGAATACGAACAAAGAGAAGAGATCATGCCAAGTTTTGGTTCTGTTCTTGTTAAAAGGAAAGAATTTCTTTCAACAGTTGCCTCATGCTTACCTTGGAACAGCGATTGCTACAAAACCATTGACTTTATTAAATCTATTGCAAGCCAGCTACAAACTTACGTTGTTCGTAGGTTAACAGAACAGAATGCGTATGAAGAACTTTGTTTTTCAAACTAATGCTGCAAAGAACTAAGGCGAGCTGGAACTCATAGAACAGTTCTTAGTATATAACTTGTATATTAGGAATTTTTAACTTGTACTGTAACACAGATAAGTAGCTTGAAACAATGTTGTTTCCACATCCAGGTTCTCTTCAGAAATCCTGACCTCCTCTCGCAGAAATCCTAAGTTAACTGGCAACTTTAAATCCACCCACAGATGTTACTTATTGCATCCATATTGTTCTGTCTCGATTCTATGTTCAGCCCTACAATGGACTGGTCAGCTGCTGATATTTTCATTCACCAGTTACAGCAAAAATAAAACCTGAAATACAACTTTAAGAACTGTTTGGTATAATTGTACATGTAGTTCTTCCTCTTTCAAAGAGTGAGGGCATTTCTTAGCTACAACCACAGCTTGAATCTCACGGCACACGAGAGACCAAGAGGAACAGAAGTGACTCAACCACGTGGCAACAATGAACCTTAACATTCATTGGCTGAAAATACTGCATCACCTCTACCACTGTTGAACAACACACATGGAAGCAAATGGTACAATATTTGCTTCAACTGGGAATTTGAAGTCGTATGTAGCAAGGGCGGCTCTGGCGTTAGCAGTTTGCTCTAGCTACAATGTAGCTTCAGCGATTTGGAGATAAAGCTCTACAGAAGGACAAGCCATTTAGCATCTACTTGTGACTAATTCAGCTGGGCCGTAAGCTTTTTCTTCTATTAGCAATGCTAATGCTAGCAACTAAGGCCGTAAAAACGTATAAATTTCACTTACATCTAAAAAACTGCCAAAGTACAACATGTTGAGAGTGAATATCAGCAGTGCATTAAGTGTTTCAAAAGCAGTTCAAGATGCAAACCATATTCACAGAACAAAGCTGAGGAATCTTCACTGTAAACTAAACAAGACCTGGCAGTGCTTGCTGGGAAGTGAAATGGATTGCAAGGTGCACAATAGGAGGTAAACAAGAACATTTGCAACTCTGACAGCTGAGCTCTCTCCGTCCTTGTGATTCTGCCAGTTCCCTCAAGGAGTTTTGCCAAGAACGTCCTTGTCTGGTCCGTGTTGTCTGCAGTGATGTTGAAAAGTAACCGCTGAGAAGTGAGGACCAAGGCTGAATCCCGGCGATTAGGAAGATTTTTGGTCCCCAGCCTGGACTGCGATGTGAAATGATCATTCAATTCTGCCGCAAGTAGAAAAATGGAAACAATTTTTCCACCACATGGCATAAAATCCACAGCCAATCAAAGAATATTAAAAACAAGCTCCCACTTCTTGCTAAAAATTTACTTGTACGTTAGTTTTGTCTTATTTCAAATGTACCAAGTTATTTGGACCAGGAACTAGACCAAAAATACTTGTGTTTTTGCAGCTCAGCATCTCCTGCACAATTCATGTATTTAAAAACAACCCAGTAAGAGAAGAAAACGAAATCATTTATTTTTAAAAAGGTGACATCACCTGGTTGCACAACTGTAAACCAGTTTACAACCGCAAACTAGAACTGATTCAACTAATGATTTGATTATTGCATTCATTCCTGTATGATTGTTTTTCACTGTAGTAGCAGAGGCCAAGTAGTTCTGCAGATTCATCAGAAGATTTATCCAACCAATTGGAAGTAATAGTAAAAAAAATTTTAAAAACGTGCTCCAGATTTTCTTTCCCTCTCCTTATCCTGGATGTGAGGTTACTGCAGCACTATTTCCTCACTGCATGCGGACTTAAAAAAAAAAAAAAGGGTCTTCAGTTGGAGATCACCGGTGCTAGACTGGGACCTCATATGCACAAAGGAACATCATGCTCCAGATCTGTCCTTGCTCACAGCTGGCCTCTTCTCTCACAGCAGGAAAAGTGGAGTATTTATTTCTGGAGCTTATGTAACTTTCAGAACTGCTGTCCTGAGGATGGTACCTGGCTCCCTGAAGTTCCCGGAAGCCAAACGGGAACAAGTCCCCACCTCACATCACTTTGGACAGTCTTTATCTCTTGCTGACTCAGAACTGCAATGAAGAATCAAGGACTACACATCACTAAAATAGCGATCCAGTTGAGAAATCGCCTCCAGCAGTGTGGAACGGCGCTGTGAGAAGCGTTGTCAGTGTTTCTCAGGACTGACTGAAGTCTTTGAGTTGGACATAAAGAGAGAAACCCTGAAACGTCAGAGCTCTTCTGACAAAAGGAAAACCCCACCCACTCTTTTCCCGTCTCTGGCGCACACTGGGGGACTGTGCTGGTCCGAGCACCAGCCACACAACATTTTCCACTCAGGACTGCCGGCCGGCCGATAGCATTTGCCTTCCTCTTTTGCCTGCAGCCTTCATTTGCATGAGGAAAATGAGCCATGGCCTCTCAAGCAAATAAACAGACTTTCTCTTGACGCTCTCCGAGGAACGAGAAGCACACAGTAGTGAAACAAACTATTTCCCCTTTCAACAGCTTCTTCAGTTATTTTTTTTTTTGTTTGTTTTAGATCATCGAACAAATTACATCAGACAAGAATAACCTAAGCTGGGCAGTTTTCAAACAGGAATTTTGTTTCTCAAAATAAAGAGATGTCCTAACAAACTGTTAAAAATAAAAGATAATGTCACCTGCCATCGGCAGGCCTTGGCCTGATTCCTGCCATACTTGCGTAATCAACAGAACCTGCTTGACAGCATGAAGTAGGCTTGAAGATGTGAAAATGCAACACATCGTGATCTAAAGAAATTAAAGCAAGTTAGAAAGTAATTTCTAAGGGTTTTTTTTGGATACCAGGGATTCACGCTACAAAAACACAAACTCTCACCAAGTCTTTTTGTCCAGTTTCTACTTCATGTATTTCAGTACACTTCAAGTAAAACAAAACTACTTTAAACCTACAAGAAAGATATGCACACTTGTTTTAAGTCAATAATTCTTGAAAAAAGGTGTTTCAAAAAGCCCTACATTCACTTAAAACACATAAAAAAAATGTCTTAAAAAATTTTAAAATCTGCCAGTTGAACCTTTATCTATACTCAAGAATGTTTTTACTTTAAACAAGTGAACTAAAATATATGAACTAAAAACTAGACGAAAAGATTTTGTGCACAGTGAGTGAATCCAGTAACGGTAAAATTGCAGAATTTGGCATTTCGAAGATAAATGTGCTTAATGGAAAAAATTGTTGATTTTAGAGTTAAAGACTGAACTTACAACCTGCCATGGTGCAGCCTCTGCCCCCGATAAATACATAAAAATTGGTATGTATTTACTAACTTTATGTATTAAATATATATGCTTTTTTTTTAGGCCACCCTAAAATCCAGTCTGGCACCCTCCATGGAAATTTTCTGGGCGTGTCACTGGGCATATCCCTTTATACTTGGAAACAATCCATTGTTTCTGAATTAATTCTGCATAAAAGATGTGGCCAGAATCTCCTTTTTTCTTCGGGAAGGAGCTTTAAAAATCAGCCAGCCTTTCAACAGAGCTCTGGCGCCGGTGTTGAAGACAGGCAGACAAAACAGCTGCTGCTGCTGCTGCCACTGACTTTGTATCAAGGAGATAATGGTGAAGTGAGTCACCCCTAAGTCCGAAGCAGCTGTACCTGACAAGCAGCCCAAGTAGCAAGTGGTCCCTATCCAGCCGCTTTCATCATTAATAAACCTCTCCCCTCGCCTGCCGTCTCTCCTTCATCTCCCCCCCGTTTGGGGGTCGGGGAGCTCCGCACATCGCTGACAAAGTCATCATTTCACAGTCTGGCACAACAGGATGCCACGCTGGCTGTCAAGCTCGAGACAAGAGGAGGAATGTTTTACGTCAGGGGAGTCTGGACTAATGTGCTTGTTATATTAACTCTGTATTTTTAATTCTAATATAATAATAGGAATTCTCAAATGGCACTTTAAATGGCACAGCGCTTTCACTGAAGCACTAAGGAGATAATTACTTTCAGAGCGTCAGGAAGGACTGGCAGCACGCTGTTTGTCTGTGCAATTATCCGGCTGAAAATAAACGGATAGATGGACAGAAAGTTGAGAATTAAACTGGTGGAGGATGTTTCCTTTTGAAAAAGAAAAAAAAGAAGGAAGAAATCATCCAGCTTTTAAATTTAGTTAAACTTAATCAAATGTTTCTAGTAGAAACTGAAGAGCAAAGAGAAAACATTTTAAATGATAAAGTGGTTTGTCTTTGCTTGTTCAATCCAAAGTTCTTTAGGAAAAATCAATAACTTGTTGTCACGTTTATGCATCATAATCTGTTACTGTTAAGAGCAAAAATCATTTTAGCATCCAGGAGGAACCACCATCCAAAACAAAAAACAAAAAAAAAACTATGAACAAAATCCACAAAATGAGCAAATCAGAACCAAATCTAGAATAAAGAATCAAAAAATCAGTATTTCCATGTTATCAAACGATACCAGTAGCAAAAAGATTCATTTTGTTTTTCAAAAATCTGAGCAACTTTTGTATTTTCTTCCTTTAGTGTTTCCACGGACAACGGTGGCTGATTATTCCAGCTTTACGTTGGTGGAAGATGAGGTTGCTTTTCTTCCCCACAGCTTCCACAAAAGCTGGAACGCCCTTTTTTTTCCTTCTCCAAAACATGCAGGTGTAAAAATATTCAGAGATGAAGGCTACATTTCTATTAGGTTTTTATTCATGTGGAGCAGCGTTTGGAAATGTGAAATGGGCCTCTGTGTTATTGTCTTCACCAGCTGAGAGTTTCGCGTTTCATCTCCCGATAGCAGACAAAACCGTTCCCTCTGACCAGGCTTACATCCAGTTATCCTTCTCACACTCCATTCTGCCGACACTCATTAACAAAACAGCAAGACGCCTGAAAATATCCGCATTTTTTAGGAGACTGCGAGTGAGAGAGACTGACATGCGATTTGGGCCAATTCCATATTAATCTGTCAACCCTTTTTAGGGAGGCATTGGGGTGTCATGGTGGTGCTCAGGTTGCTACAGGCTGCGTGTTGAAATTATTACTAAACTAAACTAAATTATTACTGAACTAAACAGCCGTTGCGCCGGTTCAAAGTCAAGCTAGTGCTTAGTGTGGGTTAGACTCCACAGGGACTGGCTCTCATCCGTAATCCAGTCCACGGTGTTCATAGACCAGAGCTTAACATGTTGTCATGGAGAGGAGGCTGTTCTCTGGATAGTTTCAGACCCACAGCTGGAAAGTGATAAACATATACTTTAGTCAAATCCACAGAAAAGTGTAAATGCTTTTGTTTTTGGTCAAAAAAGAAACAAACCATTTGAACTCAGCATTGCTCCCCTACTTCCTGTTCAAAACTCACAACCAGTTTCATCCTCAGACTGTCGAAGCTACCTGTCGACCTGTGTAGTTTGATATTTTAAAACATAGAATCTGAGGTTTTGACTAAACAGGACATTTTTGGTAAATATTCAATCTAGAATAAACACATCATATTTCCCTCTATCTTGGTATTTATGTGCATTCCTTTTTATAACTTGCTTCTTTTTTCTAGTTAGTACTTATATAAGTAGTTAAATAACCCTCTTTAAAAAAATCAATCAGTTGCATGTTATCTTGTATAGAGGCTGTATTTCGTGGGTGATTATTAATGTTGCATATTGTCAAGTCAAGTTTATTTGTATATCACATTTCAGCAACAAGGCAGTTCAAAGTGCTTTACACCACAAAAACATCATACAGCCATCAATTATGAAATGAGAAATAAACATAAAATTTTGTCAAATCAAAATCAGCAACCAAATATACATCAAATATGTTGACCAATGCTCCATTTACTACTTGTCAAAGGTCAATCTACACAGGTGAGTTTTAGCCTTGATTTAGAGGAAGTCTGTGTTTCGGCTGTTTCTCAGTTTTCTGGAAGTTTAGAGGAGCGTAGAAACTGAATGCTGCGTCTCCATGTTTGGTTCTGGTTCTAGTGATGCAGAGCAGAACAGACCCAGAACCAGAAGACCTGAGAGGTCTGGAGAGTTGGTACAACAGGTTTTTAATGTGTTATGGTGCTAAGCCATTCAGTGGTTTATAAAATAACACAGATATTCTCTCCCAAATGTGACCTCAAAATCCAAATATATATATATATATATATATATATATATAGAGAGAGAGAGAGAGAGAGAGAGAGAGAGAGAGAGAGAGAGAGAGAGAGAGAGAGAGAGAGAGAGAGAGAGAGAGAGAGAGAGATAGATATATCTATATCTATATACTGTGTATATATATATATCCAACATCTAATATCTAATATCTAGAAAGACTATATGCCTTGGTGGAGAGAGAGAAATTGCATCTCTGGGTTTCCAACCCTGACTTGATCTCAGATCAGCAGACGACAGCAGATGAATTTATGATTAAAGAATTTCATATTACATTACACCTAATGTTAGCTCCCTCTAGAGCACACAATTATATTTCTATTTTGTCTTCATTAACCCATTCTTTGGTGTTTCCATTTGCTGAATGACAAAAAAAAATACCTTCAGTTTGATGCATTGGTCTCAACTAGCCCCTCTTTTGTCCCCCTAAGGATAATTTTGATTACAGAGACTTCAGTGTGCATTTTCTTTGTTGTTTTCAGATGTTTTGTGTATTCATTTTCAATATTTAAAATGTCTTCCAGTTCCAGAGAGAAACATTTGTTAGAAATAAAAGTGTACTGATCTATGAGAGGTTGTACTTGCACTATTATGCTGTTATATTACTTGAAAATGGTCTCAAAACAACAATATTATCATTTGCCGCAATTTCCTCTGGGACAACAACAAGGATCCTCTCTTATCTCTCAAAACATTCAGAATTAAACTAAACTTTTACACTGTGATGATATATGTGACTGAACCTCACAACATCTGACAACCCACTTTTTACACTTGTCACTATTCATTTACTATTTCCTCCCCTAAGGCGACGTTTTATTTTGAAACGAGCGCACACTCATCATCATCAGCATCATTATCACCGCCGCCACCACATCCAGGCAAGTGAAGTGTTTGCTGCTCCGTCATTTTGGACAGGATGAGTCACTGTGGGATGACTGGACCCGTCTTGTCAGTCAGTCCATCTGTAGTGGAATCAAATGGGATGTGTGAAGCAATTACCCGAGTCGCCGATGATGTCAGTTTAATAGATAGCTCATCGCAAGACCCAGGCTCGACTTTTTTTTTCTTTTTCTTTTGTCACACAGAACCAAGCAGATGAAAGAAAAGTGAAAGATGGAGAGGATTTCACTTGATTGTCCCATCTGGCTCTGACAGAAATTGCTGTTCTGCAGCCGATAGGAAAGATTTTTTTTACCGTGCCATGAAAGCAGAGAAGCCAACACGGCTTCTCTGCTTCTCTGTCACAACGCCCCAGAGCTCCTCCCACAACTCAGTCTGACCAAAATCAAATCAGGGCTCTCTAAAGCTCATTGCTCCGGTTAAATCAGTGCCCAACAGTCCTTTAACCACTCCGTGTGCTCCATCAGTGTGACATGTAGTTAAAGAAGAGAGAAGGAGAAACTGCCATCCGCACACCAGAGATCACAGGATCAATTTCAGCCACTTACAGACAGAAGGAATCGATCAAAATCAAGAGAATATCGATTTCTATCCAGATGTGGAACATTGTCTTTGTTTTAGTTTATTTTTCTCCTTCATTTGGACCAGGGTTCTAAGAGTTTTGGGTTTTTCATGTTAGTTTTAGTTTCACTGTGACTTTTCATTTGCTTAATTCAGTAAGAACACACTTGCTAGCTTCTGTTAGTTATTATTAGATATTGTTTAGTTTTTTTTTAATCCTTTGGTTTTGGTTTTGTTGCGTTTATGTGTATGTTGATTGGGTAATGAGTACTCAATACCATTTTAAAAAAAACGTATTCAATTACTGTCGAACAACCAACTGACTCTGGTGTTTTCCCTCCAACTTTTGCTGTCGCCATTTTGCGGACTAGTGTAAGTGCCGTCAGGAGGAGTGTGCAGTACCGTAATTTGCAGTCAGCTGACATAAATTGCTTGTGTCGGAGAAAAGTAAAATCTATTTCACATCAGTTCAAAAGGCTGATGTAGCTCCAGGTAGTTGTACTTTTTCCCCCATTAATTACCGCTTTGATTTAATCCAGTTATTGAAAAATGTTTTCCGGTTTTAGTTAAGCCACAACAACCTTGGTCTAGACACCTTTTAGACAGCGTTTCTGTTTTGAGTGCTTAAAACATTACATAATCAACAATTATGTTGATGATGTTGAAAAATAGTCCCAGTCCAGAGCTGTAAATATAGAGCAAGATTTACTCTGAGGGAACCTGATTTCCCAAAGCCACAAGAAGGAACAGCTTCCAAGAGAGTGTGTTAAAGAAAAATAGGAGAATAATATATGGCCTACTAGGCTGTAAAAAAGCTCTTGAACTTTCAAGAGTTTGATCACAGATCTGCGTTCCCTTTACGTCCCACAGTTATAAAATCACACTCCAGTTCAGGTCTGAGAAATTATGGCTGCAAATTAACAATGCTGCAGTTTCTGACTACTACAGCAGACTTTCATTTGTCTTGAATAGCTTCCCATTTTGTCACATTGCAATGAGAAAATGTTACGTGTCATGTTACAGATTAAAACCGTAATTACAAAGATGTTTTAAATGTAGATGTAGAGTTGCTGTATGTAACTGTTTGAAAGAATAGGTTTTTTACTTGTTTATTAAAACTGTCACCATTAAAACAGACAAATAATCAGTGAAAAGACTGATCTCCTCCAGCTCCTCCCTGAGCTATTATTGCTGTCTAAAGAAATGCAACATCCCTGACCAAAAACAACCAATCAGAGCCAGGAGGAGGGTCCAAATTCTGTCAATCAATCACATATACTTGCTGCTAAATGTGCTAATGGAGAAGAAACAACTTAACATTACAGAAAAACCATTTATCTGCCACAAGAGATTGTGATTGCCAGCGCTAAAACTTCTACCTGCTTTTTTTCATGAACGTGAGAAATTGACTTTCCACGACAGAATTACATTCTGTCGTGGAAAGAACAGAATGTTCTTCTGTTCTTTTCAGAAGAACAGATTGTTCTCTACCTGATTGTTCAGAAGAACAATGTAACTTGTAATATTGTTTCAGGTAAACAATATTACCTGAAACAAGTAATATTGTTTCAGGTTTATTTTTTGTAAATAAATTTTAAACTATGGGCTTCCCACCCCACCCCTCTGATGGATCCACCCTCTTTTTCACAAATATTTGATGTTTTTCTTAACTTTAAAATGCAAAAACAGTTAGAAAATGGTTTTCTTTAAAAATTACAACAATGGGGTGTGCTGTGGTGACGCATGGGTTAAACACAACCCACATATGGAGGCCTTAGTCGCAGGTTCGATTCCCCTTTCTCTCGTTACCCACTTTCCTGTCAATTAACTATCAAATAAAATCTAAAAAAAAAATTTAAATAAAAAATTACAACAAATTTCCAGGAGTGCATATTTAACAATAATAATATCTCTTTTTTTAAAGGTCATGTAACATTTGAAAGTCTAAAAAAAAAAGTCTTATTTAGCTGTACTGAGGGCGAATATGGCATAATATGGCCTATTCCTTCCCCAATTAGATAATTATTGACACAAATCAGTAAAAAATGGTCTGTCTTCACCTGTAGGGTGCCCCAGATAAAAAGTATTTGCCCTTGCTATCAACAAGTTATCTACTTCAACACTAGCCTGAAAACTGCTTCATCCTTTTGTTCTAGCTACAGTGGAAACTTATGGTTTTTAACTCGAATCTCTGGATATTTCCTCTGCATGTCTTTAAAGCCGATGATGTTATTAAAAGCACGGATGACCTACTCACACAGATCCTTCAGTCTCAGCCGCTTTGGCACGAGGAAGAAGCTCCTGGTTTGACATGAGCCTCACATCAGTGAACTCCAACATAAAATCCTGCCAGCTGGTGCAGAGATCTCAGAACCGTGCTTCACTGAGTTATACGGGTCCAGATAGAGCAAGTTAAGACACTGACCTCCCACCAAAATAACCCCACGGGTTCCTGTCTCTCACACGCATTAATGACCCCACACTTCTGATTTTTCAGATATGTGACCATTAGGAGCCATCAGGGAAAACATTGCTTAAAAAAATAACAATGTATTTTACACCTTAACCAGCATATGTTCTAATAAATATAATATTTTTCCATCTCATTAGCAATAATTTTAAGCTTTAAACTAGAAAATGTTACCCCTTTAAACCAACTGAGGAATATGCTAAATTATAATTAATTTTTCACTCTCAGCAATGAAAAAGTTTAATCAATAGAGAGGAATTATTTACTATAAACAAGCTCATATTTCTTGCTAAACAGTTGTTTTGTCCTATTTCAAGCGTACTAAGAAACTAGAACTTGATTTGTGAACTTGATAAGATTTTGTGTTTTTGCAGTGCTCAACTTGAACTTTCACCTAACCTAACATGCTGCCTAACTAGCAAGTTTTCCCCACTATAATCAAGAAGTGGTATAGTTAAAGGTCAGTTATTCATGTATTAATCCATTCTGCTGTTCATCATACAACAAAGCACACAGCAACAAAGGCACACAGGACAACCAGCCACTCACACACCAACTGACTCCTAAAGTCAACTTATACGGACTATTCAATCAATCAATCAATCAATCAATCAATCAATCAATCATTCAAGTGTATTGTATACTCGTAGCACATTTCAGCAACAAGGGAGTTCAAAGTGCTGCACATCAGAAAAACACAACAATAAGAAGTCAACAATCAAGAAATCAGCGACAAACATTACATTCTGACACGTGCCATTATCAAGATAATCAATGCATATCTATTTGACCTATAACCTGCCTTGTTTTTTAGTCAAAGGCAAGAGGAGAGTACCAGGAAAACCCACATGCACACACTGGATGAAAACATTAAGACTTTAACTACGAATTACAACCAGATTCTACAAGGTGGGCCATAAGTTTCCATACATATGTTATATTGGACAACCGTTTTTATTTTTGTGGGACTCTGTGTAATCGCTGCACGTCTTGGACCACTTTGTGGTTGATCTGCAAAATTTCCAGTTTTCTGAAACTTGTAAATAAGTTTTGCCACAATGTCGTGTGTGATGCTCGTTCCGTGTTTTCTGTTAAAGATTCGTGCAGCCTCCAATCCAGCCAATTCTTTGCTCTTTTGTCAAACGCATCTACTTAGGTATCTGAAATATAAAAGAAATATACATTTTACATTCTCCTATGCATGGAAACTTATGGCCCACCCTGTATTTTCTGAAAGAAAAAAAAAAACAATAGTTTGTGGCAATTACTGTTTTAGAAACTTGATTGTAATTTTATTGGAAAACTTAAAC
The DNA here is from genome assembly GCF_001444195.1 of Xiphophorus couchianus. Taxonomy (NCBI): domain Eukaryota; kingdom Metazoa; phylum Chordata; class Actinopteri; order Cyprinodontiformes; family Poeciliidae; genus Xiphophorus; species Xiphophorus couchianus. Next base: position 25,048,579 of record NC_040238.1, read on the forward strand.
TCAACTATTGCCTATATAAGAAGTGTGTCCATTGTTCTGGAATGAGCCGATATCATTTCATCTCTCATCCAAAAGGTTTGTCCCACTGCTTCCTCCCAATTAATCGGTAATGAAATGTGGGAAAAAGTTCCAACAGATGAAAGAAGTAATAATTTTCACAATGAAAACCTTCAATATACTGAATAATCAAATTAGTAAAGCGTACTATGTTTCGCTCTCACAACGGTTCTCTGCCTCTTCTAATTGTCTCTCCACACTAATCAGCGTCAAGGATCAATTGGGCTATCAAAGAAAACCGAGTGTGAGCTCCTTCACTCCTCCCCAAAGGAATATTATGTAAATTACCGATGAAAACTTTTCACATGATAACACACACAGAGCTCTACAACAAAACAGCCTGTCACCTCCTGTCAAACTGCTACAATTACCAATTAGTGACCTGGGTAATAGAAAGCAAGCATAGCGGAGGAGAGAGAGGGAGGAGCAGGTGATACAGAAAGTCAGGATGTAAAATTCAAACAGAACGTCCACTTATGGCATTTATACCAAATAGAAATATAGAAAAATAGATTTAATAACATCCAATTTGATTGTAAATGTAAGAGAAGACAGTGAAATTTAGGTTACTTTCCAGTAATCTCTCCTCCTTGTGATGGGAAAGGAACAACTCCTTGTTAACAGGAAGTAACCTCCGGCACACAGCTCAATGTGAGAGACTCTGAGCAGCCAACACTAGCAACCAAATGTGAGTTTGACAAGACAGAGAGCAAGTATGTAGAATTAATGGTGGTGATTAATTTTGTCCCCGGCTTGGTCAGGGAGAAAATTGTTTAGACCTTTAGACATGAAGTTGCCGTGTTTAAAGGGCTAAACCTCTCCTCGTTTTCTCCTTGACCTCGCCTCGCTGTGTTCCTTGGTTTCATGAAGCTGTGTGTTTACTAATGCTCTCTAACGAACCTCCGAGGCCAGAACAGCTGGGATTAAATCATTTATCAAAAGCACTGAATAATTTTTTCACCCACAGAGAAGGAAGAGGCTAAATATGACAAGCTAAGAGCTAGCTTAAGTAGCAACCCGACATTAGCAGTAACGCAGCTGTAAAAGTTTGGTATTGGTGAATATTTTGTCGTCAGTGTACTGTTAGATGTAAGACTAGAGACGCCACAATGTCCTCAAAATTAGCTGCTAGCATAACAATGACCAAATGTTCAAAAGACATGAAAATGAAAAAGTTTAGATATCGCAGACACATTTAATAGCTAATTTTGAGAGAGAAAGATTAGTGTACAAATTGAACAGAGCCAGATCATTTGTCAGTGTGTCCATTCTTAAAATGGAGAGAAACACGTTGTTGTACGTTTGCATTGCTAATTATAGACAGTCTTGGTCGGTGAGCACAGCAATTAGCAAATTCCACTGGTTTTTCCTTTCCATTTATTTTTATTTTGAGGTTTTGTGTTCTTCTCAAGCTTATTGCTCTCTGATACAGTTTACGACCTGCAGGGCAAATTCAATTAAGCGTTAGTGTATTCTAGGTTTTTGAAAGTTATATAGGAAATATAGCGTTCCCAATGAAAATGGTCGTCTCTTTTAACATGAATATGAATATAGCCAAGTGAAAAGGGATTTACGTGAAATGAGTGGCGGTGTTCATTTAACAGTGGAGTCTATTTTCCTAATCAGTGGACCACCAGAGCTCAGTTTCAGGAGGAGCATAGTCGAGCTCAGGAGGATTAAATGTTATTTTCACTTTAAATAGGAAGAGTGCTGAGCGCTGCCTATTTTAAGAGTTTCCAAACCAGATGCCATATGATTCATTCAACAGGTTTTGTTAATTGAACAAGTTTAGCCCGTTAGGTCAGGTCTGGAACTTTCACCTAAGAAAAAATGTGTAGTAGTAATGGTTTCTTGCTTGAACAAATAATTGTTTTGCTCTTTGGTAATTTTGGAACCATAAAGGAACTGACAGTAAATGTAAATTAGGATACATAAAGCCTCAAAAATTCTGTTTTTGCTAAAAGCTTTTAAAGAGATTGTTTCGAATTTTTGAACCAGGGGTTTTTCTATAAAAAGTTTGAGCTACGATGAACTTCGGCCATATCGAAATCAATTTATTTTCCAAAGATGCAATTTAAAAAGGTCTTTTGCCTCACGAGTTTTGTGATCAACAACTGGATGTTACTGGCTGACAAGACGATGATGACAGAAAGTGGTAGGCATCGGAGTTTTTTAATGACATCGCGTGAACAAATTTATTCACACGTGATTTCAAATAAATTTTTTTATTTAGTGGAAACACAGCAATTGCTAAATTGCGTGTTTTCGACATTTGTGGAATACCGACAAAGTTTTACAAACGTTTGTAATGGAAACAGAGCTGGTAACTTCGGCCAGATAGCGTGGATGTTCCATTTTAAGTATTCCACACTGGAAGATCGATGGTGCTACGTCGCCTTCAGACTCCAATTCCTGTGTAAGTCATCATTTAACCTCACAATGCAAACACCACAGTGGTTCAAAGGTTCACAAAATAGGATTCCCATCAACAGTTTGGAGTTTGAGCTCTGGTGTTGGTGTCTCTAAAACTAATCATTAGCTTCGGCCTCTAAGACCAACACTGTTGAGTTTTATACTGACAGGAGATACAAATAGCCTTTTAAAAATGTTTATATATATATATATATTTAGGTTTCATATTTCTAGAATCTGCTGTTAGAGGTGTTGGAACAAACTTTTGTTGGTCTTTTTTTGGGTTATGTTCTGGTTTGTGTGGGTGGGGAACAAGTAAATTTTATAAATTGTGAGTCAGTTTAAAGGGGCGGTATTATGTAAAATTGACTTTTTTGAGCTTTACATCGTGTTATGATCAATCAAATTTTATTTGTATAGCACATTTCAGCAGCAAGGCATTTCAAAGTGCTTTACATCATATCAAACACAGAAACACAATGCAACATAGAATCAACAAACAAAACATGACATTAAGTAAAGTTCCATCATTAAATTTGTAATTGATTACGTTTCAAATACAATCCTAAACAGGTGGGTTTTTAGTCGAGATTTAAAGGAGATTTAAATGATGTGGGTCAGCTGAGCTCTCTGGTCAATGCTGGTAATCATGTTGTTAAAGGGTTAATAGAGGAGGTGGAGTTTCAGATAGAGCAGGCGTTTCTTAAAGAGACAGAGGAGTTTAAAAAAAGGCAACTTGAACATATAGCATTTTTAAAACAATTGCTATAAAATGTCGCTATATGCCTGGAAAACACATAATACTCCTCCTTTAAATATATCAATTTCACTTAAAATAACCTGAATCTAACAGGTTATTTTCATTGACACAATGTGCAATGAAAATAACCTGGACTATTTTCATAATCCAGGCCCAATGCACCAATGAAGGTACATTGTGCTTTCACATATACAAGCATTTTGCATAAATGCTTCTGAATCTTCATCACATGCTTTACTGAGATCCAGATAACTGCAGCATAAGCAAGATGCAAATCCTACATTCGCTCCTGCAAGTCAAATCCGAAGCCTCCAGGCTCATTGCCTAATTCAGTTGAGGACTCCTAACGAGGAAGCAGCTCATGTTTGAGTTTCTTCTCCGAGTTGCCATGGCAGACTTGGAGTCACCGTTGATCCGGCATCCCACAGGAGAATTTTCTCTCCCAGTGCGTGTGGATTAGGACCGCTGTGTCCAGCAGTGGTCTGGCTCTCCTCTCTCTGCCTTCCACGGTTCTTAATGAGGGACAGATGGCCCTTTCTCATCAGCACCTCTTTCGCTCGCAGTATAGCAGAGCAATGGCCGCATAATGACCGGCACAGCACGTAGCTCTTCATAGCGGAGCTTCCCTCCTAAGTGGAAGTGCAACGGTGTTGTTTGTTTTCAACTCAGGAGGTGACTCAGGCTTCTGAGACTGACTCCACAAACTGTGCCACACAGAACAGATGGGCGAGGATAGTAACTCTTCAGTTCAAAAATCGACACTTCCCCTTTCAGAATAAACGTGTGACCTTATCGAAGTGGGCTGAGAGAGAGCGACTTCCTCTCCTGACTGACAGAGAACAGAACGAAGCCAACAGACCGATGTCACTGCTGGATGGATTTCAGCGTGAGATTTTGTGAGGGAGTTCCTCCTGGTTGGTTGAATACCTGTCGGCACATGTGAGAACAGGTTTTTCCTGTAATCTAATCCCAGCCACCTTTGTGAATTGTAAGGCACATGAAAGCACAGTACAAACAATTGTCTCTATGATGTGACAGTTTCATTCAGCGAGACAATTATAAAAATAGAAAAAGAAATCTCATTAGTGAAAGTGGCTGAGATGTCAGAGCCCGTTTTATAAGCAGCAGACGCCTCGGTATTCGCAGGGGGGGTTAAGGGTCCATGAACAGCTAAAATTAGCCAACACTTGAGATCCCCATAATCCTTAAAAAATGCTTATATTTAATAGCTCAAACACCAAATATACCTTAATATGCAATAATACGCACAGTTGAATAATTAGATATGCTTTATGAAAACATCCAACTCTGAATGTCTCCAAGTTTACTCTGGACTCATTTATAGAGTCGCATATTTCCATGTGCATTTTTGTTCTTATTTCAGTTTATATATTTAATTTATTTTTTTACTTAGGTCATATTTAAATTACTTGTAATTTCACACTTTTGCTATAAATTTTACATCACTAATTGTTATATTTATATATGCTAATATTTAACACTTTGGATAAGAGCAGCTTGTTAACAGATAAGAAATTTCCCCGAGGTTATCAATAATATTCTGATTCCGATGGTTGAGAAGTGGAATTGAAATAATGCATGGTTTAAAGCATATTCATGTGTTATAGTGGCCCAGTCAAAGTCCAGACCTAAATCCAGTTAAGTAATCCAGTAATTTGACTGTAAAGTTCATACCAACACACAAAGTAGCAAGATGTTTCTACAGAGTTGGGGGATTTCTGTGGTTGTTTCTCCCTCACTCACCGACTTCCTTCACTGACATTTAAAAGCACCCACACGCAATACTTTATGAAAATCTATGAATCATTCAACATTATCTGCAAATTATTTACATTCTCATCTCCTATATATCATTTTGTTGAATCCCATTATTCAACCTGCATCTAGAGAAACAATGAGCACCGTCTACTTGTCATTGTCTGTCGGCGGTTATTTAGATGTTGTGTGATTGTTTGTCACAACTGACATCAGCAGCCTATTGTGCTGGTTTGGTTCCAAACAAATTTCCCTTTCAGCATCATAAAGTTTATCTCGCCAAATTCTGCAGAACGACAATGTGTGGCAGGACGAGGGCGAAACTTGTTCGGTAAACTGTGAAATAAAACAGCATTTAAGTGTTGCTTCATTTTTATGTAGCAACACATAAGATGTGGAGAGATGTAAGCTGATGTTTCAAACTACAAGAATGGCATCAGTTAGAAATAATCAACTCAATAATCTTTAAAAAAACAAAACAAGAATTGGTTAAACAATTTGATATTTCTATAATCTGCATACGGAGAACCTTCATTCACATGTTTTGTCCTCTACTTAGCTTGTGACAAACAGCAAATTTTACTTCCTATGTCTTTATTCCAACAATCACTTTCTCCTAATCACTCTCCTGCTTACTGTTGCTGTGTAAACTAGGTGTTCGTTAGCCTGCCATTGCCTTCTTGTGCTATTCATCTCGACTCAAGCCTCACTTACAGCTCTATCAGGGCTTCCTCCCGTTCACTTAGATTCCCTCCAGTTGATTTTCAACCAGGCCAATCAGCAAACAAATGGAGAAGTTCTGAACAATGATTGTGATTTTAGAACTGTAGTTTTAACAATATCAGTATGGTAGCTATGCTTCCAAATATTGAATTAAACACCAACAGCCGACTTGGTTATTTCTCTCTTCACAGTAGAGGAGAGTTATTTACAGTGGAGGCAATTTCTGGTAAGCTTCATAGCGTCGACCTGGCGCATTACGGACGTCATGATGTTCAAAGATTTGAATACCGTTTTAGAATATAACCTTTTAGAAGCTTTAAACCTCTCCAAAGCTAGGGCTAGGTTTAGCCTCTGGTGGAATTTGTCTTTCTAGTAAGCGATTTCCTTTCAGGACGTTTTTTGCAACAATGCAGTAAAGAACTTTCTTTCCTCAAAGTTTGTTCTCAGCTGTTTAGAGAGCAGGCCTTGCTCAGCCATAACTGAGACTTTCTACTTGTGTTGCTTCATGATCTGGCCTGTCTGGTCATGCTCTGCTCATCTTCTCTCAGGGATGTCCCTCTTCCCCCACTGCCTCCATCCTCAAAACAGGCCCTGCTACGGCGGTTGAATTTTAGGAGAACAGGGGAAGATTACACGACCTTGTGAGGCTCTAATGAGCTGCCACGCTGTCAGACGGATAATTAACCGTGATCATTTGTCACATCATAATATCACTGGAGGCTCCCCTGCAGACTCATAGGCTGACATCTGAGTGTTATGTCGCCACGGCTGCAGGTGGGAGCAGATGGAGTGGAGGAAAGGGGAGAGGAGAGGAGGAGGGAAATTGATGGAGGTCGGCGATTAGGCCAGCGGATGTTGATACTTTGGGGAATGCTGCTCCTCTGTGAAGTTTCAATCTTTTAATAGTCTCTGTAGTTTTTGCCCGGCAGGCTGTTGGGATTCCTGACAGACACCTCATTTCTTTTTAAGATTTCCCTTCCGCGTTGTCTTTTTCTCTGTCGAGAAAAACCAACATCGCGCTACCGAACTCTTCCTGTGACTGAGCTGTTCAAATAAACACATGCAACTTACTCACTCACCGCTCTGCTCCCTCCGAGAGTTCAGTTCACTGCTGTGAGACGTGAAAGACTTTTGTGATGCAATGCTGGAGATCAAAGCAGCAAGGAATGCACCAGGAGAGCACCTGCAAGAGGAGGGATATGTAGGCACAGGTAAGGTGTAAACAGATTCCAGATTCCTAAAACGTACACGCACACACACAAATTGGACAAACCACAAGAAGAGTTCACATCACGTCTGTAGGAGGTTCGAAATGAGCAGACTGTCCAGTTCACCAAGCTAGAAGCTTAGCAGGAGCTTTCTTAGCTTTAGCTAGGCGTCCCTGTCACACATGCCAACATGTCTCTACACACAGTGGGTCTCCATCAAGAACAGCAACCACCTTCCCTCTCTTAAACCGCAGAACCGGCACAAGACATAAACAAACTAGGGTTCTCCCCCAAACTATCAGGGTCCTCAATGCTTGAATTCCAACAAAGGTCAAGGATTTTTTATATTTGTCTATTGAGAATGAAAATATTATTACAATTTATTGTCATTATTGGTCAGGAAAGTGATGGACCTGAATGCAGAGAGGCAGATGCGGGGAGTAGATTAGGTAATTCAATGGCAAATTAAGAACAAAAAACTTACAAAAGCCACAAGGAACACAGGGAGCCAGAGCAGAACCAAAAAAAGGGCAGGAGATGAGTTTCAATACTGAGAGAGTGAATGCTGGAATAATAGAGCAAGGCTGATTGGATAACAGGTTGCATGTGTGAGGGGAGAGAGCAGAAGACAGAACATGCCATGAGCAGACTGAGAGAGAGAGAGAGAGATATCATTGTGTTTCAAAGTGAAAGGTGTTCAAAAAAAGGAAAACGAATGAATACCGATAGAGGTCGATATCAGTTAACCATTTCCTGGCTTGGTTTGCTATACTAGGGGTTTCTGTGTGCTGCAGAGGCCATGTAATTGTTTTTGTTTGAGTTCGCAGTAAAACGTGACAACCAAAACTACACAAACACATCACTCTATCTATGTTAACACTGCTGAGTAAAAAAGGTCAAGATGAAGATCTACATGTTTATTCTCTGCTCTTTGGCTCGAACGTTATTTGCAGCTGTGTTGTAGTGTGTTGCAAAAACGGTTACATTTTCCAATGAAAATAGGCAGGTAAATGTTTTATAGTTTGCAAAAAATTGTTTTACAAATAAAAAATTCAGAATTTCGGTCACTTTTTTCCTTCTTTAGCTTGATAGCTCTAACAAAATCCTTCCTAAGTCACTTATTATAAAGTATAAAGTCCAGTTGTGTGTAATTTAATGTTTAATTTCCCTTTGGCATAAATGAAGGAATTTTGAACTGCAATTGAATTTGAAGTAACATGTCAATATGAGATCTAGTTCAAGGAGTAAGATTGTTATTTGTGAGAGCATTGTTCAGTTTAATTTGCTGTTTAAGACATTTAAAACATAGATAATGTTGTTCATCAGTGCACAAGCATTGGATGTTTCAAGTTTCCACATTCTACCTAAAACACACAGGATTGCTACTGGTTGCCAAACCGGATAAGACGTCGCAGACCGCGTATGTATGTGCATGTGCTAAATGCGTACTGCGAGTTTCAAGACTCTTAAGAGTGTGAAAGCAGCCCTCTGGTGCCAAACCCTGCACATATTGTACGTCAGTGTACTCAACTACACAGCCTATAAACCATCTGAGAGGAGCAACTGAAAAACACAGCACATTCTGAGCGGAGAGGAAGTTTATGTAGGACAGAACATGCCATGTCATTTGAGCTTTCAAAAGATATGATGCAGAGAAAAAGCAGAAAAAATTGGAGCGAACATTGATGCAAATGCATATATGGGGAGGAATGGGATGCTGTCAGAAATGTAGGAGAGCTTTACTGGAATTTTACCTGAACTGACTTACTGAAAAAAGGAAATTATGAAGATTGGGCTTCCAGGATTTGCACAGGAGTTATCAGATTCGCAGTGTCCAGTATATGTGCAGAGAAAAGTTTCAGGGGTGATCATTGGTGTGTGTAAGAAAGTCTCTTAAAAACAGCAGAGCAGTTGAAAGGTGGAGATTGGACCATCAGGGCGAGGTCAGAGCATCATTCATGTCAACTTTAACAAGCAGAAAATCAGTAGATGTAGTCGTTCGAATGAAAAGAGGTCCAGAATGGAGTGCCTCATTATGTGTCTGACTAGGAGAGAAATTACCCTTAATATGACCTGACATCCAGTCTGCCCTGTTTCTAAAGTTTGACATTTTTAAATTAGGACAAATCTCAGAAAGCTGTATCATTTTATAAAAAGATTGGACAAGAGTTTTCAGCTTGTCTTGTACTCAAGTTATATTCTGGAGATGCATGACATACAAATACATCCAATATGCCCCAAGACAGTATACTTTACTGGACCTTGTTTGGTATAAACTGGTCCAAAAGGGAAATCCAGACATCCTTCTCTCCCAGCATCTCTCTTTGGTTCACTTTGGGCTTAAGAGTCACCTTAGGATGTTCCTGGACCAGAAGGCAGATTTGTCACTGTAAGCTTTCTGCAGCAGGAACATCATCTAGAACAGGAGTCTTCAAATCCAGGCCTTGAGGTCTGGTGTCCTGCAACTTTTAGATGTGTCCCTGGTCCAACACACCTGAATCAAATGGTTGAATTATCTCCTCAGTATGCAGCCGAGTTCTCCAGAGTTCTGCTAACGGCCTCATTATTTGACTCAGGCATGTTAGAGAACAGACACCGGACCTCGAAGCCTGGATTTGAAGACCCCTGATCTTGAGATTGTGCTGTACAAGACTACATAAAAAAGGGAGAACATGAATGAAGAAGGGCAGGAGATCATTTATCATGTCTTGACAAATGATTTAGACTGATATTACAGAATGTTGTGGGTGGGAGCCTGTCTTAGATTATCTTGTCCCAGGCAAGGCTGTTAGTTGGTCTGCTGTCGATCGTGATCCACAAAGGAATGTCGTCAAACTGGAAAAAGGGGAGCTTCACATTTCAGCTCTGCTCTGTCTTCAACATGACAGGTTGGAACAGACCCCTCATTACAGCAGGCAATGCCCTGATGTGTCTACATTATGGCCTACTTTATAATGTACGATGATTAGCAGAGCTTGGTCACTTGGTGCCTATTCTACTCTTGCCACTTAAAACACTTAGTTTAAGTTTCAGACAATCCTTTATTTCTAATTCCTCTTAGGTTTATGTACATTTTCCCCCTTTTTGACCATTTGCTGTTTAAACATCAGTCTTGCTTTTTCACAGTCCTGTTTTAAACATTTTCTTTGGTCTTCTATCTCTATTTTCATTGCTTTTCATTTTGGTTCTCACTACCTGCATTCCTTTATCCCATATGCAGTCACTGGTCATTCTGATACAAGGTTGGACTCGCTTTTGCTTTCAGAACTTGATTCAGAAAGGTCTCAGAAACATTCACCAAAGATTCTGGTCCATATTGACATGTTAGTATCACAAAGGTGCTGCAGAAAGCCAGGTTGAGATGATTTGAGCTTTGGCACAACACATTATCCTACTGGAAGTAAAACAGCAGGTGAGTTTTTTGTTGATTTTTTCTCCTCCATTTATCATGAATGTGTCATTTTGAATCTCACATCCTCAACGCTCCCACCTTATTTGCATAGCACATTTAAGCAGCAAGACAGTTCAAAGTACTTGACACTATAAAAACAGGATACAGTAACCAATTATGAAACAGCAGTAAACATTACTTTTTGTCAAATCCCATCAAGTGATCTTCAGGTGATGGAAGGCCGTCTTTATAACCGTCTTTATGTGGCCCTACACTACATCCAAATGTCATGCCTGATCTCTAGTTTTTAGCTGTAGCAACTGAAGCAGTGCACTGACTATAGATTGTTCCTCTTTAGGAACACAGATAACATTTTAAATTTTGTTTCTGTTTGTCTTCTACACTTCATTTAAGAATCAGAGAGTCAGTTGCATTCCTGTAGGAGTCAAGTTCAAACAGAAAGCAGCGCAACTCAAAAGTACACGAGACACTTTCCAACGCAGCTGCACTGATTTTGCTTTTTCTTTACAAAAGCCAGACCGGAGAAAGATTTGGTGGACTTAAAGTTGCATGTCAAACTGGATTAGCTCAATCTCCATGTTCCTTCATGGTTGCCTTCTTTGCTGGCCGTTCGTTACGTTGTGCTTTTGCAGCTTATTCCTGCTGCTGTCCACATTCAGATGGCTGATGTTGCTTTTCCAGCGACGGCTCGGCCTTCTCCACCCACTAAAAGGGTCATTTTTACAGAAAGCAAACAGCTCGCAACATCAACATACCTACGTTTCCTGCTTTTGTGGACACTTTAGCAAATATCAAACACACTTGTCCACCCACATGTTTACAGCATTAATGAACACGATAAAATCTCTCATCACGCATAAACACACGAAACCATCCCAAGCGCTATCTTTCCCCTGAATTATTTCCATCTAGGTCAGATAATTCCTTCGTTATCACGCATCGAAGCAGCTGTCCAGCATCAGAGTGCTCCCAATCTCAAGTTGGACCACACACCCATACACACACACACACGCAAAAAAGGCTGAGGTGTTAAAAGTTAGAAGGAGGTCTCATCACCTTTGTGAGAGTTGGGCTGTGCAGCATCAACCCCGCCCCCCTGAGAGCAGCCACTGCCCACGTTACAGCCTTTAAATAAAACACTGCCCTGATTATACCGCAGTCGTACCGGCACAGAGCTCCATTTCAGACACATGCAGCAGAAGGCAGGTTGCCCACATGGCCTAGATGTGAAACGCAGCACGGTACAAGAAATCACAGAACATGGGACAAGATGGTAAGAGTATGGGGTCTCGCCAAACAGCCTATCCCAGCTGCAGCTTCCCAGTGCTGGTGAAGATGTTGCCTTTCGGACGCGTCACCTCTTTTGTCTCATTAAAAGCACAAAATGTAAGTGTGCTGAATTGATATTTCACGTGAAGGACCAGCACAAAGTAGTGCATAATTATGAAGTGATAGGAAAAAAGGCATGGTTTTTAAATAATTTTATTATTATTTTCTTTTTACAAATAAAAATGTGGAAATCTGTGGAAACATATTTTGGCAAAAACAGCAGATCTTTTAGGTACAGAATAGGATTAGGACAAGTGAAAAATAATATGATTAAAGTCAGAATTATGAGACAAAAAAGTCAGAATTTGCTTCCATGGCCCTAATTTTCCACGTTTAGTCGACGTCTCTTACCAACCCTTCACATCAAGAAACAAAGATTAGTTTCCCATTCTTCTCAAAATAAATCAATCTCAGTCAGACTGGATGGAAAGCATGTGTGTACAGCAACTTTAAAGTCTATGCAAAGATTCTTAACAGAATATATATGTCTGGGCTTTGATTGGGCCATGTTAACATTTGAATATACTTTAATGTAAAACATTCTTCTCTAGGTCTAGTCTAGACATGTATCTGGTGTTGTCCTGAAGGAACTCTACCCTCCGTCCCACTCTAATTGTTTTGCAGCCTAAAATAGATTTTCCTCCAGCACTGAACTGTATTTAGTTGCAAACATCTTCCCATCTACTAGGACCACCTTCCATATCCCCATTGGAGAAAAGCATCCCCACATTTCACTTTTGGGATGGTTAATACAGAACAAAGTAAAATGCTGTTTTTGTGCCAAACAGAAATATTTACACCCAGAAAATGTTACTTTGTCCAAGCAGATCACCTTCTGTCACATGTTTTGCAGTGTGGGCTACATGGTTTGAGTGTGTAAGTTAACGTTTAAGTCTTTCGCTGCATCTGTCAGGGTTTCTTGATGGATCATCCCACGTTCAGCTCCACCTAACTCCCCATCACTAGTGAGCAGTCGGTTCTTATGGAGTTCTTGTCTTTCAACAGAAACAACTTTACCGGAAAAGCAATTAGGTAATTTACTGCTCTGGTGGACGGTAGATGCGGCAGTCTGTAGGACATTAGTTGATGGCTGGTCAACCCAGAGCATGCTCATCATTTGCCTACCAAATATTGGAGAGCAGTGTCAGACACTCCATGCAAACAAGGCTGAGATAATATGAGCAGAGGCTGGCACACACCCTGTCAGGATGTATAGGACAAGTGTTATGTGTGACAGATCCCACTGAGAGATGTCTAAACTACCAGGGAATATATGTTCAATAGCCACCATACACACATTCTGCTTTTAATTTCCTTTTATGCAAATGGAAGAAAAATTCATATAGAAAATGGTGTAATACTTGTAGAAGAAGTTCTGCACTCGTTTCACTAGTTCAAAAGTCTACAGTTAGAGTTTGAAGAGGTGAACTTTGGGCTGAAGTCCATTACAAACACATATATTGATGAGGACTTTGCATTTTACAAGCAGTTGCCAGGACACCTTCTGAACCTTCTTCATTGGAGCAGCACCCTCATATTTGCAAATGAAACAAAAACACATCCATCAACCTGTCACTACTTGCGAACGAGACACCAAGATACTCAAACTCCTCCACTGGAGGCAAATGCTGAGCCCCAGCCCTGGAGAATCTAGACGAACTGGTTCAGGTACGCTCCAACACTAACGTCTGGTCGTGAGATGTGGATATATGATGTTTTTGCATAGCAGCTTCCTCCGCTGTGTTGTCAGGCTCAGACGTAGCGATAGTGTAAAGAGCTCCATCAACTGGGAGAAGCTTGGAGTACAGGCTGTGGTCCTCCCTAACCCTTACTTCAGCATGTAACTTTTATAAAAAATCTGGGGGGGATGAGGTCTGCATGTTAAGAGACAAACTGTGGAAGAAAATAATTACAGCCAGTCAAACTCTTAAACAAAAACAACCAATCAGAACCAGGAGGAAGGTCTTAGCTCTGCTAATCAACCTCATGTACACGCTGCTCAATGTGCTAATATCAGAGAAGCAATATACATTTCCAGGAAAACTCTTTATCTGGTGTCATCCATGGTCATGCTGGACAAATCTTAAGATCCTTCTTGAAGAGACAGAAATATTACAGAGAAGATGGGTGACTTGGTTTTAAAAGTGTGACCATCTGTAGAAAAGATATTTAAAGCTGAAGCAGAACTGGAAATCACCCACAGATATGCCTGAAAACATGATCCTCCTGGACAGGTGAATCCAATAGAGATGCTGTCTGTGACATGAGACGGACTTAACCAATGCTTCACAGCCCCCGTTAACGTCGAGCAGCTAAAAGTGAGAAGTGAAGACACCTTCCCCTCAGAGTATAGCAGACGGCTACAAGTGTCTCACTGAAGGCATTTGAACCAGACACACAACATATCCTCCAGTTAGAAGTGGGTTTTCGTTTATGTCCTATGAAACAAGGTTAATTGTTATTAATTACTCACAATAAATCACTCTCCAGAGAGAAAATGAAACAAGGTTAGAAGATAATGTGTGATTAATCTGTCACGCTAAACAACCAAATATTTAAAGGGGGTTTTCATTACCTCAGTCAACCTCATCTGAGCTAACTCCACAGGATGCAATGAGAAAATGTTGTATTCAGTGATAGCGGCCACGCCGTCAGATACCCCCTGTAGCTCCTACTGCTCTCTAATGCAGTTTCTGACACCAGTAACATAAACAGTCCAGGCGTGAGGACTCTTTCCCTTCCAGTTTGCAAAATGACATGTCAATTAAAGTAAAGACTATGGTCTTAGGCAGATCATGATCCACCTTTCCTTTTTTTTCTCCCCTCCAGGGGGTCTTTTTGTGGGCTCTAGTGTCCCTTATATGAAAGTAGGCTTACAGGAAAGGGGGGAAGACATGCGGCAAATGTTGCTTGGTTCGGGAATCGAACCCGCGACAGCCACGTAGAGGACTGAAGGCCTCCAAACATGGGTGGCGTTATCCCCTACGCCACCACAGCACGCCCATAATCCACCTTTCCTAGTGGAGGCAGGCTGCCAGGAGGAGGGTGTGGATAAACACACACGCAGGTTTTCTGCTACTTTCACTGTGGCCAATTTCCTCCTCAGGATCCCAAGCACATCAATTCCAAATAGCGACATAATTGTCGCACATGGTTTGCTGTTGCTCTCAGTTTAAAGGTTTAGAACGTTTTCATTATTCTAGGTAAATTTAAACAGGAGTGTGTTTAGTTAGACACAGGATTGTAGTGCGGCATCCCTAATCGGGACATTTACAGAGCCCATTCTGGTAATTATGACAGTAGGTCAAAGTGCAACGGCATTAAAAATGAGTCTCTGTTGTATTTGCAGAATGAGAGACACCTGTCCAATAGGCGTTGCTCAAATGTGATCCTGTTCTTACTATGCAAATTCCCAGACAAGCAGCTTGCAGCTCTGCTGTTTCTCCGTCTCTCTCTCTGTCCTCTGAAAACGAAACAAGTCTCGCAGAGAGCAACGTACCAGCCCACAATTTAACTTTGGAGTTCCCAGAGTCTAATCTAAGTGATAATGAGGAAGTGTATTGGTTTGATGATAAGGATGTGATTAGTCCTCCGATGAAGCAAAGATGAGAATTTACCTCTGAAGCCAGCTTTTCCTGGAACAAAGCCACAGTTGTAATTAGACATAAAGTCTCAGAAGCAGAGGTGGAAACAGGAGGCTGGAGTAGTTTTTGATGCGATAAGTCCGCAGTAATAACACGCAACACGTGAAAGATGCAAAGTTTTAAGTTGGGCTGAAAAGATGTTTCTTGCTTATGCTACTTCTTATTGTTTTCACATTTCATCACGTTACATCCACCTTCTTCAGTGTATGGAATTAAGGGTTCAACTAATAAGTAGTGAAGGTAGTGAAAGGTAAAAGTTACATTTTTGCAAATCAAGTTTAAATATTGTGGCATGCCCTTTGCAACTTAGACAGTCTGCTTCTCAAAGAAAGAGAAAAGGAGAGAAAAATAAGAAAGAAAGAAAAAGAGAAAAGAAGTTGTACAAATAATTTTTTTTTAAATGTATAACCTTATTCTGCTTTAAACTCCTTCACAATGCTAACCCTTGACCTCTCTGCTGTGGTCCTTGGTCTTCATTATGACGTGTCCAGTGATGTTCACTAGCAAACCTCTAAGGCCGAACTACACACACTCTGAGTCTATTAAAAAAACCAGGTGATGTCTGGAGACAACTGGATTTTATTTAGGGACATTCAATTAAAAGGGAGAGAAAATAAATGCATGCCACACTTTTCAGAGAGTTTTGTTTCCACTCTAAGTAGTACCTTTTGTAAAATCCCTGTCAATAACACTGAAGTGTGTGTGGATGTGACATGACAAAGTGCAAAAAGTTTAGTGTAGGGCTGTCCAAAGTGTGGCACGAGGGCCATTAGTGGCCCATAGACTGATTTTGTTCGGGCCCTTCAACTGCAGTTCAAGAATGATACAAATTTTATCCATAGAGGACAGGTGGGGATTTATTTGTAATTCGGCTAAAAAATTTTACCCACATAATTTTCATACAACAGAAAACGTTTAGTACAACACAAAGTATTCGTCTTTTTATAATCAAACTTTTGTAACCACATCTATCCAGACACTTTGCCACGATAAAATCAGCTTTTATTTAATTTATTAAACTCGATTGAGTATAGCAAGAATTTGAAAGGATGAGACCCAAATCTAGTCCTTATGTCTGAGATTAAAAACAATTTGAAAACTAGATGCTGTCCCTTTAATACAGCAAATTAATAAACAAATCTATTTTTTTTTTTACATTTTGGGATCTACAATAAATAACAACCTCTTACCTACAAAATAATTAATAATCTAACAATTTTATTTTTTATTTTAATTTCATTTTCTTGGCCTGTGAGTACTTCTGACATGACGATTTAGGCCCACGTGACAATAAGGTTGGACACGCCTGGCTTAGTGGGTGTGAAGATGTTTGCAACAGAGGCATTGCCACCCTCTGTGTTGCTCTCACACAGGTGGGCCTGACACCCGACTCCTACAGCAGCTGCCACTGACAAAGCAGCAGAAAGCCTGCCTCCTGCGGGGTGAGTGCATCAGCAACGGTGATGATTTGGAAGCGAGAAGTCCCAAACGTAAGACAGTCAAACAGGATTTCGGTTTGTTTTTCAGCTAGCACAACACAAGAGACGCGGCAACTCTGCTTTGACTGCTTGTTTATTGAAATGTCTGCTTTCAAGGCAATTAGCAAACAGACGGAGAAGTTGTGAACAACCGCAGATAAGAAATATACCTGGTGGTGGAGTTGGGGATATGAGCTTGCAGCCATGCTTCATAGAAACATAATAATACTGCATTCCTGGTATTCTGGCTGGGCACTTTTTAGTGTTGATCAGGTTATAATGCTGATCAATTTGACTTTTAGAATTTATTTTGATGATCTGCATTTGTATGATTGCTTAATTTGATTTAAAATGTGCGCAACACGATGGGGATCAGCAAGTGAAGGAAAAGCTGTCTAGGAAATCTATATACAAGAAAAAGAGAAAGGCAGCAATGTACGCTGCCTTTGAGCTGGAAACCTTGAAAAGTCAAAAGATTTCTGGAGAAAACTCTGAACAACAAGTTTCCGTGACAGAAATAGCTGAGAATCAGACAGCCACCTTCACAGATGAGATTTATAAAGATGAAACTGTGATCTCTAAACTGCACCAGGACACTGGAGAAGATTTCTGAAACACAACAAGATGGGGATCAGCAAGTGGAGAAAAAGCTGTCTAGGAAATCTATATACAAGAAAAAGAGAAAGGCAGCAATGAACACTGCCTTTGAGCTAGAATCCCTGAAAAGTCAAAAGATTTTTGGAGAAAACTCTGAACAAGAAGAAGTTTCCATGACAGAAATGTCTGAGAATCAGACAGCCACCTTCAAAAAAGATATTTATACAGATGAAACTGTGATCTCTGAACTACACCAGACCACCGAAGAGGAGTAGGTCTCTGATTTTGTCTTCTGGAAAATACAACAAAATGAGGATCAGCAAGAGGAGAAAGAGCTGTCTAGGAAATCTGAATATGAGAAAAGCTGCTGGAAAACTGGCCAAGATGGACACTTCTGAAACTCAAAACTCTGCCAAAAATGCCAGTGATGTTTGTTTGTACCGCTGTGCTGGCCATTAGGCATACCAGGCACCTTCCCAGTTAGCCACAGTCTAGCAAAGCCATTGTTTTTTGTCAAATGTGCTGTTGCTTTAGGTTTGAATAATAATACAAGAGGACATTAACTATTAACCAGCTCCCTTTCATTCATACAGAGGATCCATTGTCAGTCCAGGCCATTTGGTGAGAAAGGTTCCTGAGGCGGTTGGTGGTGGTAAGTGGGAAAGGGGTAGAGAGGGTTCAATAAAAGTGAGGGAATTAAAATATCAGCTTTCATGGCCTTGACTCTACTGGACCATCCACATTCAATCTAAATGAGTTCTAGTGCAGTGAACTCTTAAGAACATTACATCGCTGCACGCTAATATAGCTGCAAGCAGTCCACTGCAGCACATTGCTGTGCAGCAAACTGTGACCTGAATCTGGACCAAAAGGCTGCGGCGTGAGAGGAGCCATGAGCTGCCGCACTGCCTGCAGCCATTTTGATCAGGTCGGAGTTTTGTACCAAAGGGAGAAGCATATGCAAGTTACTTGTAGCAGTGTCACCTTTCTGATGGTTCAAGAATACCTGAGCTAGCACAGAGGTAATGCAGAGTCTGCTGCTCAGTTAGGATGAACTCTTTAAGTTTTAATCAAGCTCAGCAACGTTTCCAAGTGAGACTCATAAAATGATGTCGTTTTTACACAGAAACGGGTGAAGAATTAATCAGTTGTCCAAACTGAGCTCAGTTATTGAAAAAAATTATGTTTAATTATGTTTTATGACCTCAGAAGAACTGCAGAACACAATCAGGCCAGCTAGGTGTAAATTTAGTATTACTCCCCAGTAGGAGCAGTTTAAACTACCAGAAGAAAGGCTCTGCACTATCTCACCTCCTGTCTTTATTTCCCTCCATTGCTCCTCGTCCTTGATGTCTTATCTATAACTTTAATAAACTGCAGCAGATTTGAGGTACAAGGAGTATCCAGCCAGTCCTCTTGGTTCTGCTGAACAAACTTTGTCCCAGTTGGAGGCAAACCTCTTGTACTAAATGTCTTGTTTTGATTTTCCTTCAGCTCCAAATGTTCAGTTGGCAGTGTACACATGAGTAAAGTAGAAGCATACAGGTTAATAAGAAGTACTTGAAAACCTTGTAGGATATGGAAAATGCTTAAGGAACCATTCCAAATACATTTATTCTTCCTGTAATCATATCTTTCCAACTTTATTGAACTGTACCTTTCGCTTCTTCCTCAGGTACGCCTTTGAAATATGAGCAGAATGAGGATAGGGTGGGCTTGTTGAAAAATGCATGAATGCCTTGGTAGTTATAAAGTCCCACTTTTA
This sequence comes from Xiphophorus couchianus, assembly GCF_001444195.1. NCBI lineage: Eukaryota > Metazoa > Chordata > Actinopteri > Cyprinodontiformes > Poeciliidae > Xiphophorus > Xiphophorus couchianus. The sequence continues at coordinate 25,067,740 of NC_040238.1, forward strand.
TGCATAAATGCTGACAGAAGAGAAAAAGTTGTATCTATCAACAAAAAATCTAATTCAATGAGTTTGTCTTTGAAATAAAAAAAAACTTTTAATTTTATCCCATATTTACTGTACTCTTCATTCTGTTCTTTTTGGAGGAAAAAATAGGATTGCCAGTTGGTCTTGGTTGAAACACAGCAAACCAGCTCTGGTTAATCAGGAATCTTGATATGTTTTTCAATTTAAACATGTACATATTTTCTGTCAAGAATATTCCTTATCAGTATCTTCTAATCTGGGAAGTAGAACAGGAATCTCATCAAAATCATGAATCCTTGTGGACAGCAAAGTTGAATATATGTTTAGGTTTTAAAACTTTTAAAGCCAACCTAAGCCAACACATTTACACCATTTATTAAGATGGTGTAAATTCACACTTACACCATTTGAATAAATCAAAAAAGGATTTTTTTTTCATTGAGCTCAGGGAAACCAGCACAGGAACAACTAAAGAAACAGAAAATTATTGGGAATTATAACAGAGGGGTCTAGGGCAGCATGATGGAGCATACAGCAGGGAGTGGATGAAAAAGAGGAGCTTAAATAATGTGGGAAAAGTGGAAATGACAAAAGGAACCAGAAGGGCTATTTACAGAAGATGGATAGAGCTGGGGAAGGGAGCAGACAGAAGCAAATAAAGAAATGATAGACAGCTGCGATGAAGAGTAGAATGGGTGATGGTGAGGTGAATGAGACATGAACCTAATATACCAATAAACAGGGAGAAAGAAAAGAAAGTAAAGAATCAAATACAAAGCACAAACAATTAGAATAAATGAACTGACAAGGAAACATCACAATTTTCAGTATCTTCTAATCTGGGAAGTAGAACAGGAATCTCCTCAAAATCGTGAATCCTTGTGGACAACAAAGTTGAATATATGTTTAGGTTTTAAAAATTTTAAAGCCAACCTAAGCCAACACATTTACAAAATATAAGGAAATAATAAAATTATCAAATACAGCAACTCAAAAGCAGAACTTGAGGGGAGTCATCTTAGGTCCCTCCCATTGAAGCATTTGGATATGCACATTTTCAGACACCACACAAGAAAAAAGTTCTCCCCAGATGATGAGTCAAGAACAAGCTGCAAGAACGGAGTGACATTACTTTTCTTTCTGCTCTGGTTGAGAAAACTAATTTTTCTCAACCTTGTGGACAACAAAGTTGAATATATGTTTAGGTTTTAAAAATTGGACAACATAATTTTTTTTTTTCATGTTGCAGAGTATGTTTAGACAGGGGGTTAAATGCCAGAGGCTAAATGCTAACGGCAAAAAAAAAAGTTAAGCGTAATGGTAACAGGCAAGTGGATAAAGGTCAAGGAACGGTCTTGGATCACTCAAGTCCAAAGACAAAGAGAAAATGGAAAATGAAAATTGGTGAATGTTAAAATTCAAGTGTCTAAAGGCCAAAAGCTGCATGCAAATTCTAAAATCAAAGCACAGATAGGGAAAAGGAAGTAAAAACTAACCAGCAAATGTTAAAAGCAAAGGTGAAATTGCAAATGGCAAAGGGTAAGTGGTCATATTGTAGTTAATTTCAATAGGCACTATAATCCAGAAAGTGTAAGTTGCTGTTTTGTTAAATTATTTGGGATATTTCAAATCTCTGTCAGTTTCAGTAATAAATATTCATTAGAATATAAATGTGTATTAATCTTTGAGAGTGTGCTCTTGCGTTTTCATGCCACTACCATTATATTACTTGAAAATGGTTTTAAAACAACAATATTATCGTTTATCGCAACAACTTCTGGGACAATTTATCGTCCAGCAAAATTTGTTATCGCCACAGGCCTAGCAAGCTGTATGTTTGACAGAACACAGCTGTGGCAAAATCTCAGAAACTTGAAACAAGAGGCAAAAGTACCAGAAATTGGCAAAAAGTAGATCAAACTAAAAATGAAACAGGAAGTGGAGAAAAGTCAACCAAAAAAAATCACAACCTTTTTTTTTCTTTACTCACGTCAGTATATCAAAAGTTGAGAGAGAGAAAAAAAGTGCGATTAAAAAATGAGAAGAGAAGTAGAAGAGGCGGCGCTGTCTTACCGGAGTAAATTCACCTGGCGTGGGCAGCCGTCTCTGCAGTGTGGAGAGACATAAATCCTGCATAAATACAGCAGCATTCGGCCATCTTTCCGCACCTGAGAACCTCCTCCAGGAAACACGATGACAACACGCAGGCCTCCTGAGTCCCAGACGAGCAGTGAAGGGTGATACAGCTGGTGACAGTGTACCCCGAAGATAACCCTCACTTTGTCTTGGTAATCAGCCCTGAAATGTTTCCACCCTTGAAAGGAGGAAGCATTAATGCATACCGTCCACTCTGAATGACATTTGTTTGAAAAACAGGAGACAAAGTCACGGATGGTTCACTTCAGTTACGAGAATTAACAGATTTCATCTCCAGGAGTGTTTGTCTTTCAGTTGGAGTAAATCTCAACCCTCTGCAGGGCTATTAGGATTTAAGCATCAATGCAAAACATAAAGGAATAATAGTAATTTTGAACAGCTATTTTCCAAACTAAGAAAATCAAGAATTTCCTGTTGGTTTTAGAGACAAGATTCTTCAGAGGTTGAAGAAAAATTAAAGGCTATACACCGCGTAATGTAAATATGAATCGAATACAAGTCTGACTCTGAACTTCTTAGTGGTCTGTTCATTATTCTAATAGGAAAAGATGCTCACAATAAAGTTCAAAGAAGTAAAATATTTGTTTTATTAGAAAAGCTGGAAATGTTTTAAAAACTAGTGATGGTGAGATGAAGCCTCATGAGGCATTGAACCACTTGAGCCAATTGGTTCGAGAAAGGGTTCATTTCTTGAGGCTTCATGTGCACACGAAACCACCTACTGGCCAGGTGTATAATCACAGCCAGCTGTATCTTAACACGTGTGATGCATTGAATTTTTGTCTATTATGGCTCTTGAGAAGGACTTCACAAAAGGTGTAGGACGAAATCATTTGTCTACATAAATTATGTATACACATATGTGTATAATAAAATATTGTTTGAATGCATTCTCTGTGTGTAATTATTCCCAAAATAGTAGTGTCATGTGATATGGCATGTTGTGTAATAATGTTTTTCTATAACTCTAGAAAAATGGCCTGGACTTAATCAGGCAGAGGACAGTGAAAGTGCTTGTGGAACCAGGGAGGGGCAGTGAATAGGCTAATGCTTGTGTAACTTGGATGATTTCATGCATTTTTATTAAGAAACAACAATTTCTCCACAGTTTTTGGTTTCAAACGATTTCTCTTTTTTGACACTACATGGATGAGGTGTTATTATTGTACCCCAACTCCTTGGAGCACAATAAACACCTCACCTTTACAGAAAATAAGAAACAGTGAAAAATACAGTTCCTCATAAGCAAACATAATGCATTTGCAAATGTTCAGTTCACCTTGCCTTGTTAGGGCTTATCAATTCGAAAGAGGAGGGGAAATCCTCCTCTTTCTCGCCGGCTCCATCCTTCTCCTATCCTGTCCTCGCGCTCCTAAATCTCTCTCTCTCTCTCTCTCTCTCTCTCTCTCAACACCAAACTAACTGTCTCAAACTAAATAACCACTATCCAAACTCTGCTATCCAAACTATCAAAACTCTATCTACTCTCTCAACTGACCGCAACTCGCCTACAACAACCCACATTTTGAATGGAGCCTGTGGGGTTTCTAAAGCTGTCAAACCCCGCGCCAAACTCCGAGCCACTTCCCGAAGCAGTCACGTGGTACAGCCGGGCAGCGAGGCTTCGGACGTCATCGTTTTCGGCTCCTCCCCTAAATGAAGCAAGCCTCGATACGCGCTTTACGGAAACGCCCCCTCCATTACTCGACACACGCCTCGAAGCCTCGGCACATCACGTAACATCACTATTAAAAACCTTATGCGGGACTCCCAACTTATGTATCAATAGTAATATACAACTAGTCTCCAAAATGATCTTAAAGCTGCAGTGTGTAACTTTTATAAACAGCATATTTTTTGCATGTTTGTTTAAACTGTTTAATCCATGGCCAAGGTAACTAGCCTTAGCATTCACAGTGCTAATGTGCTAATGGGCAGCAGCACAGCAGAGAGCAAGGAGAGGCTGTGTGCTGCGTGTACACAAGCTTAAATAAATGTCATGTTATCCTTGTACATGTGCAACATGTCAGTTTCTTTACTAACAATCACAGATAAAAGTTAAGAGTCCTTTACAAAGGTAATAAAAACTCCACCTGTTAGCAGCCAAGCGAGCCTGGTCTGTAGTGGACGTTTTCTACAGAGGTGCCTGCTATTGTTAAATGCCAATTCCGTTTTGCAGTGCTCGCATCTTATCTTTTCTATTTCGTTTAAAATAGCCTCCATATTTTTGTCACTTTCTTGGCGGCACTTCTTTCTGTCCCTCGCTGTCTCCCCCATAGCTGCTAATGGCACTTAGCATTCCTCAACATGAACTGCAGGTGTTTTGTTAATTCGTGCTACCCATAAATCCGTCCTACCTTGCGCACATCGATGCTACGTCACATATTGCTTACTCAGCAGATTTCTTATCCATACATCCATCCTATGTGTGGTAGTTTTGTTTCATGTGTTTTATTTTGTCGAAGATTAAGGTAAGCTTTATTTTACTTATTTTATTTATACCAGGCTTTATAACCTTGTCCCTATACTTTAAAATATTTTGGCTTAATAACACTCTTTTTATTTAACTGTGCTAAATAGAGCATGTTGGTAACAATGTGAGATTGAAGCTGTGTAATATTAGGCTATATTAAGCATATCCTAGCATTTCAGAGACCTGTGCAGTTCGGTGGACACATTGTGGCTGCGCTGCATTTGATAAAGTCTGTCTTACAACGTATTAATGCGCAAAAAAAAAAGAGTTGCGAGGATCTGTATTTGTACATCTGTGTTTAATTTAATTTCAATAAAAACCTGTTTCCCCTGTCTGATACTGTTTTATTCTTACAAACACCTCTCTATTTAAAAATATTTTTTAAAATATTTTTAAAAAATATTTTAAAATATTAGGATATTCTATATTAGGATATTCTAATAAAAGCATTAGAGCACACATCTATGGCTTTTTATTTTAAACGGGAAGAATATTCAGATGAAGGAAGTGATCTTCTTATGGTATATAAATTGTTCCAATGCTAAGCATAACTCCACTTCAGTCCCGCCCCGTCACTCAAATAATGTTATCCAATGTATTAAACATTAACACAACCCGCTATAGTTTTCTGTTAGTAAACATGACGGTAGGAGTTTTGGACTAAGGTAGGAAAATCTGACGAGGTAGCTCTGATAGTGAGAACACGGGGACACAGTGCGCTAAATTGTAAAACATAACTTAATGCAGCCTGGAGGCAGACAATTTGCCTTGAAGGAATTTTAATAATCGATGTATCTGAATCATCCGATGAATCGTCACAGCGCCGAACCAACGGTTTTTAGCAACGGTTTATTGCATGGGCTCTCCGAGGACATTTGTCTCTTGCACATCGGCTCTGACCCAGAATCAGCAGCTCGGTCCATCCTCCCATGTCCTCGAGCTCATTTGCCAGTTATTGGCCCAGCTGGGAGCCATGCAGGGGTTGCGGATAAACACGGGGCTTTCCATTTAACACACAGGCGGGGCAGTTCGTCTCCTCTCGCGTCACATTACAGCCAGAGTCATACGCGGCTCTCACCGTAATGTCCGCGATTAGTTGACGCGCTCTGCAGCGGGGCTGTCATGTTGAAAGCCACCGCCATCTATTCCCGTCCGCTTTCTCCCGCTGCCACAGGTGGCTGTTCCAACCCAGATAGAGGAGAGGCCAGAAATGAGATCAAAACCAGCGAGCTTCTCTCTCCCAGCGCAACCAGACAATAGGATGTGCTAAATACGGGGAGTACGCCTTCGCTGCGTCTTATTCTCACAGGTTTCTTTCTTTCTTTAATTTTTTTTTTTTTTTTAAAGCGCCCAATTATCCCCGCGCCTCAAGAGAGGTGACAACAAAACGGCCTCGCGTCCCCGGAGGACGTGAAGAAGTAGGTCTCATTACCATTACGACAAGGTCAATGAGGGAGTTTCCTTCGGCGTGGGAGCGATTCCGTCAGCAGGGGTTGCGGGTGTGGACAAGGTCAAAGGGGCAGAAGGATTCAGCGACAGGAGGCCGGGAACCGACCAGAGAAGCAGTGTGGTGCGTGACCCCCCCTCTCCCAGCACGTAAAAACACCCGGTTAATGGAAAAGAGCAAGAGAGAGCGTGACCGTTTGGAGACGTTAAAGAGACTGAGTCCTTTAGAAGGAGTTCATATTTTTAATTTGACCTAAAACACAGCATGAAAAGTAAGCTAGAGAGGCGACATGGGAGCCATCTGATGAGTGACGACATCATTTAAAGACACTGAAGAGCAGCTTGAAGATACAATCATATGCAGCCTTCATGGGAAATTAATTTGAGGATTGCGTGGATGTGAGATGAATCAATAGAAACTGCAATGAAGTTTAAAAAAAAATTGAGGTTTAGAGTGAATTCTTTCCAGGCAATAAATTATGAAGTCAATTTTCTTTTAGTTATATTTGATATGTAAAGCATTTTCATAGCAATTCAAGGTAACATTTTCTTGATTGTGCCATAAAATGGAACGTTGTGCCTGGAAAGTACATGTTGGTTTGCGATGAAAAATCAGACAGAATCCAGAAATTGTAGAGCTTTGAATTCCCCCCCTCTCTGTGTGCAGTTCTTCAAACATTTCGTTCCAGTTCACATGCATTCAAACAACAGGAGGGAGTGACTCCGTCTGACCTAAACCACCTGGCTTTTAAAGCATTGGCTCCTACCTGGACTAATTAAGGGGTGGAGACAACATTTACATTTCCAGATAGAAAAAAACATTTGTACTAAACTATATTCCTAGAATAAATATTTACATAATTACAAGTAACAACTTCAAAACTAAAACAAGAACAATCTGGGCCCAAACAAAAGCCAAAAAACGTCTCCCCTCCCTCTCAAGCAATGGGTTTTCCCAGGGAGGCTGATTGAAAACACCAGGTTCTTGTCAGCACTGCTCATGGGCGCGCTTCCATGGCAACACATGACCAGGTGAAACTCAAAGACAAGAGAGAATGACTAAAACAAAATATTAAATAAAGCAAGTTACTTCCTCCAAACAAAAGCAATACATTTACCAGATAAATTAGAATATAGGAAGTACAAAAACAGCACCTGTTAGGGAGGGGATAAATCCCTCACAATACATAAAACTGGCTACGTATTTTCAAAGAGCCAGTGTTTTGGGATCATTGTCCCACTGGAAACATAAAATTGAGTTTAAGTGTCAACTCAAATTATAGCAGAGTTTATGTTTGCACCGTAGAAGTCCTCGCATATTTGCACGCATCTTTCCAACGTCTACTCTCACTTATCCTTGCGGTGTCGCAGAGGGGCTGCTCCTCGTTTCCTCGGTCATTCTGCGAGAGGCAGCATACAGCGTTGTCACGTTGCCAACAGGGAGACAAACGGAACAAGCAACCATGCAAGCAACATTCATCTGGACAGATGGGCGAAACTTTGTTGTTAAAAGGGAGAGTAACCGTCAGAGTATGGCAGAGCTGCTGCACCGGGGCATTAAATTAAGTTTGTAAGGGGAAATGACCATGACGGTTTATTATAATTTCATTTTTAAAATGATCAACATTGGTGTCCCTAATGAAATTCAGACCCCGGATACTTACTGATGGCCAGCTGTCTGGGATTCTGTCCCCCGTATTGTCAGCAATCGCCGGATACATTTTTGTCATGGCTTGAAAAAAATCATATTTTAGGCCAAGCACATCGTTTTGTGGAGCTAACAAATCTGGGTTCTCCCCTTTTACAGTCCAGTTGTTTCTTCCAACCCAACAAAGTTAGGAGAGATTGTACTGGCTGCTGCAACTCTGCAGCTTTCTATCTCACTGAATTAAACTTCATACAATCACAACGCAAATGTAGATTGTGTTATTGATGAAACATGCAGTTTAATTAAATATTTATATTTTAACAAACCATACTTATTAAAACCGTAAACATGTAGTGACAGTATGGTAAAAGTCAGATAATCTGTGAATAGATCAAGCTCCTTCACCTCTGAACTGAGCTACTATTGCTGTCTGAAGAAATGCGCCAGTCCTGGTTAAAAACAACCAATCAGAGTCAGGAGGAGGGGTCTTAGCGCTGTCAATCACACTCATGTATGCACTGTTAAATGTGTTAATGGCAGAGAAACAACTTAAAACAATTTATTCACCATAATAGGCTGCCATGCTTACTAGCCTTAGCATCCTTGGTGAACAAGCTGTAGTGTAATAGAAAGCAAGGAGGAGGGCCTGAGCAGAACACAAGCATGATTGACAGCGCTAAACCCCTCCGCCTGGCTCTGATTGGTTGGAGTAGAGAATGCAGAGAGGCTCAATTTTCTTCTATAGATGATCCCAAACATAATCGTTATGTTGGGATTATGCTGCCCCAACATAATGATAATTTGAACAAATATGTAAGACATTTTTTTTTTCATACATAAAAGTTGCATTCTGCAGCTTTAAAGCAGAAGTCTTTTGATTTCATTCATTTCAATAAAGTATTGGTCTGGACTCAGACTCAGAGCCTAAACAGTTACAAAAAAAAAAAGAAAAGAAAACATAAATGAAAAAAACGAGGAAAAAATTGTCTCCTTAAATGTAAACTTAATATCTCCAAGTATTTACAAGGACATTGGTGTTACTGTAACTCAAATGAGATTTTTCTGATGTTATCCAAATCACAGCTTTACTAGGATTTCCACTTAGCTTAATGTGTACCCCTGACAACAACAACAACAAAAAAGGAGAACAGCAGGGATTTGTGCAAACCACTAAAAATGCGTAGGAGCTAAATGGGAGGAGAGTGGAGCAGTAGGAGGAGAGCTGAGTCACGGCAGTGTGGAGGCTACGGCGGCAAGGAGGGGCACTGAATCATCTGGAGCCTTATTGAGTATTTCCTCCATTTGATGTCATTATCGCCCCAGTGATCATCACTCTCATCATCAGGGCTGTCGGTGAGATTCCATATTACAGGCATGGGAGAGATAAGCGGAGCCAGGCGGGAGGCTGAGAGGGCCTTTGATAAGACCGAGCCCAGAGCGGGAAAAAAAATAAAAATAAAAAAGGCATACCAATGAATTATCAGGACTAAATAAATTATGGGAGATTAACTATTTGAGTTTGTGGAGGCAGGCTGACACACTGAAACCATTGGAGATTTCTGTGACAAAACGAATAGTTCTTTTGGGAGGAAATGAAGAACTTGAAGCAAAAAGGAATGAGCTCCCTTTAGTTCATTAGCTGCATTTCCATAACAAATGTGCGAAAACTCTATTCCACTAATGTAAAAAAAAAAAACAAAAAAACATTGAATGAATTTAATGTTTCCATTAAATAAGGAATGCAATTAAAATCACACGTCAATAGGTTTTTCTACGCAATAAATGGTGAAAAAATATGCGGTGCCATAATCCATCTACTTCCTGTCGTCTTTGTCTTTTCCGTTACAGTAGCAACATCCGGTTGTTGATCACGAGTCTCGTGATGCAAAACAGGGTTTCCATTTCAGTTTGGTAGAATACATATTAAGTTCAATGTAGATAGATAAAAAAATAAAAATCCACCCAAAAATAAGGGCATTTCTAAGTTTGAAAACATTTTGGTGGAAATGTACTCCTTTTTTTCCCCATCTACAACGGCCCTAATGTGGCGTCGTAGTTTTGCGAAATACACCAATTTCAATACAGCCGAAAAAAATCACCTCATCGTAGCATGAAAAACATTTTATTAAAAAACATGATTTGTTTCAAAATCACAGTGTTTCCATTAAGCAAATTTATTTTCATTGTTACAATTTGCGGGCTGCACAGTGGCGCAGTTGGTAGCACTGCAGCAAGAAGGTCCTGGGTTCGATTCCCGGCCCGGGGTCTTTCTGCATGGAGTTTGCATGTTCTCCCTGTGCATGCGTGGGTTCTCTCCGGGTTCTCCGGCTTCCTCCCACAGTCCAAAAACGTGACAGTTAGGTTAATTGGTCTCTAAATTCTCCCTAGGTGTGAGTGTGTGTGTGTGTGTGTGTGTGTGTGTGTGCATGTTTGTGTGTCCTGTCTGTTTCTGTGTTGCCCTGCGACAGACTGGCGACCTGTCCAGGGTGAACCCCGGAACGTTAGCTGGAGATGGGCACCAGCAGCCCTCCCGACACCTCTAAAGGACAAGGGTGAACAGAAAATGGATGGATGGATAGTTACAATTTGCGTAATCATGTGGTCACAGCAGCTCCAATCTGTGTCCCTGTTGCGGTGTGTCGCCATAATCAACATTAACTCACAATTTGCTGCAGCGCAGAAATTCCCACCTGAGCCCCAAACACAAAAAGATGATACAAATGTTCATTTTTAAGTCATTTCTGTTTTTATTAAAATGGATCACGTTTCAACCCACGCAGTCCGTTTATTTGAAGTGTGACAACACCGTGCATACAAAATTGGATTCAAAGTGTCCATCTGGTTTGTGTCAGATAAAGTTTTCTGCTCCCTCTCTCTCTCTCTCTCTCTCTTTTTTTTTTAAACGGGGTCATTATCAAAGTTCTTATTCTGTGCAACTGATATTCACAGGTATTTACATTCAAATTAGTTAGCCTTAAATCAAGCATCATTGCAAAAAAAAGAAACCCAACAAAATAACTAAAAAGTTACAAAAAACTTCAATTAAACAATATATTTCTTATTTAAAATATAATTAATAACATGAAATAAATCATGATCGCTTTACTTAGAACCATAGGCACGTCATAGATAGGTGAGGCGTCACGGAAGCCAAATGGAGGCCACGCGTTTCTTCTTCTCTCCTCATTGCAGCTGATGTTTGCGTAAACTAAGCCACCGAGCCGTCCCGCGGCCCATGTCGGGGGGCCCACGGCGAAACGAAGAAAACAAAAAAAAAAAATCGAAGCGAATCTAGAAAGAAATGAAACCGAGTGACGTGTAAATGCTTCCACCGCCCCAGCAAATCACAGCGAAGCATCGCTACCTCCTCCGGTTGCTCTTTGCGAGATGTTTTATGGCTCAAAATGAGACGTTTCTTTGGCATAAAACTACGGATATAAATGGTTTTTATTTGAGAAACAGGAGAGTAAATCTGTAAATGCACAGGTTTTTCTTTCGGAAGAGACAGACGTGACTACATGTGCATGGTAACGTTAATACGGTGGGGGATTAGTGTGGATGAAAGTGGAATTATACTTTAACACGTAGCATGAGATATCCGTATAAAGACTTTACGTTGCTATAGTAACCTCTGTGTTAGGAATGGTCTCGTGCTGTACATACGGGGTTTTTACACACGTGCTATTCCTCGCATTACCTCTTTAGCATCAACAGCAAAGCTTCACGTTTCCGTTACGCTTGAAGAATCACGGCCGTGAAAACAAATCCATAAAACAGTTAACCAGTTAAACTGCAAATTGATCACCGTTATTAATTTCAATGGCAACTGTGTGATGTTGCAGTGGGGTTTGACTCAAACCAATAGGAATTAACTTAAAAAAACAAACAAACAGAGTTTCATAAAGTCTGATGCACACAGCGGATAAATGCAACCAGACTCTCGCTTTGAACAGTTTCAATAAATTACGGTTTCATCGTTTAAAACGGCGTGTTAAAGGCTCTGTAATCTGTCCCTATGCGTTGCAGATTTCACGTTTGTCTCAGTCTGAGTTCGTTCTAACCCCGATGGAAGCCTTCAACGTGAGTTCTTTTGGGTGTTTGCAGGCAGACTAAAGATTTTATAAATGTCAACTCGTATTTGTTACTTTATCTCTGTTTACAGTTTGCACAATACAAGGAGGCACCCACCAACATTTGAAGAGGCGACTGAAAACTTCCTTAAGGGACAACTGATTATTTTTGACTGTTGCCGCCCCTTGATGGGATGGCACCCTGGGTATGAGCCATATTGCCCAAATTTTAAAAGGAAGCGTTAATCATACAATAATTTTTTATATCTATGGTTACAAACTGAACTGGTACACTTCGATCATTTGTTCCTGTAAGTACAGTAACAAACAGAGGAGGTTGACGATGATGAAGGGTCGCCAGAAAAAGAGCGATGAATGTCAAAAATGGGGGGAATGAAGAAACAAGCGGATTAAGCGAGTGGGTCACTTCCTTCCCTCTGTGGTGACTAATGAGACTCCAACGTCCTGGACAGTATTTTTAGGATGCTCTACATGTCTGCTGAGACATGCAAGTTGCCAAGGTGACCCATTTTCACCACGATCAACTTTGTAATCCAGAGTAGCTGCTGCACTCAAAGAAATAAAATTTTAAAAAAAGGCAGGGAAATAACAGAACAGGATGCTAATTTGGCACACTTCATGTCCTTTAGCCAAGCATCAAGTGGAGGAAAGAAGAAAAAAACAAAACCCCAAACAAACTGTCCTACTATCTGTGAAAGCACATGCTGACATACTGAATTCTTCTAAGGCAAAAAGGATTGTGAAGAAGTGTGGAAGGTGCTCCCGTCTTCGGCTGATGTCAACGCGGTTCTTGAAGAGTACGGGAAGATACTCGACAGAGGGGAGAGAGGGGGGACCTGCACTGGATGGTGAGGGACGGTTTCCTCCCACGACTTTCTGGTGAAACCAACCAGCGGAGTCGGGACGCGTCGCCCCGCAGGAACGTTCTCCCACGTTTTTCTTCCGAGAAATTTCTCATGGGGCCATGTTGAGCAGCTTAGTGGATTTATTGGGGTAGCTGATGGCCAGGCTGATGGCGGCGATGTTTTTCAGAGCCTGAAGAGTTAAAAAAAAAAAAAGAAAAAGAGAGCATCAGTAAGTGTAACTCCAGACTATCAGTGAACTGAAAGAAGAAGAAAAAAAAAAAAAAAGCTCAGGATAATTAAATATCAATTAAATATAATTACTGGTCAGTGTTTCTCTTTGCAAAAACTAAAGCTGTTTTTTTTTGTTGTTTTTTTAAACGAATGCAGTCATGTCAAAAAGAAAATTATATCCTCTTCGTTCTGGGAATGCAGTGAAAAATACACAGTTATTTGTTAACCAAATACAGAGCTAAAACAGGAAAGACGTGATCGAAATGCAAAGTAAATCTTTATGCAGCCATGGGATTTAAGAACAGGAGTTTTATCAAAAAAAAACAAAAAACTGTTTAGCAGTTGACAAGTTAAAATATAAATGTTCACAACAGACCAATTTGGAAAACCACTGAACTAGTATGGCTTGTGTCGAAAAGCGGATTCTCCCAAAAATAATGAAGCAGGGCGTATTCAATTCAATTCAAAAATATCTTCAAATTGTCACTGTGGATGGTGAGGCTGTCTGTGAGAAGGATCTCTGACAGCAGACAGTCTTGCAACAAATACGAAGAGGCCTCTCACTGAAGAACGGCTATTCTAAGAAAAAATTTAAAATTAAATTGCGTGAAGTTGTATGAGAATAAAGTTGAAATGATGAAAAAGAATTCATAGAATTAGGAGAACAAAGTCATGACGGTATTCTCATACTACTTTATTCTCACATTAGTAATGACTTTATTCTCGAAACTTTATATATTTCCTATAATCTTATCATGGCCCTAATTCTCTGTCATATTAGAGTCCAGAAGGCCACAGAAGTTAAGTCAGACTTGATCCTCGAGTTTGACGCATATTTTAGGTGTTCAGATCGTTTCAAAACAATCTTCCGACCAATCAAATGCAAGAAAAATGGACCGAAACACAAAGTTGGTGAAATTTGAACTTCAGCCAATTTCATGCAAACCAAACCTGCGCCTGGTGTGCCAAGTTACCCACGGCTTTGTTTTCCACCCGACAGGTATTAGGTAACTGCTCAGCAGAACCACCCACAGTGGTGTTTTGTTTTTTCCCCACCACCCCACATCCTCCGCTCCTCTGAAGCACCTTCAGGCCCCGCCGGTGCGTCGCGGGGGCCCTCGGTACGGAGGACGCCGTGGCTCGCTCTGCCGCAGATGCTAATGGACTGTAATTATCAAACGCATTAGCTGTGAGCGCGGCCCACGCGCTTTGAAAAAACAAAAACAAAAAAAAAAACAAGAGGTAGGGGGTGCCGAGGGGATCCGCTTGGTGTCAACATCTCGCTGATTCACACGCAAGCAGAGACTCCTGAAGCAAGCTGACTCACAGCGACTTGAATCGGAGAGACTGCGTGGTAGAAAGAGAGTTACATAACGCTACAGGGAGCGGGGCAGCTTCTGAGAGCTACCGTCATCCAGTCGACGCCGCGCCGAACTACAGAGACCACGACGTGCGACCCGGGAGGTTCCGCTGAGTGACATTTGGATTTCAGGAAACAACCGGCAATAAAAAGGCGGCGAAAACTAAACGGGAGATTGTTCCTTACCATAGCGGTATGGCGGAGGAGCTGCTCGTCGGTCGTCATGGCGAGCAAATACTCCTGGAGGATTCCTTGTTTCTGGGAAATGAGAAACAAGGAAAATTTGAAGCAAAACAAGAAGAGAGCAACAGAACACGAAAAACAGCTTTCATGGTTCTCGTCGACACCCTCAGAGACGAGCTTGGCTTGAAACTTCTGTTACTCTCTAATCAAAATCAACTATAGATTGCTGGAAAGATTGTTCAATGTTATAGAAGAGGGGTTGCATCGTGGCAACGCTATTATCACGATACATTTTGCTGGACAATAAATTGTTCCAGTAATTATTGTGATAAACGATAATGTTGTGAGACAACTGTCAAGAAATGTATTGACAGTGGCATAATAATACAGGTTTGCCATCTCAAAGACGAATAAACTCCAGTTTTGCACAGAACACTTAACACTGGAACTGGAAGATATTTTAAATATCCAAAATAAAACACAACAACCAAAAACAATGTAAAACGGAAACAAGCGCAACTAAAACCACAAATAAGAAGGACCTTCAAGAACTATTAATCACCAGAATGGAAATAATTGATTTTATTTGAACTCATCATGCGATTAATTGATTCATTGCTTATTGAAGCAGGCAAAACAATTAGCACCATGAAAATACATGCATGCCACACTTTTCAGATTTTTTTGGTTTTGTTTTTGGTAAAAATCTCAAATAAATTACAGAAAACATGCGTCATTGTTCTTCCGCGTGTACTTCATTGCACTGAATCTCTCACATAATATCCCAATAACACATGCAAGACACTGCAAGGGCGGACACATTTCATCTTAGATAAACAGAGATAAGACTCCACTGGGCTGAAAAGTGGTCAAAATGGAGCTTTTACGGCTCTGGAGAGGAACTCCAGAGCCCCGCTTCCCAATTCCTCTCACAGCACGCCGAATGTTTATGCTGGGGGAAAACATTCTTGGACCGAATGTACAGTCAGCAGAGCGTGACACACTGTGTTTTGATTGCAAAATATAAAGCACGCACTTCCTGGGGTGAGGAGGAGTGCACCGAATCTCAGGGGATCAGAACATTAAGTGCAGACAAAAGAGCTGGGATCAATGCTGTAGATGAGAACAGCTCTGAATGTTTGAAGCCAGCTTTCTGCAGGCTCAGACCTAATATGGCCACATTTGAATGAACAAGAAGCTTCTCACTATGGTCACACAGGATGGCAACCTGCTGCTCACCTGCATTTATTCATCTTTCATTTCGTTCCAACACATTTCGGTCAAATTATTATTATTATTGTTTTTTTTCCTATTTTGGATGAATGGTGGACAAACTGATGGCTGGACTTTCTTGGAGGGCAGTAAAAATTGGTGGAGGTTTGCATGTTACGACATCTTATGAAGGCTTTCACTGCCTCCTTCCATTTTCAGGATGACTGGTATAAATAAAAAAAAAACCTCTGAAATCAACATCATGTAAAAAAAAAAAAAAGTAAGACAGACTGAAAAAAATGCAGCAGAACCGTGACTTGCATCTAGAGAAGTGAATTCAACTTTTCTGAATAAACGATACCTACAGCTGTTATTTACTTTTGGCAAATCCTTTTGTCTGAAGCTGTGATTAAGAAGCGGATGCGTCACGTTTGGGTTGTGGAAGCGCCGCAGTTTTCTTGATGCAGCATGAAAGTCGCTGCGTTGAGTCTGACGCCTTCTTGTATCATTGCAGAAGCAGGACCGCAATGTCCATGAAGGGCATTCTGTGTGAAGTACTGCTACTGCCCCCTGCTGTCCGCCTGCTGCCATTCTCCTCTGTTTTTTTTTGTTGTTGTTTTTTTTGGGGAACAACAAGCTGCGACGTCGCTCGGCTGATGTAATTTTATAGACATAACCGACACTTCGGGTCTCCCCAGCCAGACCCTGATGGTTTCAGAGAGGTGGTGTTTTTTCGGGGCCTGTCTGCTCCAGCTGCATCTACAGCTAGGGAAACTCCCGGCTAATGACGCACTCATAATCCCCTTGATGTAGTTAAATAATGCACGATGAGCAAAGAAGAAAAAAACAAACAAACAAACAAAAAAAACAAAGAGAGCGAGAAATAGAGATAATATCAATTAAAGTTTAGATAGCATCTCTTCTCTTCCAGGCAGTGTGCACTGAGCCTGTCTGGCAGATGGCACGGCTGGGCTTTGGCCCCCAGCCAGAGCCAGAGCAGGTGGGATGAGAGAAAAACATGGTCATCAAGTGGAGAGACAGATACACAGAGGTGGAAAAGAAGAAAAATGTCGACTAAATTCTGTTCTGTCCTCTTTTCTGTCATGTGCAGCTAAAAATATCCACCTCACCCCCATCACCCTTGAAAATAGGTGGGACTTTCTTCAATGGACAGACCAGAAAAATTAGCCATTAGCTTCTGGGCGGAGACTCCCTTTGCAAAGCCACAGATAATGCTACAAAATATGTATAGAAACTATGAAATTTTTTTTTTAACCGCATTTATTCATTATTTAGTAATTATGCCATTCGCCTAGCATAAATGCAGCCTCGTATCTTTTTATTCTTAGGCTTATTTTAGGTTCCATCATTTTTTTTTTCCTGACAAACATTCCCGTTTTGCGTTTCCAAGCTAGCTCGAGAAGCAAAGCAGCTTGATAGACCAGCCATTCGAAAGAATGAGCATGGCGAATAACGTTTAGATACTTTGTTTCAACTTATATTTTACAATTAGTGAAAAACAGAACAGATTTCGTGATAAAACATTACAACAACAAAAACATATAGGATTAAAAACATTTTTCATTTTATTTCTCATCTTCCCTCCAACTCTGTGAGGGCCAGCCCGTATTGTCCCTAAGAAGGCACTGATTTAACTATCTACTCCATGCAGTAAACCAACTGTCTGCAATGATGTCACAGAAATTACCCATCAGCCATCTTGGAAAACCAACAACGATGTAACGTGAATACAGATGTAGAAATCTTGGAGAAAGCAAATGCTATCAAGGTGCCAAATAGTAAATGTAGTTCAGATTCGGAGCTTATAGACGGCCGAACATTTCATACATGAATATGGAGAACTAGTGGGTGAGGGATACAACCAGTAGTATTAAAAGGGACGATGCGAATGGATATGAGCGGACAATTGTTCCATCTTAACCTCTAGAACCCGACGGACCCACCGGTGGGTCCGTCGGGTTCTAGAGGTTAAAGGATCCTGCATTGGTTTTGACTGAGTGGCAAATTCTTAAATGTTACACCCTCTCTTTGACTTTGATTGCCATATTTAAAAAAAAACAACAACAGAAACTTCATTTGCGTAAAACCAATCAAATCTCTAGTGTGGCCCCGGCAGCAGAGGAGACAACATATAGCAGGTTGATCTGATCCTTGGAGATGGGCCATGATACAATTTTGTGCTGAAGGACAGAAGAACTGTCCAACACTTGGCTCTGTGAAAAGCTGCCACTCAGATGAGTGACGACTGTTGACTGATGTTCTGAAGTGCAGATGAGCCTCTCACTTAATTAAAATGCCATCTGCCTAAAGGCTGGATGAGAGAGTGTCTCCAGTCAGAAGTGTGATATCCCACACTACAGGTGTTCTTCTTTGTCTCTTTCAGAGAACAGAAATCGTAGATAAAACATTTCCGGTAGGCAGCTTACTTCTGGTGTGTGCTTACACACGAGGAGGAAAGGCATCAGGAATGACCTTAAAGAGCAGTCCGGATCCCATCCCAGTTAAAATGCTGGATTTTCCAAAGAATTTACCCAAATAGTTAGAAAACAATGTGGGACACCGATAAGACTAGATGTCTTTGTGAGTGGTTGCTTGTAACACACCATGTGGGTTGGGTTTTTTTTTAAGCCTGAATGATTTATGCTTTAAGCCCAAATAATCAGAAAAAAAAATAAAAACTCGGACATGTTCATGGGCTGTAACAAAGTATTACAAATGAATCAAATGTCTATTAAAAAAGCCTAAACCCTCAGAAAGTCTAAGCAAATCCTGCAGAAATAACAAATATTACAACAAACTGAAGAAAAAATCCACAGAAATTAAACAAAAATTTGACTCAGTAATTTAACACCTTGAAATTGGGCCTCTGTCTCTTTAAGAAGCTGTGAGTGCCTGCTCTTCCCGACACTCCGTCAGAACATCATCACAGCAATGTTTCTCCATTAAGCCTTTAACAATGTTTTTACCAGTGTTATACTGAGAAGTATTTAATATGATGTAGGTATATCAGTGCATCTACATGTTTCAGCAAGCCAATTTAAGACTTTCTAAGACCTTTTTAATGCTCCTTGGACTTAATTCAAAACCAGAAAGCTATAGATATAGGGGATAGTTGAGGGGAACTTGCTGCATTACAATTGAGCACAACAAAAACGAAACCAGGGTTTGTGCACATGATAGAGGTAAGAAAGCTAGCTGGGTAGCTAGAAAGAGTATATTAGCAGCTAATTGTCATTAGCCTTAAATGTCTCAAGTCACAGAATGCAATGAAGATGTTTGCATGCTATTGACAGAAAAGTCCCACGAGAAAAAACAGAAACAAAACATTAAATAGTCTTGCCATGACAAAATTTAAGACCTGTGCTTAAGATATTTAAGGCTATCTTACATTTTCAAACCAATTTAAGGCATTGTAAGGTCTTCATTTAAGATACATGAATTTAAGACATTTTAGATGAACGGACACCCAGACAACAGATGCGCAGTTCCACCAGATGTTTGCTAATTGCTGCTGCCGCTAGTCTGAAGGATCCAAGTAAGGAAGCTGCAGGGGAGGGGTGCTCTGTGAGGCAGAGAGTGCAGCTCCAAGGAGGAGAAGGCACTGCTCTGAGAGAGAAAGCATGTCTACACCTCTGAACGGTTGCCATGGGAGATTAAAGGAATCAAAGCAAAACTCCAGGTATGTTTTTGATGAGGGAGTGACATTATAACCTGACATTAAGCCCAGGAAATTAAATTTCTCATAATACTGCCCCTTTAATCCAAGAACATGTACTCACTATGGCACGGGCCTCTGCGATGAAGAAGAGCTCGGTGAGAGCTCTGTGAAGAGGCAGCAGCACGGATATACTGGTCGGATCCTGGCTCAGGTTGTTTTCCATGGACATAAAGAGCTGCCACAGAGGTCGCAGCAGCGTTAGCTCACAGGCTCTGGAGAACAGACACCAACAGACAGGATGATAACAATGGCTGGTGATAAAACAGTCCAAACTATCTGCACACAGTGAGTCTGTGCAAGCTCTAGCTTTTCATATTATACGACCAGGTCACAGGTGAGTCTGCACTTATGCAAACATTTTTAAACACATAGTTTAACTAATCTCTGTGGTGACAACTAGGACATTTATCAAGAGCTCTATGCAAAGCTCATGTTCAGGTGAACTGCACCTACCTACAAGGCATTAGGATAAACTTTGCTCTAGTTTTCGGTGTAGATAATTACCAACAGATGGCAACGTTTTAAAATATCTCATTCCTGAAAACTGAGATCTGTTTGATGAGTTAATGTAGACTAGAAGAAAGGCCCGACTTACGTCTCACTCCGACACTGCAGGAGACGGAGCAACAAGTGGACGGCTTTAAGTCGCTGGCCTCCAGTCTGTCGACAGGCCACGCCCACTTGCCACTCCCAGATATCACCCAACGGCAGGTGGCTGAGCACTCGAACGTCGGCTAGCATTTGTTTAAGTATCTCAAAACCTGATGAGAGATGTGAAAAATAATGAAAATAAGAGGAATGAGGCTAAAAGATGATTCCATTTGAAACGTTGAGGTTAACTGATGTCAGTCAGAAGAAGCTACCTGTCTGGAAGCGCCCCCTGTGGCCTCCTGTTACGGTGAACTTGTATCCCCACTCTGTGTTGCTCATGTCCGACATGAACTTGTAATACAGGGTATCACCTGAAATAAAAACAGAAGGACTTGTCAGAGAAAGTCACACAGTCAAACATTTGAGCTTAAAAACTAAAAAAGCAAAAAGCAGCTGCTGTCACCAGGGATCTCGAAGTCGGACCACTTCTGAGGAGATCCGCTGAAGTTGTGGACGTCCTGGAGGAAGTCGCTGCTGCTGGACATGATGAGCTCGTCGCAGCCTTCCTCCGTGTAGCAGCGGGAGTCGAATTTTACAGACAGGTAGATGGCTCCAGGGATGTGAACCTTGTCCTGAAGAGTTTGAGTGATTTTACTTATTGAAAGTGATTAAAAAGTAAAATTTTCAAAAAGATATTTTTATTTTTTTGCCTTAAACTTGAGATACATTTGCTTTTCTCTATCTGCTCTCTGCAAAAACATAAAATCTTACCATGTTTTTTTTTTGTTTCTGTGCAAATATCTTAATAAACTAGAAATAAGACAAAACTATCTTACAAGTAACTTTTCAGCACTATACGGGAGCTTGTTTTAAGTCAACAAATCCTTAATATTGATGAAAAAGTACTACTTATCATTTAAATAATCTGTCAGTGGAACAAGACACGTTTCTCACATTATAATTTAAAATGTCTTCTTGTACTGGCAGCTTATTTCACTTATAACTAGTACTTAAAAAAATCAACAGTAAGGGATTATTGACTTAAAACAATTATATTGTGCTAAAAGGTTACTTGGAAGTTGTTTTTTGTCTTAGTGTAATAAGATATTTGCACTAGAAACTAGAAAAGCAGTTGGTAAGATTTTCTGTGTTTGCAATGGTGTTAGCGACACAATATAGAATCTGTGTGGTTTATACGTCCAACTGAAGCTAATCAAAAAGTTTCCCCTAACCTCAAAGTTGGTGTTATTGTCATACGGGTGTTTGGACTCTCTGGCCTGCATGGCCATGCCCGGCTCCTCCATGAACTGGCAAGCCGTGAGCGACAGACTGGACAGCATGCTCTGGCTGCAGCCCTTCAGCACCCTCTGCAGAATCTGATCAGCAACAACAAATACAAAAGGTTTACAGCACCCACGCTGCAAACTTTTACTTCTCTCCAAATCAGCTGTGACTGAAACTCGCCATCACCTTCTCCCAGAGCGGCCTCTCCTCCAGCTGCATCAGCATGTCCAGGATGTAAGCCATGTGCGAGGCGCCGTTCAGCTCCAGGGCCTCCTCACTCAGCGGCGCCTCGGCGGGCCAGTCGGCCAGCAGCAGGGCCAGGACGTGGCGGGCGTAGAGTGTGGCGATGGCCTGGTTGACCTTCACCAGGTACTGGCGGACCGCCCGGTTGCTGCGGACATCCAGCTCCTTGTGGAGCAGGGCTGAGCTTTTGGAGCGCCTCTGTTTGGCGTAGCTGAGCTGCAAGTCGGTCTCCGAATTGGTTATGAGCTTCTGGGCCACCACGTTGATTTCCTCTGTTGCTTTTTCACAGTGACTGGGTTTAGACTGTGGGGAGATGCAGAGGAGTAAAGAGTAGAGCTATGACTGCTAAAAAAAGGGGGAAAAAGTGATTTAAAAGGATTTTAAAAATTTCAGGCAACTTACCATGCAAGAAATCACTATCATGTCGGTGTCCACAGCTTTGGTGTTTCTCTCCTCGGAGCGAAGCCGCCTGGACGGCTGCCACTTCTGAGCAAGAGTCCTGATTGTCTCATCTGTTTTAATCTCCTCTCCATCGAACCTGAAAACACACTTTATTTAGGTGCGTCAGAGTAAAACGGGCTGAATACAATTTTTACAGTTTTCATTTATAAAAAAAAAAGGAAACCATCTTTTTACTCTACTTTACAATTGATTTGTGTTGATCTATTATATTAAATTCAATAAAGAATTGGTGTCTCTCATTGTAATGTTTCAACAAAACTGTCCATTTAGTATGAGAAAACATTTAAGGATGCATTCACACCAGCCCTGTTTATTTCGCATTAAGTCCAGTTTGTTTGGTGAGGTGTGACGCGGACCGAAACAGAGAACTCTAGTCTGTTCCGCAGTTTGAATGCATATGTGGATGCAAGCAGATTGGAGACCGCTCCAAAAACAGGAAGCAGATTAAAGTGCAGGGGATTCTGGGTAAATGCATCCCAAAACAACATTGGAATAATGGCTTTTACCAAAGACAAAAAAAAAAAGAAATCCTCCAACCAGTAAGATCTCACTCCACTCCATTTTTGTTCACATTTCTCAAAGAAGAAAGTTGCCCTCAGTTCTTTTTCAGAGGTTTTGTGTCGTTTCCTTCAGTGGTTCCTGGCGCAGCGCCACCACAGGCGAGAAGGGGAACAGGTTTTTATCAATTAAGTTGGATTGTTTGACACAGTGGAATGTGAAAGTGAAAATGGAACAAATGTTGCAATTTTGGTCCCCATTCACCGAGTCTACCGGACGGAAGTTTAAGTTGATATCTTGATGATAATGACCTCTTCTGCACCTCCAGGAAGAAGGAGTCGGTCCTCTTCATCTGCAGCTCATACATGGCGCGCAGAATTGGCAGTGGAGCATTTAAGGCATCATGGGTGATCTACATAAACAACAAGGGAAAAAAACAATGCTTAGAATATTTGTAGATATTTTACTGCATGTCTTTCCAAACATTTTGCTTATCCACCTGGAAGCAAATCTTCGTCTCCTCATCGAGCCCTTCCAAGGGGTCGGGCCTGTTGGTGTCGGCTTCGTCGGCGCCGCAGCTGGAGTGGTCCGAGTCGTGCTCCTTCTCCTGCTCTCTTTGGTCTCGCTCGGGGTCTTGGGCCATGGAGTGGATCTCCCTCTTGGAGGAGTACAGCATGATGGAGAGGATCTCCAGGTCCCGCAGCAGCCATAGCTTGCTGAAGCCCGTCCCCTTGCTGCACTTCCTGACCAGCAGCTGGGTTAGGCCGGACTCCTGGATGGCCTCGTGCGCGTGCTCCACGCCGTGCTTCTACCCAGGAGAGCAGAGCGCAGTGAGAGGAATGCTACATTCAGACAGCAGAGACAGGACGGGACCGCGTGTGGATTCTGGTTAGCAGCTACCTTCAGTGTGTTGTAGAGTCCTTTAAGAGCCAGAGAGAGCACCCAAGAAGCCTCCACTGCATCGGGAAAACCATTATCCTGGTTCGCCTGTAAAAGGTGGCTGATGATGGACGTGAAATTGCTCAGGTAGCGACTCAGGAGAGTTTTCTGGCAGCTGTGACTAGCTGGCTGTGCTGGGAGACTGGTTGTGGTGGAATCCTGAGACTGGATAAGCTGGTAATCCTTCACTGTGAAAGAAACTCACAGATTACCGACATATAACCAACAACGAACTACACACAGCCTACAAGAATAGGCAATATTAAATAGTACTGCCATGACAAAATTAAAGCCCTGTGATTCATGTATTTAAGGCCAACATACATTTTTTTCTACGAATTTAAGACTTTTTAAGAATCTCCCCACTATCAGCACTCATCCCCCCGTTATTACCGGACTAACCTGTTTTCCTCTTGCGCGTTTTAACGTCGACCACAGCTGCGTGGTTCTTCTCCGTGAAGTGTTTCAGCAGGATCATGTTGTGCTGTTCGTTGGCGTTGTCGATGAACACCGTCTGGGTTCCCACACACAGCACCTGGAGAGACACCGCCAGGAGTTACCGCCAGGAGCTAAGCTCGCTCAGGATGGGAGGACAGGGGGGCTCCACACGTTCAGGCGACGCGTATGGCATACCTCGGGGAAGCCCACCAGCACCAGCAGGGTGAAGAGGTTGGTTCGTTTCAGAGTCTGGGGGAGCTGCTGGACGCAGTGGTCGGTGAAGGAGGCGATGACCGCGCACCACTCAGGGCAGGTGTTCAGGGTGTGCAAAATGTCTGCCACGGTGCACGCCCAGTCCAGACCGATACGACTGCAAACAGTTCAGTTCAAAAGTGCTTTGTCTATCCCAAAAGGGAAAGGAAATGTGTGAATCTGTCACATTTTCTCTGGTAAAGAACTCTTGTGAACTTGATGAATACCTGACAAACTTTGAAGGCCATCGGAACAAAATAGGCTTTAGAGATCCAATCTGGTCCGAACACAACTAAGCAATATTTCACTTGTAATCACACTTTTTTTTTTTCTTGATTGAAAGTTTAATAAGTGACATCCCACTAGAGGGAAAACTATGTAAATTCCAACGCCTCCCTTTTGGCTGGAATAACGGAGCTAATCAGAAAAACCAAACATCAATATTACAGGAAATGATTAACTTTTACCAGTCCTTCCTCTGAAGACTTTGACTGGTAATAAGAAAAACGTCTGACGCAGATTTGTAGTGGTTCATTTGCCAGAACCAAGGAGTTAGCTTTTTACCTGTCTAAACAGACGGCCCCGAGGCTGAACAGCAGCTGGGTGGTCTTCCAGCCCTGAGTGTCTGAACAAGCGGCGTCCCCTTGCGTCAGCAGCTCGTATTTGTCCGCCAGCGCTTCGGTGACGGCGGCGTCAGCTTCTGTCGGAGTGATCCGAAGCAGCAGCTGGCCCAGGAGCCCGAGGGAGAGGTGGTAGGTCTCGTTCAGAGAGCCGGCGTTGGAGATGACGGCTCTGAATAGACGAGGCAGGATGGAGCTCAGGCTAGACAGGCTGAGGGTGCTGTCCTGTGGAGACGGGAGGGGAAATGTAAATGTTACCAGGGTTCGCTCGCTTTGTCAGCAGTCAAATTCGAGCACTTTTCAAGCATTTTCGAAGATACATTTTCAAACTTTTCCAGCAACACATGTTGGAGATCAAAGCAATACAAATGGAACAAAAAAAAAGACAGTTTCAATTCACTGCTATATAATATCACTTATTATCACTGTTATTAATATCTAGTGAAAGTATTTTACAGCAGGGATGAGGTAAGTTACAATATAACTAAAGTTTGCATTTTGAAATCTCTCTCACACACAAGTTACCAAAAAAATCTCTAAAAGATGTTCTTTCCCATATTTTTTCCCCATTTAGTAAACAGAAATAGTTTTCAGAATTGTAACTAAGCTAAAGTTTGGTCTGATTTCACTTAAGATAGTGAGAAATTATTTTTATGTCTTTTTATTTTGTGAATGAAAATATTTGGCTTCAACTATAAACAACGCTTTTCAAATTTAGCCTTTTGATCCGAAGTTAAATTGAAAATATGAAGCACCTTCCAGGATTTCATGCAGAAACTAATCACTTAGCGAACCTTGACACTGACATGAAATTCAAGCACTTTCAAGGATTTCAACCACTTGTACAAACTCTGCATTACATTTTTTTAATTAAAAAAATTAAGATATTTAAGAAATAATACAAATAGTGCACAAACTGGGATTCTCACTGCTTCAGAAATCAAGGTTATTTTAAAAGGAGTCATTTATATAAACTTTTAAAAGGGCTAATCCTAGAAATATGACCTTAATGTCACTTTAAACCGCAAGAGGAAAAGGTTAAATCCATTTGAGCGACTATTTTTTTTCCCAGTCGTCTAACATATGAATTGCACAGCAATCCCCCCCAAAAAAACAATTAGCTCCACATACTGGTTTTGCTGATGGGAGCATCGCCGCCAGCAGTCCTAGAATCCTCTCTCTGGAGCACTCGGAGAACACGTGCTCCTGCAGCGGGACCTGCGGCACCCTCTCGTCCGTCTCCTTGACGACGTCAGATGCTGGGGAGTTGAGAGCTCCTGGTCCTGATTCTGCAGCTGAAAAGTTGTTTAAAAAATGAGTTTCCTAGAGTCATTAATAAACTGTGAGGTGATTAGCCTTCTGTGAGGTATCTAAGCACCTACGTCGAACTACAGGAGAAAGCGGGTCCTCGCTGGAGACGGAGGGAGTCTGGCTGAGACTACCTGAGTCCAGGGTGTCCTGAGCAACCAGCTTCTTTTTGTCTCCCTCTGCAGAGCTTTGGGGAATAGATAAGTCAGGAGGAGCAGTGGGAGGAGAACCCGGCTCCGCTGCCTTTTCGTCTTTAAGCTGAGGAGGAAAGCGATCGATACAATTAAAAATCTAGCGAGTTCTTTTCACCGCCGCACGCCGTCAGGTTGTTGCCGACCTCGTTCTTGGGAGACAGCGGAGAGCAGATGGCAGCCGTGCTGCCTGGAAGCGACGAGGTGTCCGTGGCCGAGCTGAGCTCCTGAGAGGTCTGAGGCGACGCCGGGCCCAGCTCGCTCTCGGACGCCGACTCGTTGGAGGAGAGCAGAGCGAGCAGGTTGGAGGAGCGGAGGCCTGAGTGTAGCACAGAAAAGTAAAGATGTGTTAACGAACAAACTCTGCAACATGTTTGGGGAATTTTGGAAACCCATTAATAGATTCTGATAGCTATTAATCTGTCTGTCTCTCTCTTTTTTCCTGTCTTCTCTATCCTCATTTCTTTCCACCTATTCTCCATACTCCTTTCTGTGTTTCCACCCTTCCTTTTATTCCTTCCATTTCCTGCTTTCATTTTCTCTCCGTCCTTTGAAATACTGTTTTCTTTCCTACCTTTACATCCCTCTTTTCCTTTTTTCCGATAGATTTTTATTCCCTTTTTTCAGCCCTCATCTTCATTCCTTCTTTTACTCTCCTGCTTTTTGCTCTTTTCCCTCTTGTTTATTCCTTCCCATCTCTCCGACTCTCCTCTTTTTCCTCCTATGCATTTTACTTCCTTTCACTCTTTCCCCTCTGTTGCTTTTCTTCCATTTGTTAATTTCAATCCCATTTCCTTTCACTCCTTTCTTTTCGTCCCTCCACATGTTTTTTATTTTTTATTTTTCTGTCCCAGTATCACCAGGATACGATGCAACCTATTGCTGGGGTAACAATAAAGAAGGATGTTTTCTCCAACCTGGCCACTAGATGTCCCTAACTGTACAAAAATCAGAAAAAAAAAATAAAAAATGACTGGCTCAGACATACCTTTGCCAGTCTGGCCTTTGAGCAAGCAGTCGGTGATAAGCTGGGAGCAGTGCGCCTGCAGGTCTGAAGCCAGCTCCGGGGTTTTGCCGTCTAAACACTCTCCCTCTGTTTGTTTCTCACTGCTCAGCTCAGAGGAGTACAGGGCCAAAGCAGCGAACAGGAGCCACGAGTAGTTGTGGATGTAGGGCTGGATGAGGCGGTGACGGTCACTGATTCGTATGGTCACCATGGGGTACACAGTGATGCGATGAGTGGGTAAATGGCTAAAAAAATAAAAAAGAAGAAGAAGCTACAGTTAACCACAAAATTCTAAGTGTTTTTAAAAACAGGGTGTTAAAACAAACTACCTGTCAGGATACTTCTTGGCGTTGTAACAACCAAAGCACAAGTCAAAGTCCTCACAGACGTTGCAGTTGATCCTGCTGCCAACAATGAGACCCTGACAATGATCGCAGGCGTACTCCATGTTCACCATCTCGTGATCGTCCTCGTGACCTTCGGGTTTGGCTCCACCTGAACACAAACACAGACCCTCCGTTTAATGGCTTTCTGACTGTGTGTTGTCGTCAGAGGGTTTCTGCAGGTTTCAACAGCTAAAATGTAAGACTTTATAAGATCTGTATCACACACAGACGACACAAATGTACAAAAGAAATTTCCATATCTTATATAGTAATAGTGCTAAGTTTTGTTGGACAGAATGGATGTGGCATCCTACAAAATGTTGCATCTTAGCAATAATTTGGGGACTGATTTTGTGATGCAGATCATTTTAATAAATTGCTGTAGTGTGATGTATGCGCTCACTGAGGAAGCAGGTCTTGCATAGGTCCATATCCATGCACTGCAGACATCGGTAGCGGTGCCATGGAGCCATCCTCTCACAGCCATCGCAGGAAATTACCACATTCAGCAGGTCACAGTAGCGGGCAATAAACATGTGCATCTGAAGGAAAAATACATTTAGATATGTATTTATAATAAACAGGGACAAATCAAGCAAGACAACCCCTTTCTAACTAGAACTTCGTCTATTATTTTCTTTAGAATACCTTCCTCCTGTCCTCCATGGACTCCTCTTCGTCGATTTTGTCGTACCACTTTTCAAACATGCCGTCCATGCACTCATCCATCCATTCCTGGTTCTTCTTGTAGTCAGCGATTTCATCCTCCTCCGTCCACTGACTGAGTTTGAAACAAAAGAAGTGAACCTTTTAGACTTCATCTCGTAATGCATCTAAAACGGCGCTCAAAGAGGCGCCAGGCGTCAGATAATTCACGTTATGTTTCGCTTACCTGATGGCGATGTCATGAACACTGATGTTCTCTTGCGACATCGTGAGCAGGAGTACTGGAAGCTTTATGCTCTGGAAGAGAGGAAGGTCCTGCACCTCCCAGTTCATGTCCAGGAGGTGCAAAAAGCAGGTCTGCACACACGACAGGGCTGGGAGCAGAGCTCTGAAGAGCAGAGATTGGGATCAGTTGACTGCACACTAAACACACTCTTATACTGACCGCTGCTGACGGCACGTTTTAATCTGTTCTGAGTAAAAACAGGAATATAAGAAACGTCTTACTTCTCGTTGAGACTGCTGAAGCCCTGAACTGCCTCCACCAGCATGAGGACCAGCTGATGGTAAGAACGCCTGACCTCCTCTCCAAGTTTCTGTCCGCTGTCTGACAACTGGGAGAAATAACTGAAAAGCACACAAAATGATTGACGATTATCGTCGAGCGTGCAGGGGGTTCACGTGTTCTGGACCAATGGTCGATCTACCTGGTGAAATCTTTCTGGCAGGCCAGCAGCTCCTGCAGGAACAGGATGCAGTGTGGCTGGAAGAGGTGCGGCTGTCCCAGGGAACGTAAACACTGCTGAATCATCTCCAGCACCTTGCACACACTCAGAGCCTGGGCCTTGTTCAGGGCCAAGGTTTGCAAGATGCTTCCGGGAGGAAACAACAATTCAGACAATATTACAGTTAGCTTCTAGTGGAATTTTGGGTCACAGAAAAACAGGTTTGCAACTATTATAATAATTGATTATCTTATCTTGATTGTTCTGATTGGATTTTTTTTTAAATTGCAAATTCTGAGGATTTTCCATTTAACCTCTTAAGCATTTAATGTTTTTTAAAATTCTATTTATTTAATGCACATTAGAAATGCATTCAAATGTGCAAATAATGTAATAATGAATTGTTTAATCTAAAAAAATATATTTTATTCTCTAAAATGCAATAATTTAGTGTGCGCTTTATCACCTGTAGGGGAAAAAAAAACAACTTCTAACACCAACACGAGAAAAGCTCAGCCCTTTCTGCTTGACTACACACCGATACAGTGAAGGGCTAAAATACTGACTATCTCTTAGAGTTAATCAATGAATAATTGGAGAGCAATAGGTGCTTAATAAGAAATTTTTTAAATATATTTTTTAGAAGATTTGGACCAGGTGAAGCTAAAATTAAGCTACTTAAGGAATTCTGGGCAGTGCATGTTTACAAAGAAAGTTTTTTTTTTTCTTTAATGCAAAATGTTTATATTTTTGTACAGTTCTGGCTTAACTACTTCTCTGAGCATGTTGGGGGGGTTTTTTGTTGCTTTTTTTTTTTTAGCAAATTACATTTTTGAGTCTGTAAGCTCTTGTTAATTATTAATTGATTACTAAATTAGTTGACAATAACCGATTCATCTGACTAATCGTTTCAGACCCACTAACAAATATACAGTGACAATAAACTCGTAATCCTGCATTACTTCTTAGAGGCTGCTTGTTACCGAACAACTTTCAAAATGGGGGCATAAAAGTAGTGGATCAACTTTAACCTCCCTAATTGGTATCGGGAACGTTTAGTAACAAATACATACAAATAATGGAATGGAATAATTTTAGATTCTGTAGTTACTGATCTGTTTACATTCCAGGTCAAATTTTACTACACATATTCACCATCGGTACAATCACTAAGCATGCTTGATAAACCTGATTCATTTTTCACTGATTAGTAGCGATCTATCACAAAAAGCTAGAAATGATTAGATAAAGTGGCTATGGTGTAAAAACTTATATCTAAAGTAACTTTTATGGACTTTACAGAACAATCTGGCATTAACGGTGTACCTTGCTGTGGTGAGAGCCTGGTCCTTCATAAAGTTCAGGATGTGTTTGAGTATTGGGTAGCACTCCTTGACAGAGGGGGTCATGTGGGATTCCTCCACGGAACGAAAGGACAGGAGGCGAAGGCGTGAGCGGCTGAACGGAGCTTTACGGGGGAACGTGGAGGGAGAGGCTGGCTCCCCACCCGATGGGTGGGCGGGGAGACTCTCCGCGGGGTCCTTGTGGCCCCGCCTGCTCTGCTCGGAGGATGAGGGGTTTGGGGGCAGAGAGGCAGACGGCTGACTCTGTCCAAGCCTGCCGTCCACGGCCTCATTGGGTAATCCCAGCTGTGGGGAGGCGGGCTGGAAGTCTCCTTCTGAGATCGAGCTTGAGCGGAGCAGAGGAGTTTTTGAGTCCCCAGCACCCAGACATGACTTTCCACACGGAGGAAAACGAAACAGCAGGAGGCTCTTCTCGATGCACATCTCAGCTGGGAAAAAGACAGTGGCGACGATGAGCGAACTCTCTCCAAGATGCGGAAGTTCGGAATGAGATTATGTGGATTCCTTACCCAAAGAATCCATGGTAACTTCCTCTGGACTCCCTTCTTTATCATCATAAATGTTCATTTTGCCAACAAGGTATCTCTGCTTCATCTCCAACTGAGAGGGAAAAAATGCAATCAGGAGCAGTGATTTGATACAGACATAAATCATGGGAGGAAAACTCACCATCCATGTTCTGATGCTGTCTGCCAGGAGGTAAACTTGCACAAAATCTTCACTCAGAAAGGATTTGCAGTCCTGATTAACTGGAGACACAAAGGAGCGACACATCAGCTAGATTTAACAACTAGGAAACCTGACAGCCAATCAGAGCTAACGTTACCATATGCCTTCAGAGCCTGGTTGAGGGCCGGGGTGTGGTACACCATGGCTGCCCAGATGGCGTTCACAGCTTGGTCCGTCTTTGGCCCGGCAACGATCTCATTGCTCAGGGGGTGCTTTCTGCAAGCCTGCACCAGGGTCCGCATTAGTTCTGCTTTATGCTCCGATGGTTCCTGTGAAGGGTTCCACCTTGCAAAGTCCTCAAGGAAGACCAAGATCTCGGCCAAAGTTGATGCGTCTGTCTACAAATTGCGGGAACAAATAAAAGAGAATGGTAATTTCTATCATGTAGGATGGCTCAACAACTCTAATCAATCATGGAAGATCGATGAAAGCTTGAGGGGTTTATGTCTAATATTGAGGGTACAATACATACAAGAGATTCTATGTGTTATTTAAAGTGAAGCAAGCATTAAACACTGTCGGAAAGCACACTTAAATGGTAAAATGAACTGAACTTATACAGCTCTTTTCCAGTCATTTTGACCACTCATAGTGCTTTACACTAGTCACATTCACCCATTCGCACTCACAAACGCACGCACATTTATACACCGATATGCAGTTTGTTAGGTAATTTGGGGTTAAGCGCCTTGCCCAGAGGCACATCAACATGTGGCAGGAGGAAGCTGGAATCGAACCTACAACCTTCCGATCGCAAAATGACCACTCTACCCACACGGCCCTAGCCGCCCACAGTTGAAGCAGACTAACCCCCTACCTGGTTGGGGGCTTTTTTAGTGGGATTTGCCTCATGTGTTTCACTCAAACCGTGTCGCAGGATGGGCTTCCATAAAGGGGAAGCCTGAACGTGAGACATTTTTCCTGGCGGAAGCTCCTTCACGCTGCGGATCTCTGAAGAAGAAGAAAAACAGAATACACAAATGTAAACTGTTCTGATTTACACTTGAAAGTCAGAATAACAACAATCGAAACAAAGCGACTGTGATCTTCCTGTTGGAGTTTTAAAACTCACCGTAAGGAGATTTTAGTGCCAGGGTTCTGGATGCAAGGCGACCCATGAGGCGGGCCACCAATAACTGCTGGTCCGACATCCAGGAAATGGTAATGTCTGGCAGACCCAGCGCCGTCACCGTGAACTTGTATCCCCACTCGTTATTGCTGCTGTCA
Source organism: Xiphophorus couchianus (assembly GCF_001444195.1). Classification (NCBI taxonomy): domain Eukaryota; kingdom Metazoa; phylum Chordata; class Actinopteri; order Cyprinodontiformes; family Poeciliidae; genus Xiphophorus; species Xiphophorus couchianus. Next base: position 25,100,072 of record NC_040238.1, read on the forward strand.
GAGTGGAACAGGAACTGCAGCTGGGGTCCAGCGTCAAACGTCACCTTCTGTAGGAGCGGAGAGACAGACACGTTGCGGGATGAAGTGACAACAGCTTTCCATTCTGATAGTTACTCGGCTTTGGCTCGCTTACCTTTGGCCATTTCTCACTCCCAACCTTCATATCGTAGCGCACCTTCCCACCTCTGGAGTCGGTGAATTCTAGATAGTCGTATCTGTGAGGATCAAGTGGAAATGCTGAGTGAGATGCTGTCACTAAGTTTCCCCAAACAGATGTGAGGGAAGGTGTTGCAGTGCACCGGCGACCTCTTCTCCGTCTCGCAGCGTTCGTCAAACTCCACCTCGAAGGAGGTCGCGCCGGGACAAGCGAAGACGGTGGTCTCGTGTTGGCTGTTCTCATAGTTGTGAGGAGACTCCATGTTCCACGTCCTGAGCACCACTGGTTTCTGAGGCTGGTGGGAGCTCTCTTGATCCACCTTCAGTCGTTATAACGACAATAAAATTCAGCTACAGAGTCGGCTTAACAACATCACAACTAAATTTAAGATATGCTTCCAGCTATATTTTGCATATGACAGACTCACCTTAGAGAAGATGTCTCCTGTGTCGCTTGACAGTCTTTTGAGGAGCTCAACTAACGAGGAGAAGCTCTTCAGCAGCACGCTGTGGGGAATGTCCAACGAACACAACTCCAAGAGGAAAATCATCTTGCAGGAGACGAACAAATGTTAGTTAAATGCTTCAGTAAAACATCGACTCTGCCCCTGTGTATGAGAGTAATTAAAATTCACGGGAGAAAGTACGCGTTACCAGCTGTCTGAAGATGGTGGCCAGAATGGAGCTGCCCAGTTTGTTGTTAATTTCGCTGCTGGTGAACCTCTCGAGCAGGGAGCCCAGCACTGCCTTGATGCTTCCCAAGAACTGATCCACATCTGGAGGAACATGTTCATGAGAGGAGTGATGAACATCTTTGGTCATATTCAGGGTTTCTGCAGGTTTCAGCAACTCAAAGGTAATGGTGCGTTCGCACCAAATGCGTCTAACGCTTCAAGTTCGACGCATGTGCACTTTGAATGCAGACGCTTGACGCATTTTGCTTAACACCTAGCACTTCATGTGTCGGGCGTGTCTGGTTTACATTCAAAGACTATGTGGAGGCACGTCGAGGGCGCATCAAACGCATCAAAACTCGCTCTAGCCGTTGTTTTCAGTTGGCGTCCTATTTGTCAGACACACTTGATGCGTCAAACGCCTCAAATCATGCTATGCTACACGCGGAAAACCCCCCACAACGGGCTCTTGACGGGCGTCCCCATAGACTTTGAGTGTAAACCAGACGCCCTAAACGCGTTTGGTGTGAACGCACCATAAGACTTTTCAAGACCTTTATGAATGAAATTTAAGACTTCTATCATGACAAAAATGTACAAAAAATAAATAAATCGCCTATGTCTATATATATATATATATATATATATATATATATATATATGTATATATACGCAAGCACACATACATATGGACAACTATTAAGGAAGAAATTATACTCATGAGATTAACTTTAGACGTCTTTTAAACAAATTTTAGACATTTTAAGGCTTTAATTTGAGATACCTGAATTTAAGACTTAAGGATGTGCTCATTACTGTTCCTCTATGAATACGTTTGTACAGCATTGTATTGAAAATGAAATAAAGCCGTCCCGTTTCAAAAATGCAACCATGTTAAAATGGCTCACATGTTAGAAGGATGTCTCTGGCCAGATCACATGCGGTGGATGTGGAAGTTCCACCTTTGAGCTGCAGGTAGCACCAAGAAAGCAGGCTGCCCTGCAGAGCCCAGAACAGAGACAGCAACACCTTCCTGCTGGCTCCGGTCTTCCCGTTCACCATCATCACCTCACACTGAAAGACCAAATGTTCATAAGGAATGTTCGATTTGATGCTCCAGCAGACGTAGTGCAACATTCGGATAAATAATAAAAGTCTGAAATCACCTCTTTTGATGCGACGAGTAGCAGCGTTTCCATGACTACCAGTATGGGGCTGATGTCGAAGTCTGAGGGAGCTCCTTTGGGGGGAAGCAGGAGAAGGCCGCTTGGATCCTGGTTACTGTGCAAAGACAGAACACCTTTTACTGATATACGGTTATCATCTCATGTATGAGTAAAATACATATAGGTGTGTCTGGATATGTGTTCTTACCTGAAATAATTACAAAGAGATTCGAACGTCACCTTCACCGACTCTGGCTGATCATCTTCAGTGATATTTTTCTGTAAAAACAACAGATTCAGATTACTAAACTTTCTACACAAATACCAATCAGTAATAAATAAATAGGTATAAACAGGTTTATATATTATAGGAGTTTAATTTCTTCTAAAAAAAACTGTTAGAAGAAAAGAGCAGGATTTTTTTTAGATTCCAATTTTAGCTGTATTAAGATGGAAAAACTGTGAAACTCGCCATCATGTGGAAGAGCTTGTCCCGCCTGTTGAGTTTATCAGGGAAGAAAACAGCAGCTCCATTCAGAATGGCCTTGACCGCTTCCTTGTGCAAAATGGTTTTCATTACAGTCTCTCCTTCTGGACAATCCACAACTGAAACACAAGAGTCATGGCTGTCAAACGCCAACCCAAGTGACCCCTCGTGCTGCCCTGCATGACTTTGACTCTTGTTCTTACTGTGGCAGAGGTGAGTATAGAGCTCCAACACAGCCTTAGCAGAGATACTCTGAGAATCTCCACTGCTGGATGAGTGTGGACCTGCTGCTGCCGCTGCTGGTGCTGCAGAGGCACTTTCTTCTGGTCTTTTACTCTCCTCTGCGTCCTGGAGCTCGGTCGGGTTGGGCAGCATGGGGAAACAGTTCTGCATCAACTGAAGCAGGAGGACTCTGCTTTTCAACACCTCCTCTCCCTCACTGCAACACGGAGATTACCAACAACTAAGAGCCCAACACTCTTGTTCTAACAGTGTCGGGCTGAAACGATTAATCGGATTCATCATGATGAATCGATTATTCGCTGAAATAAGAACACAGTCGGAGCAGCAATAAAGCCAAAACTGTACATGAAATACATACATTTTGATGTAAAGTTAGTGAAGTGAAAGCAAAAGCTTTTCACATATTGATGTTAGAAGGAGTTTTTTAGCTGCAGACTTACACTAAAGGAATGTTATGTTATTGCATTTTAGGCAATAAAATATTTTTTTTATATAAAAAAACTAACTATTATTTTATATGGTTATTAGTGCATAAAATAAACTTAAGTGGTTATAATGAAAATTCTTTTTTAAGCAATTACTTGATTAGTCATCAGAATAACCAATAGAATACTTGATTGTTAAAATTTGCGTTAATCAGAGATGCAACTCTGCTGCCCTGCTCTATTCTTTTGAGTCCAGCTCAACATTAGAAGAGGTTGCTTTTCTTAGTTGATTATAATTCTCAAGGGAACAAATAAGGGAATGCTACCCGCACCGCCTTAAGTGTCAAGGCTTTGATCATTTTCTTCTTAAAAAGCTTCTGAAAAAGTGATTTTCCTTAAAAAGCAATGACGTTCTTTAAAACAGTTCTTAAAATATCCTCTGGCCTGAACTCGTGCGCCATGTCTGATAAATATTGCATGAAGGCTGATAACTTAAAAGTGGCATCTGACATGCCAGCAGGTGAGAACTTCACAAAATCGGAGCGCCTCATGTGTTTATGGGTCGTAAATAAGCATCTGATTACTCACATCTCCCTGAGTTTATTGTAGAAGTTCCAGAAAAGGTTAAGGCTGAGACCACTGAAGTCCAGAAGATACTTCTGCTTGAAGTGTGAGGCATCCTGCAGAAACAACATAGTTGAATCAATCTGATAAAACAAGTCTGCAATGTCTCCTCAAAGCCACTAGAGGGCAGAGAGACTGAATATGAACAAATAAATGAGCACAGAGGAAGGGAAATCACACATTTCAGCTTGATCAACTGCTACTTTAGCCATAATAAAACAGACGTATTTCTCTTTGGATTTGTTTTTAGTGTTTCTTTGTGGAAATTGAGGAGATTTCCCATGAATAGACATTGCTGTTCAGAAGTGTTGAGTCATCCCTGAATGACTCGTCTCTCCCACAATGACTCAGACTTTCTTTTAAAGTGGTCCGGATCAATAGCCGTCCAGGCTTCCTGGAAGTCTTTCAAGCATTTTCCGAGGAAAACCTCCTTCCGCTTTCATTTCCACATCTCTACAAAATGATTTCCAAAGGATGGATGCTCTCTTTATGATGCAGTGACGATCAATTGTACCAAAAATGTAACTTAAATCCACCAGGCAGTGGTACGTTACCATGTCTCGTGTGAGCTGCTGTATGAAGAAAAGGGTTTTATTGAGAAGACAAAGGCCGGTGACTCCATTGTGGTCAAGGCCGTCTCCCTGTCCTCCGAGGTCATCCAGGTCGACGAGCCTCTCCGTAGCAGGACACAGGTAGCCGCTGAAGCTGAGATTCTGCACGCCTAGCCGCTCGGCCGAGTCCTGCCTGGTGCAGAGGAACTTCACCATCAGGAACTGAGAAGACAAAACAATAAGATATTGATTCTACCAAGTTTGTCACGATAACAAATTTTGCTGGACGATAAATTGTCCAGCAATAATCCCAGGAAATGTCCCAGGAATAATTGTGGTAAACGATAACATTATCGTTTCAACATCATTTTCAAGTAATATAATGGTGGGGGCAGAACAATGTAAGTTCACCATGTCATAGACTAATAAAAGTTGGAACTGCAAAATATTTTAAATATCCAAAATAAAACACAGCAACCAAACACAATAAAAAGGAAATAAAAACACACATAAGCTAAATGAATTATGAAATCTGTAAACAAAATATTATTAATCAGAATGGAAATTATTGAATCATTCATTGATTAAGTGCTTATTGCAACAGGCTTAGGTATAACACAGCCAATCTATGCTAACCAGTGCAAAAATTGGATTAATTAAAAGAAGTTGGGAGGAAACAGAAAAAGTAAATAAAAAGTTTGAAATGGCATCAGCGAACAGACTGGCTGGCACCTTAGCAACGCGACACTGCTGCAGCTTGATCTCCACATCATTCCAGTCCTCTTCAAGTTCAAACCAGCCAATCGGCTCATCCTCACTCTGCGCTGAAATCTTCCCGCTGCTGGTAATGTGACAGAGAGATTTAAAGGTAATAAACCACACAGACCTCCCATGAAGACACTTATGGCATTAAGGGACATGCAGAGGTGTGACAAAGTGTTTGCCTCCTTACAGATTTATGTTCTTTTTGCATTTTTTCGTCACACTTACATGTTTCAGATCATGAAGAAATGTTGAACAGTGGAAAGAAACGACATGAGTAAACATAAAACGTGACTTTCAAGCAATAATTTCATTTATTCAAGGGAATAAAAAGCTACCCACAGCATCCTGTTCCTCTGGGAAAGCAACTGACTCTTTGTTAAATCGTGAATTAACTTTGATTAAACTACATTTCCTAGAAAGCCGAACTCAATTTCACAAGCCAAACCCAGGCCTGGATATTCCCTGATGAATCATTTAAATATACTAAATCATTTAGTGAGATATTTAATAACATACGTGTACATACAAATAATTTAAATAGAACGTCTCTGATGGAGGAAAGATCTAAAATTGAAAGATTGTATAAAATGTCAAAAACAGCAGAAAGACAAAGTCACTGACGTTTTTGAGTCTGGAAAAGACAAATCACAGTCAGAGTCATAACTGGAGAAAACGTTCAAAACTTTCAAAAAGAGGCCGGTTAAAACCCCCCAAAAAACCAAGAGCTCATTGACAATTCAAATTCTATTCAATCCAATTCTATGCTTGGGGCTCCGAGTGATGTCATGCTGCACTATCTATTTTGAGAATTCCTGATTGAACTTTCTGAACTATTTGTTGCTGTTTATTCTTTAATATGTTTAACCAAGGTAGTCAAATCATTTATTTTTGTTAGTTTCTTCGTTATTTTTTTTACATTGGCTTTTATACTCCTACTTGCACTGTCTGAACAAATTAAAGTTGTGGTTTTTTTACATGTTTGACGAAGCTTGTAAAGCTATTGGTGGATTTAAGTGTTGCTGTACTGGTGCAGAGTTATCAAAATATATTTCACAAATAAAAAAAAAGAAAAGTAGGGCTGCATCAATATGAACATTTGGACTGATTGTGAACAACTACTATTCACACAGAGGTTGACTGTGTGATTAATTAAGTATTATTTAGTTGTGTCAGAATATGGGGCTAAAAAAAAAAAGCACGCCACACTTTTCACATATTTACTTGTAAATAAGTCTGAAAACCACATATTTTACTTCATCTTCACAATTATGCAATAGCCTTTCACATACAATTTCCTTTTGAATATTTGAAACTTGTGTTATATGAAAAATTTAGATAGTTGTGAATAGTTTTGTAAAAGAAAAATAAAATACGAGGAGAAATCCTCACCTGTCCTGTACAAACTCTTTGTAGTCCTTGTAGTTCCACGAGTCGTACTTTTTGAACCTCTTGAAATGTTTCTCTGCATCAAAAGTTTCCTCCTCCATGTACGCAAACACCAAGCCACATTTAACTCCGATCGCTCCTTTTCGCACCTGATCACAACGACAACAGTGCAAAAATAATCAACACCCATCATAAGTCATGAGACTTTTATTAAAAAAGTGATATTTCAATCAAATACCTCGACATTAGCGGATTTTGTTCATTTTAAAATGCTATTATTTATGTTTAAAACAAGAAAGAGATTATTGCCAATTAATTCAGAAAAGTTATTTCTTTTAAACTCAAGTGTCAGGAATAGCAGGAAGGAGTCAGATTTCAGAAGTAAAACTGTGCGTACTGCTATAAAACTGTTGTATTTTAGTGCATGGAGTAAAGTTATGGAACAGTGTGGACAAGAAGTTCAGAAATTATCTACTTCCAGACTCCTAAATCAATTAAGTTAACAATGAAGAGAATTACAGTATATATTGTTTACAACTTAAAGTGCTAATTGAACATTTATTTTCTAATTATTGAGAAAGGCGCAGGTTTATTCAAGACTTTTTCTTCTTCCTGCTCCCTTTTCACTCGTACAGATTAAATGCTATAAGAAAACGTGTTTGTGAATTAATGAGGACATTTGCTAAAGCAAGTGAATAAAATGACTGACTGATTGAAATGTTTTCAGCTCTCTTATTACACATGTGAAACAGTGCCGTCTTACTTTGATCTTCATCTGCGTGACCTGGAAGTTGCTCTGGTCCTCCGTGGACAGGATGACGCTGGTTTTCTTCCTGCCGCTTTCTGTGAGGAAACCTGGAGGGGGGACAAAAAAGCAAACACCCCACTGACATGTGAGTGCATGTTCCTGCTGCCCTTCATTTCCAGACTGAGTTTAGTTCTGCTGTACCATCTCCAGTGGAAGACTCTGTGAGCATGTTCTCCGGTCCTGACTTTTCCTCTTTGCTCTTGACGTCACAGGCCTGCAGGTGGAGCTGGAGAGGCTTTCCTGCAACGAGTCACAGTTTTGGTTCAAATAAACGCCATCGTCCCTTCAGAAGATACACATGCAAAGGAGTTCTGCAGATTTCGCCCACTCAAATTTAAGACCTATTTAAGACCATTATGAATGAAATTTAAGACCTGCATCACGACAGAAATTTTCAAAAGAAATTATGTTTCACATAGTAGTAGTGACAGGCTTTTGTACACACGGGTCGGCAACAGAAGTGAGATAATAGCAAAGACAAACGTCGTCCAGCCAACTGGTGATAAATTTACAATTACCCACGACAGAAGCAAAAAAGCTAGCTAGTAAGGGGTATGTTAGCAGCTAGTTAGCAGTGGCTGCTACCGTTTTTTTGAATCTGTATGTTTATTGTGTGTCTCCTCTTATTAAGCCCAGTAAAGACACAAACATAACCAAAAAGAAAAACGCATAGAATATACAAGATTAAATAGTCCTGCCACTACAACATTTAAGACTAATTTAAAGCTAACTTAGAGTTTTTTAATCCGTATGTTTTGTGTGTTTCTTTTTATTTAGCCCAGTAAAGACACAAACATAGCCGAAAAGAAGAATACATAAAATATACGAGATTAAATAATTCTACCTCTACAAAATTTAAGAAATTTTTTTAATTAAATGAAGACATTGCAATGCTTTAATTTTAGATACATAAATCTAAGACTTTTTAAGGCTGAACGGTCACCCTAATAAGGAATAACATGCAAATCAGAAAGGTGAAGGATAAGTCAAATTACCGTTACGATAAAGCAATCGCAGCCTAACAGAAGCCATGGAGACGATGAGGGAGGAGGCCTTGTACTTGGTCTGTAGACAATCACTGATGGAGGACAAGGCCTGGAGTATTTTAGCCACGCTGCCTCTGGCCAGGGCAAAGGCCAAGAGAGTCATTTCCGCATCAGGGCTCACACAACAGCTGAAAAAAACAAAACCCAAAGTGGCATCAATACAGTGATCACACTGCAGCTGAAGAAGTTGCAAAGATGAACATTTAAAAAATAAAAAAAGAAACAGCAGCTTACTTTGCAATCCTGAGGAGAAAGCCGTCCACTTCCTCCAGGATGTTTAGGGAGAAGAACTTGGGGAACTCTGTGGACGATGGTGTTAGCGACAGCGGTGGCATGTGCTGTAAGGCTTTCCTGGAGAAAAAAGAACAGTGACAACAACCTGAATTAACATGCTTTTACAAACACGTTTGTTTTATTTTTACATCTCTGCATCTTACTGTGTGCTTTGGAGGACAGTGTGAGCCAGAGCTGGGTTCGTCTCCATCGATGCGGTGACCAAGGACGTGAGCAGAGACAGGTACCAGATGGCCGAAGCGTCCGAGACGGACACCTCTTTACTCTTGGTGATCTGATAACCCAGTGTCTTCAGTCCATGAATGCGCGTGTCGCATCCGTCACTCAGGCATCGCTTGATGTTTATTTGGACGTCTGGGAATTGTTCGGGAAGAAACGCAGTTAGCTGAGTGACAGAACACGTGTGATCAAAAATTAAAAATCCCCTTCAACTAACACCTAATAATCTAATCCAGGGATCTGCTGCTTGCATCTCCAGAGAAAAATGTAACTCTTAAGCTCTTCGCAGAGTCTCTTTATAACTTAAAATAAAGAAGAACTGGGGAACAATTTTGAAAACAGAGCTAACAAAAAAGGCTAAATTTTGCAGTTTCAGTTTTTTATGAATATATCTGAATAGAATGTCCACACCAAAAAGCCAGAAATTAGTCAATATTTGCATAATTCATTCATTTTGATTTGGCAATTAGATCCCAAAATAAGTTCTTGATTCATTTTTAAGTATTTTTTTTTTTATTTTATATTAATTGGTTCCCAATAAAGCAAATTTTACACATCATGTAGTCATAGCATCATATTTCCAATTTTAAAACTTAAGAAAAGAAACTGCATGCAACATGATAAATAAAACAACTACAACTCTTATTTCTCAGGGAAAGATTACAACATTAGAGTTTTTGTTTCTACAAAAATGTAAAAAATTATTTTTTTTGTAAGGTCAATTCTAAAAATAGAAATAAAATTGTCATTCTTCGATACAACTACAAAAGCACATTTTCTAGAATAGGTATTTATAATTATAATCCATTCTTTTCTAAAGTTTCTTGCAGAACTAGATAAGTCTTATGAAGTATAACTCTTTGGACTGTAAAGTTTGCTGACCCCTGACCTTTTTCCAGCTATACTTTCAAGAGAAACGTGCCATTTCAAATTCTAGTAATCACAACAGCTCAGTCATTCTTCCATAATAAATGCTAAAAAAACTATTTTTATTTCACGTAAAGCCCATCTGCAAACAGGTTTAGGTTGCAGAACACCCTGAGCGTCAGTTTAGCTCGTCTTACTCAGCCCTCAGCTCTTTGCAGGGTAACAAGCATGCAGTACAATTTAAACTATGCAAAGGAAGCAAATGCATAGTTCAAGTTTATTACTGTGTTCTGTGCTGACATCTGCATGCTTCTTTTCCTCGATTGTTATCAAGTCACGTACAGCGTTTTGCAAAAATATTCAACCCCCAGGGATGTTTTCATATTACAAATAAACTGTTCTGTGTATTTTATTTGTTTTTTTATGTGATTAACCAAGAATAGAAATTAGTTTCTTATGAAATGGAGTAAATATTTACATAGTTTTTAATTTTATAGCTATTACTATATATTATTGTCGAAGTAGCTCTCTAGTAGCTTTGCTTTTTTTTTTAAGTGTTGAAAGAAATATGCATTTTATCGGTAAATATCGGAGCTCGGTTAAACAGCAATATAAATATCGGATATTAGCTGAAGGGTTCATATTGGTTCAACCCTCATTTTTTTGAACAGAGAATAAATACGGAAGACAGACGGGCTCTCACAGGGGTGGGTGATGTTGGCGTTCTCCAGCAGAGCCACGTAGCCTGTGACGTTGCTGGGGATGCGGATGTCTCTGATCTCCTGCAGGGAAAGCCGCGTCTTCCCCACAGACACCGAGACTAGCTGAGGCATGTAGCTGTGGTCGTTGGAAGCCACGGCGATGGCCAGACGTCTCAGAACCACATCTGGTTTCAGCTTCAGTCTGGGAACAGAGTGCAAGAAAAAAACTAAAACAACAACAACAACAAAAAAAACTTATAAGAGTCATGACTGGACGGTTTGAGGACCACAGAGTCGGAGTCGCATTTTTTACCTGATCCAGTGTGAGCGGGCGCTCCCGTCCGACTGCCAGAAAGACGACGTTTCCCCGTTTGTCATCTTGTAGATCTCGGAGACATTGGAGGACGCTTCTATCGTGCTGTAGCACTGTGTGACCACCTTGACTTTATCTACGTCTGGGTCGCGGTCCAGCTCTGCTCTGTACTGGATATCTAAATCTGAAAGGAAGCGACTCCAGTCAGGACTATTTCTGCACAACATCCAGGAAGTAAAGCTGCATCCCATCTCTAATTCTTACACCACCTTACTCTGTTACTCACCTTTCTCCTTCTGCAGGAGAAATTCCAAGAAGTCTTGAACCACGCTGGACCTCATGGTACAGATGCTGTTGTAGCCCTCTAAAATCGGGAAAGGGATGGCACTGCTGGGAATACAATTCCTGTGGAGGAACTTAAGGATCTTAGAGGCGTGAGCTCCTAATCTGTCTTTGCTCTTTGAGAAGATGTCGACGAAACCTGTAGGGACAGGAAATAAAAACAAAACAAACATGAAACCCCAAAACAATTAAACAACAGTCTGACTACATGCAAATGGTGTCCACACGTGTAAAGAAATTCATTGATTTAGTGTAGCAAATATTAACAGAATACACATAATCAACTGTTAAATCCAAACAAGAGAAGAAAAAAAGAAACAAAAAATATACAATCATGACAGTTTCAAATATTTAAATACTTTTATAGTTTTCAATCATTCTATGTTTTAATTCCCTCTTAAACTGTGTTATGTTATAGTTAGTTTAAGATCTTCTGCTACACTACATTACCTAAATAGCTCAAATTAATCCAGACTGGAGGGAGAGCATCTCTGAAGAGCAACTTTCAAGTCTTGCTTCAGGTTCTGCATAAGATTAAGTTCTGGACTTTGACTGGACCATTTCAACAAATTAATAAGTTTTGATTTAAATCCTTAAATTGGATCCCTGGCTGTGGGTTTGAGGTTGTTGTCTAGCTGAAAGCTTGCAACCCTTTTGCAGCCTCCAACATGCTTTCTTTCAGCGTTGTCCTGTAATTATCTGCACCTGCCATAAACTCTGACTAGTTTCCCTGTTCCTCTTGAGTCGCCACAGCATGATGATGCCACCACCATGCTTTTACAGCCAAGGTGGTGCGTTCAGGGTGATGTGCAGTGTTACTTTTGCATGTATGAAAAATTTTCAATTGTTCTCTCATTTAACCACCTATTTCCACATGATTGCTCTGTTCCCTTGTGAGCTTGAGTCAAACTTTAAACTGAACCTTTCAGTGCTTTTTCCAACACATTCTCCAATCTGCAGCAGCTCCTACAGCATCACCATGGGGCTCATGGCTGCTTCTCTGAATAATATCCACAATTCCCAGCCAGCCAATTTAGGATGAGAGTCAAGTCTTGGGAGTTGTGCCAAAATCTTTTTTTTGGATAACTGTTTTAAACTTTAAGATTTTGGGTAACATATCAAGCCTTTCTGAGTCTAATTCAAATCCCGAGTCATTGGTGTAAAAGACCAAGTCAAGTCAAAAGTATTTGACCATTTTTACGAGTCAAGTCATGTAACTCGACTTGGCTCGAGTTACATGTCTGGTACTTGACAGGTAAACTTCGAAAGTAGCTGGTGGCAATGGCGTCTTTAAGGGTACAAAATACAAATACAAAAGCATGCCACACTTTTCAGTATATTAAAACAGACATCAGTTTCCCTCAACTTCGCACGTAGCACATGAAACCCTAACAAAATACACAGAATTTTAGGGCTGTAATGAAGAACATAGTTGGTGTATGCATGTGTGTGCGCGTGTGTGTGTGTGTAAACAAATTTCTAATCTTACCTGGTGTGAGGGAGCACGCTTGGAGTTGTCTTATCACATGACTCAATTCTCCCTGTAAATTAGCTCCGTTGGAGTTCTTAAGAGCAATCAGCATGCTCTCTATGTCCACCACTCCATCCCCCTCTGCATCAAACTGTCCAAACGCCTGCGATCAGGGAAACAGAAGGCGACACACCCTTACACTCGGACACAATCAATCCCATCACAACACACAACAAACGCATGCAAATACAACTCCTAGAACTCACAACTAAATTACCTCTACATGCATAATGGATTAAAGTACTTCTTTAAAGTGTAGCTATATGCAATACACATTGAAGGGAAGCAGATAGCAGCGATGTGTTTGTATGTTGTGCCTGAAGGGATCAGTGCACCTCACTACTTTTAACACATGAAAGATAGTCATTGTCTGCCCACACAGAGTCAAATATGCAGACTGAGGCACAAACTTATCACACAACACCTGGCTGTCACCACACAACAAGGCAGCAACAAAGAGACCAGCATTGAAAACAACTGAGACAATAACCCTGACAAGTAAAAGTAACAACATCACAGCTGTTCAGTGCACACTCTTCAAACTACATGACTTGATTTATGCTCCTCTTCCTACAATCAGAGGAGCTGATTAGTCACTATGGATGGGCGCGGTGCCGCTATCAGCAGTTCACCTCTCATACCTGGGTCAAAAAGTGTCAAAACACCTGATATGCATGTCATGTCACAAATGACAGCAATGTTATCTCTCTGTTGTTGTGTTGTTTTTTTCGTTTTCAAAAACGTATATACCTCTTCACATTCATTTCTGGGAGCATCTCTGCTCTCCAACATTTCGCAGAACTGTTCCACATTGACGGACTCCTCGCCGCGGTTCAACCGGTCCTCCAGCCACCGTATCAGGACGCCCTCGTTACCGGACAGGACGGACTCGTGAATGGTGACCCCCGAGTCGCTGACACGGGCAGCCGCTTCTCTTAGTTTCACTTGCTCCAAAAGGAACTCGGGGCTAGGTGGTCCCTCGGTGGCCGCGGGTGGGTTATTCGATCCCCTTCCGCTTCGCCCAGACCCGGTGCCTCCGCTGCCTCCGACAGCACCGCCAATGGCCGCAGAGGCCAGGTTGTCTTCCGCGAAACCGGGACTCTCCGTCTCCATGTCCTCCTCGTCGCCGCTCCCTCCACCACAGCCACTCTCTGCGTTCCCCATGTTCGTCTGACCCACCTTGGGTTCCCCCTAAAAATCCCCACGGCCCCCGCTGGTGTCGGTTTTGAAGCGGCCGTGCTTTACCGGGGTCCGTACACAGACCTCTGTAACGTCAACCTACAGTCAGAACTCCGCTGCGCTCTACTACCGCATTCACGCACTGTACGTCAACTTGGCTGAAAAAAGACGTCCTCTGCGTAACTCGGCTGCGCAGGCGCTGTGCCGAGAGCACCACCATCAGGTCCCACCATTCTCAGTCCTCTTCCGGTTCATAAACTCTTTTCTCTCTGCCCCAGGCGCCTAACCTAGACGTAACCTTGACACATAATCCAGGCCTCTTCCACAAACACAACATTTAACATAACTTATACTAAAATTTATTGTTTTTATGCTCTTCGTATTCGTAAACTGGAGGATAACTTGGGCAGTTTGTTGCGCATGCGCCATTTTACATAAACGGTTGGAAACCTTTTGAGTTTCTCGGCTGCGCATGCGCTTTGCTGTCTGTTATTACGGAAACACCTGCTCCGTCACTGTCCATTCTAAAAGGCATGAAGTGATGTAAGTATTTGGATAACCCAGCAGGCTCCAAATAAACATGCTGAGATACGCGCTGGGCGCGTGTTTGTCTGTTTTAGTGGCAGTGCTGTTTTTTCCTCCTGACTGGTCCGTTGGTTGGGGAGGGGAATCACAGAAGGTGGCCCCGGCGCGGCTCCTGAGCAGGAGTGCCCTGTCTCTATACGACGGAGAAAAGGGCAGCAGGGGCCTTTACTTGGCCATTCTGGGCCAGGTTTTTGACGTATCCAAAGGACACAAGCATTATGGACCCGGGGGTGGTTATCACTTTATGGCAGGTGATGCGACTCTTCAAACTGAGTCCACAGTATTATTAAGCTAGAACCACTTTATTATTAAGTAGTACGATATTACGTTGTATGCTGTGTCACAATATTGAAAGCCTCTGTATTTTCAGGGAAAGATTCCTCCTTGGCTTTCATCACAGGAGACTTCACAGAAAGTGGCCTGACGGATGATGTCTCCAGTTTGTCTCCACTGGAGGTGGTGGCCCTTTATGACTGGCTGGATTTTTATCACAAAGAATACCAGCATGTTGGTAAGGATCTTTATAATTTAAGCCTCTCATTTTCTTTGTATACATTCCTCAACATATTCCTCCTCTTCAGGTGTTTTTAGAGTAATAAAATGTCCCCCCCCCCCCCCCCATGACCAACCATTGCGATGGGATTCAACTGAAGATCCACTAAACACAACACTGATTTGTTATTGTGGATTTTCTAACATTTTCCTGCCGTGAAATGGGGTTTTTAAGCATACTGGGTAAATTCTCAAAAGGGTAGAAGTTAAGGCTTTTTGAAGACCTTCATTGCTTCTTACAAAAAACGGTTATATGTTGGGAATCATTGTCCTACTTCAATGGAAAACTGTGGTTTATTCAGCTTAACACGTTTTGATCTCAACGGTCACCCTTAGAGACAAATCAGCCAGAATGTGTTTCAGATGCATGGATCCAGCACCTTTCGTCCCTTTTTATTCTTCAGTACACTTTTTTACTTATTTGTAATAATCCATCCTTTTTTTGCATCCCTAGGACAAAGCTAGTTGATATTTTCTGATTTACAAAGTTCAACTGCCTTCTTTGAATTGCACATTTTCTTGTTTTTCCCACTTTGAAGAGAGGTCAAGGGAAATGGGACTTTGTTTTATCATATTTAGACTTTAGGGATATTATGGTTTACTAATTGCTATAAAAAAAGAAATTATTTAGTTTCACCCTTCTCCCATAAAATGACACTCAAAGATCAGATTTGTCCAATTAGGGTAATACAAAAAAACAAAAACGAAACAAATGGAAACGTTTTCCAGGAGCGGTATTAGTGTTTGAGGGCTCCGATTGCTGTATCATCCAGTCACAGCCATACCATTACCTTCAAAAGTAGTAATTAATAGCTCTTATCACAATACCACAAAAAATTGTGATAAAACTTTTAAGTCCATATCCCCACCAGCCTGTATAGTGTACACTGCTTGACTTGAACAGATCTGACCAAGGAAATCATTTCTGTACATTGCGCTGAATTTCAGGGTTGGTAGTGGGACAGTTCTACGATGAGACTGGACAGCCCACAGAGGCCCTGCTGGAGGTTGAAGCATCACTAGCAGAGGGCCAGAAACTGAAGGCCCAATCAGAAGCCGAGAAGATTCGCTTTCCTCCTTGCAACTCCGAGTGGAGCTCTAGTCGGGGCAAAAGAGTCTGGTGCTCTACTAAAAGGTAAGGAAACACTTCAGACCCATTGTCACATAAGCATCATTATGAAATTTGAAAAATGTAATGTTCCCCCCCTTCACACTCCAATGCAGCGGTGGAGTAAAAAGAGACTGGACTGGCGTACCGCGAAAGTTCTTCTCCCCAGGTTCCGGTCATACACGGTGCATCTGTATCAAAGATCCATCTGCAGCAGCAGATCATCCCAGCATGCAGAAATATGATGGCTGCCCTTCAGATTCCGAGTCGTGCATGGTGGGAGACGACTAAGAAAAATGAGCCCAATTCATTCACAATTACAACGAACCTTTTTTTATATATATATGTGTATATCAAGCAGAATAAAGAGATTTTACTGCACGGTTTGTCAATGACCTTTATGTAAAGTTGTCCTCCCTTTCTCTATAAGAATACACCAGGAAGAGACGGGCTAGATATCTGAGCATACAGATACAATACAATGTGCATAAAAGATTAAACAATGTGCATAAAAGATTAACAGAGGCAAGATTTTTTTCTTTTTTAGGGTTTGTCACAATGACAAGCACAAACTGCATTTTAAAGTACAAAACAGTTGTAGTGGTCAAAAAATATCAGACATTTATCTGTACAATTTAACAATACTTAAAGAGGCCGCTCCACTTGGCCGACCCTCTACTTAGTCCACATTCTCCCCGATGATCTGAAATGTCTCGTGTTTCTGATAAAGTGCACCTGTTAGGCTGAGAAAATTAAGAGCGTTAAACATCAAAAAGATACCAGTGATGGCAGGACAAAACAATTCAGAAGAAGGAATGTTATTTGGTGATCCATTTCAGAACATGATTCATGATATAACTGGTGTACAAAGGCTACAAATGAAACGAGAAGCGTAGGCGACATGAGAAGGATGCGTAACTGAAGATGACTGTCAACAGAATGCTGCGAGTTCATTTGATGAATTCGGCTCTCAGATTCTTGATCTTTATTACGACTGAGTTTTAGGGCAAGGCTAGGAAAAAGAAGAAGAAAAAAACGAGAATAAAGTCACAATATCGCAAGAATAAAGTTGTGATATGAGAACTTAGACACACAAAAAAGGCAGCCTTGCAGCTGCAGATGAGGAATGTTGAGCATCTTGTGAAGTTATACTTTGGCATTGGTTTTACAAATAAGGAAATACTTCATTTATTAACACATCAACATCAGATTAGCATCAGTAGCAGGCTGTGTCCCAATAATCTGATGCGTCTACTATGACCATATCCTAGTAATCTTACAACTTTATTCTTGCATTACCACTATGACTTTACAACTATTCTATTGTGACTAGTCCAACTTTATTCTGGTTATACGACTTTATTCTTGTAATTTTATTTTTTCTTTAGTGTCCCCTAATGCTCTGTCGTATGTTACACTCAATTTTCATTTACACTGGAGAAAAAGAAAAAAAGATTCAAGTTGTGCCATTTCATCTGCCGACTTGACAGGATTTGTTGTAGTCATCTCAACATGATTAGTTTTACTCATTCGAATCAGTTGCCTCACAAGAAAAATCAACTGAGGGTGAATGATAGCAGATTACAAACATGAATAATCAAAACTGTTATAAATGAATCAGTTTGTCGCACTGCATTTTTCTGCTTCGGGAGAGTCCGTTTGAATCCCGTGGATGGTAAAACAACCCAACAGAGGAAAGGTAAACCCTTCTACAAATGTTATCACCGGATTGAAGTATCACCACAACGGCCTCGACTGTAGGAGCCAATCGCCACAAACCTCCCCCATCGAGGAAGAAAGAAAACTCCGTCCAAGCTGTCGCCGAGCTGTGTTCAGACACTTTTGATTCAAACCAACAAAAAGACGATGTTTCTATTTGAGATGTCTCTCTAGAAGATTAATAGTTTTCTATAGACTGGAGTAGTATAAAGACGATGGTCCTCGGTATCCGCTGCTCGTTGCGGCCCTTCCTCGTGGCGTTCCTGAATAGCGGCGGCGAGTTGCGGCATTACGATACCCCACCCAGGGTCAGTACGTCAAAGCAGATGTCGCACACTCTCACCGGCTTGTTCAAGTCGAACTTGATGATTGGTATCTCCTTTATAGAGCACTTGTGGCACAGCAGGCGCCCACAATGGCGGCTGGAGTCAAAGAGGGAACAAGAGCGTGGTTAAGGAGCTGGACAGTGACGTGTTAGAGCAAGAACAATTTCTGGAAGCTCATTTGTTGTACAGTCGTAGCCAGAATTTTAGTTTTGACAAATTTTACTGCTTTGGTTTTTGAAGGCGGTAATTAGGATGGAGTATAGATTGGTAGGAAAATGTTTCAGATGGAGAGAAGCTGTTTTGCTCTGTGCATTAGCTCAGCTCCCCACCCCCACAATGGCAAGCTAGCATCAGCTAGCATCTTCTGGTTCACTGAGTGAGGCTGATATCACTCATTTTGATTGAATTAGAAAAGCATTAAGAGTTGCTTTAAAAGGGAGCACTGCTGGAAACCCTTGTGTTGCCTATCGGGTTTATCTCCATGTGCTGTCATTATCACTTAGCAACACGAGCCAAGAAAGGAGGGGCACAATTAATAAATAAATTATTAAATGTGCCATAAAATATGTCAAATCATTAAGATGCAAACTTATAATAACCAAAGAAGGCAATTAATTAATTATGCATTTGCTTCCTGGTTAATGAGGGGCAGGGCTTACACTGTTTTGTTCAACTCCACTAGTTTAGCCTAATTCTGTGATTCTGCCATGTGAGCATTGTAAGAGCACAGAGGCAGATTGCCAACATTAAAAAAAAAAAAGAAAAAAAGTGGAATTATGCTATAGTGTAATTAGTTGTCTTAACTAGATTAAACATTAATTTAAATATTAATTTATTTGATGGTACACTTAATGAGTGACGGATTTATTCATTTTGTCCCTTTGTTCCCTCCATACTAAGAATGTAGGAGCAATTGGTAACGAACAAGGTTTTTTTTTTTCAACCTGATAAAATGGTGTCACAAGGGATCAAAACATTCACACAGGTTTTATAAATCTCATGCATTTTTCTATAAAAGGCCTTTATAACATATGAAGTTATGTTATAAGTTCATACTGAACTTCAATGTAGCACATAAACGTCCAACAAACACACTTGAAAACACAGAAACAGTAGATTTTGTGCAAAACTCTGTTATTCTCCAAACTGCTGACCATGAATGACCGTAAGGTGTAGATGAAAATGGCTGCCAACTAACCAGTGATGTTTCCGTGTCGTTACACCAAACTTCGCAGTACATTCATAGCAGTTGGACCCATCACACCAAGGGGGCTCTTTGGACAGCATATCTACAAAAGCAACAATGTGGCTTGCTTACAAACATATTGGAGTATAAGAGCAGCTCTCGTTTTGAATAAAAAGCAGAAAAACCCACCTAAAAGGCGGAAGAGCAGCTGTTTGGTTGCAACTTGGTAGTTGAAAATATTCGTGCCCTGATTATTTGTGACGCCCAGTCGAGCCCCAGCCCTCACGATGGCTCGGCACAGGTTGGCGTTCCCTTTCATGTAGGCCAGAAGCAGAACTGCAATGAAGCAAACACCTCCACAGTCAATGCGTTATTACAGTGGAGCTCTTATTTTAACTTGCATGATAAACATCACCACAGTACCAGTGTTCCCTTCGCCGTCTGGCTTGTCTAGAGGGTATTCTGGCATACACTCCAGGAATAACTCAAAGATGGCTGCCGCGTTCTCTTTACCGTAATGCCCTAGTACGTGCATTGGCGACTGACCCCTAAATAGACAAAAAAATAATAATAAAAAAATGCATTTTTGCTTCATCGCCAACATTTTGCTACACATGGGCTCCCAGTGAAACATGAGACTAAAAGGAACTAAAAGTACCTGAGATTGAAGGCCTCAGCATCGATGTTGGACTCCGTCAGAAGGGTTCTGACGTTGTTAAGGCGGCCCTGCATCACAGCCAGATGCAGAGCTGGAAAAACAGCAGCAGAGGAAAGAAATGTTTATTAGAATCATGATTTGAAAATGAAATGAAATGAATAAACCTTAAAGCTGCAGTATGTAACTTTTCCATATTTGTTAAAACTGTCTCCACGTTGTGACAGTACAATATGCGACGGATAATCTGTGAATCGATCGATTTACTACTGCGGTCTGAAGAAATGAACCACTCCCGGTTATAAACAAACAATCAAGAGTTAGTGGGAGAAGGCAGAGGCGCTCTTTTTTCACAGATTGTCTGACACTATGCTGTCGCAGCATCATAAATTTAACAAAATATGTAAAAAAAAACATGTTTCATAAAAGTTACATACAGTGGCTATGAGACAGCGTACGATTAGGTCGTAAACCATTAATCGACTTAATTGATTATTGAAATAATTGTCAACTAATTTAGTAATTGACTGTTAACTGAAGTATTCAGACTCAAAAAAGGCCATTTACTGAAAAACAACATATTCGGAGTAATAATTCAGCCAAAACTGTACAAAAATATATGCATTTTCCATTTAAGATTTAAAAAAAATGTCTTTGTCTGTAAATATGCAGTTCAGGTTTAGTAAAGTAATCTAATTTACTAATGCAAGGTTTAATTTATGATCCAGAAATAAACCTTTCATTAAAATGTTAAATTTAGAAACTTAAATTATTGCCATTATTATTCCGGTTAGTCATCAGAATAATTAATCACCGAAATAATAAGTTGCAGTCCTACATAGGATGGCACTCACTACGAATGCTTTTCAGAACGGCTTCAGGGTTGGAACCAGCTCAAAACATTTGCCATGCAAGGATACTTGGGAATGCAAATGAGCCGGGCCCAACCTAAACTCCTCTCCTCTGGGTGCAGCTGCTCCTTTCATTTCCCTCTCTTATGGCTCAACAACAGCTACTAACGTGTTACTACTTTTAAAGAAACCTATTGGTTTGTCGGTGAAAGATCATGAATGTTTACTAGTTCCTGCAACGTATCAGTTTCATGGTATAAAATAAGTCCTACATTCATTCCTCCCCGTCCCTCATTTACAATTTGCTTGGTTCTAGCAAAAAGACCTAAAATCGGGTCACTGTAAAAAGGCAAGTTCAAGACCACAAGCAGGCACAAAAAGGTCAAGATTCAGAAAAATGTGAAATGTTTGTGAAATGATGTGTAAATAATAAACAACTCTGTTTCCATGCAAATTATGAGCAAAGCATCAGCAATGATCTTGTCAGGCTTTTACAGCAGCAGTTCTAGTTAGACAAGTAAATCTATCATAAATCACAAAAAATTCCTCATAAGAATTTTGTTTCATCGTGCAAATTCAAATTATTGAAGTTGCCCCGCAAAAATTTTCAGAATGGAAATTATCAAGCTAATTTTAATTCATCGTACTTAACTGTTTGCAACAGGTTTAGGACCAAGTGTATCCAAATGAAAAATGTTTAGATTTGAGTGAAGAAAGAGAGCCATCATCTTTGATTAGAAAATTACTACTAAAAAAAATAAACAATTACCATTGTTGCCATTTTCATCCTCAGCAGCAAAATCAATGCCGTTCTCCAACAACACAGAACAAATAGTGGCCTGGTCTTGCTGGGCAGCCAGATGTAGCGCCGTCTGCCTGTGTTTGGTCAGCTCGTTTACTTTGGCTCCGGCAAGCAGCTGGACACAAATACACAACCAAATGTTATTCATTTCACTACAACGTTAGGAATCAGACTGGGAAGAAAAAAAAAGAAAGGAGTTTTGTACCAGGTTGCGGACAATGATCTCAGAACCGGCCTGCACAGCCAGGTGGAGAGGGGTGAGTTTGGCAGCATCCTGAATTCGGGAGTTTACGTTAGCCTGAACGCTGATGAGGAACAGGACGCTTTCGATGTCCGAGTTTTGAACAGCCAAATGGAGGAAATTCCTTCCTTTGTTGTCCACCTGGACAGAAGCGAACATTTTAATACACAAAAACGTTCAAGCGGTGTGCTTTTCCATGCCGTTCTCGCGCATCTTTCCTCCCCACCCCCGCTACCTGTTCCGCAGCACCGGACTCCCTCTTTAGGATAGCCTCCGCTGCCTTGTTGTTCTTGTGCGTCATGGCGCAGGCGAACGGCGTCATTCCTTGGCGATCCCGGAGGTTGAGCCGGATCTCCGGATGGGAAATAAGCAGCTGGATAATGACGTTGTGCTGGTTGCTGATAGCAGCGTGGATGGGAGCTCTGCCCTCTGAATCCTGAAAACACACAAATGCCACACATTCACAACTTTGATTTGCTTCCACACACACACACAAAAAAATAAAAATAAAAATAAAAAATGCATCAGGAAAAAAAGACAAACTGACAGAATGAACTCACTTGTGCATTGACATTAGCTCCAAACTCTAAAAGGCACTGCACCACATCCTCCAGACCCCAGCTGCTCGCCAGGTGGAGGGGTGATTGTCCGTCTCGGGCTTCTTCATCTCCTTCCCCATTAGGTCCAGGCCGCCTCGGGCTGTTCACGTCACAGCCGCTAGAGACACACACACACACACCGAAGATGTACTAAACTCCAACTGAGTTTACAATACGTCTCCTGGCCGCAGACCTAAAATGTCAACATACTTTTGATACTTCACAGTTTATTTTTGGGATTGTTTTTTTAATAAAATCTAGATAAAAGAAAAACAGCAGTAGGTTTCGTCTGCACACAGAAAAAGTAGCAAACCTGCGGATGAGAAAGCAGGCGGAGACCTCATTGTTCTCATCCACAGCTCTGTGCAGGAGGGTTTGCAGGCAGCCAGAGGGGCCCGGGCTCCAACATGTGGCATCGCACCCATGACGCACCTAGTGGGCAAAAAGGGAGTTATGTCAGAAAAAGAAAATAGTGCAAAAATGCATTCCTTGGATTTTTCTTTTCTTCTGTTATTTCTTCCCAAAAATACTCAAAAGTTAAGTCAGACGAAGCACTAAGATGTAGACAGGGGATTTAAAAGGAAAAGTTGTTTATGGTTGCATGTTGACCATTCATTCAGGCTCCCATTTAATACATTCTTTATGGGATCCCCAGGGAGACTGCTGTTTACCACCTGTGCCTCTGTTAGCAACCAACGTTTGATACAGACTGTTGAAATGATCTGCTGAAGATGTGAACTCTAAACATTCAGTCATTTTTTAAATAGTATATTTTCACTCAGTGTGACGTTGCTTCGGCTCCTTATTTATAAGAAACTTGCCATGAGACTAAAATTTCAAATCAATGCAAAAAACAGTTGAGACTGTTGGCTTACTCTCCAACCCTTTTTTTGAAAGCTCAGTGTTCTTTCTAAAAAGTATCAGAAAAATATATCAATTTATTTAGAGGTTGTTTTTATTCCTTTAGAGTGAAATAATGGAAATGATATGGGATATGTCCATGTTTAGTTTACTTATTTACAGTGTTAAATAAAAAGAAAAGAAAAGATATGTACTTGGCACATTTATTAGCATTAACCATAAATAGTTTCCACGTTTAGTAATTTTACAACAAAATATAAATTATTAGTGATTAACTAGAATCAGATTGCAATTGGTTTCTGTTCTAATTTTCTGCTTCAGTCTGGGGCCTCTGTTAATATTTACTTGCCACTTTGGCTGTTAATTCCTTTGCTACGTAGCATGGTGGAGCAGTAGAACAAGATGCACTGTCCAGTTTGTCATTCTATGACTTCATACCAACCATTAGCAGTTTTATAACCTTCCATGAGTTGCTTACAAAGAAAACAGCTAGCGATAGCTCATGCCATTGATCTTTATAAATTCCCTTTAAGCAGCAGAGCTTTACTTTTTACGATATGTCAATATGGTTGCTGAAGCACAACCAGCATCTGGGCTTTCATTGTACTTTTTTCCCCCCATTCACTCAATAAATATGAATAATTAATGTAACAACTAAAAGAACTCATGAATGAAAGGACCAGAAAAAAGTAAACGTGCAAATTGCTTAATCATTTTGAGTTTCAAATTTCTTTGAAATGCAGAAAGATTTTGATTGTTTTATCTCACTGTCAAAATTGACACTTTGGCTGAAACGCATCTTTCCATCATCGCCATTCTGAATCTAGATTTTTAGATTCTAGATTTATTTTTTTAAATCTCAATTTCTTCAAAGTTTTTTGCTTTTTCTTCTTACAGATCTGTGTTGAATATTGTTTTGTAAAATGTGTCATAGCATATCAGTCTCTTCTAACAGTCTGCCTCTAGAGAAAAATATCTTAAAACATCTGTCTTTTGGGGTGCTATGGTGGCGCAGGGGCAAAGCATGACTACTGAGGCCATAATCCTCGTGGTGGTGGTCGCAGGTTCGATTCCCGGCCAGGCGACATTTGCCACATGTCTTTTCCCTCTCCCATTACCCTCTTTTCTGTCTAACTACTTTCAAATAAAGGCCACGAGAGCCAACAAAACATTTTTAAAAAAAAAACTTATGTCGTTTTAACTAAAGAGAGTCAAATAGATTCTCCTCCAAAAGTATTTGCCATTGAATATCGTTTTAAACTTCCAGTAGCAGTGAATCTAAACCATGTCCAAACAAGTAGTTATCTTTAAGAATTCACTTTTTTCATCTTAAAATGTAAATAAAAGCTCACTGTAGTAAGGCTTGAATAAACACTTTTTGCATTTCTTATGCCACAAAAAAGCGAAATCAGAATCAGCCAAAAATGCATCAAAGCAAAATTACAAAAACTCTAACATCTTAACAAAACATGTAATTTAGCAATAACCTGCAAATTGTTGTACATTCTCTTTAGCACAACTCCTTGGTTGTTCAACTGAACCTACTGTCAACATACACAATTTCTTTTTTTCCCTCCCCTCTTACCAGCGTGGATGCGATATCTTCCAGGCCATTCTCGAGGGCCAGCCATAACGGAGGATCCCCCTTTTCATTTGTAACAGACATATCAGCTCCTCTTGTGCAAATGGCATCCACCACTAGTGGCAGCTGGTTACCGATGGCCAGCTGTAGCGCCGTTTGTCCCTCCTGTGTCCTGGAAGTAGAGGCGACGCAGCATGAATCGCATGAACACAAGCACAATGACTACCTGGAGCTAAATTGCCCTTCGTCGTATTTACTATCAAAATCACCATCGGTTTTAATCCGAGTCGATGAAGAAAAATAACTGCTGGAATACTTGTAAGATTTATTGCTACCTAACGTTGATGTCAGCCTGATGTTCCAGAAGAAAGAGGGCGCTCTTGCTGTCCTGTCTTTGGATAGCCATGTGAAGCAGGGTTTGTCCGTTGGACATAGTGTCATTGATAGAAGCCCCGGAGCCCAGCAGCTGGGCCGCAATAGTGTGCATACCTGGCAGGAAGTGATTGAACTCCGTAAATAAAAGTAAAAAAAACAAGAAAGGTTTAGATATTGCAGATAAATGCATCCATTTAGTGAAGTGTACCTGTCCAGAGGGCTAAACCCAGGACTGTCTGGTCCATGGAGTCTTTGAGACTGAAGTCTGGAATGATCTGCAAGTTGTTGGTGGCATGAAGTGCGTTGGCTGAGAGGCAAGACGGGAAGAAAAGCGGTCAAATATCAGGACGTTCAAAACTTCGAAGGGCCATAAATATTCAAGAAAGTTATACATTATTTCTCACATTTGCCAAAGCTCATGGTTTAGCTAAATGATATATTTTCTGAATTATTAGTTGCACAAGTTAAAAAATGTGTCATGAAGAGGAAAAAACACACCAGCCAAACTATGAAAAAAAAACTGCGACATACTGTAAGCCGGTCTTGAAAGCTTTGCTTACCTTTTTGTTCCAAGATGACAGAAACGACATCTGGGTGGTTGTGAGCTATGGCCATGTGGAGCGGCGTCTGCAGAGCCACGCCGTTGGTTTCCTCAGGCAGGGACTTCTGGGTCTGCAGGTTGGGGTTGGCGCCCTGCTGGAGCAGTTCGGCGGTCAGGCTGGCCAGGCCGCAGCGACACGCCGTATGAAGCGGGCTCTCGCCCTGTAGGTGGGAACGCATTCATATATTCGCCGTCATGTTATGATCCATTAGAAAAAGAACAAGGAAAAAACACACATTGGACGTCACCAGAAAATGCGTACCCATTTATTCACGTGGTTGACTTTTGCCCCGTGAGTCGCCAGAAAAAGCGCCGCCGCTTCGTTGCCTGCCCGAGCTGCTCTCTGCAAGAGGCAGTTTCCTGTAAGGAAGGCAACACATAAGATACATTTGGAGATCGCTTTATCCTTCACGGTGACAAAAGCAGCAGTCGGCAACATTGGCGA
Source organism: Xiphophorus couchianus (assembly GCF_001444195.1). Taxonomy (NCBI): domain Eukaryota; kingdom Metazoa; phylum Chordata; class Actinopteri; order Cyprinodontiformes; family Poeciliidae; genus Xiphophorus; species Xiphophorus couchianus. The sequence continues at coordinate 25,126,337 of NC_040238.1, forward strand.
ACAAACAAAAAGCCCCGAACGGCACCTGTGGAGGCGTCTGGTGCGTCGGGATTGCTTCCTCTCTTGATGAGCTGAGAGGCAAAGCCGTTCTCGTCGAACGACGTCCCGTTCACGACCGGGGCGTCGTCCTCGAACGGGTTCACAGAGAGATCTGATGACATGGTGATGTGCTGCAGAGCCAGCCACAGAGCTGTGCTGCCTTCATGGTCCTTCAGCTCCAGGTCGAGTCTAAACCAGAATTACACACGGCCCAATTGAAGTCTGTCACATCTTGTCACAAATCTTAACATACTTTACAGAGATGTTAATTGGCAGCCCAAGCAGTGATCCCCTCCCCCCCCTTTTTTTGTACAATACACTCATGCGCACCCCCACACACGTTTCCAGGCCGTTGCATGCGCTGCGCTTCCACAATAACAGGAAGACCACCAGATACCAGAATATGGGCTACTTAACAGAACAATGCGTCTCCATGCCGACAGCCTGAAAGTGCTGCATTCTAAAGAGATGTTTTCTCAAATTTACCGAGCTCATCTTGTGAATTTTGCTACATCTACCACACAATACTCAGAGAGGCATGGGATGTAGAATATTCCCAAATTGCATTTTGATTCTTGAGATATTTTTTTTTAGCCAAAGAATTCAGTGGAAGGGTTGATTCTTTGTAAAACTGAGGGACAAACATTGTTACTTCCCCCACTGGGAGAACAACAACAATGGACTCTTTTAAAGGGCCTTTGACTAACACAAAAAACTATACTAAATAACTACATACTACAAGAACTAAAATCTAAAAAGTGAGGGGCATTAAATACTTTTACCATGATAATCCTAGATGCACCCCTGCAAAATGTGAATGAGTTCAAAGAGTATGAACACTTTTTGCAGGAGATGGTTCGAATTAGCTAGTTATATTACACCAGAGACATGTGAAATGATCATAATGAGCACTGCTGTGATTTCTGATCAGAGTGGGACTCACTGTTTGCACTGTAGCAGCTGATTGAACACGGCCTCGTTCCCCGACGCCACGGCTTCATGCAGCGGAGTTCTAAAACGCAACACGGGTAAAGAAGCGGCGTCACACTTTGCACTGCAGTTAAAAGTTTACAACGCAGTAAAGCTCCCGGAGCCGGCGTCATGTGACCCACCTGCCTTTGCTGTTCTGCATGTTGGGGTTAGCGCCGGCTTTGAGCAGAGCTTCTGCGATTCGGGCCATGCTGCTCATCACCTCGGCCGTGTGTTTCTTGGGGCTGAAGGAGCAGACCAGATGGAGAGGGGTTTCCACTGCCCCCACTGTGGCTGCGTTCACCTGAGCCGCGTGGCGGATCAGGAAGATGGAAGCAAATTCGTCCCCTAGTCGGGGAAAAAAGAGAAATGAAAATTCCTGATTGAAAATGAGGTTTCTTTTTTTCCTCAGAAATTATTTTAAAGTCTAGTTGTACACCGGTGGTAGGTTGCAGACCGGTTGAGGCCGACTAACCTCTCTGGATGGCCTTATGAAGGAGGCTCCAGCCGCTCTGATCCACCATGTCCACGTCAGCTTTGTTGTTAACCAGAGTCGTGGCGATCCCCTCCAGTTTTCTGGAGAGCGCCAGGTCCAGAGCGAGGTCCCCGTTGTTGTCCAGTTCATTCAGTTTCCCCGGTAACTGCAAGCAGGTAGAAAACTCATCAACTTCTCTGCAGTGGAACAAACTTTTTATTGCAACTTTGCAGTACTCGATCGATAAAGACGTAGGGAGAACGGAGTCCAACCTGCGAATCCATCTCTATAAGATATAGAAACACCACATCTTCCCGCTCGACTTTGATGGCTTTGTGGAGAGGGTACTCCGTTTTCGATTTGATCATCTTGTACAAAAGTTGGGCACTCATGGTACTGAAATCTTCTTTTCGCAGATCATCCTGATGATAAAGCAACAGACGTGCAACAGCCACAACATAGACGATGAATACAATGATGGGAACAGGAAAAAAAAAAAAAAGAAGAGATTATTCTGCACAGAATAGACTTTTTTTATGTCTTGTCTTAGATTGGATCGGTCAGATTCTCTGCAGCATAAAAATAGAGGACAGTAAAACAAATCTGAGCTAAATGGGGAGTTTTTATTTATTCCACAGGGGGGTAAACATAAAAACCCCATAGAGAAACATCAAAGTCAAGACGTTAGAAGAAGAAGTGCAGATTTTGTTTTAGCAAAGTTTTTGGTCAGAAAGGTCACTAACTATAACCACCATGTCAATAAGTTGGCATGTGCAGATGTGATCTGGCGGGCGGGTCAGTCAGCCTTCTCTTATGGCAGAGGAACAGGTAGCAGCGGCTGATTATCAGACCTTTGAGGAGGTAGATGTGATCAGTAGACTGATTGCACAAAACAAAAGAAATCTGAGCTGATTCATTGGTGCACCTCTAACAATAAAGTCCTTGCAATGGCTCCCTGTAGCTCAGAGAATAGACTTTAAAATACCGTCATTAGTTCACAAATTAAAATACATTAAAGATCTGCTGTTGTCGTATCGACCTTCCAGACCACTCGGGTCTTGTGGTTCTGCTCTGCATCCCCAGAACCAAACAAAAGCTTTCGGCTTCTATGCAGCACAAATCTGGAACAAACTTGAAGAAAACAGCAAAACGGTCGAAACACTGACTTCATTTAAGCCAAGAATTTTAAAAAATCCATCCGTTTAGAGATGCTTTTGAACTACAGAAAATGAAACAAAGTGTGTTTGAAGAGTTTAAAATATGACCTGAAACAGACTACAGTACTTTGCTGCTTTCCTAAGAATTATTATTATTTTTTTGGTTTGTGGGAGACTCAAAGGAGGAAATGTAGCAAAAGGCTGCAAATGACAGTTGCATTTCCTCAAAGGAAAGCCACAGAAACTTGAAGCTACTCACCCAGTGGCTGGCTATGATCTCGCCACAGTAGTTCATCAGGGTGCTGGCGTTCAGCTCCTCAGCTGTTTGGTAGAAGCGAATGCAGTTCCTCACGTTTACAGATGACATCACACCTTTTTCACACCTGTTCCAACAGACGGCCAAAGTTTTCTACGACTGTGTAAACCATAAAAACAACATCACATAACATTTGGATTTTTTTTTTAAAATTGATTTTATTAATTTTACGTTTCCATTAGCGGAAAGCTACAATCATCAAAATTACAAGAAAATACTTCAAATATTTCACTCTATATGTAATGAATGTATTAAATCTATGAATTCTGCTTTCTGAAATGAGTAGGGATTTTTTTTATTTTTTAAATTGAGATGCGCCTGTGAATGACAGGTTGCTCCTACCGCTCTCTGAGCAGGTGAAGCTGGAACCGGTTGGCCAGCTTCATCAGGTCAATCAGAAAAGCGTCATCCTCACTGAGCTCCAACTCGTCTGTGTACACCCAGCGCAGCATCGCCATGGCTACCTCAGCTTTGCAGTCTGAGAAGCATTTAAATGACAAACAGACTGAGGTGAAACCTTTGGTTAGAAAGTAAATACTGGCTTTAATTGGGATGCATCTGTTGCCCTACATAGTTATCTATTCACAGTAGGAATGGGAGATTATGACTTAAACGTAAAACATGAGATTTTTTCAAATCAATCTGATTTTAATCAAATTCTTTTTCGCTTTCTTTTCTAAAGACGAAAATATAAATGAGAGAAAAAAAACTGACTTATTTCAATAATCCCTCCTGCGAGTCGTGTTAGGGCCAGGCTACGAGAATTTTTGCTTAATTACAAGAATACAGTCATAATAAGAGCAGAATAAAGATGCAATTTTATCTGAACAAAATATTCAAGTTAGAAGAAACATAATTTTAATGAGAGAGAAAAAAAAAGCTTTTTGTTATTGAGGTTTGACATGACCACCTCAGTCCGTCTGGTTCTGTCTTTGAAATAAACTCAGTCATTTCCACGATCGTTTCAAAGTCCTGATGTTGATAATAATTTGGTGCTCATATGTTAAAAGATGAAGCATTTCCTTATCTGCAAAACCAAAGGATAACTTCACAAAATGACCAACATTCCTCATTTTATTTTTTGTTGTTTTTCGTGCAAAACTTCTCATACAATTACGACTTTATTCTGGTAATACTGACGCTTTATTCTTGTATTATTTTGACAATATGATTTTATTCTCTTGATTAAAAAAATTAAACAACGATAGCCTGGACCCTAATGTTCTGCCGTAGAGTTGAGAGTACAAATAAATAGAAGCTGTACGTAAAACACACTTGTCAAACAACATGGCTGTCCTGGACGTGCTGACATCACTCTAAAATATGGAAATCCAAGAAGCACATTAGTGGAAAAAAACAATCCAGATTTCTCAAAAATTACATCTTCAAAATTCAAAGTTTGATTAATTGATAAAAAAAAGATTTATTACCCAGTCCTAACTCACAGGTATGGAAAAAAATTTAAAATAGAGGAAATCTGAATCTGTTGTTGATTTTGACAATACTTCCCCCAAATAAATATTTTGTTATTCATTAACAAATAAGTGTTCTGACTGACAGAGAGCTCCTTAGTATTTAATAGCTCACAACTTAAAAAAAAAAAAAAAAAAATGCCCCAAAACAAAAACGGTCATATCTGATAAGAGGGTCGTGACTTCTACTCCACCAACACAACCAGTGCTGCTCACCAGTAAGGTCCAGTTCAGCGGTGGATGCCAGGTTGGCCAGACTCCAGACATCGGTGCGAGCGGCCAGCACAAACTTATGGGCACAGTATTGATCGCCCGCGACTTTCACTTTCAGATCACTGCAAAAAAACTGCATATTCATCAAGCTGACCCAGACTTATCCCGGCCGTTCCGAGTGCGATCCTCACCTGTAGTGTTCCTGTTGGTAGAGGTTGGCCACAAATTCCAGCAGGCGGCTGATGAAGGTGTCTGCACCCGATTGGCTGGGAGAGGCCTGGCTGGAAGTCTGCGCGGCGAGCACGGCGCAGCGCCTCTCGGTGTCGGCCAGCTTCTGCTGCATCTTCACGTACTCCTGCCTCAGCAAGGCCAGGTGCTTCTGCAGCTTCCCCACCTCCTCTGCGTGGGCAGAAACAAATCCATACACAGTGTCAAGTACGGAGGGTTTACAAAGGTCTGCAGCAAACACGGGTTTAAAGTTGACTGCGTGAGGCAACCGGAACCTAAGAGTAAAGAGGAAGACCTGCGGACATCAAAACCAGGGCCGCAACTAACGACTATTTTAGGACCTGATTTAATCGATTATTCGAGGAAGCAGAATAATTGGGTCAAAGAACAGAGGCACGTCGCACTTTTTAAGATTTCTCTTTCTTTTTTTTTTTTTATTAGTAAAAAGCTTTGAAAACCACCTGGGATTTATTCATCTAAATAATTGTTTACCAATTTCTCCCGGTCTACTAAACCGAATGGCAAAAGAAAAAAACTTTTTAACTGGGATCTGACCAAAGACTTCTCCCCAAGTCTTCAAATCAAATTCCCATCAGCGCAGCCACACCTTCCTCCTCTCTCAAGTGAATGTTACAAAAGCCAAGAGTCTGCGGAGTTCCTCTGAGGCCCATTTCCTTCCTTTAAGCCAGTAAAAGTTTTAGTGAAGCAAGACTGCTGAGGCAGCAGGTTACTGTGTAGTCCATTGTAAACAGTCACTGGCAGAGCCACTGGTCATGGGGGAAGAAAAAAAAAAAAAAGCACCTGATTGTTTGGACTCATCTGGCAGTGGACGATGGCAAAGCACACAGAAAACATAACACAGATGATAACAATAGTAAAAGCACACAAATTTAATAAACTAAATCAAGGGTTTGCCATTCTGAGATGTGGTTCTTTGTCAATGCGATACCGCTAGGAAATCCTTAAAAAGCTGAGCAGCTTTAACAGCACTGGTAAAGCTGGTGTGTTTGTAAGCAGATTTCCCTTGAACTCTAGGCTTAAAATAGGAGGTGCCCTCGGACCTTTCACCTGTACCCAGGGGGAGCTGATCAGGTGTGACTCTCTTTCTGTTCTGGCAGGTTCACAGTCCTGTTTGCCCCGTACCGATCTGTAAAAGCTGAGGGCAGACAGCTAGAGGAGCGGCAAAGGCTGCTAAATCAAACTAGACTGGCAGTTTGCGGCGAAGCATGACGTTGGCATTTAATCAGCAGTTAATAGCAACATTACACGCTCATTTTACGCATTAACAGTCGCTTTATAATGGCCAGCTTGTTGGCATTGGTATTCATTTCTTACTCGTCTGCGTCTACCGCAGGGGCAATTTATTTTTGCCCACTTCACCCAACTCGTATAACAAAAACTCGGCTAGCAGCAACACCAACGGACGCTAACGACGCCAAGATTTTGCCCCCTCGCGTGATGAGTGTGACAAGAACAGTATCGCGGTACTTCATGAAAAGCAACCCCAGACAATGCATGGCCTATTAAACTGTCAAGGTGTTGAGTAACACTATTTGAAATGTATGTCAATGAAAAATACAGTAAAGGGCATGTATAAAATAGTTAAGAGAAAAAAGAAATCTCTCACCTTCCGCCATGTTGCTCTGCGTTAGCTCCGCGGACTGATGGTGTCTATCGCGATATGATGAAGCGGCTCACAGTGGGCGGTGGTGGTGCGTTTAAGTGCTTCACAAAAGCTCGTTAGCAGATGGAAAGGTGGTCACATGATACTTTTAGGAACATGTGCGTCGGTCAAGATGGTGAAATAGCTTAAAAAATAGATCACTTTTCCAACTCTAGACTGTCTCGGGCCACAAGCAGAATTTGATTTGAGGCTCACTCACCTACAGCAGCACCAATAATACAGTTTTAAAATGGCAGAAGCTTGATTGTGATGCACTTAATATCGGCAGGTCTGTACTAGCAAGCCGTCACTTGAATTGAATGTATCACACATGTAAATCATTTCACATTCTTTAAAAATAAAACAGACAATTGGGTTCATAAGCATGGCTTAGTTGGCGTAGGCCTTGCTAACGGTAAAACAGAAACAATGTTTACTTATGATATGGTGGTTTCAACTAAACATTTAAAGGCAGAAGTAATGTACTGTCTTAAAGACAAAATAACATTGCTAAATACAGTGAATTTTGTACATATGGATATGTGGATTAAGAAAAATCAAAATAAGTCCCAGATGTTTTTCAGATAAATGCAGCTGTAGGGCAGTCGGACAGCTGTCGGTTGAAATAATGGGAAACTTTAAAATCCTTTAAGGTTATTCACTAGAGAGTGAGGCAAATCATGCTGGATGTTCCCAGACTGCATGGTGACAGTCTGGGAATGATGGCACATTGAAACCATCTGTGATTTTATTGGGATGCATGAGAGGTAAAATAAAGGACAGGTGTCAAACCCATACAGGAAATACAGAGCGGGACACTGAAATTTTAACCACTGTCCTCATTCCATTCAGCCAAAGCAGGTTTGATGATGATGATGATGAAGGTATTTGTCTGCTAAACAAGTCACATCAAAGTTTTTTTTGTTGTTTTTTTCAAAAGAAGGTTTCTGAAACCCCTACACTCCTGTCACTAACTGATATGGGAGGTTGGGGAAATTATTGATGCACAATGATGGTTTTCATTAGCAAAAGGTGCAAGATGTAGAAACCGTGATCTTCTGGCTTTCATGACTCCAGGATTTGTTCTACTACTTGATCTGAAAAGATTTAAACAATTCCAACATTAATTCTTCTAGGGTGATTTACACAGAACGTTCAGCTGGTTTTCTGCCACTTTTTTGTTTTGTTTTTTTCCAAAAATGACAAAGTGAAAAAGTATCCATGAACACAAGTGATTGCTCAATGTTCCCAATTCCCAAATTGGGAACATTGCCTTTTTGAGTGAGTACAAGCTAACTCAATTAGATTTAATTTTATTCTCAATCTAATTGTGTTCAGACACAAAATGAATCTAACCTGTATAGAGTCCTAGGATTTTCCTCCTCTGGAACCCCAAAGATTAGACACTGTGTACTGTTCCAACTAATATGAAAGATTATGGAGTAAATTTCAAAAAGACTACCAAGATGTAAAGAGCTGACATATAGTAGTGGCAGCAATATGCTGAGGGGGTTACTTTTATTTGTCAAGGTGGAAGTAAACTAGGAATCATTCCAACCATTAGCTATGCAAAATCTTCAAACGTTTGCTGGGCAGCTAAAAATGTATTGGCTTTTTAGCATAACAATGATGTCAAACATGGATCTAAAGCAGGGGTGGGCAACTCCAGGCCTCGAGGGCCGGTCTCCTGCAACTTTTAGATGCGTCTCTACTTCAACACACCTGAGTCAAATAATGAGGTCATTAGCAGGACTCTGGAGAACTTGACTGCACTTAGGAGGTGATTCAGCTGTTGGATTCAAGTGTGTTGGACCAAGGAGACATCTAAGAGCTGCAGGACACCGGCCCTCGAGGACCAGGATTGCCCACCCCTGATCTAAAGTGACAAAACTAGTAAAAGTTCTATGAAATCTGAGAAAATCAAGCAGGTGACCTGAAGAGAGCTGTGGATGAGAAATGTCCTCACAATCAAATCAAGACAGACTGAATTATTTTAGTAAATAAAAAATGTACCCTATGAAGTATTTATGATATATGCAACATAAAGATGGTAAAACTTAATTTATCAGCGTGTCATTGTAACAACACTACAAAAAACCTAACATTTTAGAGGTTTGCACACCTTTTATATCTATTTTTTTTTTTTTTTTTGGATAGGCAAGAAACAAACATCAAACTAAAGCTATGCTTGTACTGGGAGTTAATCACGGTGATGGTAGCATCATGTTAGCTTCATCAGAATAAATGTCAATTTCTAATCAATATTCTCAGACCTCAGATTGGACATTTAAAAGTTGGGTTTAAGTAATCCAGCATAGTGAGAAAAGAACACCTAAACCTGCTTTTTAAGACTCGTTTTTCTTCCTGAGTAAAATCCAACAAATAAAACAAATGTAGCTAAAATCAAATTTTGGTAAAAGAAAAAATAAATAAATGTGGACCAGATAGACCACTAGATATTTGTGCCCCAGACATGCAATAACTTAAGGAAATACCATAAATGTTATGACCTTGAGAGCAGGTTAGGTTCAGAAGTCAATTTTCATTCAGTTTAGACGCAACAGATCTTAAACTGTAATCCGTCTTGAGAGGTAGACTTTAAAAAATATATTTTGTTTTAAACAGTAAAATTCTCATTACCAGTCCAAAAAGGATATTTTGCTCCATCTGAACCACTGGAGACGTAAATCAGAAATAAAGCCAAACTACCGGGACTTGTTGAAAAAAAAAAGGTCATGTTTTAGAAGAACTCACTACAGGTGACAGATTCCATAAGAAGAAAAATATACATCAGTATTTTGTTTTGTACATTGAGCAAAACTGCGCTAGATCAGAGGGTAGAATTATCAGAAATGTGTGAATAAGGGCAAAGGGCGCCGAAACAAAATTGGCAGGCGCACTTTGTTCGTCAACACTCAGACATTTTCAAACCAAAAAAAAAAAAAAAAAAAAAACACCCAAAAAGCATGCATAACAGCTCCTACAATGAACACAGAAAAAGAAACAAATCGCTGCTAAAATAATAATAAAAAAAATATATATATATTGAGGAATAGGATTTCGAATTGCATCAGCAGATAAAAATTAACTTGTACAATTTATACCAGGAGGCTTATTGCTACAGAAAATTGTCACAAACACCCTAATTATAGAATCCCAATATAGGCAGGATATGACAACTTCTTTAATGTTATTTCAACACTTTGAACCCTTGTGGAGGTAAAGGGGGGAGGTGGCCAAGCATTTTATTAGGAGGCACTTTTGAAAAAGAAAAACAAAAAAAAAAAAGCACAGCATGCACAACAAAATAACACTGTGATGTTTCTTTGCGCCAAATTAAAATATGGTAAGACTTCAGAGGCAAAAAAGAAAGAAAAAAGAAAGACAGCATAATCCAGGTTTACATGTGATGAGGTGAGATCTGGGATGGCTGTAAAATCCATTCCATTTTATTCAGGCGGTAATCCTCAGGCGTGTTCCTCGTGTGTCACTCAAAAACAGCCTCTTCACAGACGACGTTCCTCCAACAATGATTTGTTCTGTTTAAGACCTCCTGCGGAAAGCAACCTAATGACGTCTAACGCATGCTGGAGTTGAGAGAAGAAAAAGACAAAAATAAATCTGTCCGAACCAGCACTAAATATTTGGTCTAAAAGGTCTTGATGGATGAAAACGGAGCGTATATATTATCCGGTTGAGTCTGTTCTATGTACATGTCTTTACAATATCATCCTGAATGTTGAAGCAGTTCAGAAACTTGAAAAATGTTTGAACATCTTCTGGGTGCATGTTTTCTTTTATTTATTTATTTTTTATTTTATTTTATATTTTTTTTGTATGTTGGCACTTGCTTGGCTTTTTTTTTTTTTCTGTCAGCTTCGGTAGTCACTTTAATGTTATATTGCACCCTACAGTTGTCAGTCTGTTCCAGCCAAAAATGAAGGAGGACAAGCCTGGCGACAGGATGGAAGAGTGCAGGAAACAGTGCCATCTTGAATTTCAAATTGGAGACCTGCGGAAAGGGGGAGGAGGGAAACATTAGTTGGTTGCACCATTAAATCTAGACAATCATTTTTAGTGTGCAACACACTTCTAATTGCTTTCAATGGCATTAACGTCTTTGGAAATGTTGCATATTTTGTGTGACAAATTACAGAAAAAAAAAAAAAAAACCACTTCACATATTTTAATACATGTCCCATTATTTTTTAACAAATTTAGGGGCAGCATCTTTCCAAGGGTTCTTCATCGACGAGAGATTAGAAGTGAGCGGCTGTGAAGTTGGACGGTCCAACCTTCGAACCTTTGGCTTTACTCCCGCCCTTACATCAGGTTATGTTCTGTCACCCAGCAGCCCTAACAGCTTTAAAACACCAGGCGAGTAAAAATGAAGCTCAAAATATTACCCCCCCCCCTTCTCCCTCAATTATTATTATTAGTTATGTGAGCCGTTTTAAATTCCTGTATTTTCTGGACTATAAGTCACACTGGAGTCAAAAAATGATGAGGAAAAAACATTTACTGAGTCGTGTTTAAACCATTCAGTGAGAGACAGACCTTGTTGAAGTACCAGACAAACTATGAAAAGTTCTACTTATAGTTCATTCACTACGGTAGTTAAAATAATTTAAATTAACTGATCTCTTTACAAAATTGTATTAAAAACAATGTCCATGCAAACGACGAAAGCCATAACAAGACAACCATTTTAAGCTTTTCATTTTTGTACCGATCCATTTTGAAACATACTTAAAACTGGACTTCAGTCTGGGTATGCCTCCTGCTTTGCATGCAATCATTAAGAAGAAAAAAAAAAATCTCCTGTTGTGCCTGCAATGAATCTTGGGATAGGTGGGCTGAGGAGGACATATTTGTGGGCTGTATTCAGAGGAGCCTTTGTGCCGTAATCAGCCTTAAAGTGCATCCCCTGGATTTAACCACACCCTTCACTTTCCGTATGATAGGCTTCCCAAATGAATAGAGTCCAATTGATTTTTGGATTCAGTATTTATGGATGACCTAATAAGTCCCCCCTTTTTTGTCTATTTTCTTTCTATTTTACCCCATTCTCAATTTTCATTATCTGGTCAATCTGTTCCTATTTCAATAAGCTAACACCCATAACTGGAGGGAATATGAATACATTTACTTTAGTTAAACTTGCTATTTCAACCTAAAGTAAAAATGAATTTTAGTTTATTTTTAATTTGACAAATGAGAATGAAGAATTTTGCTGTCTCTGGTGATCTTTAACAAAGCAACAATTAGCAACCGCTGTACTCAGAGGAGCATTTTACCAGCTTAAAACTTAGCCAAGGCCTTCCTGTAGAAATCATGTTTCCTTCTTAATTTGTCTATCCTGGTGAACAGAACATTTCTTAATTAGCCCCAAAAATATGAAGAATAATTTAACTGATCCTATGGCGAAGAAAAATAAATGCTAAAGGTTGCCTGTCTCTATAAGAGATAAACTGGAGACATATGTACGGTGTAATCTGCCTTTCATCCACTGACTGCTAGGATAGGCTCCAGCAGTAACAGCATTAAGCTGCAACAGAAAGTAAATGAAGAAAACAAATATGGAAAATATTGATTGCTGCTCTCTTACTCAGCAGAGACAGTAACATCTTTAAAAACAAACAAAAACAGTGTCAAAGCAGTAAAATGAACAGCATCTTACAACACAAAATGAACAGAAAGGATAGGGTTAGCAATTCATAATTCACATGGAATAACAGAATGTAGTAATATGTTCGACCAAAAAACAACTGGCAACATAGGAAAGTCAGATCCAACTGATGCTTTTCGGCTGCTGAGAACATCCGACTCAGCAACTCACTGAAATAAACAGCAAAGCTACTTTTAGGCTCTAAGGAGGATTTGTAAGGGCACTCATAACATCAAGTCATATCTATCTAATATTAAACCAGCTGCATTCACTTCAGACACATACCGCAATAGAGCAATTTATAATCTGATAATGGTGGCTGAAGTTGGTAAAGTCCAAGATCGTAAAGAGTGAAAGGTAAATCTTCTTACCCTGAAAACAGAAAAGAAGCTAGATCCTTGATAAATATCACTCAAACGCTGTCTCTTGGCTTTTTCGTACACAACGAGCGACTTTCCTTTTGAATGCTCCGTGTCTGTCTTCCCTCCACTCTTTCTGCAGGAGAAAAAAAACCAAACAAAAACAGACAATTTAGAAGCTTCTTCACATTTATGATCAACAAATTCCAAAAAAAAGGGAAAAGAATCTAATGTCTTGTTATTTTGAAGAAAAACCCATTCTTAAGTAGCCAAACTTACTGCAGCGTCCACGTTGGCTGGCGAGTCACCATTTGGGTCTGCCAGCATAGAGATAACGCTAATCATGATGGTTTCTACAGTGTGGATGGGCAGCCAGCGCTCCTCTGGTTTCTCGTAGCCGTACTTGTCCTCGCCCGGTTCGTGCAAAATAGAAATGCATACGTCTCCGTTCTTGTCAACTAAAGTAAGAAAGAGAAAATCCTAATTAGCTTCCATTTCCCTCTTCGTCTGGCATGCCACCACTTCCAACTAAAGCAGTCACGTCACAGAGTTTTTAAACCAGGTTATTCAGCCTCCTGTGAACACGCTTGGGGAACATTTCAGCCGTGAAGCTCCAGTGTAAAGAATTTTACTGTGCAGAGTAGAATAGAGAAATACCTTTGACACTCCAGTTTCTTTATTTTAGTTCAAATTGTGTAAAAAAAAAAAAAGAGTTAATGAGCAACTCAAACATTATTTCCTTGAAGACAGCCGGTTCAAACTGTTTTCTCATTGCTCCCACTTTTCATGTTAACACATAAAATGAATCCGGCTGAAGCTTTTTGTGGCGTCTGGTGAGTAAGTTTCACAATGGCTGCCTATCAGATAGACTACAGTGTGCCTGCCAACAGGAAACAACTAATCGGTCTGCAGTAGAGACTCAATGGCCACCATGACACTTTTCCTCAGCATGTGTGGTCCATTTGCTTCCTTCTTATTGTGAGTACTGCTGCCAAACTGACTGAAACGCTTTCTTTTGCCTCGCCTTAACTGGGATTTACATGTGAACAAATTCATATTCAAGTTTTTATCCCCAGTTACTGGGATCCATTTTCCTGTACGCTTTAGGGGAGTTCCTGCCCCAACGGGAAAAAAAAACACAACAACTGAATATTTAACCTAAAGAGTATCGTAAATATCTGGATCAGATATAAAGTCAGAAAACTGATTGGAAACATATACATAAATTTGTTTATGAATTTATTTAGCTTGCATAAATGTATTGGGACGCACTGATGCACCAATTACAGTGAGCACAATAAAAGTCGAGATGCACCAGGAAATTAGCCGATAACAAAAATACATTTATTATTATTATTATTCGCCTCAAGTGACATCCAACCAATCAGAATCTTGTCTTTGATTATTGAACCTCTGGGAAAAAAATACTCAGTTGAACATTCCTTGGATTATACAGATTATACACTATTTTTGTATAATCTTGTCCTTACTGTACAGTATATTATCCTTAATTTTGTTTTTTATATATTTCCCAATACTTTTTCATGGGGTCAAAGGAAGAGCACACCTGTGCGATAATGATTAAACACTGCCATTTTAAGCTATGCTAGCTATGCTAACAGCGCTAATCGCTAAAATACAACACTCGTGAGAGTTTAAAGTCAGTTTTGTTGTTTTTCTTTGCTCTAAAAATAGTCACTTCATATTTTAGAGAGACTGCTTTCTCATACACCTAGATATAAAATTCTCTCTGCTCCTAATATTAAAAAAAATATATTTTTTATCCTATTTTGTAGGTCTTAAATAGAAATCTGAATGAGCTCAAATCAACCGAGGCATGTCTGCAAAGAATTTATTAAACTTTAATATTATTAAAGACATAGATGCAAGAAACAAATGAGAAAAGACGAATTTGCATGTTGTATAATGATTTGCATATCAACAAAATATTAATGACCGAAGCAACAAGACATTTATTTCTAAGACACTTCAACTCTACTAATATTTGTTTGGTATTCTACAACTTCACCCACCGTTTGGATGCCAAATATCTGTGATAAATTTCATTTTAGGTGGCCTGAGGGGGTAGTCCTTGGGAAAAGTCAGATGAGCTTTAAACACACCGCCCTCACTGTGGACACAAGGTAAACAGGATCAATATATCAGGATAAACACTCAGCCAGCTTTAAAACAGATCAATAGACAGCTACAAAGGGTTATTCACGTGAAAACGAACGCTGTGACTTACTAGAGTGTGTCTGGAGGCCCGATGATGAGGACCTCCCACCTGTACAGGTCATTGTCCTCGATTAGGCCTGCTGAGAATCCCTCCACTGGGTTTTTGTTTAGCTCTAGGTAACAAACAGGGATCAAATGTCAATGTTCAGATGACAGAAAGCCCCAGAATGATTTCTGATCACTGCAGAGGCGAGCCAGCGTCTGTGGGACACGCTTGCTTGGGGGATTGCATAAGGCTGCACATGGTGGTGAAAACATGCAAAACACACTTAAAGTTACAGGATCACCCCGCAAGTCTGTCCTGCCTTACAACTCCTCCACCTAAACATCAGAAGTATTGCTACAGAAGGATCACAATGTTGCACATGAAAAGCTTTGCCATTTCTACATTTAAAAATATATACTCTTTAAAAAAAAACTGATCCGTGTGCAACTTTTATAAAAGCGTCATCAAATCGAGTATCTAAATTTGAAGAGGTTGTTACTTTTGTGAAGTGTCCACTTTGACACACTTCATTGAAACATTGTACACCAGAAAATAATGACAGGCAGGGGGGAAGAAAAGAAGCTATTTTTAATACAAAGGTAAATGAGTTAATGAAATTTAGCTACAGCTGGACATCGCTAAATGGCCGTTTGAATGCAATATTTGATAGGATGTTATTTTTCAGCAACAATGAATGCCAAAAATATATTTGGCCTACTTGGTGGACTTTTTCTGCCCTTAATGCCCACAGTGGATGGATGTTTTTAGTGGCTAACATGCTAAAGCTCATGCAGAGTGGTGGGGACAGAAAAAAAAAAATGTTGGTTTATCATGATCAATATTGCAATATTTAGCAACAGTATCACAATTACACGTTTTTCTGATATTCTGAAGCCCCGAACTTACCAAACAGTAGGCAAAAGCATTAAAAAAACATAAAGATGTGACACTTTTCAGCACTGGTATTTGCTTACAGATGAGCTCAGGCAGAAGATCACTATCTAATGAAAAGAGTGTTTTTCTAGGATGGCAGAACGAGTTTCACTGAGCCACAGCTGCGCTGCTCACAACTTAAAACATAAGCTTGTTGGTAATTTCTATTGGCTGGCAGGCGTCAGTGCCACATGACGACAGTTACATTGGTTTCTGCAATACTCGTCAACAGCCGCACGCTGTTGGTGACATATTCGTATGAAACAGACATGTTTACTAAAACAAGCATGTCATACCCCCGCTGCTCCATTTTCCAAAGGATCCAGTTGAAACATGAGTAAAAGTTAACCATTTCAGACAGTAAATCTTTTCCAAATAGAAAGGAGCACATTTTGTGCTCTGAGTAACTTCAACCAGTTCTAAGCAACAACTAGTAAAAAAACAAAGAAGAAGAAAAAAAAAGAAACATTAACCTCAGAGCCTGAGCCTAAACTAAAATGAAGTGGGTTGAACTTGGCTGCTTTTGGAAGGGTGCTATTATTAGAGGAGCTAAATTTAATTCACAGCAGACTCTGCTAAAATAAAGCGTTTGTAACTCTGAAGTTAGCTTGCATTCAGTATTTCAGTAAAGGGCAATTTCATTGTTTTTAAATTAATCTAGATTGCATTTGCCCTGTTTTAGTTCAAATTCTGTACTAAATTATAAAGCAATTACGTGATTAGAACAATGTTTGTGATTTGGAGAAAAGTGCGTTAGTAGAGGGGGAAAAAAATACAATTTAAAGCTTTTTGGGAGATTGGGATTACCTAAAAAAAACATTATTTAGACTGTTGAACTCTGAAACAAATTACTACATATTAAAGATAGAACCAGAATTTCCTAGATATTTTTGGTTTATTTATCCACTTTAAAATTATTCAGAATCCCGGTGGAGTAGATAAAATGCTACATGTGTGAAAGAAACCTAGATTGGATTAACTATGGCACATTTCTTTCAACAGAATAGATGAGTAGATAGTGTCTTCAAGCAACTATATGTCAAACATAAATGATCTGATATGTGCAAAGCAAAAACAGCTGTTCAGATGAACATTGCTAAAAATAGCCGTCTGAATGGGTTTGGCACTCAAAGTAAATTTTTCAAAGCATCCGAAACTTAATAGTAATTTAACTGGCTTGAAAATAAAAAATAATAATTTGCATCTTTGTTTTAGAATTAATTTATGTGGTTCAGCTTCAAAAACAAATCAAAAGGCCTTTTTTTGTTTTCTGTGTTATTTAATATGCATTCAGCCACTTAAAATGGTAGGCCATTTATATTGCAAAGAAAGCAGAAGAAATTGTGCTTATTATTTATGTAATAAATACTCAACCCTGGTTCATAAATGTTCAAAGGTAGATGCATTGAGATTGCAAAATCTAAATCCACATACAATTTTTTTTTTAAAGATTTCTTTTGTTTGTTTTTTGGCAAGAGTGGCCTTTATTGAACAATTTACGCATTTGATAGTATAGAGATTGAAGTGAAAAAAAAAAAAGATATGCAGCAAATGGCCTGACAATTTAACTCAGGGCAACTGCATCAACAATTACAGCCCTTGCACATGTCTGCTCTACCAACTGAGCCACCCGGCGCCCACTGTTCTGATTCTTAATCTAGATACACCATCTTGCTTTCATCTAAAATTTTGTCTGATCCTCTTTCAACTGTTCGCAAATGGGGTTTCGTTTTGTACAGAGAAAACTGATCATAACCCATCCAAAACAACAACATTTGGTGGTGTAATAGATAGCTATATTAAAGATACAAATAAATATACTCAATTACACACTTAAAGAATTTGGCAAAAGGTTTAAACCAGACAAATAATGCAATAAAATATTGAAGAGCAGTCTACTTTTACTTAATGATTTGTTTTAGGCTCAACTCTTCTGAATGAGCCTTTCAGAATCAAAGTACGTAATCATGTTTTAAAAAATACTTGCAATAATACCTCTTTAAAAGCCGAATACTGTCCCTTTCCTGAGCTTCCAAATCGAATATAAACTTCAGCCTCGTAAATTTAGCTTCTGTGATATTAGCATCAGCTTGTTAGCTTGGCGTCTTGCAGCTAACAACGGCTACGGCAGCTAACGTTAGCCTAGCCTAACGAAACTAGTGAGGTGGCTAAATATGGCAACAATTCAAAGTGGTTAGGAAAGAAAATAGGTCCAACAAATATTAATGTTCTTTGTGCTGTAACATAGTACTCCGCAGCATGTTAAGAAGATAACCGGAAAACGTCATGACTGGAAAAGCTAATCGCCACTTGATATTTTGGTTAAAATTCATGTAAACACATCGGCACGTTAGCTTTTAGCTCCCCTGACAGCTGGAAGTCGTCGGGACTGGGTGACAGCCGCGTTCAAGCTGCGAACAGTTCGCAACGCCGAAAATCAAATTCAAACGTCTCTCCATACACACTGACGTTTATTTATTTTTCACCTGAATATATATCGACAAACTCCCCTTTAATCCCCACGCAGTTTTTATGTCATTGTATATTAACGTTTACGTAAAAAGGTTGAAGAAAAACAATTTGCGCCAGCACAACATCACAGCTACGTGCCACAGTACCGCTGTTAGCCAGGTACCCAGCACTTCCCAACAAGGTTTAATTACCTGCGAGCTGTCTCCTGAGTAACAGCGCTGACTGAGGCTCTGTCATAGTTTAGCGGTTATGATGCAGCTCTGTTCAAGAGGAGCAGTTCGAGGTAACAGCGTTGTTTTAACGTTAACTAAACAGAACCCGTCTCTCTTATTTTCCGATTAGCATTCTCCTCGTTCTTCTTCGCCGCCTTCTGTTGCCACCTTCGATGTTTCTTCTTCGTTGGTATCCTTAGAGCAGCCCTGTCTGCGAGTGATTCTCTGCTGCCATCTTCCGAACCGCTTTCACTCTCCGGCCTCGAAGTTTTTAATCAGTAAGTATTAGGCAACAAAGACAAAGAATACCACTGAAAATATTACATGCACATGCATTTATTAACATTGACGCAGTGCGTAGTAAGGGGATGAGCAGACTCACTCTATGAATGTCTTCAAACAGTATTAAGAGGTAAGTGGGATCTCCTGTGTTGTAGTTTGCTGGGGCAGTACAATGATTAAAATATGGTATCAGGATGAAGAAGCTCCTTCTCAAAGCAAAAGCCACAATTGTTCAGAATCTAAATGAATCTTTGTTGTATTTAAAGCTAAGATGTACTACGTAGTAACATTGCTTTTGCCTTTAACTTTTCTACATTTTGCCATATCACAGCCACAAACCCCACCGCATTGCTTTGGGACTTTATGCCCAACAGCAAACAGTGCATATTTCGCAGGTGGGAAGTAAATAATGTATATTTTTAAATCATTTTAACGAAATAAAAACCTGAAAACTGTGATTTGTTTGTCCCCTCTGAGTCAATATTTGGCTCCAATTATTTAATTCCTTTGGAAAAATTGATATTCCCCCATTCTTTTTCAAAATGTATTTATTTATTGCATTTTAGCTCAAGATTGGATGCACAGTATCTGAATATTTAGTATTGTTTGATATGGACCCCCAGATAAATTTAGCTCTGAACACAGCCTTTATTTTTTCTTGCCTGTACTGTTTTGTTTTCTAGGATTACAATGTGTTTAGTTCAATTCATCTCTTCATAAACTTCAATCAGCTTCTTTGTCCCTGAAAAAATAGAATACCCATAGCATGATGCTGCCACCACAATGTTGTTGGGGTTTTTTTTGTCTTTTTTTTTTAGAGAGATTTTGTGAGTAGAGTGCAGTGAGGTGGTTTTCTGCCCCACAAAGTGTTTTTCATATAGACAAAATGGAAAAAATGCTTGTCTCATTTGAACACAGCAAACTTCTTTGACCTGTTGACTGTCTGTAGCTCCTATAAGCATGGAGTCTTACTACTTTCTTTTTGCCACTCTTCTATTTTTTTTTAAATCTATGTAAGTGAGTTTGCTATCATTTAAAATTTGGTTTAATTCTCTTTCAGATGTTAGCTGATAAGTTTTGTTTTGTATTGGATCACCTAAAATCCAGCAGTGGTGAGATTAAGAATAAAACATTACGATAGGGGTTTATAATGTCCCTAAACATACATTAAAGAAGTACATAAATATAAACAGCTTATCTCTAAGTATGGATTCAGCCTCCCTGCCGAGGAAACACGTTTTGGTTCCTTGTGTCCTCACATTAATCACATTGACACAGTGGTAAACTGAGAACTTTGAATTTTGGCTGATGCGTTTCCACAACAAGTTTTTGAAGTAACAATTAGAAGTAGAAACCAGGTAAAGTTTAGCTGCCGCAGTCATCAAGCTGATAGCCCAGCTCTAAATGTTTGCGCTATAGCCCAGACACACAGACTTTACAGTAATATAGCAACTGGTTGTCCTTTATGCCATTAGACCGTGGGAGGATCGTGGGGTTGCTTGACTGTGCCATTGCATCTAAAAATCAGCGACGTAACATCAAGTTGTGACACACATAGGGAAATTGTGAAAGACAACTTCTTCATCTCTTTATGTTCTATGTTTAACTTTGAACATGTCATGAGGACAGTAAATCAGTAAATCAGTTTAGCGGTTATGATGCAGCTCTGATCATTCTAAATGGTTCGTGAACGTTGTAGCTGTTTTTGATCGCAAGATAATAAATCTTGTAGTTCCGAAATGAGGAGGTTCTGGAATCAGAGTGGTTTATTTAATTTACATTAAACTCTTTGTAAATAGGTCAAAACCTGAAGAAAATAGTTCAAACTGGTGTTACGCTGTTATGGTTGGTTGAATAAGTTGCTATCCTCAGTCTAATTTTTTTAATTTTTAGTTGGTTTGCTACGTGTCACTTATATTTTTGTGGTAAATCGAGATACGATGATCAGATTAGTATCTCTGAAAAACTACAGTTTAGCAGCAGAACCTCTGAAACCACCAAAAAAAAAAAAGCTTCTGCACTCAATTCCTCCCATCTGCACCAGGTCATGCTCATTATAAACACTGGGTGGCGCTAGGGAACACAAAAAGGCGACCTCTTGATTGACCTCACAACAGGAGTAATAAGAGAAGAAGCAATCATGATATTGATTATTGAGAGTTTGCCAAAAATACATTTGATAAACTGATCAAGTGGCGTGCTCTGTATTTAAATTTTCTTTTTTTACACCAGGTTCTCAACTGCTGTGCTCTGAAACCAAAGGTGAAAAAAAATGATGTCAGATCACACTGACAGAAACTCTCCTGGGGAGGAAGTCGGCTTGTTCTGACAGACGGTGACTGCAGTTGCAGCTGTGGTGTTTGGAGGTGTTCAGACTTGTGATTCTGCTGTTTTCTAACGGATTGTGTTAATAACGTAACCAGTGAAACTAGAAAAACACTCAAGCATGTGACCATGAGTCACATTTTGGGGACTCATGGTAACTTTTCAACGAGGGTCAGACAGAAGAATTTGCATACATTTGAGGGCTTGACACCGAAGTGTAATCGGGTTAACAGTTAACCAGTGGATGCAGAGAAGTGACAAGAATTCAGTAGGAAAACAAAAAACACATTCTAAGAGCAGCGATCGCAGGTCAAGAAGCTGGATAAGAAGCCTTCAAAAATGGAAATAGAGCAGCTTTGCTTGAGGGATTTCCCCTCTTCTTGATTTACATTTCTCATGTTATTAAATCAGCCCTACAGTAATACGCAGCTATTTTCCTGACAATGAAGGCTAAAAAGGTAGAGCTGACCCACTTCTCTTCTGACGCTACAGGAACATGCAGAAGGATGCAACATTGTTGGAGGCGTACCGCTGATTAAAGTCTGAACACCCTCATTTAGTTCCTGAAATTTTCGCACTTTCAAGCTGCTGAGGGCCTCCCATCTGTCGTTTACGTACTCGACCTCTAAAAAGTTCTACTCAGTGAACCTGACAGTGTTTTTACCAATGTAAAAAAAACAACAAAAAAAAAGCTGGATAAAAATACCAAACATCACATTTAGCAACGTTGTGTCAACCCAAATGTGGAGGCATATGACCAGCCCTGAGTGGGCAGGGCCCTCTGCACTAACTTAATATATCTTGAGTCAAGCTAGAAGTGAGATAACCATTAGCTTCCTCAATACTCAGAGAGACACAGAGGAGTGTGCGCCGTTCTCTGGCATCCAGTCTTCAAGTATGAATTGAGAAGAAAGAGTATAAAAACAATTTCTCTCAGAGGGAACCGTTAACAACTAGGTGAGCTTGTTTTCTACTTCTTTGAACAGTTTTAGTGGCTTAAAGTTTTCACCTACAGTTTCATCAGTTATTGTAGCTTTGATTAAAAGAAGCCAGGACTTTGGGCGTAGAGGCTAAAAATTGAACCCACTCTGCTGAGGGTGTTGTTTGGAGAAGATTCGCTGTACAATAGGCTTAGTGTTATCACTGCGTGGACTCTGCAACCTGGGCAAAAAGACAGAGGGCTTTTCTGTGAGTGTTCTGTGAATGTTTTTCTTTTTAAAAAAATCTGTATTTCTTTTTTTAGTGAACGTACATTAAGGGATGAAGCGTTCCCATAGCCATGTTTAACTGTTTGTGTAATTTGGGCTGCGAAACAGTTTACCAAACGGCTTCCTTCTGCTTTCTCCTGTTTTGTTTTGACACACCTATACTTGTACACTTGTGAAATTGCTTTATTTTTGCTTTTTTGTGTCACTGTAAATGCTCCTATCTTAACACATTCTCCGCTGACAAGATTATGACTGGGAAGTGAGATTTCACAAGCAGATCACAAGAGCAACAATCCTTGTCATACATTGCTTAAATATGTGTTTTTTTGTTGCTTTTTTTTGTTGTTGTTATTTTGTTCTTATGGGTTTTTAGCTCGTCGACTGATTTAGCAAAAACCTATCTATGAGCCACATCTTGATCTTTATTGTATGCAGAAGGAGATAAGTGACTGAGGTAAGAACGAATGACAGCCATGAACTCGTCGCTAACCCCTCCGAACTGATGGAATGATTGGGATATGGATTTTTACTCTCTACTCAATCATTCTTTCACATAATTAGCAATTAACGGCACGTATGTCCCGCAAAGTTTAAAAGCCTACAGATGCATGCAGACGAGTTTGTTGCCTAGTTTAATGCTTGAAAAGAATTTATCATAGCAAAGTCATTTGCGACCGAAGAATGTGAGTAAAATCTTTGAGGGCCTGTTTTTAAGGAGAAAGATCTGGTGAAGAAGTAATCAATGGGGGCACAATTATTGATCGTCCGTTCACAGTGCCTTGCACAACCCTGCTTTTCAAGGGTGATGGGAAGTAAAAAAACTAACAAATAAAAAAAGACCCGTTTTGGTGTAGAATTAATCATGTTCACCTCAACAAGGTTTCCAGAATGTCCTATAGAATCACTGATCCTCCACCATACTTAGTGTCTGGAATAAGACGTTTTCCCACATTTTAATAATTTGTTGCTTCATGTCTGACCCAGTGTTTGTTTCAATCCTGTTGTCAACTAACCACAAAGCCAGTTCCACTGAAAGTGCTAGAAGCATTTAGCAAATTTTACACATTTGCTCCCAAACAGCCAACAGGTATGTAATTTCTTTTTTCTTTTTCACGTCTCAAACAGTGAGTTTAGGACATTTTTACTGTCCTTCTTGCTGTGTGTGGTGGCAACATAAACCCAGATCTTCCTCCAGCCTGTTGGCCAGAAGATGAGAGAAACGTCCCTCTCTGTCATGTCATGTTTATACCCCAGAAAAACAAAAAGTAATGGATTAACGTAGGCTCTCATTAACTATAAAAAAGAAAATAAATAAATAATAATAATATAATGCTTCTGTCGTATATGCTTTACAATTATTTCTAGTGATACCAGTGATTGCGCCACTAAAACGTGGTCCATGTTTGTGTTTAATCCTTATATAGATTCTCAGTATAGGTCACAATGTCGTCTGCAAACAGCATACTTCTGCCTGATCTCTTTCCTATTATCCTATATATTCCTATTTCCTATTATTTATTTACTTGGCCTCACATTTAGTTTTTGTGCGCTTGGTTGTCTTTTCTAGGTAACAGGCGGGCTACACTATGGATCAGAAGGGATCTGTGAGCTCCCATCAGGACACACCGGTTCCTCGATGCAGCCTGGGCTCCAGTTCAGGACTGCGTTACGGCGCTCTGGTGAACAGC
Organism: Xiphophorus couchianus; assembly: GCF_001444195.1. Lineage (NCBI taxonomy): Eukaryota > Metazoa > Chordata > Actinopteri > Cyprinodontiformes > Poeciliidae > Xiphophorus > Xiphophorus couchianus. Next base: position 25,150,240 of record NC_040238.1, read on the forward strand.
GTTTCATCGCTCGCAACACTCCCTTCAGACAAACCACCCATTTCAAAGAGACGTGCCTATGTGGCCATAGCTGTGCTCTGCTATGTCAACCTGCTCAACTACATGGAGCGCTACACGATAGCAGGTGGGGGGATCTCTGTAGTGGTCGACTCTGGGTCATTTGCCAATTCCTGCCTGCTTCTTCCCATTTTTTCTCCCACTTAAAATCAAGCCTTTTTATACACACGCACTCAAAGCATAAAACATGTGCAGTTTCGCTGCATGTTGCTATGCCAGTTCTTGCCCCAATGTCTTAATCACACGTTTCTATGAGGGGCCGTTAAGGACAAAAACTATGCTCTTGAGGAGGGAGCGGTAGAGAACGGCTGGCCGAAATTAGCGTTCATAAATCGGATCAACCTTGAGCCAAAGGCCGCTTACTCCACGGAGCGCCAATATCTAACGTCCAACTTGAAACAAACTTTACTGTGGTATCAACGCATGCGCGATCTGATCTCCAAATTATGCCCCGCCTCTTCCATGACAACTCACACAGGAAAAATACAAGTCTCATTTTCATTCATTCATTCAGGCTAAATCAAAAATCAAATCAAATTTTATTTCAATAGCACATTTCAGCAGCAAGGCATTTCAAAGTGCTTTATAACATCAAACACAGAAACACAATGCAACATAGAATCAACAATCAAAACATGACATTAAGTAAAGTTCCATCAATAAATTTGTAATTGATTACGTTTCAAATACAATCCTAAACAGGTGGGGTTTTAGTCGAGATTTAAAGGAAGTCAATGTTTCAGCTGTTTTACAGTTTTCTGGAAGTTTGTTCCAAATTTGTGGTGCATAGATGCTGAAAGCTGCTTCTCCTCGTTTGGTTCTGGTTCTGGGGATGCAGAGCAGACCAGAACCGGAAGACCTGAGAGGTCTGGATGGTTGATACAACAACAGCAGATCTTTAATGTATTGTGGTGCTAAGCCGTTCAGTAATTTGTAAACTAACAACAGTATTTTAAAGTCTATTCTTTGAGCTACAGGGAGCCAGTGTAGGGACTTTAAAACTGGTGTTATGTGATCTATCCTCCTGGTTTTAGTCAGAAGTCGAGCAGCAGCATTCTGGATCAGCTGCAGCTGTTTGATTGATTTGTTGGACAGACCTGTGAAGACGCTGCTGCAATAATCAATACGACTGAAGATAAACGCATGGATGAGTTTCTCTAGATCTGGCTGAGACATTAGTCCCTAGTCTTAGTTCACACACACATACATTTTCACACATACATTTTTGACCCATCATTCAGAATAGTATGTCTGTATGTTTTGTGTGTGTAGGGGTGTGTGTGTGATATTTTAGTAGTGTATATCTGCAGTTTTAGTCTTGTGTGTGCATGTGAGAGAAAAATTGTATGCGTGTGACATTTTAATAGTATATATGTGCAATTTTAATATTTTGTGTGTGTGTATGAGTCTTTAGTAGTGTGTGAGAGACAAAACATAGTTTTTGTCCAAAACGCCCCCTCATACATTTTCCGTTTTGTACCGATAAGCACACCATGTTGCTCCCACAAGTATGTCATTTCCAACTTAATTGTTCAGGTTTTACTCGTGAACTTAACTTATTAGAACGTTCTTCTTTGTGTGCTAATTTGTAACTTCGTGTGTGGAAGGGTTCTGGGCGAAGCTGCATACATTGCCGATGATTTTCTTTTGAGAAGAAGAATAGATAAAACATTTTATTTCAGTTTTTCAATTTTAAAATTCTGATAACATTGTAAATTGTAATAAAGTAAAGGCATTTAGCAGGAAACATGGCATATATGATGCAAAAGTCCACTAGGAAGGTACTATATATCAAATCAAACCCAAATAATAAAAAAAGGGGGTTAAAGAGCGAAATGACCTTCAATATATTTTTTCCCATTAAGTAATTCAGTATTTTCATTATTTTAGGGACAGGAATAACAATAAAAGGCTCAAATCCAGTTTGCGTCTTTTAAATTTTAGTGAATGACATAATGTGAGAATGACATATTTCATGTTATCTATATTGACTGTGGTTCTCATCCCCATACATAAAAGCTGACTTTCAATAAATATGACAAATTATGACTTCTGATGTAACTGGAGTTTCTGTATCTGACTTCCCACAGGTAGACAGTACTGAGATGAGTCTCGAAAACCACAGGACGTTATCTAAAATCATCAGTTTGTAAAGCCGGTGTGAAAGAACAGAAATGGCGAAAAGACAAAATGATTTAATAACTAAACAAGGTTCACAGCCTCTGATTTGGTGAGACTTCCAGTGACTGTGTCTTTGTTGTGATGCAGGTGTGCTTTCTGAGATCAAGGACTTCTTCAATATCAGTGACAGTACGGCTGGACTGCTGCAAACAGGTGAGAGGAGGCGTCGCTTTAGAAATGATCCACACTTGAGGCTCTTATTTTACTCTGTATTCAAAATGTGCTGAAAAGACCTAAAAAGTGCAGCTAGGCTTATCGGACGGAAGACAAAACTAACCTATGGCACACACACTTATACACACGTAGGTTTGTGCTTTTAAGCATAAAGAAGAGACTGGACTTTGCTCCCAATAATACGTTTCCAGTCGTCAGAATGCAAATGAGCATAAGAGAGAAGGTCCTAAACAGGAAACAGAAATAGTCCCAAACACTAACACACGTGCCTGCAGAACTCCTTTTTGAAATTAGCCGAGATTAACGCTTTGTTTTTCCCACTGAGATCTCTTCACTCGCTCTCTAAATCGACTTGTCCGTGCATTTACAGTTTTCATCTGCAGTTTCTTACTCCTGGCCCCTCTCTTTGGTTACCTCGGCGATCGCTACAATCGCAAATACATCATGCTGTGCGGCTTGAGCGTGTGGCTTCTGACTGCAGCTGGCAGCTCCTTTGTCACCAAATCGGTAAGTGTGAAGCTGACAATCCTGCGTGCATAAGAAAGAAGAAACAAGGAGAGGTCAGAGAGTGTCACTTCCTGCTGCTCCTCCACCCGGCACTCGGCTTCAGAGCGCGTTAAAAAAACTGGCAGTCGCTTCTATTTCTAGAGCAGAAGTCTAGTTTTTTGGTGAGATGGTGCCGGCAGGTGGGAGTGGGAGACGTACGCACAGTGGGAGGACTAAGCTAAATGTCAACAAGCAAAATTCAAATGTTTGAAATTTCTTCAAAATCATTTACAGCGTTGCTGAGAGAAGAAGATTGTTCTTAAATATGGTGAATAATTCAGCTTCATTTAGAGGAAGAAAACAGGAACTAATGTTTGCAGAAGTTGGACTTCAGTTGCAGCAACTTGTCTCTGATCTTCCTAACAAATTGATACATTAAATAATAGCACATCTTCAGGATCGTTATTTTTAGGTCGTCATGCAACATCAGCTGGAGTTAAATGAAAGTTCAGCTGTCCACCTCACAGTGTTGCTTATAGGACATTTTTAAACACAAAATAATTCCTTTCTCATTTTGTCTCTTTAAAACTTAAAATTTCCATGTATTTTATTGGAATTTTATTTGATGGACCAAAATAAAGTGTAAAACGTAATTATGGATAAAAGTAATGACAATAAAAAAGAGAGTGGTTGCACTGGATTTTATTTGGAGGTATAGTACAGGTTTACAAAAACTATGAAAATCATGTCTTTTTTAAAAAAAAAAAAAGATGAACTATTTTGTGTTGATCTAGCACATAAAATCCCACTAAAATGTACTGATGATATTTTGGTCATGTTTTTTTTACAGTGCTCTATAAAAGCTGCTGACCTCGCTGCAAGAGGAGGTCTGTGGGTTTTGGAAGCGAATAACGTTTGAAACGCTTCTGCGCTTTCGACTTGTTTTTGTTTAGCAATTCTGGCTTCTGGTTGTGCTGCGAGCGCTCGTCGGCGTCGGGGAGGCCAGCTACTCCACCGTTGCTCCCACCATCATCGGCGACCTCTTCTCAGGGGGTCAGCGGAGCATCATGATCTGCATCTTCTACATCTTCATCCCTGTGGGAAGGTCAGAAGCTCCCTCTGTAACCTTGCTTCTTTCTGTTTGATTAGTCTAAATAATTGCGCCGCCCTCTCTTTAACGCAGAGCGCTGCAGCTGACAGGATGTGCTTTGCTAACATGTTTTTTTTATTTGCACGTGAGCAGCAACCGTCATGTGGGATTTATTCATTTGTGGGGTTTTTGTCTTTTTTACTTATTCCAGATGAGAAGAATGTTTTTTTTTTAATTGCAAAAAGGCTGCGCGCCAAAACTGAATCTCCTGTTCAATTATATACGGGCGGGTATCTTATCAAGAATTTCATTAGATTCCATATCTGAGGAATATATAAAAAGTGTGATAGATGGAAAGTGAGCAGAAATCAAACAAGAAAGTATAGAAAAGTGATGAAAGTAGTAACACCAAACTATTCGGATCCAATGCTGCCCTTTTTGGGGAAAGGTTTATGTGGCAATTAATTTGTCCAACTGGAAGTCAGGAGCAAAGTTGTCTGAGACCAGCTGCTTAGAAACCCTCCCAGTATGAAAGTTCTCTGTGTTAAGCTCAGTCTGCCTGTAATCTCACAAAATGCTGACAAACATTCTCATTTAAGAAACAAAAGTTCTGTCAGAATTTGAGCAGACATCCTTTCTCTGGCGACTTTGACTTCAGGTGCACACAGACGCCGACATTCTGGTTTCTCTCAAGAACTGTGTCACCAGAAGTAGACTCCGCACTAGCAGGCCGTGCAGCGGCTGCATGAAACAGCAGCAGTGAATGGAAGCAGCTAAAAGTCTCACTTTTCAAGTCATAATCACTTGTTTTGTTCACTGGACTACAGTAACGTAGTAGTCAAAATAATATTCCAGGAACAGGATCTGCCACGGGTCTTAAACTCTGTAGAATCAAACATGTTCCTTGGTTAATTTCAAGCTAATGTTGCATATGAAACAGTTCTTTATATACTCATTCATTCTTTTGGCTCTGAGAGTAAAAAAAACAACAAACTGGTTCCCCGCTGCGGTTAATTAATGTACGATTATGCATATATTTTCAGATATTTTGTACTGACGGAGAACACTAATTATCTGTTTGCTGACTCTGCTGGAGGTTTTCAACGTCACCTTGACATACACTTTGTTTCGTCCGCGTCTTACTACTATAGGTTGTCGATTCCAGCGAAGCCTGAGATAAAAACAGTTTCATAACCTGAGGCCACATTTTTTTTTCGTTTTATTTTTATTTTTGACAGAGTGACTGTATTTGGAGGGTATTGATATGTTTGCCCTTCTTACTTTCAAGGAGCTTGTGAATGTTTCTTACATAAAGACTTTTTGGTGCTCACTCCATCCTTTAGAATGTGCATTTAAATAAATTTTTTAGATTTATGTAATGCATAAATTCATGTAATGCAGACAGTTTTATTTAAATGATTAGATATGTAGCGCCGTTAGGGATTTTGGCACGACGAAGAATTATGAAACAGGGTTTATTCTGGTGTTGCCAACAGTTGAGAACTACCAACAAAATACCACATCAAATACCACAAAAAAGAAAAAGAAAAGCAGGCACACATCTATTCCACATAATCCAGTTAAAAAAATGTTTTATTTTGTGCCAAAAAAGCCGTCTGTTTTCTATTTAAAAGAACTGGCAACGGGACTGTGAGGTTCCAACACAATTTCGTTCATGTGCTAGTGCTTACCAGTTACACATCATTGTTTCTGAACAACAGTGGAGAGGCTGATTTTAAGTAACGTGTATTTCGCTCTTTAATAATTCTTTAGGTTCTCTTACGCAAGATGAAATTGATTTTTTCATGTATTTGTCTCGGTTTGTTTGTTTGTTTGTTTGTCTCTGCCCTTCCTGTTCCGGAGTTGATGGTATTTTTCTGTATTTTCAGCGGTCTCGGATACATCACAGGGGCAGGGAGCGCTTATCTCACGGGGGACTGGCGCTGGGCTCTCAAGGTACCACATTTATTACCGTACATAAACGCCATGATGCTGAACAGGTAAGTTTAAAAATAAAACTTTTTCTGTTTTTTTAATCAGTTCACGTCCATCTTGGGTCTCGTCGGATTCGTCCTGATGGTGTTCTGGTGCCCCAACCCTCCACGAGGGGCAGCAGAAACCCACGGAGATGGAGTGACGGGCCAGAGCTCTTACATGGAGGATGTAAAGTATCTTCTGAAAAAGTACGATTTGAACAAAAACGAAACAAAAAAAAATAAAAATTATTTGTTTTGCAACCTCACAAACGATGACATTACTGTCGTTTTCTGATGTTGCTGATAGCTGAAGCTATTTTTCTTTCTGCATCACTTATCTTAGGCTAGACAGTAATCCGGTGCTTTTCTTTCAAATTCACACATGCAGCCCTTTCATGTTATGTTTGCATGCTCTGATCTCAGTAAAAGCTACGTGTGGTCGACGCTCGGAGTGACGTCTCTGGCCTTCCTCACCGGAGCATTGGCTTTCTGGTTGCCCACCTTCCTGGCCAGGGCTCACGTCACCCAGGGCCTCCGACCTTCATGCACTACTGGGGAGAGCTGCAACTCCACAGACAGGTGTCGTCACTTGCCTGGACCTGCATTCGTCTCACGCTTCAAAATCCCAGAAGGTCGCTAATGCTTTTTGTTCATTTTTCACCCCAAAAGCTACATATTCGGCGCCGTGACGGTGGCCACAGGCATTCTGGGAGGAGCTCTGGGCACCACCATATCCAGGCAACTCAGGGGCAGGTTTTCACACGCGGACCCCCTCATCTGTGCAGTGGGCATGCTTGGATCAGTGCCCTGTCTCTTCATCACCATTTTTGTTGCATCCTCAAGCATTCCAGTCACTTATGTAAGAGGCAAACACTTCTACATTTAGTTAATACGCAAAGTCCTGTTGAATAACAATGAAAGATGTTTTGAATCATTTTAAACCCATAAGGAAATTCCATAGTAAGTCATTTTTTTAAAAAGTATAGCATGAGCTTAATGCTACAACGATCATGAAGAACATTGTAAAATAGTTTAATGTAGCTACATAGTCACCACTTTGTAAAATGCTTACAAGACAGAGGACAGTGAGGTCAGAGAGCAATGAAGAATCAAAGGTGTTTTTTTAAAACTCTTTCTTCAAACACATCTTAAGATATCTAGCTATACATTATAAATATAGACAAGGCTTAACATCCAAATGAATCCTGGTGAGGCTATAATTGAAACATGGGTGGGGGGAGAATTCAACGTGAAAAAATAAACTCAGACAAACAAGTTCTTCAAACTTCGTTTTGTTTTTCCCCCCTTCTGGTAAACAGAAACACAGTTAACTGCTGCCCTGTCATTGGACAACATTTATGGAAGACCAATAGTGACACAGTCAAATAAACAAATCACTTGTTGTTCATCTACAGTATGTCAACTAATGATATGGTTCACTTGACATAAACTCATTTTAAGTATTTATTTCTGAGAAGTATTTCTAAATAAATAATTAGAAAATCTAGATCAGTGTATTCTAAATGTCTCGGTTATTAAACACAGTGAAATGCAGCATAAATTAAAGTGACTCTAATTACCCCAGGCTTTGATTAATTTGACATTTATGTTTACGGCCACTGTTAGTTCCACAGTAACCAACCAAAGCGTTCAGCAGCAGCTCAACCGTACGAGATTCATATTAGAAACCTGCGTGAACAAAGAGAGCGCGAGGCGGGAACAGGTGAGAGCCAGACAGGTGTGCAGCCGCAGCTCGGTAAGGCCAGCTTTGACAATGAGGGTCAGAAAGATGAGAAGGAACTTCCACAGACAGATACAGGGTGAGTAACTATGGAGAGGAAGACAGGGAGTTACCTCCTGGCTGAGGCCGTCTATTTATATGTGTTGCTCGGCATAATTTCAATAAAAAGAAACAAAATAAAGAGAAAAAAATATTTCAGTAGATTATAGCCTATAAAACCTTAAGAAGACTGTCAAATTACCTGTGTGGTACTTTATACTGATGCGTGTAAGTACATTTGTTTGTTGTTGTTATTATTTATTTATGTATTTATTTCTGATTTTAAGTGAACTATGACATATTTAAGTAATCATTTACAGATTTTTAATCATTGTGTTTTGGCACGTTTGGCCTCAGATCTTACCATTGCTTTAAATCTACTTTCTTTTGCACGTTATTGTCAGCACATTGTTCATGTTGCAGCAGCATCATGTTTACAATTGCTTGTTATAGCATTAACATTTATTAAATTAAATAAATTAGACGAGACAAAACATAAACCACCAGGTGTATTTTCTTTGTTTAGTCCAAAAGTAAGAATTACTGTTGTTTTACATTTTTGTTTCCCGGTCTCATTACGTCCTTTATTACTTCCTCACTTTGTGACTTAAATCTTTGGTTTCAGGTGTTCATCTTCTTCGGTGAGTTGTTGCTCTCTCTGAACTGGGCGGTCCTGGCTGACATACTGCTGGTGAGTCCCAGCGGCGCTGATCTTCAGTAAAATGTGACACGTTCTGCTGCCTCTCGGCGCCAACAGGCTGTTGTGTTTGTATGATTTACTCCAGTATGTCGTCATACCAACCAGAAGGGCAACAGCCGAGGCTCTGCAGATCACCGTCGGCCATCTTCTCGGCGACGCTGGCAGTCCGTATCTGTTAGGAGTGGTGAGCTGAAATCCCCCCACGGTTTTCAGTCCTTTGGTTTTTTTTTTTGGTTTTTTTTTGCCTCCTCTCCATAATGCTCTTCTCACATTTTTTGCAGATCTCTGACGCCATACGCTCATTTAATCCTTATACCAGCGACTTCCACAGCCTGAAGTACAGCCTCCTTCTCTGCCCGTTTATTGGGATTCTTGGTGGAGTTTTTTTCCTCATCGCTACCATGTATATCAGTGAAGACAAGAAAGCCGTCCAGCGACTGGTTGAAGGTAATTAATTTTTGAGAATCTCAGCCAGGGGTCTGCAGCCTGCGGCTTCAGAGCCACAAGTTGCTGTTTGGATCTTCCACAACGCCTCTTTAAAACCTTCGCTGATAATAATCTAACGTTTTTAAACATACACATGAAAACACATGAAATCTTTTCTGTAATTAGGTTGGAAACTTTATCAACATCCCAAGAAGAAAAATGTATCCTTCTACTTGCAAAGGTTTACAAGTTTGAATTGGGTTTAAAATCTAAAACTGTAGATAAATTTCTTATAATAAATATTGATAAAAATGACAGCTGTCTTTTTTTTTTTTACTTAATTTAACATTTGCGGCTCTAAACTAGTTTTATTTAGTTGGACCGAGGGCCTAAATGGCTCATTGGACTGTTAAGGGTGCACAGACCCCTGATCTAGGCTTTCCTAAATAATGGTCCTCTATTCAATGCACACACTGGCTCTCTTACTTATTACCAATAAGCACAAGTTCTCCATAAATGGTGGCATACCAAAATAACTTGAAGGCAGAAGCAGAGAATGGCTCGAGCCGGTGACGAGGTTATTGCCCTTACGGTTTCAGTTTTCAGCGCTTCGTGTTGGTCTGTGACAACAAACCTCCCCCCCAAAAAAGTGGTGACTTGTGAAATTGTGAGAAATGTGACCGAATGGATCTCAGTCTGTCACGAATGTCCTACTGCTACGTTTCTACACCGTCTGCTCAGAAATAGGTCAAAACGAGAAGGAGTCTTAAAATGAGTCATTTCTGAAGAAAAAAAATAGGTTCAGGGGAACCGTCGCCCAAGACTGGTTGCAACATTGCAAGGAAGTGTTTTCGTGGAAAACTTGACTTCAAAAGTTTTATTACACTCTAACTACATGTGTGTAACCCAAAACTGAGAATTATAATTGTCTAAATTTTGTGTTTGTGTTATCTACAGGTGTTCCACCACAGCATGGCCCGACACCGGATTCCTCTGTGGAGCTGAGCAACAAGAGTAATGTGTAAAAAAAAAAAATCAATGAAGAAATTAGTCCATTAACAAACTTTTAAACTTTGTTTTCTCTTTATAAGTATTTTACACTGTATGTTTATAAGTATGTTCATGTTGGCAGTAAAGGTTATTCGTGTGTGTGTGTGTGTGTGTGTGTGCAACTTTGTGCCTATACCTGCTGCTGCTCTCACATGTAATCGTCCCAAAATCACCTTCCATTTAGAGACAAATGGATACTTGCCCAGGATACTTGAAAAATAAGTGTAATAATTTTTTATGTAAAATATTTTTTTTGTGTGTTTTAAAAACATGAATAAAACTATTCTTTAAGCCATGAAGTGTTTGGTTGTTTTCTGCTGTTAAGTTTTTTTTTGTAATACATATTGAACACATAAATACTTCTTTTAGTAAATGTATTTTGGATATTTCTGTCATACCCACGGTGGAGGCCTGGACATTTTTTCTCAGTTTTTCAGTAGAAGGTCAATCTGGTAAGCTGGTAAATTGAATGTGAAATATTTTTGTCCACTAGATGGCGCTGCTGCATTTGAGTAGAAAACAATGCTTTCCATACTTCCTCGTGTTGACCCGCTGCGAAACCCAGTGGGTTTACTGAAACCTCTGCTGTGGATTTGGCAGAAAATCCAAATGTATATGTGCTGTAACAATTAATATGTTTATGTACAAGGCAGAGCTGTAGTGAGAAAACAAAAGTGTGCAACATAAGAAGGCCTAAATAATCGCAATAATAGTGAAGAGGGTCATCCACGGAGAAATCAAAACATTCAGAAATAATCCTCAGGAATTAGGAACCTCATCCGTTAGTCATAATGGAAGGTTTCAGAAGGAACAGAACCAATTCTTAAAATAGAGAGACCAGTGAAAACTTGTTGATATATTCAACTATATAAAGCAATGTTTGATTCAGTGATGTGTCATATTCCAGATGAGCTAAGCAACGAAAGCATCACTGGAGGTTTTAGAAATTGGGGAGGGGGAAAGAAGAGACTTTGTCATCCACATGGTGATGCAAGAGTGAATTCTCCTTCTTAGATCTTCAAATTTCTTTGAACTCTGTCATTGTTCTGAAAAAGTGCCGCTCCAGTGACTACTGTCAGATGCATCATTTTTGTTGCTGCTCACGCGTCTTCCTGTTAAACTATAACCACAGACTGGGGGCTGGGGGGAAGGGGGCGCCACAAGGTTGTGTGCTCAGCCCACTTTTGTTAAAACTGATAACGCCCAACCGTGAGGCCACAAATGAAAAAAAAAACCCAACCAGATCATTAAATTTGTAGTTCATGAGGACACTAGTGATTCGTGGAGGTAACTGCTGACTTCTAGAGGTTCCGACCTGGCCTCCCCTTAGCATCAGTGCTGTAGAGAGAACCGAAAACATCAGATTCCTTGGAATGAGGATTTATGTCCAGTGTCTGTTTTCAGACCTGCTCCAGGAACAGGGGGCTGCGGTCGTCAGAGACCCCTCACACCATTCCCATGAACTTACTGAACAGCAGCTTCAGCATCTGCAGACTGCTGCACATATTCTGCCTCAAGCTGTTACAATTTTAACAACTTAAGGCAGAAATGTACGTTCAAACTACTGTTAGGACTATGCACTTTACATCGTCACGTGTTTTTAAAACAATGTGTATATATTTACATATTTATATCCCAGAGATAATCTTTTTTTTTTTTTTAGTTGAATGATATTTTGGACACCATAAAAATAGTAATAAAATGACTGGATAGGATAGATAACAGACTCCTCATAATATTAAGGGCCAAAACTGCAACAGCGCAACAAATACTTCTTATATCTTGTAACATTCCAACTTTTGTGCCACCCTGTAGTAAATTATAGAAGCTAAATTTGTTTATATTTAAGTTACATACAAACTGTGAGATACATACTGTCTGCAGGACTCCACTGACAGTTAACTCCACAGAAAGAAATGTGAAAACTGAAGATAAATATAAGAAATGTGCAAGAGAAACGACAAAGGAGAAGAGAACACAACCATTAAGGATTATTTAGCCCCTCCTGGACATCAGCTCTCGAGGTTTGTTTAGTTTACGCTTTTTTTCTGTGATTAATTGTTAACCGTTGGATATAAAGTTTAAGAATTTGTTCGAACCAACCAACGTTTTATATCTCTTAACTTCCAAATCCTGACAGTAACTCTGAGCTGGCATCCACTATCGGAGGCTCGGCTGCTCTTGGTAAAGTCTCCCACGGATCAAGGAATACGGGAGCACATTTCCATACGTTGGTGTGACAGCTGCCTGTCAATCAGCTTCCCAAGCGCTACTGCAGAATCTCTCGCTCCAACAGCTGCATGTCATGCATAGTTTGGGTGGGAGCGAAATAACCTGGGAGGTCAAAGGTCATTGTCCCTATCGCTCTCAGCTAGTAATTTCAATGCGTGACAGGGTGGCACGTGCTGATTTCGCTTTGTGTGCTCATGAGGGGGGGATTTCGTGCCGAATAATTTACGATCTTTCCATCCAAACACTTCCGATTAGAGCAGTTCACTAAACCTGATTTATTTATTTTTTTGCTATTGTGGAGCTCAAAAGTGTTTCCTTTTGTTTTCCAGCTTCTCAGCCTGCAGCTTGTAATTTTCCAAGAAGCCATGTGTTTGCGCCGTACACCGAGGGAAATAATTGGGCACCACATCCTGAACAACAAGCAAGAACTCACACGCACGCACCCTAAAAGGTATGTGGAAAATATTATGGAGATTGACCTGTATCTTAAAACACAATGGCTATTGTGATCCGTGTTTCAGAGCGCTTTTTCTGCATACCTCTCCTTTTCCGTCACGCTGAGTCCAGCTTTTACAGGAAACTGTCACAATGGCTAATAAATTGCACAAGCCTGAAGGAGTGATGGAGCCGGGAGCGAGGCGAGAGAGCCTGACCCTGCCCTCTTGGTATTTACTCAGGGACGGGGACGCAATCACTTGACGGAGCAGCATGGGAGTCGTCCTCAATCAGAATGCATTGATGATATCATCAATGACCAGAAATGGCTCGTGAACAATGTGTGAAATTCGCTGTCGGGAAAGAGACAACGTATCGGCACGGTGTTTGCGCTGCCCTCACCCTTCCACAGAATGGTGATAAGAGGAGTCAAACCACATTTGTGGATGTGAAGTTGTTCTCCGCCCTTATCGCAGGCAAACTGCTGCAGAGGACTGACGTCACGTGGAAGAAGGGCCCTCTCCACCCCTCCAAATAAATTGTCATTTATTTGGACAATTGCATCATCTGACATTTCCAGCATGTCATAAAGATGATAATACTTCTGCAGCTGTGTATTACTGCGAGTCACAAGCAAAAAATAGTAAGAGGGTTATTTAAAATATATTTAAAATAATCTAGCGGTGACAACTGCAGAAAGCCCACGGTTTGGGTGTAGGTGACGGATGATTAGAAGAAATGTGTGACTGGAGAGTTGAGTGGTATTTAAACTTGACAACATTTAGAAATTGTTAGTGGTAATCAGAACAGGAATATGGAAAATTATTGTTTTTGCTTTTTTATTCAAACATGTTCAACAGTTGTTGACGATTAATTAAGGTCAGCATGCTGACATGCATGCACATACACACCAAATCAATTTTCTGTAGCAGTATAAATACGCACATACTTATTTACAAATAGTTCAAGGTCAGTCAGATTGAAGGAAAAGCATCAATATTTAAGTAGGTCACAGATTCTTAGCCGTATTCGCGACCTGCACTTTAACTAGTTCTCTCTAGCATATGAATACACCTTTATGTGAACCGAAGGTGTCAAACTCCAGTCTTCAAGAGCCGGTGTCCTGAACTTATCTACACAAGGAGGAGGTAATTAAACCATTTCATTCCAGTGTTTTGTGCCTGTGCCACATCTAAAAACTGCTGGACACCGGCCCTTGAGGGCTGCAGTTTGACATCCCTGATGTAAAGCATTTCATTGAGGCTTTTGCTGTACATTTAGAGTCATCATCCTGTCAGTGGATGAAAACGCGTGCGAACGGAACCACAGCATGATGCCTTCGCTGCAGTTTTTCCACTGGGCCGATGCTGTGTATGATGTTCTGTTTTGGTTTCCCGACACCCACACCAAACCTCTGAGGCCATCACAGAACAGCTGCGTTGCTACTGAGATTATGTTACGCACAGGTGGACCGTTTACTGATGATGACTTCTGAAGGCAATCTGGACGTATGATTTCCTGTTCACTTCACAATAAGGCACTACTTCATTTTCATTCATCAAAGGTTGAGGTTGTAATGTGACAAGATGACAAAAGCTCAAAAGGTGTGAACATTTTTGCAAAGCCCACGATGTGAGCTTGTGTGTTCAGCGTTCCCATGGCAAAGGTCTGCATGAGCTAGCTTTACGTCATGCAATGATCAACAGAGACCGATGATCCAGGGCTGAGGCACCCAGTCTGGTTGACAATGTCCGATAAATAATTAAAGAAACAGACAGAAGATGGCCCTGACCATTATAAATGTAAGATATTCAGCTTCTGCACCCCCTCCGATTCAGAGACATCTCCTCGGATCTGTTCCAAACCTCGGCGGCCAAACGCCAAGGCCGTTGTGTGCAGTTGCTCCCAAAACCTGCCGGGTGATAGCACAGACGGTCACCGGGTCACGACGGGCGCAGAAAGGTCAGAGTAGTTGGTCCTTCACCTCAAGACCGGGCAAAGCCTAGACGGCTCCGGCTCCAAAAACAAATGTATGAGAGGGGGAACAGACACAGAGCTGATCCAGTAAAAAGACCCCACATCGAGGAGGGTGAAATGCTCTCACTGCGTCTCCTGCATATGTGAAGATAACAGCTGAGTCATGAGACGAGCCGAAGGCTTATAGATAGTAAGCGGGACATTAACTTTGCTTTTATTCTCCCTTTTTTGGAACGTAAGCTGACATTAAATCAAATTAAACCTTTTCTGTTTAAGAACAGTTATTAAAAATGATTCTGTTTACTAAAATTGCTGAATAATTAGAGAGATTGTTCGATTACTTTCTTCAAATTCAGAAGTTTACTTATACTGTGTGCGCAAGTGAATATTTTGACCATATCATCACTTTTAGGCACATTTTCTGACTCCACGCTGGATAAACTCGAATTCTTAATAAATTGAAGCACAGCGGGTATTTAATGAGAAAAAAGCACATCGTAAAATTTGTGCTTTTAGGACAACAAAGTCAATGTTTTGATGAGGCCACCACAAGGCATGAATTAGTGAGATAATTTGACCTGAAAAAGTGTTTGCGAACAAAGCTATCCACGAACCTTGTGACAAAGCTGTGGAAGAAAACGTCAATCCAAGTCATACAGTTTAAAAGGCAATGCTGCCAAATACTTAGGAAGTGACTGTAAACTTAAGAATTTAAAGAAAATAATAATAATAATAAAAAGATCTTAGGGGAAAAAAAAAAGATCTGCCTCTCATTCTGCCATTTAACAAATAGAAATAATGTTGGTAAGCCCAACCAGCGAAGACAGTGAGAAAAATGTTCACAGTGTGTGTAACCATTTTGGTTATGGAAAAACGTGACTGATTTATGACAGGATTTTCTTTACATCTGCATCAGGTGCTTCTCAGCAGAACCAAAATTGAAACTCAAAATCAATCCATAACACAGAGAAAAACCAAAAGTACTTTATGAATACAATAGTGTCATCCAACAGAAGTACCTGGTGGGCTCCATGTGACAGAGGAGTGACCACAGTCAGATCTTGAGGAAACGCAATGTGACGTAAAGCTCCCATGTTCTTACACTACAAAAACACGACGTCGTACCAAGTGTTTTTGGTCAAATTTCTAGAGCAAATATCTTAGTGCACTTGAAATAAGAAAAAACTAATGTATAAGTAACTTTTCAGCAAAACATAGGAACTTATTGAGAGTCAATAATTACATAATATTGATGAAAAAGTCCTTGTTTCATTGGCAGATTATTTCACTTAAAAAAAAGGGGAAAATGTCTTGTTATAAATGAAAGAGTCTGCCAATGGATCAAGTATTTTTTCATCAATATTAAGGAATTATTGACTTAAAGCAAGCTCTTGTATCTTCCTGAAAAGTTATTTTAAGTTGGTTTTGTCTTTGACAAGTGTTAGGATCCTATGTTTTTTGGTTGGGTTTGGGGTTTTGTTTATGTCTGTGTTCCTTACTTCCTCTTTTTTTATGTAGATCAGCTGTGATTTTGTTTTACTTTGGCTTACTTGGTTATTCTAGTTTCAGTATTTTGTGTTTCTTATTTTGGCCAGATCAGTTTTGTCCCTGTTTTTCTCTGTTATTCTAGCTCATTATGTCTCTTAGGTCTTAGTTACTCATTATGTTAGATCTTTTTCCCAATCCCTAGTGTTTCTCGCTCGCCCCCTGTCATTTTCTCTTTCTCGCCTCAGTCTGCTGTCTGCTCTCTCCACTCACACCTGCAACCTGTTTTCCATTAGCCACGGTTCTTTATTTCCGCAGTACTTAAGCTCCTCTTCTTCAGTCACTCCTTGCTGGTTCCTCTAGTTACTCCCCGTTAGTCTCTGTTGCTCCTCGTCTCTCCTTGTCTACATTTCCTTGGATTTATTTTATTATTTGTTTTCTGCCCAGGCCTCCTGTGGATTTTGTATGTTTTTTTTGGTCCCTTATTTTTTCATTAAACATCACCTGCACACCTTCGCTGTTCTACATTTGGATCCACCATCAACTTACAAACAAATCTTGACCCCAAGATATTTACACTAGAGACTAGACCAAATTACTCGGCAATATTTTGTGTTTTTGCAGTGTGTATTCCACAGACCTAAAGTGATGGGGTGGTAAAAAGCCCAACTGATGGTGATTTTCCCTTCATTGAGGGTGGAGATGGAGTCCTCGGATCTCTCCTTGTGGACCTCAAATGTACACAGTCTTCCAAGAGAATGCTGCTTCTTGGTATAGGAAGGAAAAACATTTATGCTCATAAACACGGCTGATGGAGACAATAGGAAGGCCACATATTTCAATATTTTGGCGATGTTATATTTCAGTACACTTGTTTTTTTTAGATTTACGATTAAAAATATAAATCAGAAAATAGTTTAAGAAGAACGAGGCACCCTCCTAGTGTTTTTTATGCATTAAACAAAAGCAGAGTCTGTATATTTGCTTTGTTTAACAATTAGCTGTTCCCTAAAAGGAAGGGAAGGCAAAAAAAAAAAGGTCTGGAGGTTTCTGTGGGCTGGAAGTGGTGCAGACCGGAGGAACAGCTGATGGACATGCAGCTGACAGACACACGTGGCTAGTGGGACATTTAAACTTTACTGGCAGAAGAAGGCGGACTTTTATCACGCTTTTCAGGCGCTGCACCCGGCCAGCGATTAGCAGGTTATCTCCCATCCTGCACTGCAGGCCCTGCGCAGAGACAGGAAGGAAGGCCGGCGCTGCGACTCGGTGCCTCTGAGCCACAGAGAAGAATACAGAGGGAGAGATAGACCTGGGCCCACCAAAGCCATTCTGCACCATGGAAAAGCAAACAGGATCCCACTGACATGAGCAGCATATCAAACACAAGCCAAAGAAAGTGTTGTGTTGGGGGTCGGAGGGTGGCAGGGGGGCTTCACAGAGGGAGACACAACCACAGCTCCCTCCTATAAGCCACCAGCCACTTCAGCCCTGTCTACTCTCTTTCTGCGTTCTCTCATTTTCTTGGTTACCTCTGCAGGATTGTTGTCTGGAAGCCTCGATCGGGTTCAGGATGCACTTTTCGTGGTCTAATTCACAGATCCAAAGGAAAGAGATTTCACGTGCCAATGTCTTTGGGATGTAGGCGCATAATGGTTGAAACAAAGGAATTGTGCAGATTCTGTTGAAAGAGGTTTCTCAGTTTAATCTAAATCAAACAATGCAGACTCACTCGTTGCATGCTAATGCATTCCAAATTCAACCCTGATATCCTCTGAATGCCAAGCTCCTGCAGCCAGTCAGAGGCACCCAGCCGTCCAGCTTTCAGATGCCAGCGTTTAGCCTCTCTCCCCTTTGTTGCCTCTCCTTTTCCTTACATCTTTCTCTTTATCATGTGTCCATTTGCTTTATACTGGGTTAACTAATTGAGCAAGGCTCATTTTCGGGGGGCAATTTTTGGGAAATGGCAAGAAACGTCCTTGGGATGGTTGTGACACAGCCAAACGTACCTTCCGCCTTTCAGCAAAATTGAACAAGATGGCTATAAATCTACAACGTTTTGTGTTTGTTCTGTCATTCACACCTTCCAGTTCAGTGTCATGAGTTGGGGCTTATGGATTGCTTTTTTGGACAACTATTTGGTGCTGGGAATACTTCAAGAAATCTTTGGAGAGTAGACGTATTGGCTCCTCGCTAATGCAATACAGGAACCCAAAAACTTTGTTCTGTAAGAAGAAAATTACAATCCATCCATTGTCCACTTGTCGTTCTATTGAAAAGCTCAGTCTGCTTGCACTATCACATGATATATTAACCAATAGAATTATTTACATTTTAATTATGTATAGCAGTTTGAGAGTTTAACTTCAAAAAATGTCTTAGTAACAAATTTAACCGAAGATTCAGTCAGCCGGTCTTCTTACTCATGATCGAGGGATGAAGAGACTGATGTTTGGTTCTTTAGGTTCTGACGGGCCTGCGGTTCCTCTCCTGATCCATTCTGTCTGATATCAAACAACAAACTGTGCGCCCTGAATATCACCGACAAATTTATTTTAATACCCCTGTTAAACTTCACTGTGATTGTTTAGCCTCTGTCTTCCCACTACCGTCTGTATTTTTGCCAGAGGTTTTACTTCTAAGGACGGTGTTTTATCGGGTGGACATTTTAAAAAGACGCGGGTTGATAGCAGCTCACCGCGGCTGCGTAGCAACCGTCTCTAAGCAACCGTGACAGCAGCGTCAGTTCGTGGAGGGCGGGAGAGGGTCCCGAAACGACAATTTAGCTGACCTTAATATTTTCGGTGGTTTTTTTTTTGGTCATTATTATTACACTTATTGTTGAGATGTGTGTGATAGGTGTGTCTATCAGACATTTATAGCAATACGGAATAAATCGCGTCCCGTGTTGGTTCAATAAGGGGCGGAGACAATAACAACCTGTTATTTTAGGCTAGCTTAAGCTAACCTGAGTATTTACAACTCTCTTGTTAATACACTGACATTACTTACCTGCTGTCTTTCAACCACTTTCTTCGGCTCTCCAACATCTTTATCCCTTCCCCTTCCGTTTTCTGTTTTGTGCCCCGGAGGTTTTTCTGCTGCCCATCTTTAGCTCCCTGTTGTCGAGGCATTCCTATAATTCAAATTTAAAAGGAAAAAAAACGCGCCTCAGGGCCGCTGCCCAAACTGCCTGTATGGGAGGGGAGAGGCGCCTAATCAGTGCTGTTCCTCTGTTATTTATCATTTCATACACAAACAGCTGTTAAGTACTTAAAATGCTGCCTAGAAAAAAAAAATTCCCCACATCGCTTTTGCGCCCCCTCTAGTGCAGCGCCCCTATGCGTTGCATGCACTGCATACCCACTTTTTTGCGTCACTGCCAAAGCAGCTGGTCAATGGCCGCCTCTCCAATGCACTTTTGGAACCTGCTCTGTTCGGAAAACATTAATGCATTTGAGAAAACTCTCCAAGGCGTCCATTAACCTGCCCTGCCTCAGCAGCACAACAGGCCCCAAGCGGCACACGTTGATGGCGATATGCATTGCAACTCTCCTGATGTGCGTTTATCCTTAACAACGCTTCTTGGCAGTAAGTCTTACACCCTTGGAAAGCCTTTTCATTTCTCTTTAAACGGTGCCACATTTACAAGAGAATTGTATTTGTTGGTGGAGCAGCAGAGTACGTGGGTTGTGCCAATGAAAATCTTGTCAAATCCTCTCTGCCAATTCTAACCACAGCTTCTAACCAACAGCTTCTTCTGCTGTTGACTCTTGTTTTGTGTCGCTTTTTTTTGGAGGGGGGGCTGGATAATTGAGGTTTGAAACTGGCTGTCAACAATTTATTCATTTAGCAAACAGGGACCTCTGTAATTCACGGAAGAGCCAACAGCCCGCCACCTCCTACTCGTGCCGCACACCAGCGTATAGTCGCACGCTGCTGTGGGAGTAGGTCCCATCATTTGACGCAAGTCAGCCAGCGTGGCTGGGTATCATTTCTGGCGCAAACAGCATGCACAATCTGATCCCGAAAGTGCTGACTGGTGTAAATAATTCTTCAAGTAGTTCGACGTCTGTTGGCTATGCTTTTATTTTGAAGTGCTTCCTTTTATTTTGAAGGAGGTTGGTGCCGTTTCTTTTCTTCTTCCTGACGTTTGTCTGATGATCTGTTTTCCGTTTGCTGTTTGAAGCGGAGCGGCAGTCATTGATGATGTGAGTAGTGATATTAGTTATGTTACATAAATAGGTGGATGTTAATTAACTTCTGACAGCGTTGCTTAGCTGCTGGTATATTTCTATAGTTTTTCAATGTCTGTTTTACTCTTAATGGTTGTGATTTAGTATCGAAATTATCTTTATATTTAACTGTTAGTCTTGAGATTTGGGCAGTTAGAGCCAGATTGATTCCAGGTACTATTCTGCATCATTCAAATTTAAGCAGCACTTTACAAAGGGAATTACTGCGGATGTTTAATGTGGAGTGAAAATAGTGTCAAAAAGATTTGTGTGTGCGTAAAATGATTTGTGCGTGCGTAACAGGATTTGTGCGTGCGTAACAGGATTTGTGCGTGCGTAAAAAGATTTGTGCGTGCGTAACAGGATTTGTGCGTGTGTAAAACGATTTGTGCGTGCGTAAAAAGATTTGTGCGTGCGTAAAAAGATTTGTGCGTGTGTAAAAAGATTTGTGCGTGTGTAAAAAGATTTGTGCGTGCGTAAAAAGATTTGTGCGTGCGTAACAGGATTTGTGCGTGCGTAAAAAGATTTGTGCGTGCGTAACAGGATTTGTGCGTGTGTAAAACGATTTGTGCGTGCGTAAAAAGATTTGTGCGTGCGTAAAAAAATTTGTGCGTGCGTAACAGGATTTGTGCGTGTTGTCAAGAAAATCCGAGCTCATCCCACTTCCCCATGCTGGAGATTTTAGTTTAACAGTAATAATAAATAAAGTTATCTTCAAAATGAATCACTCAAGTGACATCAAGGCCCAACAGTAGACTTAAGTGTCAATAAAGTTAGTTTAACAGTAATAATAAATAAAGTTATCTTTAAAATGAATCACTCAAGTGATATCAAGGCCCAACAGTAGACTTAAGTGTCAATAAAATAAATCTGGTTGTGTGTGTTGTTTTTGTCTCATGCAAACTTTGCTTTAATTCTACATTTTTCTATCTAATCATAAGAAATCATAGTCAGTCAGAGAGATTCATGAAACAGGAAAAGCAGGTTTCCTGGAAAAAGAGGAAGTTTCCAGCCTGCAGATTTATAAAAATAGCTGAGACTATTTTAAAGCATGAAAGTTTTAAAAAATTAAATCTAAACATTATTAGTAATTGGATAAGATTCAAAGTAAAATACTTATATGAATATTGGTTTACTTGTAATAATACACTTATATTTGTGGGAACTACAAGAAAAACAAGTAACTGTAACTTTAGTAGTAAATAATTAGAATCATGTATTATTCTTGGTTTCTTTTCAGAAAAACATCTGTAATAACTCACATTAAGATTATAATAAGAATAATTAATAAGTTATGGTTATAAAATCATAAATGAATGATAGATCAGAGAAGCTGAAGAAAATAAATGTGATATAAGTTATGGTTATAAAATTATAAATGAATGCTAAATCAGAGAAGCTAAAGAAAATAAATGTGATATAAATGTGATTTTGACATTAAACTTGAAATGGTGTAAAAAGGTGTAACTGCAATTAAACATCACTGATATGTTGGAGGTAGAGAGTAGGTGAAAGGTTGTGCAGGCAAGGGACACAGGAGGTTGAGCAACCCTGAGACATTGGCACAGACATCAGGAAATGTCTGTAAGACAGTGATGGATATGAGATCATCTGTCTAAGCAGACAGCAGGCGCACCAGGGGGGTGGATAAACCCTATAAAAGGTGGGTGCAAAAGAGGAACCTTTTGTTGGATCCTCCGGGCAGCTTCAAGCCAAGATCGAGATGGACAAAGAACTCTGCAGCTGAAGAAGAGCCGGGGCCACGGAGCCGGAGACTGTCCTGCACATGGAGACCAACCCGTCTGGCCCACAATCTGTGGCTTCGAATCGCACTTCTCTCATCGGCTGGGTTCTGACCCCAAAGACAAAGATGAAGACAAAGACAAGGAAGAAGAACTAGTGCCTTTTTTCCTGCCAGCACCAAGTCCTGTGTGACCTCAGCATCCATGCGGAGAAGAAGCTCATCGGACCTGCGGAGATCCTGGCCTTCGCCGATCAACATCTTCCTCCTGCTGCCACACCTTCTTCATCATCAAGCCAGGTCTGGGGTTCGAAACGCCAAACTCCGTCCGTCTCTCTCAAAGGTTCCCTTTTTTTCTCAGTGTCAGCAGTAGGGAAAGATAGACTAGATGATTGATTTTACTTATTTGATTATTTCTGCTACTGAATTAAGCTGTACTGACCCTTGCAAAAATGCCTTACTAATAAAATATTTAGCATAAAGAAAATCTAAAAGATGTTGTGGACATTCAGTTAATGAGTCACCTTAAAGTTCTTTGATGGTTGTAAAATAGCTGTGATGTTTGATTCTGGAGAGGAAGAAGTGGAAAATGTTTTTAGGTTGCTGGTAGCCCATATTTAAAACCTCATCCTTGGGACTCGCCCGAGTCACTAAAACCTACCTGGTTCAATAACAAATGCAAGTTGCAAAATAGAGAACGAGCGACCGTTAACAGGTGTGCTCTGTGAAACTAGTTGGCTGTAGGCTGCTCAGTCTGGCTAATTCACAGGGGGAAGAAGGGTGGGACACCTGGATGTAGGCCGTCAGATAACCAGGCGAATCGTTTCTCGAAACCAGCTTAAACAGAGTTTACTTCAGTTCTGGACAGGGTAAATCCCAGCAGATTTAGGAAACTCAACGGACCTGTTAGACGGAGAGCTGGTAGCACATCTCCCCTCTCAGAAGAGGAAGTACGAGAGTGAGAGAGTAGAGACAGAAAGGAGGGGGGGGGTGTTGCGCAACAACAGTGTGTAAAAAGATTTGTGCGTGCGTAAAAAGATTTGTGCGTGCGTAACAGGATTTGTGCGTGCGTAAAAAGATTTGTGCGTGCGTAACAGGATTTGTGCGTGTGTAAAACGATTTGTGCGTGCGTAAAAAGATTTGTGCGTGCGTAACAGGATTTGTGCGTGTGTAAAACGATTTGTGCGTGCGTAAAAAGATTTGTGCGTGCGTAAAAAGATTTGTGCGTGTGTAAAAAGATTTGTGCGTGTGTAAAAAGATTTGTGCGTGCGTAACAGGATTTGTGCGTGCGTAACAGGATTTGTGCGTGCGTAAAAAGATTTGTGCGTGCGTAAAAAGATTTGTGCGTGCGTAACAGGATTTGTGCGTGTGTAAAACGATTTGTGCGTGCGTAAAAAGATTTGTGCGTGCGTAACAGGATTTGTGCGTGTGTAAAACGATTTGTGCGTGTGTAAAAAGATTTGTACGTGCGTAAAAAGATTTGTGCGTGTGTAAAAAGATTTGTGCGTGCGTAACAGGATTTGTGCGTGCGTAAAAAGATTTGTGCGTGCGTAACAGGATTTGTGCGTGCGTAAAAAGATTTGTGCGTGCGTAACAGGATTTGTAAACCTTAAAAATAAAATACATGTTGAAAAAGTACACACAAATCACCTGGTACGCACACACAAAACTGCAGTTACACACAAATCCGGTTACGAGTGCACAACTATTTTTGAGACTCATTTCACGCCTCGGTGGAAGCTCCAAGATTTGTGTGTTGATGGTGCGTTTACATGCTAGTAAAAGCTGGGACATCTGAGTTTTCTTCGGAACTGTTTCTTTTTTCCACAGTTCAATACACATTTCTCTCTTTACTTGTCTCGTGGCTTAGACATATTTTTGTGAGAGAAAAATACATATGTCATTACACCCACGTCTACTTTTTAATACTATAAGATTGTTTATATATGAATCCGCATTTGGGACCTATTCAACTGTAATTACTTGGGTAAAAAATTCAACCACTAGGTGGCGGAAGTTTATTCCGCTCTGACTGGGAAAAGCCTTCATTCAAACTGAGAGAAGAAACAAGAGAATGGCGGGTCAGCCGAGTGATCATGTTCGTGGTTTACCGTCCGAAGTTAGTGGATGTTAAAATTTGCACGTTTTCCTGACCGTTGTAATGCGTATTTTTTAGATTATTTCAGATTACGTTTTACGTTTCAAGTAGTTCGACCCAAAGTTCTCGCCCTTCTATAGCAATAGCTCATGTCTACGTTAGCTAAGCTACTATTAGCCCTCGATTAGCATCGGTCCAGTTTAAAACAGAATCTTCCTGGCCCATTACAGCCATGTCTATGTTTATCACCATGCTCAGCTAGTTTTATGATGCCGACAATAATGTAGGCTTAGGTGACGTCTTTTATTATAATTTATTATAATTATATTTTATTAATTATCTGGCAGATAATTAATAAAATATTCCATATTTAATTTGTATATGTCCTTTTTCAACTATGCAATTTATAAAGTGAAAAATTTAACACTGACTGAAATGTGGAAAACACATACATTATTAGCACTTTTTGGGGACAATAGAAATATAATTTCACTAGATGGCTACAATTACAATTTAGTTAATGTGAAGCACAACTTAACATATTATCTGTCCAAAAATGTAAGTCATCACATGGAAGTAATGAGAAATGTGGTTTGCTCATAATGAAGTAACAGAAATATTAATATTTTAAAGATTCAGCCGAGTTACTACACTTATATTCAGCTGCTTACAAAGGCTTCAGTGTTGGATGAGGTTATATTTTCAAAATTTGAAATATTGATGATCTGCATGAATCTAATATAAAAAACGGTGCAGATGTATATGTATGGCATAGAATACATTTGTACATTTGTTAAGAGATGTTCTACGTATTTATTTCTGGTACGAAAGCAATGACCATCATATTCCAGGAAGAAATGTAGAGAAGAGTAAATCTTAAGTGATTACAGTAAGATATAAAATATACAGGTGATAGACGAAACATAAGTCTGTAGCAGAACTAAAAAAAAATTTAAATCAAAAACTACAATTAGTGAGGAGAACTGGGATGAATCCTTCAAATAATAAAAGACGTCACCTAAGCCTACATTATTGTCGGCATCATAAAACTAGCTGAGCATGGTGATAAACGTAGACATGGCTGTAATGGGCCAGGAAGATTCTGTTTTAAACTGGACCGATGCTAATCGAGGACTAATAGTAGCTTAGCTAACGTAGACATGAGCTATTGCTATAGAAGGGCGAGAACTTTGGGTCGAACTACTTGAAACGTAAAACGTAATCTGAAATAATCTAAAAAATACGCATTACAACGGTCAGGAAAACGTGCAAATTTTAACATCCACTAACTTCGGACGGTAAACCACGAACATGATCACTCGGCTGACCCGCCATTCTCTTGTTTCTTCTCTCAGTTTGAATGAAGGCTTTTCCCAGTCAGAGCGGAATAAACTTCCGCCACCTAGTGGTTGAATTTTTTACCCAAGTAATTACAGTTGAATAGGTCCCAAATGCGGATTCATATATAAACAATCTTATAGTATTAAAAAGTAGACGTGGGTGTAATGACATATGTATTTTTCTCTCACAAAAATATGTCTAAGCCACGAGACAAGTAAAGAGAGAAATATGTATTGAACTGTGGAAAAAAGAAACAGTTCCGAAGAAAACTCAGATGTCCCAGCTTTTACTAGCATGTAAACGCACCATCTACACACAAATCTTGGAGCTTCCACCGAGGCGTGAAATGAGTCTCAAAAATAGTTGTGCACTCGTAACCGGATTTGTGTGTAACTGCAGTTTTGTGTGTGCGTACCAGGTGATTTGTGTGTACTTTTTCAACATGTATTTTATTTTTAAGGTTTACAAATCTTGTTACGCACGCACAAATCTTTTTACGCACGCACAAATCCTGTTACGCACGCACAAATCTTTTTACGCACGCACAAATCCTGTTACGCACGCACAAATCTTTTTACACACGCACAAATCTTTTTATGCACGCACAAATCCTGTTACGCACGCACAAATCATTTTACGCACACACAAATCTTTTTGACACTATTTTCACTCCATAGTTTTAGGTCTGTTTACTCACTTGTGTTAATTTTTATATTTATATTATCGCAACAGTAAGTTGGAACTCTTATTTATTATTTCTGCATTTTCAGAAACTGCTTCACTATATATGCAGCGTTGTAAACGACAGTTCTTCAGTAAACCCATTTAAACATCTGATGACCAGCGTGCTTTCTGACTGAAGCCCTGTAGTGGTCAGTTAAGCAAATCCAACAACGGAGGTCAAAATCCTCAACAAGTGGCGTTGAGGTCAGGCCACTTTGGAGAAAATGGTAGCCTTTGATTAATCTTGGAGGATAGACTCTGGTTCCTAAGAATGGAGGCATGGGATTGCTCCAGTGGTGGTAATCCTTGTTATTATTATTATTATTATTATTATTAATGAAAGGAGTGGGCTGCACAGTGGCGCAGTTGGTAGCACTGTTGCCTTGCAGCAAGAAGGTCCTGGGTTCGATTCCCGGCCGGGGTCTTTCTGCATGGAGTTTGCATGTTCTCCCTGTGCATGCGTGGGTTCTCTCCGGGTACTCCGGCTTCCTCCCATAGTCCAAAAACATGACTGTCAGGTCAATTGGTCTATCTAAATTCTCCCTAGGTGTGAGTGTGTGTGTGCATGGTTGTTTGTCCTGTATGTCTCTGTGTTGCCCTGCGACAGACTGGCGACCTGTCCAGGGTGAACCCCGCCTCTCGCCCGGAACGTAGCTGGAGATGGGCACCAGCAACCCTCCCGACCCCATTAGGGACAAGGGTGAACAGAAAATGGATGGATGGATGGATTAATGAAAGGAGTGGCGCTCCATATCATCAGACTTCCTCCACCAAAACTCAAGCTCAACTCAGCTGCCGACCCACAAATTCATGCTTCTTATCTAAGGGAGAGAAACGGGCTTTTCAATTGTATTGAGATTTCTTGCCAAAAAAAAAGTCTACCAAGCACAAATTTCCTCGCTTCTTCTTGTGCTATATTTGCTTGGGTCTTTTTTAAATGATCAAATTAATCAATTTTAGTCAAAAAAATGTCAAAACTTTGTAAAAATGACTTAACATTTTTGCTAGATTTTTACAATGTTTCTCTAATGCACAACCCTTTCGACAACCAAAGACAAATTCAGTTTTCGGCACCAGTATTTGTTCGGCCTCTTTCTTGACTCACTGACCCCGCTGCATTTGTTGATCTGATCACTCTCTGCAGATGCTCTTATCTTTTGTGCAAACAGCTTTGCAATGCAAGCAGTGCAGGAAATCCCACAGACAACCAGGATATTGAAGTTGATAAGCAGTCCTGATTCCACTAGTAGATTGGAAACATTGTGATACACTGGTTTTAACTCTGGACTCGTAGACTGATTCCACCCATGGATGTAGCAGACATATAAAAAAAAATTTTTTAAAATGGGATGTTGAAGGTTTGATTTTAGCTTGAACATAAATGCAGGAATAGATAACATAATGGAGCCTCAGACTATTGTGAATGTCGCTGGGAAGATCTAAAAATATCACCCAGATCGGGTTTTAAGAAAAACTGTACGATGCTTAACACAACAGTGAACTGGATGGTTTTCACAGGTGTCGTTTACAGCCTTCTGATGTAGACTATAAAGAGCATACTTGTCAGCTGCACGTCTGTCTGAGCAAAAAGCCCCAAGCTCAGTTACTGCAGGCTTTAACCTGATGTTTCGCCCGGTCTTTTAGCATGTGCTAACACTTATTTATTCACACCAAACAAGCTGTGGATCCCAGCTTTTCATGGGGAAAGTAATCGTACATTAATGGTATTCCACAGTGCTTTTTACTGCTTTGTCTCTGATCTAGATGACGCCTTCATTTTAATCCACTTTGTGACCCAGCAGTGATGTTTAGAGCTGAATGAGGAATGATCTCATCTCCTATCAGCCCTGTCCCTCAGGAGGATCCAATCCCTTGTTTTTTTTTTATTTGGTGCTGCTAACTTGATCATATTTGCATGTGGTTCTCTTTGATGTTTTGTTAGATTCTGCTCCAAGCAAGGCTATATTCTTTGTACGGTAAAATGTACGCGTGGATGTCTGTCCTATACAATAGGAACACCCAGTCCAGTAATTTCTTTGCCTGCTTGTCCACTCCACTGAGACTTTTGGTCTATGTTGCACTATCAAAGTGGACTCAACTAACTGTGAGCTTTTCAGGGGTGTTTTTCATCAAACTGTAGCTCCCAAAATGCCGGTTCCATCTCGTAAAGGAGCAGATCAAATTAGAGAAAACACCACTGCTAAGATACATATTTGACTGTCATGATTTTTCCCCAGTGCCAACCGGTCCACAAATGGATCGGCCCGCCGGGAATCCTCCTGATTCTCCCTATTACCCACTCTGCCTTTAGTACAGGGGCCTTACCAAGGGCCAAAAGTAGTCCTACAAGGGCACTGGCCCCTGCTGGGCCCTCTCTAGAACCGCCCCTGGGACTCTACCAGTAAACTAAAAATGGTTGTATCTTTGCTCAAGACACAGATCCAAAATGTGTTTGTAAATTTTGAGGGGGAATAAATATCAGCCATTCACAGTATTTGCATTTAAATCAAGCAAAACGGTCTACAAAAGTAACGTAACCAGCATTTCAAAAAATACAAAATTTACACAAACAGACAAACAGGAGGTATTCACACTAGTTTGAAGTTGTCCTGATGTGGACTGGTGACCCGTTCAGGCCTGTGGGAGTTTTTCACGACATGGGGAAAAACCCATGATTGATGTTAGCTGAATCAATCAGCGACATTTTGTAAATATATCTCACCCTGAATACAACAGGGTTGTGAAAAAGATCCTGACTGATATGTTTTTGCTTTTGTTGTTACGCTTAAATGTTCCAAATCAAGGAAACTGTTTTTAATATCAGATAAAGATAACCTGATGCGCCTCCAAATTTATATAGTTTAATATTTGAAAGTATTTATTTTTAATCGTGTTATTTTTACATTTATTGTGCGTCGACGTAAAGTTTCTTGTCTGATGAGAAAGCCGACTCAACTGACGGTAACCAACACTACCACATGGCATAAGAATAAAGTTGATTGATTTATTGATTTAAATTGTGATGTAATATATGAAGAGAGGTGAATTACTATACTAGTCATCAATAATACAAAAAAATAAGGTTTTAGAGTGGTTTTGTCAATTTTTTTTATTTATTTATTTTTTTACTAAAATTGGATTGACACGCGGTGGTATGACCTTGAACAGGTTGTTCATGCTAAGACAAATAAATAAAAGACCAAAAAAAGTGGTTTTGGAATGGCCTAATCAAAGTCATTTCTAAAATGAAACCATCATTTGAAAACTGAATTTTGAAAACCCAGGTTTCTTTGTCTGATAAACAAAAAACGCATGAACAGGCCAGGAAGGGGCCAGATACTTTTTCACTATAAATACGTTTCTGATTTTGAGGCGTTTTTATGAAATTCTAATTTACTGAGTCGCACCTCCGTGATATCTCTGACCTAGTTACTCAGCAGCCTGCTAATGAAAAGAAACCGTGACAGCATTAAAAACCATAATTTAATTGTAAAACACGGTGTGGATTTGTAGCAGATGAGATAAATGAAATGACTTCCGGGTTGTTTAATACTGCTGAGAAAAACCACACCACTGTCATGCCGATGTCCCAGCAGCATCCCCAGGAATCAGGTGCAACACCATCCGCAGCCAGATCGGGGGAGGAGTTAGCAGAGCCAGGTCACACCCCTCCACTACAGCGCTTTACCCGAGAGAGAGACGGAGAGAGAGAAACTAAGGAGCGCTCCGCCGTCCGTCACCGTCCACAACCAGAAAAATATGATCCGGACGCGATCCTGCGCTTCTCCCACGAAGACAACATCTGATCTCAGCCGAACCCAGTGACCACCGCTCGGCGTTTGCTCTGCCCTGCTTAACTATTTTTTTTTTAAAATTATTTTTTATTTGATTTTTTTTTCTCCTCACACCTTCTCTCTCACACTCTTTGCGTCTCTCCGCTGGATCTTCCGTGCCAGAAAATCATGTGCGTGGAGAGCGACGGATGCGAGATCGAGGGCAGTAGCAGTTCGGACGAGGTGCGCACGCTGTCGGGCAGCATGAGCCCCGGACTGAAGCCCAGCCCGGACCTTCACTCCTGCAAACCGGGCCAGAAATTCTGCGACGCGCTGCGCCGGTACCGCACACCGGCTGTCTCTGCGGGAATCCTCAGCTTTGGGAACGTCCTCAATTACATGGACAGATCCACAGTGGCTGGTAAGTAATCTGATTTATTACTTAAAAAAAAAAAAGACACTTAGTGCATGAGATTGAGTTTGCATCAGGTTTCCCTTATGTGAAGGCAGTGGATTTTTTTTCTTTCTTTCTTCTTTTTCTTTTTTTTAGTTTATTCGCTATAGTGATTGCGCTCTAATTGGTCAGTGAGCGGCTCTCCATGCGCAACCAGCTTCACCTCAGCAGAGACGGGCGGAACAATGGGCCATCCGCTGTTTTGGTGCCTGTCTAGTAGCTGCAGAGTGGCTGATTGAATCAGACAGACACGCGCCCTCCTTATCGCTCAACAAAACGTCCGAGAGTAAAGATTTGTTTTTGTGACAAACAGGATGTCAGATGATTGAAAATCGATCAATTAAGGCGATCAGCTCTCCGACCGCCCACGATCCCGACTGCATGCTTTCACACCGTTAGGACACACACTGCGTGTGTGTGTGTGTGTGTGTGGGCTCATCTTTCAGACCAGTTTCATTCGCAGGCAACATGACAATAAATCATGATTCCCCGTTTGTTTCTTGGGAGACATGAAAGATGATTTGATGCTGCTATACATCAAGTTCAGTGGATTTTCTTACTTTTCTTAGAGTTCAGAATAAACTTCTCACGACAGATGCGTTTCGAATTGTTCGCCCTTGTTGTTATAATTTACATCAGATTTCCCACTTACTGCATGGACAGTAATCCGCTGATGTTGTTGGGTTGAATATTAATGCTTCTGATCGGTGAAGCTGAATGGGTTAAAAATACTGCTGCAGCATCAGTGCATGGCTGTTCTGTGCAAAGGCACACTCCCCTGGTCGAAGTGCAAACATGTTATTCACTGACTTATTTACCGGAACTGTGTGTCCATGGAATTAATTTACCACATTGCACATTTATGTGGTGCCTTAAACCTTTTCGACATTTTGTCGTTCTTACAGCCATTTATAAACGTTGACGCATTTGTTCAGATTTGATGTGATGGATATGACACGGACATTTAGAAATCAGATTTTCGGTCTGTTTCTCTTCACGAAATAGTTCAAGGCCAGTCAGATTGGACGGAATAATGAATGTGAAGGACTAATTTTCATTCCTTGCCACAGAGTTTCAATGGAATCGAGGTCTGAACTTTGACTGGGCCACTGTGACACGTGACTATGTTTCGGTGTAACACCATTTCATCGTAACTCTGGCTGTATGTTCCAAATCCAGTGTAGCGTCTGATCCTTCTCCCAAAAAAAAAAGGTGGGTGTGGGTGAAAAAATATGTTTTTCCTCCCTTAACCAGATACCTCAACGTGTTTGTAGTGTCAGGGGTGTCGAACTCATTTTCATTTTGGGACTTATTAAAATAAAGAATGTCCAAAAAAGTGCGGCAAAATGTATTGAAAAATCCCCTTTAACAAATGGTTAAAATAATAATAAGTAGCTCTCTCTGCATTCAGTGAGTGCTCCTTAAAATAAAATAATATCAAACATATTTTCACATTGATGCCATTTGCAAGTGTACAGAAACAAACGGCTGATTTGATTGATAACATTTAAATACACAACTGTTATCTTGAAAGTTTTGGTTTAGTTTTGGCCTACTTTATTCTTGAACTGTGGTCGGGGGACCTCAAAAAAAAAAAAAAGAAAATCCGTCCAGGCCACAAATAGTCAAGTTTGACACTCGTGGTATAATTGGAGGGTTTCCTCCACTGTAGGGTCTGGCAGAACCAAGAAACGTCAATCAGACACTCTGGAAAATCTGCACGGGTGTCTTAACGGTCATTTTATCGAGATGGTTTCAGCCTCGCGGCCCGAACAGAGTGCAATCTTAGGATCTCTGAGCACCACTCAGTCACAGAAAAGGAAAAACAAAACCCTCCTCAGCAGAGGATGAGTCAGTGGCCGCTCTACAGGAGCAAATTTGTCCTCCGATTTCTGTACACCTCCTCATGCTTTCATCAGAGGAAAGCCCTCGTGATGCCCCCAAAAGCAGCTGTCATTTTCATCATGAGCCCGCTTCTGCGGTGGAGGGGAAATCCCCCCCAGACGTCAGAGGGGACGAGGAGGCTATAAGGGAAGAGTGGGAACAGGGAGGAGGGCCAGGGAGCGCGGTGGACAGGGGCGTGTCTAGGTTTATTTTTCTCAGGAAGGCCAAGCAGTTTCACAAACGGCACAAGGGTGGGGCACAAAAATGCAATTTCATCTAAATTAGACCTCTGACCCTGATCCATTTTTGTTTAGATTTTGTGAAGATGAAGGACATTGCACTCATGCCTCCTTCAGAGGTTTTTTTTTATGTTGTAGTCTTCAGCAGTTCTTGGTGCAGCGCCACCACAGGTCAATGAGGGGGCAAAGAGATTTTGGATTGTTTGACTCCGTGCATTGTGAAGGCGAACAGCAGCAGCTATAAATGTAATAAATGTTGCAATTTTGATCCCCAATCGAACCGAGTCGATACTGGACTGGCCTTATGTTACAATCAACAGCAGGTCAAAAGTTGAATAATAAAACTATTTATTTACCCAAACAAAACACATGGATCTGTTAGCTACTATGAAGTAGATTTGTTTGATACAGTGGCTCAGGCCACTAGTCACACGATTAGCTTGTTTAGCTTAGCATGGTTTAACTGTTGCAGCTCTTTATCAACATAAAATCACCATTATCAAACCATTGTAGACTAAAAATGGCAAGCAACTATTTACATACCTCTTTTTCGTCTTTATAAAAAAAATTTTTTTCTTGTGCAGTAGTCTGAAGCTGCTTTTTCTTTGTCTTCTTAAACATCACTTGCAACTTGTCAATGGGGCTAAAAGGAAATTAGCCGCTTGACTACAATCTCGTGGATTTACATGTAAATATTAATTAATTTGCAATGTCTCACTTTTTAAAAAATAAATTTGAAACAAAAAAAAGTATTAATGGTGGTTGTAAGACAACAAAAGGAGCATTTATGTCATAAAACGCTCATATGATATAAACAAACTGACTGACAGCTCAGGTGGGGGTGACCAGGCAGGGTGGCCAATCAGACTTCAAGGGTAGCCGGTCCCTCCCTAGTGGTGGGGTGAAAGGGAGGTGGGGAAGATGATGGATGCAGCAACTTGGCCTTGTGCGGAGAGACCGTGCGCACTAGTGCAGGCTGGCTGTGGGGTCTCCTCCCAAACGCCGCCACCTGAACGCTGCTGGACCGTTTTTGCATTATGTACGGGCAGCATGTGCATCAGGCCAACACACACAGAGCGATTACCAGCAGCCGTGTGCATCCAGCAGCAGCTAATACACACAAAACATCATCTGCAGAATCTTCCCCTCCTCTTTAAGCGTTTTTGTCCCGCAGCATAAGCCGGGCTGCTGCAGCAGTAATTAGCCGGTGAGAGCCAGCTCCAAACATGCGCACGTGTGGCTTCGATTTCTTTTGTTTCTCCCCAACCTGCCTCCTACTACTTCTCCCGCTCTCCGGAGCAGGTACCCGGAGCACCTACCCCGTCTCATAGATCTTAATGTCAATTACACAGGGATGGGTGCGCACCCCCCCCCCCCCCCCCCCACACACACACACTCAAAAACGAAGACTCTCCAGTGCATTTCAACAGTGGCTGAATGCATGATGGGACGCGTGAGGGGAGGGACCGGCTGCTGCAGTGGCAAGCGGACGCTGAATGCTGGCAGAGCTGAACCAGAGTGATGCCCCTTACACTGCCCCCATCCCCATCATTACAACATCAGCGTCAAAAGGTCTTTGTACCAGCAGCCTTTAGTGCAGTGTGTGGGGATCACTGAAGCATTGTCACAGAGACACTCGGTGACCATTCTGGAGAGCACAGCCATTCTGAGCCGCAACAATGATGGGAAAATTGCACCTACCACTGTTGGGCAGCGACGCCATGACTTGGATCTTTAAAGCTGCCGTCCAGAGTTTTCTGTGAACTCGGTTAAACTCGGTGTCAGCTGTACAGCAACACGGCATGTCAGGTTTTTTTTATATATATATATATTTCTGTTGTATTTCTGTTGTAAATTGTTACTTAATCAACACGAAATCTAGCCTTTCCGAAGACTGCATACAGGAAGCCTTCGGTGACATCATCAAAGGTCACAAAAAAAGCACAAGTCAACCAGTTTTCCTCTTTATTCAAGTGTTTTTGTTCTAATTCCTTCTTCAAATGTGTAATTGTATTATGAGGCAAAATGTTTGGGATGTAAGGGAGGATGTTGTGTGAAATGTCTGGTAAAATTTGGCAAAATTGCCTCTTGTGATGTCATCGAGTCAAATGCAAACAAAGCAGAATTGTGAACTGTTTTTCTGACGGGCCTTTAAATAATTTTCTTTTCCAATCCAGTAGTGGGATTCCAGCTGTGTTTTTATTGCCAGCGCACATTTTTTTTTTTAGGAAACAAAAACACAACAGGATTGTGCCTTTAATCCCTCATGACAGAGGTAATGCAACACACTGCAGATACCCAGTGATTCAAATACGTCACTCAGCGATGATAATGGTTTAGGAACCACAAAAGAGCAAAGTCACAATGCCTTATTATTTATTTATTTTTTTGCTCTTTTTTTCTTTTTTTAAACCGGAGGTTGTTTTGAACTGGTTCTGGATAGATTTACTGCCAATACTCTTTGTGTGAAGACTTTGGGACACACTTTATGAGAGAGGGGAGCCGCAGCTTCAAAACATTGTAATTATTTGAGAGTTAAGCTGCTGCTTACCGAGGCTGGGAGATCTGACCGCGGCGCTAGTGGGGAGAAAAACAAAATCTGCATCACATTTGATCATAAATTCTGACAAATTACAGACTCCTGCAGAGCATCGTTTGAGCCGCTCATCCTGCCTACTTCTAACATTGCTTTCTTTTTTATTTTTAATATCTGCCTGCTTGCTGTAATGTAGCGCCGTGAGCTACGGTCTTCAACAGGCTGCAAAGGCTTCAGATTTCCTCACTTTCCACTGGTTGCTGTTGTGGAGTTGGCATTTACACAGAGACCTGGTTTTGCTCAGACACACTTACTGTAATGGGCCAAATTCAAGTGTGGACAGCTGCAAAAGAGACCACTGTTGGATTTCAGGAACAGTGAAGGAGGCCGGGAATGAAAGCCACAAGCTCTGAGTTGGACTTCAGGGTCAGGTCGGACTGAGTGGGCGCTCCGGGTCGGGTCAAACAAGCCCGTGCAGAGGGGGCGTTTTACAGCCGTCTGCGATGCAGATGAGGCAGAAACAGGGAAGTGTCTGGGGACGTCCGAGGTCAGTCGCTTCCTTTCTTGCCCCGTTTTCAAAATGCAAATTGCGAGGAAAAGACGCGGTCGGAGCTCCGGCTGAGCAGGACTGATCGCGAGGGATGAGTTATGGTGGCCCGGGTGGGTCACCCAAAAGAAGCCCTCTCGGCCCACAGCCACTTATATTCTTGTTGTGTAAGAGCTCTGAGGTTTTAAAGGGAGCACTGTGTGTTTAATTTAATTTGAGGTGGCTTTGAAACCTTAAATCCTGGAGTTGGTCCCTATAGCAGACAGTCCAGGCTCCTCGACAGCTTATCATAAAGCGGGGATTAGCTGTTTTTTGGGGGTTTTTTTTTTACTTCGGAGAATATGAGGACACGAAAGGCAGACGTGCTGCACTTAAAGTTATTTGCAGCTTAAGTAAATAAGCCCCGATGCGCGTTAAATCTCGCCGCCGCCTCGCCCGCGTGCCGGCCCGAGAGGCAGTTATTGGGGTACCGACTGCTGCCTAATCTGGGCTGGGAGGAAATATTGGGGAGTAGCAGATTAACACTTGTGCTGGCATGTTAAGATGAATTGTTTTCACGTTAGGAATACCTCCAAAACGCACAGTCGCACTCTATGGGTCGCGTGCGGGGTCATTGCATGTGAACCTGTGGCATCTTACCTTTAGACACAGATGAGCCTGCGGTTGTAATCCTCTTAAGACAAGCTCTTTTGTAAGTGTACAAAAAAAAAAAAATCAGTTATCTATCCTGTCTGACCGGCTAGTCAGATTAATTCCCATTACCTTCCTCCAGTTTAGTTTGTGCCTCCTAATAGTCAGTGTTTACGTGTTTATATTTTGTGGTAATATAGTGATAACAGTGAGAATCGTGATTGAAAAATGTATGTTAATTACTTCTGTTTTTAGGTAGCTGTATGGCTGTGACTGCATGGCACAACATTCACAGTGCCACATACGCAAATATTGTTCCTGAAAAACAAAATAGGTTTCTTCAGGGTGCCACTTACTTTAAAAAAAAGTGTGATTATATCACAGTATATCACAGTAATGTCAATGTATCATATTTTGGAATTTACTGGTAATTATTGATGCATTGGTGGAGTAAAACATGAAAAAAAAAATGTAGCAAAAATTACGGTATATTTCTGATCATACTCTTAGTTGTGTTTTTTTCATAATTTAACACCAATAACAAATTTTTTTTCCTTAAATTTCTTCTTTTTCTCAATATAGGATTAACAATACGATAAATGCCAACCGCTAGTTTGTGTTGCACTTGCACCACAACATACCAAACAAAATATTTAGTTTTGTTCTCGTCTGATCACACAACTCGGTCGCCCGGCTGGATTTAGACAGAGTTTTGTTTTGTTTTGAAGCATTTAAATTTAACTGCTTCACCTCCATTTTAAGGTTTTTATTTGTTAAAAAAATCTCAATCTATCACATAAGATGGCAAGAAAAATACCTGGCAGTTTGTAGGTGTAATATGACAAAAATGTAGAAAGATTCTTGTGCTCTCCTTGACTGCTGTCTGGTCCCAAGCGAGACACTTCCTCTACTTTCAGTTCCACTGAGACCACAGAAGAAGAGAAGTTAACGCGGCGTAGGTGTTCGTCGGGGAAATTTGTGGCTAAATCAGGTCGACTCGGATCCAAAATTAGATAATGATGCTACTGTGTGACACCCCCATTACTATTATATTTTTGTATCCGCTGTTAGAAACGTAACATATAATATTATATTATATTCGGATCTTCTCGGTAACATGAAGCTCTGAATGTAACAGAGGGCTTTTGGAAAAGTGCGAGAGGTTGTACTGGGCCCTGCTGGAGCTGCTTTGGGGGTTTCACTCGTTACCCTTTTCCCCAATTTCACCCTCTCTTGTTTTATAGCGTTCACATTAAAGGCCCTCCACGCCCCCCAAACAACAGCTGAGACATTAAAAAGATGGAGGGGGGCCTCTAGTAATTTACTTTACAAGGTTGCCTTGCCCTTTTTTTCCATTTGCTGTTTGAAAAAAAGGCAAAAATTCTCTTGAGCTATTTTTTACTGTACTTAAATGCTTATGATTTCACTACCAACAGCAAAAAAAAAAAGGAAAAAAAAGGGCCACATTTATTAAAGTAAGACTCTTTAAAACTGACATGACTTCCTACCAGTTGGACCTTTTCCAGACTGGTTTCCCACAGATATTCCACTAAACTCTTTATGTTTGTAACCCAGCGTGCCGCCACTGTGAGAAAACAGTCTGTGTGTTCCTTGGGCTCCGATTTAGCAGACGTCTGTAATAGTAACCAGTGGAATTAGGCAGAACTTCTATCTGGGCCAGTGGAGACCCTTTCATGTGGCTGCTCCAGATTTTGCCATCAAGCAGAGGCGCTTTCCATCGCAGCGGCTTTTCACCCCGTGACCCCGGCTGCCATAAAAGCAGCGCTTCCTGGCTTCGCCGACAGTCACTTCAAGACCGCCGCCGCCGCCGCCACTGCTGCTGTCGTTATGGCTGTCGTTTCCTCCTTTAAGGTCATCGCAGTTCTGAACGGCTCTCTACACGTTACATCGTGTTAAGAGGATACTTTTATCCGCTGTGTTTGCGGAGCACACAGCAGACTGACTGAGGGGCAAATGAGGCAAAAAGTCCTTTCCAGCACAAAAAGATGCGCTGTTCCTCTTTGGTAATTCAAAAAGTCCCACTGGAGATGTTGACAGAGCTATATTAGCGTGTGCTAACACACCACATACCAACAGCATGGGTTCATCTGAGCAACCTCAGTGTTGTTGGTAACCGCAGGGCTTTGCACATGCCGATTTGGTTCCTTGACTGCTTTTTAGAGGGATATTAATGCAACATCACAAACAACCGTATGTGAGTGTGGCGCCGCCTCCTCTGTTCACACCACTGCATCCATTTATTAAATAATATAGGATGATATACTACTTTTAGTGTTTCAGTTTCATAGACATGTCTTCACAGTAGCTTCAGCATCAGACTGGTGACTTTATGGAACGTCGTGGTGTCAGGAGATGGACACAGAACTGCATATTTTAACCTTTTCTCCACCCGAATAATGACTGCTGATATGATACCCAATTATCTGTCAAAGAGTGCATTCTCAAATTTTGTCTTATTTAGGCTGTACTTAAAGCAGACCCATTATGCAAAATTCACAAATTGAATGTTTTTGTACTTTCATTTGGGCCTCTAGTGCTTCTAAAAACAACACAAATACTAAAAAACAACAACACTCGGTCGGTTTTTGGCAAAAAAGGTTTTCTGGTGTCTGGAAAATGAGCCGTTTCAAAATAACTCCCAACTGTTAAGACACCTTTGATGGCCTCTGTGTGGGTGTGTGGGTGCCGACCCCCTCCCACACCAACACACACACTTTTGTGCACCTCCACAGAAAAGAAATGAAAATTTAAACTAATGAACTCTGTAGAATTGAGAATAATGGAAAGTGATAGAAATGTTTTCTTTGGATCAGTGTTTATATATACTCCTTATATACTCCTTTTGGCTTTGAGATCCTCAATGATTATTCCTTTCTGCTTTCTATTTTTGGTGGTGTGGCTTACATGTATTCAAACTTTATTTTTCTGGAAAATTAATCAAATCTTTGATTTTTGCTTTCAGCCCAAGTGTTTTGTCCATGTCAATTGCTTAATTCTTGCTGTTTGTGCAGGAGGCCCAACTTCTGCTTTTCAAAGATGTACAGTTAGATGAATGTGCCAAAATCTAAATACTAAACATGAACATGTAAGGCAAAAGGCTTGAATAAATATGCAAATATGGAATATTTAAATGAATCTAATAAGCATATACAGTACATTTTAAGGTATTTCCCTGTTTATCATTGAGAACTGATAAAGGGAAAATTGTCCAGTTTGGCTGATTGGCTTAATGACTGTAGCAAGAGAGCTATGAAAAAGTTGTACTTGTGAGTGTTGATTACAGCACAATGATTGTTCAACAGAAATCCAGCGTCAGGCAATCACTTGTTGGGCCGTGTGAACGAACTGTTCACTATCTTTTAGTTTAAATATTTACATTTGATGTAGTTTGTACTTCCTTTTTCTGATGAGTCCACTTGTCAGTGCTTCCTCAAGTCCCCCACTGATCTCTGACATGTGAGGTAAGTGTCAGTCTGATAATCACTGACCTCTCTTTTGTCATGACAGGAGTGTCTGTGTGTGGGGGTGTGTGTGTGTTGATATAAAGAGAGGGAGGATGTGTTTCCTTTACTGAGTTTGCTTTAGGATTACAGCGTCCCAGATGATCACAGAGTATACAAAGATCAATCCCTGAGGTTGGTTTTTAAAAAATAAAATCTCTGTAAATAACGTTGGAGTGACATGACAAGCGAAGGCTGAGGGATTATCCCAACACTCATGTCCCAAGTTTACACTCCATCCCTCTCTTCCTGGGTCATTGTCAGCAAAGATTAGAGAGCTTTCCTGGAGAAAATGTCAAAATTGGTCTCTTCGTGCAGACAGGAAGATCGCAGGAAGGAAGCACGGCAGATTTGTTGGACAGTTTGTTGACTTCGACATGCTTTCCTAAACGAGCGCCTCATCCCTTCCTAAAAGATAAGAAAACGTTCTCTCCCTGGATTCCATCGTTAATCAGCACCGTGCTGATAATATAAAAGATATCTTTTGGATTGTTGACATAAGACACTGGCATAAACGACCAGCTTTATTTTCAGGCTGCATATATACTTTTTTTCCCCCTCTACACAGACTTTGTTTTTCTTTCCTCCAGCACCCCTTGACATTCACATTTATTTCAACACAACAAGAGAACTTCTCTGCGTGGTGAAGGTCAGACTCAGTGCTTCCCCTGAGCCCTGGGGTTCTGCTCAGACTGCTGATATGTGCGATGAAGGAATGGAAACGGCAGACTGCGCAATCCGTGTTTGTATCCATGGGAACCCACATAGCGAATATCGATCAACAGAGCATCAGGTCAGGCTCCGCCCCGTCCCGAGATGAGCTGAAATTGAATTTTTCTGTAAAACCTTCAGGTTTTTTTGGGCTCTGATGTCGACCCTCCCTTGCAGTTCGAGTCGCGCCCAGCAGCCCACACAACTCGGAGTAATATTAGCCCTCGGCTCCTGAAGGTTTTAACTGCTGCTGGAATAATATTTTTGAAGTGTGTATTCACAGCGGCTCCTATATTTGAGAAAGCCTTCCGTTCTGGAAGCAAAATTTTATCTTTTCCTCAATTAGAGCCAAAGCTCGAGCTCAGCGGGGGGGAAGGAGCCGTAAATCCTCATATATATCCATCAGTCAAAGCATGAATAATCTCCTGATTGTTTTTGGGCCTTGTCACATATTTCATCGTCAGCTATTGTTTTGACTCGATGCATCGGTGTCTGTCATGTTGCCGGCGGGATTTTCATTGCCCCGCCTAGCGCACGTCTCGGTTTGGAAGAAGCAGGTCTGAATGAGGCCGCTGACCTCTGTCAGAGTCTCAGATCTTCCTGTTAATGGCCGGGGTCAAAGGTGGGCTCGCACTGGCTCAGATGCACTTAAAGCGGCGGCTCTGTCTTGTCTGTCTTCAGTGAGAAAGTGTCGTCGATATCAGTTCCCGAGACATTTGAGTTGTCACAGCAAAGCGACAACAACACAAAAACAGGTTGCTATGCGCACATATCAAAAACCCCATTACTGTTTCAATCGAAAACACTGAAGGAAGCACGTATGTCATCACATTTTAATTGTGGTCATTGTTGCACCCCATATATAAAAATATAATGGAATTTTGTTTGACAGCAACAACAGAAGAGCAGAAATCCCCTCCCAACGTTTCATGTGTTTAGTTAATCCCACTGACTGACATCTGCTTGCTAATCGTGGATTACCTGAGGGTTGCAGTAGCTATCTGAGTTATTCTTGAGGGAAGATGGTGCGGTATGTGGAGGAAACGTTTGAGAGACACAAAAAGAAAGGGGGAAAAAAAGTTACCTTTAGGTGTTTTCCCACGCCAGGAGGAATTTACTTCGTTTACACACCCTATGTTTGCGTTTAGGCAAGACAGAAATGTCAGCGATGGAAAGGAAAGCATCCCTATCAAAAATCACATAAATCTAAGAAACAACTAATCAGGTGAGACTTCAAAATCACTGTCGGTGTTTAATATACATGAGCCAATCAGAGATATGACCTATAAAACTGCAATTAGCTCTGAGTCACTTCAAGAATAAATGCAGAACAAAAGATTCCCTTCACCGTCTTTCTCTTCATACTTCAAAAGTAAATTAATGAAAGATGATTTAAAGTTTTTATGTGGATAAGAGAATGCAAAAACATCATATCACTACTAGTATAGAAGCAGTTGGACCTTTTTAGCTCGCTATTCTTCATTTGCGTGTCCAAAGCATGGCAATTATCCCGAGGAGGAAAAAAAAAAGACACTCTGTGCCACTCTAAAGTGCAATTGAGCTGAAAATACTAAACAGAGTCCATTTTGAGCCTTTTGTGCTTTGCGGGCTCCTGTAGAAGATCCCCAAAAAGACAGGCTCAAGTTGTGGTTAAATCAAGTGGAGGACAGTTAAATAGTTGAGTCTGGTTAGACATAAAGTCTTTCGTATAGCTATCTTACGCAGCTGCCTAAAAACCTTCCAACCAGACACAGCACACAAGAGCTAACGCTAACAGCGACTCTGAAAGGATGACTGCATTTAGCCAGCTATTATTTAAATAACCGGGTTTATCTGCTTTATTGCAGAGAGAGCGGGTTTTCTTCTAATAATTAAACCTGCCTCGTGGAAACGGATAGCATTAAACGCGCTTGTTGTCAAAGACAAAGAGGATGTTTCAGTAGCTGCTGTAAATCTGGAGTGAAACCAGAGGAGAAATGAAATCTCATTAAAAACACTACATAATAACTTTAATCCTCTGCGCTGTTATGTAAAAAGCAGTGGGATTACTGACGAACACACACGTGCTGATGCTAGCATGTGCGCGGACAGGCTCGGCCGCCTTGTTTAGCCGAGGTAGCTGCTCATCCCGATACAGGTTAAACATGCAGAAATAGTTTTATTTATTGTTTTAAAGGACTTATTAGGGAAATTTAAGAATAACTGATGGTTATATGGGTCAGATTGTCATTTTATTCAGGTTTTAGGGTTTGTTTTGCAAATGTTAACATGCTTCTCCCTCAAACAAGCTTTTTATGGCCTATACTCACAAGTATTCTTGCAATATAAGCTAATAAATAAGCCTGTGGAGGTTTAGAGTTCAGTTTATTTGCCTCTAAACTGAATATAAATCTCATTTTCTGGGTGCTGATGCAAACTTGACCGCATCGCTGCTTCTCTGATGTGTTGATCCACCCACCATTTGGTACTTCTTTCTCTCTCTCTCCCCAATGATTATCTCCGGTTAATGTGTCCAGGTCTGAGGAATCCTCCCTAAATAACTCTCCTTCAGATCCACGTTTAAGGTCGGGTTCAGCTGCCGCTCAGTATTCCTGGGAGACGTCGGTGCGAACGAGTGAAGCTCATGGTTATGCCGCCGCAATCAGACAGTCCCATCACATCTCAAATACCTTTGCTTCGCTTCAGCGCATCTCTATCCAAAACATCTAATGCATTATCTCATCCGAACAAGCC
Organism: Xiphophorus couchianus; assembly: GCF_001444195.1. Lineage (NCBI taxonomy): Eukaryota > Metazoa > Chordata > Actinopteri > Cyprinodontiformes > Poeciliidae > Xiphophorus > Xiphophorus couchianus. The sequence goes on from NC_040238.1 coordinate 25,193,455, forward strand.
GGGCCAAAAGCACCCTGGATGTATTATTGATGAGCTATAGGTTCGGTCTGCTCCGTCGATGCTTTACGGCGGATCCACAACAGCGCTATCAAATATTTAGCACGGATTGGCAGGGATTAACGTAACGCTGCCCCTGAGCTGAACGCAAGCTTTTGATTAGTGATGGAAAATTAGTTGGACGAAAGAAAAGAGCTACTAATTGAAGCGGTAAGGCTGGTAAAGCTAGAAGCCTTCAAATCGATTTAGCGTGATGAGTTCTTACAAAGGTCAGGACGGCTTGGTTGCTGAAATATCCGCTCGTCTTTTGAAGAGGTTTTCAGGTAAATAGATTATGATTTAAAGTAGTTTTTTTTTTTCTGTAGGTGTAGGTTTCATCAATGAATTAGTAGAATGAAAAATGACTCAAGATGTTCACTTTTAGTAACAAATCGATTTTATGATGAGACTTAGCTGGAGGAGTGCGGTGCAGTGTGTGTTATACCCCAAGAATCAAAATACGTTCCAGCGTTCAGGAGTTATGACAGCTGAAATGGCCTCGAGCTAGAAAAATATCGATCATTGTGTGTTTATGCGTTGATACATGTATGGTCTTGTTCCTCTGGTTTTCATGACATTTGTTCCATGTATACTTTATTATCTCCTCTTCTTGAAGATATGTAAACATGTAGAAATCAAGAACAACCAGAATGTGCAGCTACGTCCGCCTGCAGGCAACGAGGCTGCTAGATGCACTGTTAGTCATCAAAACAAGAGACACTTGGATGCGAAACGCACCAGGCCTGGACTGATATCAGTTTGGTTTGACTTTATCAAAGTATTTCCACACTTTGCATTCATTCTGCTGTTTCGAGTTGAAATGTAACAGCGTTATATTTAGAGTTCACACCAGGGCAACTTGAGGTATTTCTAAGAAGCTGAATTTGCTTGTTTTGTAATTAAAGGGAGCTGTATTAGGTCAAATCGACATGTTATAATGATATTCCTTCATCAAAACCACACCTGGCCTTGATTCTCTGATGCATGTTTGAGAAATCCTTTACGTCTCCTGTGGCAACCATTCAGCTGTGCAAAACACCTGGTTGGTGCTGTTTTCAAACATCTGAGACCCCGCTCCTTCAGACTAGCCAGCAGCAATTAGCAAACACTTGCTGAACCTGCGCATCATGCTGAGCTCATTGTAGGAGCCACATCTCAGTGCAATGTTGGTAAAAACATTGTTAATAGAGGAGTGATGTTGTGATGACTTCTTGAAGGTGGATTTTCAGAAAGAGACAGAGATCTTAAAGCAACAGAGCCCCAATTTCAAGGCTTTAAATTACAAAGTCAAATTTCCTTTAAGTCATATTTGGTATATACAGCATTTTTATAACAGCTGAAGATAACATGGTCACTTGATCGTGCTATAAAATAGAACCATGCATCTGGAAAACACATAACACTGCCTCTTTCAGGGGAAAAGTTTGTTTCTTTAAGCCAGTTGAGCAGCAGTGTGCAGCAAAAGGCGATGGAGGAGGAAACTCTTAGTTTTATTGGCACTTTCTCCAACCCCTCATGAAAAGGAGAAGAACATTCTGATGCAAAACTATATACACCTTGGTATGTAGCCCCCCTCCGCTGATACGGTTGCTCAGCAACTGGCAGTCAGCTGGGCACCTTTCATCCTTCGTCCACGCTCACTTCCCAGCATGTCCCAAGACTCGTCCCCACCTCTCTCTGCAGACAGAGGGGGAATCCATCCTCTTGCATGAACCCTGAAGCCCTCCCATGCGGACGGCTGCGTTTCCCAGACATCTGCAGCACGTTTCCTTTCTGTGTGGCAGGCGAAGGAAGTGGAATGGAAAAACTGCTCCCTCCGCCCACCGTAGCCACATGGCAAAGGGAGGAGAGCAGTCGGTCAGGAGCCCGCCGGCCGCGGTCGGGCATATTTGTGGTCGGCTTTCTCCTCGACTTCAGTCTGAAGCTCGGGCCTGCCTCCGCTCTCTCCTTCTCAGGCGCTCGAATCGCTTCCCCACCAAAAAAGAAGAAAAAAGAAAGTCCGGGATTACAATCAGAAAGGCAGCGCTTTCTCCTCACTCATTATGTTTCTCCTGCTGACTTCCCTGTTTCCCTCTCTCCCTGCCAGGCTCTATTTATACTGACGGGGGGGCGACGCACGAAAAAGGGAGCACCCCCTTTTCTAGCAGGAGAGGACTTGGCCCACATCAGCAGGAGCGGTTCACCGCTGCTCGGCACTCTCTGGCCAGAATGAATGACTTCCATCCATCGGCTTGTGAAACCAGGAGGGAAAGGGGGAACAATCAGACATATATACCAAACAATGGAAACAAAAAAAAAAAAAACACGTTTTGAGGGAAACAAACCCAGCCCTGATGTAGCCGCTGACTGCTATTCTCTGCGTCCTTTCAGGGTCTCTCTCTTAAACTGGATTCTCCTCTTAGCCTAGTTTCTCTGAACAGAAATAGATGCAATAGAAGCTGCAGATCCCAACATGTCTCTACTGGGGGGTTTGGAAATGAAACCTGCCCTCTCGCCAGCTTCTGAAGGGCCTGTCTGCGTGTCGGTCTGGGTTGGCTGTTTTTGTTGTCTCATGCCTTCATTTGGATTTATTTCGCCGCCTCCACGACCACCACCACCCCAGCAGTAAATCAACAGTTTGGGTTGCAGTCACAAAACGTACTATTCATGTCTCCGAATGATCGGCGACCATTCATTTGCTCTGAATGTGCCATTTGTGGCACGGGCAACGCGCGGCGATTTGAGTCATTCATGCTCCATCTCATAAAGACGGACTTTATGAGCGGGTGGAATAAGCGCGAGCCGCCCGGCCTCCTTTCTGTTTTTAACTGCGACGTGCCGCTGCTGCTACGCACGCACGCACGCACGCACGCACGCGAATGCTCTGCTCGCGCACCAATCGATTCGTGAAAGAGGGGCTTTTAGTGTTACAGGAGACATAAACCTGACGTCACAAAATAGGTCAATGGGAGCAGTTTAAACGCCTCGTCAATAGTTTTTTTTTATTTTTTCATCTTTAGTCTGAGCTGGTGGAGTGGGAGGCATGTGAGGAGAAGGGAGTGGCCCGGCACCGGGCGCTGAGCACCTTGACTAAAGGTAGCAGCGGCAGGTGTTTGTGTGAGCCGTCAGGAAGAGCCGCATTCCTGGGATGTTTCCCCTCTTTCGGCGTCGCACAGAAAGCCGCGACGGCTCAGAAGCTCACTGGTGTCTCTCAGTTACAGTACACTGCGGAGCTGTTTCGTAGCCTTTGATTTTATTTTATTATTTTTTTTCACACTTTGTCATGTTACAGTCATAAACTTCAAGGTATTTTAGGAAGCTGGTGCATTCAAGTTTTAGAAGTGAAATCTGGACAGTGTGACCTGCGTCGTGAAGACCAATGAAGGGAGAACGACATGGTTTAAAGCAGGGTTAGGTTATAAAACAATACATCATCTCACAGAGCTTAGCGAGCCGCGCTCCACACTGTTTAATCCATCATCAGATAATAGGAAGAGATAGCACAACTGGAAAGAGCTCAGGCACGACAATCTGTTGCAAACTTATTATGCGCTCCCTATATTTGGTCTTTTTTTTTACATGTATGTTGAATGCTGTTTGTGATGGACAGCTAACTCATCACTCTAATGACATAATATCTTTGACAAGACATGGCGGTGGCAGCATCATGCAGTGGGAATTTCTTTATTTTTTTCCCCCCAACAGATACAGTGAAGCCGATTATGTTAAGGTTATATAAAAATATTTAGATCAAATCATTGCAATGTGCTTGAATGGCCAGAGGATCAGTGGAAAGAGTTGAAGACTGACGTTCACAGATCCAACAGCTTGTATAATCTGACTGAGTTTGAGCTACTTTTTTTATTTAACCTTTATTTCACCAGGATACAAAACCTAATTAGGCTTCGGTGCAACAAATTGCAGTAAAGGTGGCGCTAACAGAGTTTCGACTAAAGGATGCTGAATGCAAATCCACACCACACTTTTCAGATCTTTGAATAGAAGACAATTTGAAAACCTTTCACTTTACAATTATGTGCTACTTTGTCCTGTTTTGCCAAATATAATCTAAAAATACATAGAGGTTGTTGTATGGAACGTGACAAAATGGAACAAAATCCAATAGGCATAAATACTTCAACAAGGTTAGATATGAGATGTTTAAGGAACGAAGCTACACTGAAAATATCTCCTTTTTTTTTTTTGCATCGCTCTCTGAGATTTTCTACCATCAAATGTTGCACATCAAACTGAGTTCTAATAAACTCAGTTTATATTTAAAAAAAAAAAAAAACTGCCTTCCTTTCTCTTGACCTTTATCTCCTTCAACTCGCATGCACCATCGTCATGGCAACTGCAGCAGTGCTGCTGGGCTTCAACAGAGGTTGAAGCAGCGAATAAAGATCAAGATCCACTGAAAAGCTGAAGGGCGGATCGGGGCAGAAAGTGATCATCAGGAGAAGCGGCTGAATGTGAAGTAGTGGAAACGCTGCAGACAGCGTCGACGCGCTAGCCGCGCTGCTACGCGCAGTCTCTGCTGCTTCTCTGTAATCCCCCTCAGATTAACTCACTTCATTGCACGGCTAATTGCACTTAAAACCCATGCAACCCACTGGACGACTTTAATCTGCCTTCTATCTCTTTTTTTGTTGTGTTTTTATCAATTGCTCAACAGTTACTCTCACGGTTTCTGCCCTTCTTATGTAACGGGGACCGCTTGTTTGGGGTTGAGGGGGGTTTAGTGGTTGTAGCCGCTCTGCTCGGTTCAGTCAACAATTCCAGATCTGCACTCGGTGTCTTGTCGAGGAACACGCCGCCTGCTGTGTTGACTCTTTTTTTTTTTTTTTTGAGTAATTGCCTGGTAATTGTGCTGTAAGAACTAGCCGGGTGTGGCTCAGACGAACCCACACCGTGTCCTGGAGGGACGCTCCACCATCTGGTGTAGGAATCCTCATCACAGCAGATGTATGAGTGTGTGTGCATGCGTGTGTGTGTGTGTGGCAGAAATAGGGTGGGGAGGTGGGCTAACAGTCAAGGCTAATTACTGTACAGCTGCAGTTTCACACTTTTGCTGCTGTTTGACAGGTTGGTCAGAGTCCCTGTTGCAGCTACTGTGTCTGCAGGGTGTGTGTCGGTGAAGCCAGACTGACATTTGTCGGTAAAATACTGTGTAGCAGGTATTTTAATCTTCTTTTTTTTTTTTACCCCGGCTTTAATGTGTTTATTGTTTCATTAAGGAATTCTTTTGCAGTCGCATCATAATATCAGGAATCATGAGCGAAGTACTTGGTCACACATGTTGGGGATTGCCCCCATGTTTGCCTAAAAACATGTTTTATTTGTTGCTTATAATGGCTCGACTGTTCTTGTGGCTTTCCAGCACAAGAACGGTGCTGCAAACCCACATGTGCGTTTCATTAGCATGTTATCGAAAGTTCATGTACTTCAGTAAGTAGATTCACTCAGCACACACTGGAGCTGTACTACTGGAACACTGTATTGGATCCTTGACTCCACTTGAATTCATATCTATTAGTCTTTACAACTGTGCAGTTTTTCCTAAAAACTTGCTAACTCTTCAGGAAGCATTAAAAAAGTCACATTAACTCCTTCTAGATTACACCTTGCCTCTTTAGCAGACACCACACCTCAGAAACAGTGAAGCTATCGTCAGATTCTTTGCGTTAACAGTGAGCGATGTGTTCCACTGAAACTAAAAACGATGAGCAAACTTAAGGCGAGTAATCGCGAAAGACAAACAACGAAAAGATTTTTTTTACTGTAAACCTGAAATGTGCTTCCTGCACTGTAGGAATGTCAAGCTGGTGGTCTGACTCAGATCACTGGTATGTGCACCTGCAACCTGCTTTCCACCGCCTCCCTCTGTTGTCAGGGATGCGGTGCCAGTTGTAGTCAGCGGCCTTTCTGTTCTTGTTGATAAAGTAGACTCTTTCTCAGTTTTTCCCCCCTGAGATAACGAAGGACAGAAAGTCTTTCCAGAGATTCAGGTGGACTGCAGCTACCGGGGTTTGCTTGGTGATGGTGTGCAAAGGAGACAAACTTTTCAGTGTGTTATTTATATTTTTTTATCCATTTTTATGAGCCATGTTGCAATCCCAAAGCCGGTCTGCCAGCGGCACTGCCAAGCACATCACTCTTTGTTTGGACTGCTGGAATTTACAGCTTAGATAGTACTCTTGCTTGCTTTCTATCCTGATAAAAACAAAATATATATATAAAACTTTCAAGCTGCTGCTCTCAGGAGAAGCAACATTTGTTTGACCTGCTGCTTCTTGTTTCCTGAGGCTTTAAATTTCACAGCAGCCATAAAGAAATCTTCTCTAGCTCTGATCTTATCTCCTTCCTGATCGCGATCTTCAGATGTTTAAGACATGTTAAAAGACTTTATGAGATTTTTGTTTTCCCCACACGCCTGTAATCAACACGAACAAGTCATAATGCTGTGATGTACAGATACTCGGCACTTTTCATCTGCATCCTGCCCTGAGAGTTTGCCAAGCGCAGGGTGCCGTTCACTTCATTAAAACGTTGCAGTTTCTCTATTTTGAATCTTGGGTTACAGTAAAAGGACTAAAATGTCTTCAAAGGCTTGATGGTTTCTCTCATGCCAGTGTGATGTTTAATTACTTCTGCATGTTTGTGTGACTGATGAGGGCCACCAGATCCACAAACCGCATGCAGTCTGTTTCACTGTCATCAAATAAAACTAAAAACATTTTAGAAAACTTGTCCTGCTCTCCTGAATTATTTACATGAGTCACAGAGAGTTTAATGATGTAGAAAGTGTGTGTGTGTGTGTGTTGGGAGATTTTATGGCAGAAAAAGTGGTTTGGCAGTCCAAAATGTTCAAATGTAACAGATTGTATGTTTGGAGCTTTTTACTTAAAGGGGAAACGTGGGATATGCACTAATTTTTCTGTGATTTATTTTTGGTGAAATTCAACAGATCATTTAATAGCAGTGGTATACCAAACGTCACTATTCATCAGCAATTCATTTCAAAGTCGTAGACAAATAACTCCTGCATCGCCTTATTTAACGCAGTAGTGTACATCATTTTGTTGACAAGTGCACTGACACAGTAGGAGAGGTGTAGATAAAGAATCTATGCTATAGAGAATCGCAATTCCTACTCCAATAAATTCTGAAAAATCGATTCTACGTCTTTGCTGCTCCTATTTGTGAGCTCACTGCATATCGCATTCAGCATCCAGTCAGCCAGTATACAACAACATCTCGCCTACCCTGTGTATTTTGACTAGTTCTTTGATATTTTTCTATTAGAGAAAACACCAGGCAGCTAAGCTAACCTAATACTGGTAAATTAAGTTTCAGAATTTTATGCACGAGCCTATTTTTACTATAAACTGATGGAATTTGATACAATACAGAACCTTAGAGAATAGCTTTAAATAAAGGCGCTATTTGTTTACAGTCTTTTTCTCTTGTCCGCCACATAGTACAAACATAGAAAAAAAATATTTTTGAATTAAGAATTGTTTCTGAATCGAATAGTGACCCTACGAATTGGAATTGAATATTTAGGCACTGAAAGATTTGCATTTCTACCCAGTAATATTTCTTAATCTCATGCAAGACTATGCAAACACTCCATCTGCGCTCACGAAGATTGACTGACCACAGGAAGAAGGGTGTATGGATCTGAAAGTGAACCTGATGTCACGGCCTACTTCCTGATTAATTTGGTTAATAATTAATCAGAGAACAGGGCCGACTGCCTGCTATTGGATTTGTGCTGCATAGCAAAATATGTATATGTACCAGAATCATAGGAAGGCAAAGCCGGAACATTTCGCTCTTAAAGCTGCACATTTTTATGTGCCATTTAATGGAAGGAAGAGTCAATATTTTTCACAAGTGTATTAGCTCCCAAGATATTGCTTAATAATTTATCTGTTAGGCACAGTGCCGTTACCAGGCATCTGTTGAAGTGGTTCAGTCTGTGTTAGCTGTGAGGTGGCCAGGGAGACAGACTGGGCTTCACTGCTAATCCGTTCTTTTTTGATCTGGGTAACGGCTGTTTTAGCTTCTTTCCGAGACATTTTAGAGAACACGGCTCCTGTTAATTGTGCATCAATTGACTATTAATGGACTTTACTGATGTGCAGCTCTCCAATGTCAAATATTTCAGGATGGGTAGTGGAATGGTGTCTCGTTTTTTGGCAAAGTTAAGTGGCAACCGCCAATCACATGTGGACTTTTTCCAGTTTGGAGGTACAGTTATAACAGCACCAAGAAAGTTAGAATGCAAATACAACTCTGGAAAAAACTAAGAGAGCACTTAAATGATAAATTTCCCTGATCTTACTTTTCATAGGTATGTGTTTGAGTAAAATGAACTTTTTTAAAATTTATTTATTCTATGAAGTGCTGACAACATGTCACTGAAATTACAAGCAAAAATTTAGTATGTGATGCAGCACTTTCAGACCTCAAACAAAGCAAAAAAAACCAACAAGTTCATCTTCATTAAGAAACAGCAATACTAATGTTTTAACTCTAGAAGAGTTCAGAAATCAATATTTGGTGGAACGACCAGGAGGTTTTCAATGGGGTTCACAGCAGTGGGCTCTTAATTTTTCCAGAGCTGTAGGTAAAGAGACAAAAACGGGATTTCTTCTGCTCTAAATAGGAGATTTTACACTTATTACTTCACATAGATAAATGTTCTTAAGTACCGTGAAGTATAGACTTCACCGGTCGGTCTTCTTTAAGCTCAGCACTGTATGGCCGCCTGCAGCACAAAAGAAAAAATCCATTCCTCTTCATGGATTATAGCTGGATGACAGCCTCTTGATAAAGACTTTAGCTGTCAATAGTCACAAAACCCTTCCATAAAGCCAGACAGGATTGTGCTGTTAGTCTGATGAACTTCAGTGGTTGTGATTAAGTGTCTGATTACGCCTTGAAACCACATTTATGTTCTCTTCTTGTTCCTGTGTGCAGGCGTTCTGCTCGACATCCAGCGGCACTATGAGGTAACTGACAGTGGAGCCGGCTTGTTGCAAACAGGTAATTCTCCTTTAATCCCTTAATTACACATGAGAAGAAAAAAAGTAGCTCCACTCCTGAACGCATATCTCTGTGATTACTGTAATTACTGCAGTAGTGTCATTTTAAACGAATGGGACAATGAACAACAAGTGGCTGAACTGCAAATCTTTGGCTTTGATCTCAGCCTATAAAAATTTAATGTGTATTAACACAGATCTAGCAGCTATGTTTTCACTTTTTTAAACGGAAACTCAAATAAGTCTGTTGGATGCCAACTTTACAGACGTTTTAAAGAAAAACATTTGACCAGAAATGCAACAATTAGAATTTGACATTTAAAATTCACTTTAAGGCCAATGATAAACATAGAACAAAGATAAAAGAATGATCGAATGCCTTCTTTAGCATCTTATATTGGGAATTAGCACAGCTAGCATAGCTAAAGCATCAATTTTTATACATATTCCCTAAAGAAGGTAGGACTCTTAAGATTTCCTAAACATTTCCAAATTCATTTTTCATTCTTTGATTTGTGACAGAGGTTAAAAATTAAATGTCATGAATAAAATAGAGTCTTTACACTCCGTCCAGCCATCTTGAATGAATGAACGGCAGACGTATCTCAGTTTTCCATAAAAACACATTTTCTTTTAAATAACGTTCTTCTTTCATTTTTAAATACCCCACTGATGCAAAAAAGCTCCTTCATTCAGGAACAACTTCCTCACTGAAGAGTGTTGTTGACATGCTAGCAAGGTGTGGTGCATTCACTGTTCAAAAAAGGTTGGATTGTTGACGTTCTGACCGTTCAGTTTAAGCGCATCAGAGCCGTTGTCTAAATCTCCAAAATGCACAAATGTTGGATTCAATACGTACGCGATTTCAAGACTTCTTACATGCACAAACATATAAAGTTTTGAAGCACATGTCAGCCTCAGCTGACTCCTGGAAGTATGTGCTGTATTAACACGCATACAAATGAAGCTTTTTGTGTTTTTGCTCTTAAACCACTGGATCCCATCGTGACTCAAGCGACAGACTTGTGGTAGAAGCGTTTCCTCCCGGCAGCGTCAGTGCGGCAGAGAGGAAAACACAGCTCCAGTATGTGTGCCTCCAGAGTCTGACGACTCCGGTTTGGGGCAGGGCTTCCTGTGCCATTCCGAACCCCAAAATAAATCCATCTTCTAAGAAGATACCGTCCAAAGCCCTCTTACTGGAGGACAGGACCTCGTCTTGTCTCTGCCTGTGTACTCAGGCTCGTCCAAACACCGGCCACCTCTCCGCACATAAAGTGCCATTGAGGACAAGCAGGCAGTTTTAAGGTTGAGGCAGGGAAAGAATACAGTCCAGTGTTTCCCTCCACTTCACTCGGTGTTCCTAAGCTCACTTTGGTTGAACGGCGGGTTAGGGACAAAAATATCCAGCAGGAAAAGTAAAGTGTTTTCACTGAATTAGGCACTTGTTAACCCTCTAAATCTCATTTACACCTACAGTAATCTGGTTTTACTTGATCCTTTGTGTATTTTGTACCTTCGACTCCTCATGTGAATTTGTGGCAATTGCCCTGAGTTGCAGAAAGTTTTCCGTTTCTCTGTGTGCCTGCACCAGCCTCTGCATTTGTATGGGAGAAACCAGAAATTATGAAGGGTGCTTTATTTTCATTGGCTTGTTATGTCTACTGTGCACAGAACCACATTTGCAGAGACTCAAACACACTTGTGTTTGTTGACTTGCAGAGACAGCTGATTTATCCCCTATACCTTTAAAGTCCATGAAAGACTTAGAGTTTTGGTCACACTCTGTCTATCTGTTTCGGTCTGGACTCCACTTGGCCCCTGATATCCAGATGACCCTTTTCTCACACCAGAATGAGGAATTGTGCTTGTCGGGGCTTTGAGCTGTGAGAGCTGGGTGGGTGCAGACCCCGAACTTAGGTGCGAAGAAAAGGTTTGGAGGGTGATGTAATGCTGGTCCTGGAAACGAGAGAGTCTCAGCTCAATGTGTGGACATGGATGTTTACATTTTGCACATCCGGCATTCCCCACCCTCTGCTTCCTTCTCCAGTAGGAACAATCCCCGCCTCTGTGAGCACCTGGCTGGTTCTGCCTTTCCTCCATCCTCTCTGGCCTGGCAGCTTGGCTCCACCTCGGAACGCAAACTGCAGACGTAGATGTTTTGCAGGCAGTAGGTGTTGTCTCTCAGCAGAGGTTGTTACTCATTCGCTGCTGCCAGGTCAAACTGACCACACACCGCAAGTCACAGACTAAGCTAACAGCTGAGTAAGAATCACTTAACGTGCTCAAGGAAGAATTTTCCTCTTTTTTACAATCTTCTTTGGGTTTTCTTCAGATTGCAATAAAATTTCTTTACATCAAGGTTAATGGCAAGTTGCTTCAGGAAATACCATCTTGACCAAACAGCGGTGTTGCTTCTTAGACCTGCAGCAACATTCCTACGTCACAATATATCCAGAAAAAACAGCTCTGAACTCTAAATTTCTTTACAGGCACAAGCATCTTATTGGACTTCTATGTGGTTTTTTGAGCACGTGACACTGAGATCTTGTAGATCTGTAAACAAGTCTTTATAAAAATTTATATTTCTTCCACATTGATTAAAAGAATTATATGGTACACACAGGATCGACTTCAGCAAAGCTTTCATCCACAGAAACACGCACAAATGAGGATTGTTTAAAACATGCCAAACACCTAGGGGGCAGTGTAGCGCAGTACTAAAACCTATGTCAACCAATCAGATTGCATTAAAGCAACCATGACTTCCTGTTAGGAGTTAAACGTGGTGCCAAATAATGATGTGGGATATCGTTATTTGTTGCAGATGGTAATCCCATCAACTTTGATAAAGAAAAAACAGTTTAATCTCCTTAGCATGATGCTCCCACCACTTTGCTTCAAAGTGGTTTGTAAAGGCTTTCAACATAAAAATACTAAGCATGCATTATATTTTTAACACTTCATAATTACACACCACTTTGTGCTGGTCTATCATGTAAAATTCTCACAAAATACAGTGAAATCTGTGGTCCGAGGGTTGTAAAAATATTAATAATAATAAAAAAAACAATTCTCAATAATCTCTCCCTAACCGCTCTGACCTGAATTATTATTATTTTTTAAATTATTGTTTTGCCATGTGTTGTGTTAACCCCGTGTTTACACACTTAGGAACAACACAAGGAAAATACCCTGCGGTGAGCCCAGCCTATGCTGTGCAATTTGGCAACACAGATGCTTCCAAAAGCAGCTTACACAACAAAAACCGACAAGGTGTGTGCTCACCTCTACCGAGCACACACACGCTTTGTGCACATATGTCCTTCCAGACCCAAACAGGCAACATCTCAGCTCTCAGGTGCTGAGAGGTTGATGTGCTCAAAGCTGTAAAAGCAGAGGGGCGCTCGTTGAGCCCGGAGGGTTGTGGCCCCGACCAGCGGATCGGGCCCTTCAGACTTACATCGACTGTGCTGCTGAAATATGGAACGGTTTGTGTGTGTGTATGTGTGGCCCTCGGGCAGAGGCTGTCTGAAGTAACTGTGTCTCACACAGCTGTGGAGAGGACAGGCCCAAGGGTGCAGAGGGTATGGAAGGTTAATGGAAGAAAGGAGAGGGGGTTTCACCTGGATGGTGTTACCTTCCATTGAGGGGAGAGTTTGACTCCTTTTGTGAAGAAAACGGAGAAATCTGAGAGAACATTTTTTCCCCTCCTGCTAGCATACTACGCTTATTGTGTCCGAGCGCTTTGAGGCAAACTAGAAAAGTTAATGAGTTGAATTATCTCTCATAATGGAAGCTGGCAAGATAATTATACCTCCCTGGTTTAGCATGGAGACGGTTATTGGGGTCAGCATGGCTAGATATACAGTGGGCGAGGCGGCTTAATCAGGGGCCTGTGCTGGAAACAGCTCACAGACCGAGTGCGCCGTCTTCCCTGTGTGGCTAATCCACCTTGTCTGAAACACGATACCAGCACACACACAGAGACGCACACTGACTCTACCCCGGACTTGACAGGGTGTCAGTCTGCCGCAGTCAGCTAGAGACCTGTGAGAAATGAGGCCACAGCCACCGTGTGAGACTAATGGCCTCTGCTCGCCACACACATCCCAACATGTCACAGTTGTCTGCGTGAAGAATCCGAATGCACGCTACTAGCAGGAGGAGGCGAAGCACACCATCATTTAATAGGCCAAAGAACAAAGGGTGTTCATGCAAGAAACAAAAAGCCAGAGCGGTATGTGGTAAAAAAATGTCAAATTAACAGGAAAAAGCTATCACCCCTGCCCTGCTATTTCCTATATTTTCCATTCAAAATTGCTTTAATAACTATGCCATACCAGAAACAACAATGATGTTGCCCATAGCAACGTGAATTCAGCTGAAGATCCTGAATGTAGCTCTGTTCAGTAGTTTAAACCTGCAAACTCTCAACATCACACTAAGACCCAATAACCTGAAGCCCTTTTCTATTTATAAATAATAAAAACCTGTTCTAGATCTCATCACAGGTGTACATAGACTAAAAACTCATCAGTGTGGCTTGCACAGATGCTATAAATGTCCAGTCTATTTTGTTTTGGCTTAGCATATCCCTGCATGTGCAGTGAACTGGTTGGCAGAAAATCTGCTTATAAGTATTTCCCCACACAAAGCTAAAGCTTTTTCCACAGTTCCTAGACCTGACCAATTCAAAACTGAGCTTAACCGATTAGCCACACGTTTTCTTAGCAGCTAGCCGCCAGCCAACTGGACACGCTCAGATGCAGGCGAGGTTAGAGAAATTAGTGCTGGTTTCTTTGTTCTTTTGCACATTCAGAAGTTTCATCTTTTTACCGTCTGATATACACAACGTGAGCATGTAATAGTAAGCAGCTTTCACGGGCGCAACATAGAAGCATGCTTAGGCAAAATGCTACGGCCTGAGGCCTACAGGGGAGTAAAGACTTCTACATACCTACTGTAGATACACAATGGTCTCTACTCTTAAGGTGGGAACTTATATTGGGGGAGGTAACAACGTTAAATATAATTTAGAAGATATAAGACAAATCTTTGTTACAATCCAAACTGTACATTTACTTTTCCATATGTTTTACGCTCTACTTTAATACAAAATTGAGAGAGAATCTCGGTTTACTGGACCTTACTGGATTTAATTTGTATTCCTAATAAAATGGACTAAGTTGTGTTGAGGAATGGCCGGCCTTTTTTACATTTTAAATAGTGCAAAAGTACCAGAGTTGTTTCCTGAGCATTTCTAGTTTGATGGTGCATAAATAAACACCAGCAGACTGCATTAAAAAGGGCTTTAAATGTTTGGGTTATTTGTGGTTACAGAGTTAGAAAACCCAACTCCTGAAGTTGCAATTCTGACTTTGGGAGTCAGATGTCCAATATGGCTGCCAAGCACTAAAACGTTGTGAAAATTGCAGACACAGTTTGTGTATAAGGACTTCAAAGTACTATAGCCTCATTAAATCAGGGATTGAAAAAGATCATTTGGTTTTTCTGACTTGTAACTAGTTCTGCGACTAATTTAGAAGTGATGTCACTCCTAGTTCCTTGTTTCAACTTCCACAACAAATCAAGTACAGCATTAGCTGTGGCCCGTCAGGCTAACCTCATTATTGGCATGCTCAGTCAGTTCAGGCTCCTGTGCTATTTTGGCCGTGATGGATAAAAATATCATCATAAATTTATAAATTCCTTTGCAAAATGACTGAGTCACAATATATTTTTGTAGACAATATGAACACAGTTCAAGATATGGAAATAAGCCTGAGACAAGGCCAACAAGACAACAACCAAAACAAAAGGCAAAGCACTTCAAGAACATACAGCAAGAAGGCTACATCAGACTCTGTATTGCCATGGTGCGTCACATGACCAACATTTTAGGTGATACGTGTCAGTCAGAAATGTTTAGTATCACAAAGAAGCCTGTCTTTCCTTTTAAAGTGGGAAGTTGAGCTATCGTTGTTTGATCAGCTGTTTTGGCCGGTCACTGCCACTCCTATTTTGTCTCTTGGCCTCAACAGTATCCCTAGTTACCCCCCCCCCCCCCCCTCTCTCTCTCAGCAGTTTGGCAGCTGCTGTTGCCTTGTTGTCACTTACAGAAGCAAAGGCCGAATGTGACATGAGAGGAAACGATAGGAGAAGAACGAGCCACCTGCGACTTCCTCCTTCTTCCTCATGCACGCCATCGAGCGTTAATCTTCTCCGCTATTGATTCCCAAAGCCAAGTGATTCCATTGCAGTATTGTTCACCGGCCCGTACACCACCCCACACCTCCCACCTCCCTCCCCTGCTGTGATAAGAATAGAGCGATGACCTGATGATGCATTGACATCACAGCAGTGTGGCTGTGTGTCTCCGTCTCTGGTTGTTTTATTAGGCCATGTCTCCAAAGGGGGCAGCTGTTGGGTGATGATTGGCCCTCTGCCTCAGTCGACTTCCTCACTTTCGCTTCTTGTTGATGGACCTGCGTCCTGCAGATGGAGGAATAAATACACAACCAGGTCTTTCGCAAATTTTCATGCGGATTTGGTCTTGCTTGCATTTCCAAGTGCAAACAAATGTGGAGGACGGCCATGCAAATCTGAAGCAGAAGTCAGCGGCCAAGCGTTTGGGAGCATCGACTCTGTGACAGATTTTCTCCTCTTCTGAGCGCGGATTGATTGCTGCTATGTCAGGCTGCTCCTCTCCTGCAGCTATGTGACATCAGCAGATCAATCGACTACATACGGACACTTTGCGTCGCTCCCAATCGGACACGTGCGGTCCATTGGTGTTGCTGATCTGTTTTCAAACAGTGTGCGTGTTTTTGTGTGTCAACTTCAGTCTTCATGCTCCATCATTGCCATCGCAAATCATCAACACACGCATGTTGGGCTTGTCATTGGGTTGTCCCTCCCTGCAGTTGCTGCAGTAACAGGCAGGAATAGAAAATCTCCTCTCTCTGTGACTGAAAATGATTCAAAAATAATAAGCACCCTCGGTGTTCCCAGCAAATTCTACATTGCTCATTTTTGTTTGTTCACGGTCGGATAAACCTACCGACTCTCTTCACTCATACCAGATTGCTTGCCATGTTTGGATGTAAGTAACGTGCAAAAGACCAGGCCCCGGTTTGCTCCAGCCAGCAGGGCCGTGTAATTCTCCCCAGATGCAGCTCTTGTGTCGACCAGGTATAGTGGAAACATTCCCTGCAGCTGCAGAGACGAGCCATCAGAGTGGCTGCGACACTCAATAAAATAAAAGGTTGGCTTAGCATGCCAGCTTCTGCAGGAATTAGCTGCTCATTTCATAGAAACTAGGCTGCATATGGGATTTATCAGATGGGACGCAACGCTCTGGTAATGCGGCGTTGTTGAAATGTGAGCTGGAAGGGATTCCTGGAGAATAACCGGGGATCAGAAAATGTCAGGAATGCAGAAACGTTTGGAGCTTCGACACGCAGGAGGGGAATCCACGATGAGGAAACGTGATGCACGGGAATGTGTGAGAAGTTTCAGTCTCTCACAGTGGCTCAGGTGTCCTACTCACACCGAAGTTATGTGCTACACCCTCCCACAGCAGTCCTTTAAAACCATTAGACGGAGAAACAAGGCTGCCCCTCCTTTTCTTTAGAAGCGAGAGAAGCTGCAGAGCAGCCAGCTCTACTAGTTTCTGTCATGATTCAGATGATTTTTGTCAATGTCAAGCCTCTGTAGAGATCGATGACTGCAACAGAACAACACGTTTCGAACAGGTTTTCTGCTCTGTGTGCTCGGGAAGAGAAAAATGTAAAACATGCAAAACTCATGATCTGTTTACTGGAATTAAACACATAGGTGTGATTGTGTAGTCTGAAAGCGAAAGAAACATTTCAGGTCTCCAGTTCAGGTGGAAGGAGTGCTGACCAGCTCTGTTTACACTGGTTCTGGATGCCTCTCAAAAATAGTTTATATTAAACACCACTGGGTAAATTAAATCTTTGGATGTTTTGTCTTGGACCTTCATACCCTTCAGGCTTTTCATTAGTTTTGTTAACCCCTTTAAATTTGACCAGTGATTTCTGTTCAATTCAGGAAAGACACTGAGAGTGGATTTGATCCACATGAGTCTACAGTAACTTGAATTTGCTTTAGGACTGATGTGGATGTGTGGTTTAATGTTATATTCTCCCTAACTGAAACAAAAAAAACCCACTCCTTTTAATTAACCCGTTAACCCTCAACCCCAGAAAATACAATTGAAAAATGGCGCACAGGCGTTCTGCTGCAAGTTAAGGGGTTTTAATATAAATCTTCAATAATGTTCCTCTTTGGCTGTGTATTCTGTGTCTATATATTCTCTTTTTGAACTTGAGGTGCACTTCACTGGTTTTGCTGTTTTGTTACTCAAAAGCAAAGAATCAAAAGAAAGCGCAGAGCTTCTTCTGTTGCTGAAAATATGTTTCTTACTTCCTTTTAACTCAATATCAAACCAAGCAGATGAAATAAATAACTGCGAACTGTATGAGAGCACAGCAGTGCTGTGATGAGAACATTAACTCTTGTTAATATCGTTAGAAATATCTTGTGATTATAGACCAATTATGTGCCTATAGTTTTATAGTTATAAATTAATGTATGTGCCTATAATTTTATAATTATAGGCACATAATTGATCTATAATTTTTTACTTACTATTCGCACAAATTCTTGATTCCTACAAGTTAGATGCGCCGAGTCTGACTGAGAAAGAAAGAGATAGTTCAACAACAACCGACATCTTAATATTAATCATTTTGAAAAAGCCTGGGACAACAGGTACTTGGGATTGGATTTAGGTATTTAAGAATAAAGCCGTAATATATAACATTATCATACATGCATTATTAATGATGTTGTTCAGGCTGCGCTCAGTCAGAAACAGTTCAGCATAAACCTGAGCGACTCAATGCCTTTCTTACTGTGATTATATTCTAGGCATTAGTTTTTATTAGAAATAACACCATGCTAATACAGGATTAGCTGTAAATAAGATGCACTGCACACAGAGAGAAGATATGTTATTAAAGAGCTCTGCAATTCAGAGGTTTACTGATGTTGCTAATTAACTGTCATACTGTTTTGTTCCTTCCTTTTTCTTCTTTTCGTTTCTTTTTTCACTCCAAAATGTGTTTCCTTGCACGTCTTTCTGTACTTGAATGTGCACAGTTGCCTTAAATGTGACCAGAAACGCTTTATTTCTGTTACATTTGATGGCATGTCTATAATTTTGTGCCATCGCGTCTTCAGTCGGCTTCCCAGCCGATTAAAATGTCACCAGGAACTAGGGCTGAAACAATTGATCTGATTAATTGTGATTAATCGATTGTTGAAATAACCGTCAACTAATTTAGGGATCGATTAATCGTTAACAGGAGTGTACAAACTCAAAGAAACGTCCATTTGCTTTAAGAACAGCAAACTCAGAGCAGTATTTAAGGTGAAACTGTTAAAATATATCTACATTTACAGTTAAGATAACTAAAAAAAAAACAGAATTCCTTAAGTGGCCTAGTTTTGGATTCACCTGGTTCAAATTCTGTTTAAAAATACCTAAATTTCCTAACAAACACCTTTTGCTATTAACCGGTCATGCAAAAGTTAAACACTGAATCTATAAATAATCAAGTGTTCACTAAAGGAATGCTATGTTACTGGATTTTGGGCCAAAAAACATTATTGAAAAATGTGTTTATTTGCATCTTTTAATGTATTTCTAATATTGTATTAAAAGGCTTAAATAATTAAATGAATGTGCCAGTGTTATATATATATATATATATATATATATACGTATATACGATTAATCATTAATACTTGTTAGTTGCGTTCCTACCTGGAACAGAGCCGAGTGATTGGTTTCAGTTCTGAAAAAGGATACTGGAGCGTCCAGTACAGTAAATTCTTTGTGTGATGACATCCTCGGTATGCAGGGTTGGGTTACCTGTTGTGTTTCCACAGCAAAGCCTGCAACACGCGACACGGTGTGCGATCTGAAAGGGTTGATCAGTGTGGGTTTTGTGTTGCATGGAGTGTTTTGTCATTATTAAAGGTGAGTCACTGGTTCACTATGGTGACACACAGAGATGCTTCCCAAAATTAGCAACAGCATAATCTCTCATTGTGTAGGGAATGAAGAATTTCACCTCTGACACGAGAGTCCGTTCAACACGCTGCCAGAAAGGAGCCGTCATTTAAGGTGTTGCAATGATGAAACGTGCAGAGGCGCAAAGGTGGAAGAGAGTAAACATGCACTGAAGGTCTGTGGTGTATTTACAGAAGTCGAGTGTTTGCACCTCGGGCACACACCCTGTCCACTGCAGACAGGTCAAAGCGGCACTCGGACGTGTTTTTTTTGTTGTTTTTTTTTGTGCTGCCGAGCGGCCACTCCTTGACTGCAGACATGCACAGACTTGCAGAAGGGATCTGCTTCTCCTGTTCCTGTAATTCAGCCTCTGGCAGCTGATGGACATGCAGATTCATCAAACTGTGGTTCCTCGTTTAGACAGTCCGGCTGCATAGCTGTGAGGGCCACTGAGGGCCTTTAGGCCACTGCGGGAAATAACCAAATATCTAACGAATTTGGGGCAGTAAATATAGAAATTATGTTTGCATTAAAAACTCTCAGACAGTGACATTTAATTATCCTTTCATTTGGTACTTGCATCCAAATGTTTACTTCCTTTCCTGCAGTTTGCTTGATGGGTTTCACAATGACATAAATATGTTAAGTACCTCACATTTAATGTTTTCAATCTCAGAGGAAAAGCATAATGGAGACACCCTAACATTTTTGGTTTGCACCGTTACTGTCGGGAGAAGAAGCTGTGCTGCATTTTTAACACACATATAAAAAAAAGCAATTGATTATCTCACATCCACGTAAGCAGCCGGCTGTATTTTTTTTAATTTTTTTGCAATAAAAGTGAAGGATCAAATGAGGGTGGCGTCCAGCAGCCGGATGCAGAGCGTTTGGTGGTAGTGGGGGCGGAATCCTGTGTTTCACAGGGAAATCTCCATCAAGGAATATCAATAAGACACACACTCACATCTCTGCATATCCTCCTGATGCAATGGAGAGTGAGTCACCCAGAGAGGTATTGTTGTGACTGGCCAATCAAAGTGTGGGCCGGCTATCTCCTTGTGTGAGGAATGGTAAAGTGTTTAGGCGGGTTGTTCTGTACGTAGAGGCAGCTTCCTTTTTTTTTTGGCTACGGTTTATTTCACAACCTCATAAAGATGAAGCGTAATTAGATACTGATTTAAATAAGCACCCTTTAATGTTCGGTGTTTTCAGGCCCGATAGTCCGGTCTTGGTTCGACTGGGAACCAAATTTGTAACATTTGTTACATTTTCAGCTGGTGCAGTTCGCTTCACTGCACTGTGTCAAAATGAACCAAACCCTTTGAAAAAAACCTGTTCACCCTCCTCGCCTGTGGTGGCGCTGCACCAAGAGCCACTGAAGGAAACGACACGGAAACTTCAGAGGACATGAGCTCAACTTTCATCCATACCTCCCCTCCCCAAATTAACTGGACGTTCTAACCAAACGAACTAGAGTTTGATTAAACAGGGCTGGTTTGAATCCAAGCTTAGGAAGAACAATAAGGCATAAAGATAAGATAAGGTAAGATATTCTTTATATCTTAAAGAATATAAAGAATATCTTTACCTTATCATAAAGATAACGTAAGATATTCTTTATTTTCCCCTAAGGGAGTTTCTTCGAGCGTAGAAGTGCAAGAACTACAAAATACCACAACAATATAAGTACATAAGTGTACAGTACAGATAATAGAACTATTGATTTCAAGGTTTTAAAACAGCAGTTTCACCCTGGCATCTGAAAACAAGAACAAGACATGGATAAATAATTAAATTAATGTACAAGATAAAAATAACTTGAAGCGCAATAAAGGAATTCCCTGCCATTCTCCGAAAACCATCAACACATGTTGAAAAGAAAACCTGCTGATGTTTTTCCATCAACAGAGTGCCACTTACAACGATGGATAATAAATGATAACAGTGATTAGTTATTAAAATTGAAGGTGGCTAACACTGATTGACTTTTTTAGCATCTTGTAGCTGAGTCTGCCTATCAGCATCAGCTAACTGCTCACATACCTCCTCATTTCTCCATCTTGTCCCTCTGCCAGGACTGACAAGATAATTAACCTGT
The DNA here is from genome assembly GCF_001444195.1 of Xiphophorus couchianus. Taxonomy (NCBI): domain Eukaryota; kingdom Metazoa; phylum Chordata; class Actinopteri; order Cyprinodontiformes; family Poeciliidae; genus Xiphophorus; species Xiphophorus couchianus. The sequence goes on from NC_040238.1 coordinate 25,214,723, forward strand.
GACTAGCGTCGCTGCAGCTGCACAGTAATGTTACACCCAAATACCGGATGTAACAGCCAGAGCAAGCTGCACTATACCTGAAGATTATGTCTCAGGCTTTCAGCTTCCGTCCTCCCAGGTACCTGATGCGCATGGAGGCTGTGAGAAAAATGCTCGGCATCTCATTAGGAATTTGAAGAATATTATTTTGGCTCTTTCGCTCGAGGTGAACGTGAAACTGAAAATAGTTTGCTTTGTCAGGGGAAGGCGTGATATTCTCACAGTGTTATGACTTAAAGTAAAACTGTTTTTTAAGTCTGTTAAAGAAACAGTTAAATGACACATTCCTGGGGGTCATCTGTCGTCTTGTTGCCGTTTCAGACTTAATGTTTCGGACTTAAATGTAAAAATATGAACAAAGAGTTGTTTTGGGTTTTTTTTTTAATAGGAAAACAATAATTTTATACACGAGCTAAAACAAAAACAGAGAATAAACACACTTATTGTAATAGAACATCAATGCTAACTAGTGTCACAAGTTAGCATTAGTTAGATACTCATGCAGCTAGCCTGCAGTGTGCTGCTTGCCAAACATGCTAACTTGCTAGCTGTATTGTTAAAAGTGTTTCATTAAAAAAGACTGGCAGGTGAAGCTCCTTTATTTCCACACTGTCCCCGTTTGTGTTTCTTGTTACCAGATGTTTTCTAAACAGTTAATTTCTTTTCTTTCATGTAAATTAAGGAAAACATGTATGAGTTTTCTTTTAGCCAGCTGAATGGAAGTGAACAGCATCAAGTCGGGGATTTTGCTGACACATTTTCAGCATTTCGTTAAAACTATAGGGATGGTGAAGCAGAATTTTCTACGGTTCTACGACTTTCTAACACCCTGCCAGGTTACCAGTATATGACTCAGTCATAGTCACAAGTACATAACCGAGAGAGTCCAGCTATCTGAAATGATTAACCTGTTTGCTCTACGCAAGCTTTAAAGTCTTAAGCGATTAAAACCCCCATTGTCCTGAAAGCTTTACACGACTTTCAAATGTTACAGTAAGCACTCCCTAAATTTACCACCGGATTATTATTATTATTTTTTGCACAATAATTCACTTCCAAACATCCTTTTCGAGTCACCGTTGAGGAATTTCCAATTTGTCATGACCTGTAAACAATGGCTTTTAAAAGGCGATGAATGCGTGTTAGTCAGGCTAATACCGAGGCCGATGTTTGTTACATAAGCCTAATGATAATGGCAGGATGCGAGCTGATACTGTAGGGCTTGTTTGAGTTGCAGTGTACGGTTGAGTCAGTTCGCTGAGAGGTACGTGAGGTCACTGGTCTCCATCATCACGCCAGCACCGCATCCTCACTTAAACTTATTCCATGGTTATTTTGTGCCAATGCGTCTAGAAATGAGTGCAGCATTGCTTATTTACCCGCACAATAGGAAACACTAATGTCCTCTTTGTTTGATGGTTGTAATATTACATGCTGTGATGATCAAAATTAATCACTCAACACAAACCAGATGGTCTATTAATTTCCTTATGAAAAAAAGAGCATTTTTTTCCCCCCGACTCACTGTATTCCAGGTATCGTCTTGTCCTGCTCTGCATTTGTGGCATTCTTTTTGTAAGAATAAGATCTGAATCTCTTCCGCTGTGTCGATCGCAGGAACGTGCATTTGTTGTGCTCCGCTGCTGAAAATATGAAGGAATGGCAACGAGATGACAGATGACCCTCAGGAATGTGTCATTTAAAACTAGCTAGGCTACCTTTAACCGTACTGGACGGCCTCTCCTGAAGCTGAAACGTTTTGTGGGTAGAATGTGAGGAGAATTTAGAAATCCTGATTTGTTGAACATGCTTAATTAGCTTTGTTAAAGGTAAACAATATATTTTCTAACTAGATTTAAAAAAGTTTTTTGCTTTTTTGTTACACCTAAATGAGATCATCAAGCTAATGTAATAAATCAGATCATCTAAGTAATTTTAATACTAGACTGATAACGCAAGTAAATGCAAAGTGTGGTTATAATTGATTTTTTTTTCTTCTTTTAATCAAATAGCAATTTAAACCACCTTGGCCCTACGTGAAAAAGTGATGTCCCTCTATGTTAAATCCAGAATTAACTCTGATTTACTACATTTGTCTTCTAAAGGTGAATTCAGTTTTGTTAGCCACATCTTGGTCTGATTACTACATGACCTGTAAACCAGTCTGACAGCATGAAGTAGGCTAAACACCTCAAAAAGCAACACAGCCTGCCTCCATCTAAAGGAATTCAACAATAAGTATGGAAAAAGAAGTCACTGACAGCCATTTTCACCGTGTTATGCACATTATTCATTTAGTGCATGTCTATATTAGCTGGTTCTGGAGGCTAAAGCTAACATCCAATCCATGAAACACCACAATGTGAAATTGAAGAAGTTCAGAGAGTAGGCCACAATTTTGTAATCGCTTTAAAAAGTTGAGCTATTTAAGTAGTTTTAGAGGATCACAGACGTGATCGTTTAGCGTCAGTGTGAGGCCTTGTGTGTCGACTGGCAGGAGATGAGCGGGGCTACTTCCTACAGAGTCTTTATTCCTACAGAGTCCAGGACATTTCCTGGTCTATATGAGTGGTTACAGGGTACAACGTGTGTTATAAAATAATAAATCAAACTTTCTGTTGCTTATTTTTTGAAATGCAAATTTCACACCAACATGCTTCCATGTCTGTGCAGGGCACATGCTCTACTGCGAGTCTCTACACTCATTCCAAGCGCTCCAGAATGAGATGATAAAAGGCGATAACTTCACTAGTTATTAATCTTTGGTTTGATTCTATGTAGCAAGAAACTCTCTTTCTTCAAAAGGGTGTGTCTGTCTCTTTTCAATTTAGGCATCTAAACAAAAACCTCTGAGTTTTCATGACAGGTGATGGTAGCTAATCAAAAGAGAGATTTCTTTATTGACACGAGTTTAAATCCAGCTCTTAGCTGTGGCTCTACGTACAACTAAGACTCCGCTCTTTAGTGACACCGTAACATTTTTATTGTGAGCCCGTCGCTCGTTTATACGTCTCCGGTTACCAGAGTCTCTGACATGGGTACTTTTTGTACTCGTGTGTAAGCCAAGAGTCAAAAGCGCATTCGTGTTTCAACGACATGATAAGATCATAGCGCCATGTAGTGGCTTGGCATAACCGGATTCAAGGTGTCTTTCTAAACGTGGAACGTTTCCCCAATCAACATTGAAAACACTGGCAGTGTTTCCACATGGTGGTGTTGTGAAAACTTGGCCTAAAAGTGTTTTTTATATATATTATATATTTGTTTTGTCTTGGGTTTGGCACCTTCTTACTTAGATGTGACCTTATCTGTTTCCCTTTAGTCTGTTCTTCTTTGTTTACTCTGAAATGATACGTTTTAAGGAAAGATGAACGTGATTAGACTGTCAAAGCCTGACTTCATTTGCATGTGATGACATCGTTATGAGGTGATAATGTGGCTCAAGAGAATGAAAAGCTAATCAACAAATTTCAGGAAATGCCACACACACGCCGTCATGCAAACACTCGCGGGTGGTGACATTTGTGCCTCCTACTCACTTCCAGTAGGAAAAACACTAAAAATCTGATATGGCTCCAAGCAGCTAAACAGTGACATTGGCAGCTCATTAAAACCCATGTGGACCAGCTGGTGGTGGATGATTGGTGACCTCTCCCATGTCTTATCTTGACTGCAGAATCCACCATTGAACGTGTGTGCGTGTGTGCGCGCGTGTTGTGTGTGTGTGTGAATGTGTGTGTGAGCTAGGATATCTCCTGCAGTAATATGGCTTCAGGCTGGATTGATACAAATCATTTAAGAAAACTGGCCGTCACTCAGCAGTGAACTTAGTGTTCTTTAGTGAACGTTGACAATGGACGCTGAGAAAAGGTTTGGATGAGGACACAAAGCCAGACGTCACATCCAAGAGCTGCTCAATATTTGTTACGTAACGATCCTTTAAAGGCAAACACAACCCTTACACCCTGTAAAAATATATTAGTAAACCAAATTAGATTTCAGTTTGTTTTAATATCAGTTTTCTAATATTCTGTTTTTCTGTCATTAAAATAACAGCATTGAAGTTAAAAGGGTAAATTAATATCTACAATATTATTGTCTTCCAATAAATCAGATCAAAATTGGACCATGGTGTCTTTTTGAGTTTTGTAGCTCAAATGCTGAAAGCTGATTTTTTTTTTTTTTTTTAACTCTTGCATAAATTATCCAAAAGGTATGAAACCTATTAGTATTTACATTAATGTAGCATCTGATTTATTTAGTTATTTTTGAATAAGCTTTTTTTTTTGCTTTATAAAGATTAAATCAAGTTTAGTGGCAAACACTTTGACATGTACTTAGTTTGGTCTTTCAGAGAATAATCAAAAAGTGTAAATATATGTTTTTGTTTTTGTTTGTAGATTTTAAAAAGCACATCATTTGTACACAGGCAAATAATATAAAAGGTACAAAGTATTTCAATTGATCTTATTCCTTAAAAAAAACAACAGATTATTATAGCTCTTCTTATTTAAGTAACAAATGATGCATGAATATCATGAGCATCAAAGTGTTCAGTGACTAATCTAAATACCTGCCACGATATTATATAAAAAGATTTTATTATATTAAGTAACTGTTCTCCTAAAAATAGATTTTTTAAATGGATATCCTTTCTCTTCTTTCTTTTATTACACCAGAATATCACATGTTGAAAACGACAGCTTCTATAATCTGATTATTGTCTCTTATCCTGCGGGCTCAGCAGCTGTGGGACTGCGATGCCTCTATCTTATGTAACGAGACCCCCGTCCTCCTCCTCCTCCTCATTTTGCGCTCTCATCTGTCCCTCTGTGTTCCTCCTCTGTATGTTTAGTCTGATGATATGACACAACACTTCCCCAGTCTACCCCAGCGCTGTCAAGGGCAACATTTCTGCCCCTATTTGGTTTTTTTGAGTTTTCTTGCTCTGCGTACACAACCCCCCACCCCCCTGAACTCTGCTTTAAAACTCCTTACATCTGCTTGGATCTTCTTCATATATGTTGCCTAAAAGCCTCCACAACATGGGCGTAGCTGTCCAAGTACAGCCAGGTTGGGCAATTAGAGGAGCACTTGTGTTCATTTAACTGAAACATAAGTTCGCTTGTACGAAATTAAGACAGGAATTATTTATGGAGTAGCAGGCACAGAGGTCCTCTTCATCTGCAGCGCCGCTGTGTGATGTATTGCTTTAAACGGCTTCAGATCTGGTTTGCGTAATTATAATTCCAACTGTTTTACATTAAACCCTGACATGTACCCAGATCCCCCTCGAAACCCGTCCACAGCTCTCTTTATTTAGTTTGATGGTGACACTTGCAGCCTAATTCTGTCACTTTTTTCAGCCTGTGACTCCTTATAGGGGTACTGTAGGAGGCTGCGTCTCTGGAACACTTCATTTTTATCTCCGCCGTTTGTCTTCATAAATCTAATCACCCACAAATGATCTTATCAGTGCTCTGCATTTAATGCTCTCATGCTGAGGTACTTGTAATAAGTGTAGGTGAAGTATAATGTGATCCCTGTTAGAGGCGTCCTCTGGCAGTCCTTGTCTGTGTCTCTGGCACACTGCTGTCTCACAGCTGATCTGCAGTGGACCGGTCCTGACTTAAACAAGTCGACCAGGGAACTGAAAACAGTTTGCTCAGCTCAGCTGGGATTTTTCGGGGGGACTTTCACAACAAAGTGCAATGAAACAACAAAGTAACGAAATGCCTGCACAGGCATAAGAAGGGTATGAGATTCTCCGGGTATGATAAAAGTAGCATAGTTTTCACCTAAATGTTCACCAAAAAGCCATGACATCATCTAATCGCTTACTTAAAACAGAAAACCAGCATTTATTTTGACTGCTGCTGCAATATTATGGCAGATATAATTATGTTATCTACTGCATTTGTTTTCTAAATGTTTTTGGTAAATGAATTTAAGCAAAAAATAAAAATGTCAACCCAAATTTAGAAGTTATTTTAACATGCTTCTTGCACAGAATTTTTTTTTTTGTGGTTTTTTGGCTCTTTGTGGAATAAAATAAACATTAGGAACTATTAGGTTAATCACGACGAATCAGTTATTTAAATAATCGTTAACTAATTTGGTAATCGATTGATGGATTCAGACTTTAAAAAGGCCATTTACTGAAAGAACAACACACTCAGAGCAGTAATTAAACCAAAACGCTACACAAAATATGCACATTTTGTATTTAAGATAAAAACAACATGTAAATATGTTCTACCCAGAACTCCTCAAGTAGCATGGTTTTAGTTTCACCTGGTTCAAATTTTGTAAAAATAAAAAAATCCCAAAAGAAAATCTATTAAGCTCCTCTTGCTAGCCGATTGTTGTTTGGTTAATCCAAAAAGTAATCAGCAGATCCGCCCCACACTGTTGATGCTAAGTTGAGCAGAAAGGGCTCAGCTGCTCACATGTTGATGCTACAGATGCATCCTTTGCTACAAATGATCACTAAACGAATGCTTTGTTATTGCATTTTAGGCAATACAATGTTTATTTTTCTTAAGAAAAAGGAACTGAAATCTTTGTTTATTTGCATATCTTAATTTATTAAGATATGCAGTATATAAAAAGAGCTTAAGTGGCTAATATGTCAGGCTATCGTCCTCTTTTAGTTTGAATATTTTTATTTGTTATAAATGACCAGAAACGTCCAAATTTGTCCTTCTTGTGAGCCAAGAAAATGTGCAGTGAGCTTCTTCTAGCTACCAGTGCAAAGCAACAAGTGGGGGAGGGGCGACTCTGTTATTTTCTACTTCATATTGCCACAGAGTTCAGTCAAGTTCGTTTTAAAAGCCTGTTAGGTTTGTTGTTGTGCAGACCAACAAACCTAACAGCAGTAAATAATAAATGCCTGTCATTTCTAGTTCCTTTACTGTAGCCAAAGTAACATTTCCTTTCTTTCCCTCCACAGTCTTCATCTGCAGCTTCATGGTGGCTGCTCCCATCTTCGGTTACCTGGGCGACCGCTTCAACAGAAAGGTCATCCTGAGCTGTGGCATTTTCTTCTGGTCTACTGTGACCCTGTTGAGCTCGTTCATCAGCAAAGAGGTACGGCGTAGCTCCCGCTCTCACGGAAACCGCCGGTCAGCGGCAGCCGGGAAGCCCCCTCCCCTTCCGCGCCCCCCCGCCGTCGCTCTGTCAGACGTCTTCCCTTGGACAGTAATAAGCTAATTAGTCTGTTGTGATTTGGATATGCTCGACATTAAGGCAAGCGAGATAAAATGACACGCTCGTTAAGTCAGACAGCAGCTTTTCCTTTGAAGACATTCTTTAAGTCTGCAGCCTTCCCTGGCTGTCCCACTCTCTCTATCTCACTGACTGCCAGCCAGTCAACTAATGAAGGGTCATCCGTCGGAGTTGTATCAATTACAGTCTTGTGGAAGATTAGGCCGTGCCGTTTCATTGCCCATAAATGTATGGATGGTCCAGCTAGGTAGGCCTGATGTTCACCCCAGATAGAATTTCTGCAGAAATGGATATGTGGCATTAAGGGCTGAGTTAGTTACGTTAACGCAGCGCGCGACACGTCTGCAAAGCAGCATTATGGAGTCCTGCAGCGTCGTGTCTCTGGTGAGTAAGCCGGCTCGCTGCCATAGCTCTTCATATTTGAGGACGGGAGTGACAGTGCAGAGATGACGGATGGTCTCAGGAGGCCACACTTTGATGGAAATCCTCCTCAGACTCATCCGCTTGGAGCTAAAATTGCAGGCTCTTGCCCGTTGAGGACGAACAACAGGAAAATAAGCCCTGACTGCTTGTGTCAAGGGTCTCTTCCCCTCTGACAGATGCCATGTATGATGCAGAGTGTGGACAAGCTTGTGCCAGTCAAATGAGACAAGACTGGTTACCTGTTACGTAACTGCACCAAGCCACTGAGGGATGGAATATACATCATGTAAGGAAATGTTAACGACCACTTATAACTGATTACTGTTATTACGCATTTAGGGGCTATTTTTTTCTGTTTGGATTTGCAGCAGATTTGTAGTCCGGATCTTATGTAACAGAAATCCACCAACGGCACACGGTTTTCTGCTCGAATGCAGTGGACTGCAATTAAAATGATCACTTTTCTGTAATTAGAAACACATCTGCCGCTTCACGCGCCTGACTTGCAGCGAAACACCTTGTTGTGCAGCAATCTGCACCTCTTTAATTTGCTCTGCAATTTTCTTCTTTCGTCATTAGAATCCAAGATTAGTTTCATTAACTCGCATTTCAAAGGATGTTAAATGAAATGTGAGACAATTTCTTAAGCAGTTGTGTTTCTTCTTTTATGGGAGTTGACAGCATTTTCCTCACTTAGATTTTATTGTTTAATAGCCTGCAGTTTGACTGCCAAAAACACTCTTGAGGCTCGTTGTAATTCAACCATTTGTGACTAAAATAGGTTTTAAGAAGTTTGTTTTCCCTTTCAGAATTGGCTACATATAAAAATGTGCTGATTAAACACAGATTGAGAGGTCAAATATAGGTGAATCGTTTGACGTGCCTCTATACAGAAGGCTGAATGGATAAGGGTGACGTAAGTGAACAGAGGTGCAACCTGCAGTAAATCCGGGCAGGTTGATACAGCAGGATGCAGATGGACAAAAAGGTAAAAAAACAACAAAAAAAAACCCAGAACATTTTTAGTTTTACAAGTTTTTTTTTGTTTTACTCTTCCCTATTTTTTTAAACCCAAATTTAATAATCTATACGCTATGATAGTGAGACTAAATGCAAGTGGAATGTATGCTAAGAAAACATATCAATATTATAGATGGGTTAATTGATTTTAAATAATTACAGCCAGTTATATTCTTCACCTATGACCTTTGAAAAATCATGGGTTGGCTATTCACGTTTATACTTCATGGGGTTAGCTGTAGCTTCACAAAGTGCTGCAGTTAAACTAACGAGAAGAAACTATTTGAAAAGTCAACTTGAATAAAATATTACAGGCCTGGTAATATGTTTGATTTTTTTTTTTTTATTCAATCAAAACCTTTGTATTTTTAAGTAGTCAAGTGACTGAGTCAGTTTTTCTAAAAGGGTTAGTAAAAGAAGATCTAAACATTTTTTTGTCAATGTCCACTAGTTTTATAAAGTCGTACTTCATCTGCCCTTCAAAAGAGAAATCCTAGTAAAAATAATAATTAAAAGAGGAATAAAATATTTATAAAAGTCAAAATAAAAACAAACACCAGAAAAAGATTCCAGTGACCATAGTGAACCTATTGCTTACCTGTTAAACCTTTGCAGTAGCTCAAACTAGCATGAATCTCATAGTAGCATTTAGCTCATTTTAGCATATTAGCATGTAGCTGATATTACTGTGTAGCTTTAAATTAGCTACATTGATATGAAGCTTATATTCTTATGTAGCTTATATTAGCATGTTAGCATGTAGTTCATATTGGCATTTAGCTTACATTACGATTTAGCTTGCATGTGACTGAAAATAGTTTCTAAAAATGGCTTGAAGTAGCTTTTACAAGCCTTTTTTAAGTATTTCTAGTCTTAAGTCCACTTTCACAGTTTCTAAGCTAAATTTTAGGGGTTTTTCGCAACAGTTCTTAGACCATTTCGGTGTTTGTATCCTTGCTATTTGGTCCAAATACCAATGTGACACACACACACAAAAGCAGCTGGTATTGAACTGCCAAAAAAATAAATATCTGCAGTTTTTAATACCTAATATGATCTGATGCCTTTGTCAATATCTTCAAAGGTTCAAGTGAACATGACAAACCTGTAAACATTTGTCCCAAAAGTATACAACTCATATTAGCAAGTAGCTTATTAGCATTTCTTTTCATTTAGCTTATTAGAATGTAGCTCAGTTTAAGTTTGTAAAATAACTATAATAAAAAATTGTTGGGTTTTTTTCAAAACTTTTCTTTCATATCTTTGAAGTCAGTCTTTGTTGTGAAGTCACTTTCACAATTTCCAAGCCAAATATCTGTGGCGTTTTCTGGCATCTATCGGAGCTCTTTGGTGTGCAACTAGCATTTTTGGTCCAAACCTCGATGATATGGTGTGGCTGCAACCACACACAAAAGCTGCCATCATGATTCCACTAAACACCGGGCCACTAAAGGAAGAAAATAGATCGTGACTGAATCTTTTTAAGCAGCCAGACACAGATGTAGCAGTGAGAGCTAAGTGGGGTATTTCTCATAATCACTCAAATTCAGTAATACAAACCCGACTGGTGTAAAAATTGCCTTGAAAACCTGTGCACATTTATCATTGACAACAATACACTCGACTGCAACAGCAGAGGGGTTTTACGGCCTGTAGAGGGAAATCTCTTGAGTGTCGTTTTACAAGAGGGTGTGTACAGTGTAGCCACTTGAGAATGTTTGCCGTCTCTTTGTAAGTGACCTCATGACCCCGTGTCCCGGGCTTCAACCAGCACAAAAGCCTGAGGTGTCAGCAGGGAACTCGGGTCAGCTCTGAGGATTCTTATTCCGCTGCCACGTTTATCCCTCATCACATAGCGGCCGCCTAGTGTCACAACAAGTGTCTACAGAGGACGTACAAGTGCATTGTATTAAATTTGAGAGCCGTGGAAGATTAATCAGACAGTTTTTAATGGACACAAGGCGCTGTAATAACAGTGTCACAAACCGTGTTCCCGTCCAACCAGTCCAAGATATGTTTTATTACCAGTGTGTGAGGCTTACGTCAGTTCACGGTGTGCGTGTGTGTGCGTGTGTGGGGACTGAGTTGAAGGGGGGAAGAGATTTCTTCTCAGCTTTGCAGGCAGACATGGAAACCTACATTCTGTGAATAGTGGTTGCTATGGAAACAGTTGACAATCTAGCTACCTACGCAGGTTCCTATGAATAAGAAGCTTTTAAAACTCTTCACCTCTTTTTCCACTTTGTGACACCCGATTACAGATAATGTGTCACTGTTAGCCACTGAATGAAATTATATTTTAATGTTATCATTAATGTGTCGAATGAGTCCTTGTGTATTATTCTGCATTTTCACAATTTAAAATAAATAAATAAACAAAAAATCTGCAGTCAGGCTAATCAATGTTTTAAACTGAACCAGTACTGGTGTGGAGGGAGAACCCAAAGCATCACAAGAAGAGAGTTATTGAATAAATTTATTCTGTTCAGTCTGTCTCAGAAAAGTTCCATGTCTACTTTGTACTTATTTACACTTAATTTGTACTATTTAGGAGATTTAATGTTGTAACTAAAACACTAAAAAACAAACATTTATGGTTTAAGTTACAGTACATAAACAAAAAGGAGTAAAAGCTTTTAGTCATAAAGAATTTGCATAGGAAGAAAGCGTGGAGGTGGAAAACATCCTAAATAAGATGAAAAATGTGTTTTGTTTGACGTTGTGTTCAAAGAGACAGATTACCTGCTGTGCTCCACAGAGCTTATTGATTGATTTTTTTTTCTTTCTGCTTCTTTTCCTTCTCTGTTTTCTCTGCAGCACTACTGGCTATTTGTGCTCTCCAGAGGACTGGTGGGCATCGGCGAGTCCAGCTACTCCGCCATCTCTTCCACCATCATAGGAGACATGTACACCAGCAACAGCCGCACCATGATGCTCTCAGTCTTCTACCTGGCCATCCCGCTGGGATCGTAAGTGCATCACGGCGAATTGGTACATGATGAGACCCATCAATCCAAGTCAGAAAGTTCTCACAGAGAGTCAACATTAAAAAAAAGAAAAACACCAAAAATAAGAATTTTACAGGACATTCTCCCATGAAAATGTTGCTTAATCCAGAGTTTTCAACCTACTTTAGCCTCAAAATGCCTACATGTAAGTCAATGGGTTCATTGGACACTGGTGTTATCTTGTTAGCTGTACACCTTTTTCTTACACTCAATTTTCCATTAAAATTATTGGATTAAGCACTCAACTACATGGTGATATTTTAAAATTTGTGAGATGCACATATTGCAATGGAGTCAATATACTGCAAAAACTCTAAATTGTAGGCCTGAACTTGTAATTATTTAATCAGATATTCATGGTTTCCCCCAGAAAACTTGCTAAGCCCGGTGGTTGGGGCGCTCAGCAGTCATTCATCCAACTGCTGTCGAGTTTTTGAGTTAAAAAATGTTTAAAGTTGACAGGAAATTTGAAAATATCACTTGTGTGATTAATACCTGAATGCCAACTGTAAAATCTTTGAAAAATGCCAACATTTTAAAAAGACTTTAAAAAATAAGCAATGGCTAGCCTGGAAGGGGCTCAAGTAAAGCCTGATGGCCCGCCAGGCTGATAATACACTGGGGGAAACCCTGGCTATTCTAAATCTAATCCTGGCTGTTAGCTGTGTAATGCTCCAGTAGGAAAAGCTTCTGTTTAGGCTATTTTTTAAATATTTGTTTAGTTTTTTTAGGTGTAATGTGAAGGTGTGGGAGTTTGACGCATTAATAAGCACAAATCCAAAGCTTTTTTCAGAAAAAGAAATTAAGCCAAATTATGAAATACATTTGTGGTGCTGGATCATGGGAGTCAGTTAAGTCTCTCAGTGCACAACAACAAGAGTCTGAGCTGCAACATGCAGGTTGTTTACCGTCTTCTGCACTCACAATCCTTTGCTAGGCAGGACAGACGTGCTGCAGTTTCTCTAGCATCATAAACATCCTCAACGTGATAAATTCTGTAATTACATAACCTGTCACTTTAGATTATTTCCAGTTAAAACGTGGAGGTAAGCTGTTACATAACTAATTTCCTTCACTGCAAACATCAGTTCTTAAACTCCTATAGGAGACAATGAGACAGGAAAGACAACTGCCCTCCAAGTGGCCCCCTAAATATCCTGGTCGCTGTAAACTGCCCAGCGGCACGAACAATAGAAGGTTAAAGATTTGGCTTCAGAAATGAGGCGTCGAACCTCCCATCCAGTCTCCCACTTGTTTGTTTTAACTGAAGTGCTCTGACTATTTCCAGGAAATGACCCGTGGAATCAGATCAGATTCAAAAGAAATTGACCTTACCGCCGTTTTCCTTGTGTTTCTTTGAATCTTGGCTCCCCTGACTGATACTTGTGTGCCATGTCAGCGATCATTGGGAGTGTGATTTTATTATTTATTACCGTAATTTTTTTTTTTCGAGGCTCGAGTTTTATCGACGGTGTTGAACTTTCCAAACATGCACTCTGAGTTGATTCTGATAAGATGGGCTGTTAGTCACTCACTGGAAATACTGCATGTTGCCTGGATAAAGTTTATACTGCTCTGTTATTTTTGGTGGACTAACCTTGGAAACACAAGCACAAACAGCTTCAGTGTTTTCCTTTGAGCGTGTGCAAATCCGGTTAAGGATGATCTGCGGCTATTATTGATAAGAAAGCCCTGCTGAGGTCTTGGCTACTATTAATCATTAATCTGTTGCCATGTTGTTGCAGGAAGACACAGTATCTCCCACTCAGAGGCATCGCACCTGCAATAAAATAGGGTTAAAGAATGCATATTAATCAGCCGGACAGGTTTTAGTGAAGTTTAACCAAACACTATTTTTTTTTTAAATGCTGTGGAACTCCATCTTCAGGGTCACTGGGTTTCCATGACAACTGATATATGCGATCTAGAGCCAGCAGGCTGTTGAGAAAACCCACCCACAAATAACAAACAAAAACATTTGTAAATGGGGTAGATTAACTCTACTGGGAATTAAACAAGTAAGATTGAGATTATATGCAGCAATCTCTCTAGATCTGGATGGCATTGAGCGAAGGATAAACGTAGAGGACCAGCACCTCATTCCTACTGTTAGGCATGATAGAGGATCTGTGATGCTGTGGGCCTGGGTTCCTTCCAAAAACCCTAGGAAGCCAGTTCTTGCCATCATTTGCTCTTTACAATACTAGACTATGTTACACCAGAGAAAAAAAAAAAAGAGGCATTAATCTGTCTTCTTATAAGATAAAGCCCTGAAACACGAAGTTGAATCAACCTAGACCAGCATCAATTTATGATGATTTCAGCCCCAGACTTAATTACAAAATATTTTTAAGTATAGCAGGATACTATACTAACAAAACAAATTTATTTTAAAAGACCCTAACATGGACAGAGGTGGGTAGAGTACCCAAAAATTACACTCATGTAAGAGTAGAACTACTTCAACATATTTTGACTCAAGTAACAGTAATTTCTTGAGTAAGAAATTACTCAAGAGTGAAATGAGTAGGAAGACTACTGAAGTACTGAGGAACTGATAAAAAAAAAGAATCTTAATATTTAAAAATTACGTCATCAGAAGGACAAAAATATTGAGATATGTGGAAATTCTGCTATTTTTAATACCAAAATGAAAATAATTACAAAATACCTGCTTGTGTGCATTTGTGGTCTTCATTCAGTAAAGTTACTCACAGTGGGTAGGGTATCCAGAAAGTTTACTTAAAAGTACCAGTACGTCATATTAGAATTCCCCAAGTAAAAGCAAAAGGTACAGCAAATACTCCTAAAATTACTCAAATTACTCATGTAACTGCAGCCGTGCAAATGTAACTAGTTACTACCAAACTCTGAAGGAGGAATGCCAATAAATGTGTTCTACTCTGTAATAAGAACCAAAATAATGTCTGTATGTGGTCAGAAAATCTTAAAGTTGAATTCTGTAGTTCAGATTCAGTTTTGCACCTGCAATTTCTGGTTACATCCCCTGATCACACAGCCACAAACAGACCAACTACTAGGCCTTTGATTACTGTGTTAAGATCAATCCCACGTCATATCCTGCAACTTTAGCCAGAGAACAGACAGGAAGAGAGCAGCGTAGGCGTATGCTTAAGTGATGGTAATGACGGACTCAGGTCAACTCATTGCTCTTTGTAGATAATTGCGTTAAGTGGAGTGGGCTTTTGTTGCTAATGTGCAATGTTTGTGTCTCCCTTCCCTCCCCCTCTGCAGCGGCTTGGGTTACATCCTGGGCTCCGGTGCCAAGGACGCCGCTGAGGACTGGCACTGGGCATTAAGGGTAAGTTTATCGTCATCTTCATCATCAGCCTCCAGGGGCGGACAAAAAAAAAAAAAACATGTCCACAAATATAGATGAAGGGTTTCTGATTGGGTGCGGATCTAGGGTCAGCGGGGACAGAAACACCAGGGGTTATTTCTGGATTCAGAGACTTTACTGGGAAAATGACACAACACAAAGTTAGAGGCCGAACAACCGTCACAATCATTAGTGTCACTTCCCCCTCTTGCAGAAGCACTTCCAAAGATTTTACCATCAAATGTGTTGAGCATATTCAGTTGAGTTCAAAACTAAAATGAGGCGTTGAAATTTGCCAACATGTTTAACGTCAGTGGTTTGTTTGTTTCGTGTGTTAATTTGGTGTGAATGAGTATTTAAGGGTAAGACAGTGTTGTATAATCAAACATGAATAAAGCACAAAGCATTGTCAGCGATACTAATGCAGTTTGTGCTCATGTCTTCAATTGCGTTTATATTTCCAACTTAAAAAATTACATATTAGGCTCTAGTATGAGCCATTCATGCCTATATTCATATTCATTCGCCTGCTTTCACACTACAATTTTTGCTGCTACATTTTAAGTAATGAGCCATATCTAACATAATATATATAATTTCATATAATTTAGATTGCTAGCTATATTTAATTATAAAAGTGTGATTTTTTTTGTGGCTCTAAGCTGTATCTTCCACAGTAAAATTAGATAAAGCAGCTTCAGCCAGTCCGATCCAAAAGTGGAGTCATAACCAAGTCTAATAACATCAAGTTAGATGGACCCATATTAAAAGACACTTCCTACAAACCTAAAGTGATTAATAAGAAATTGAGAAATGGATATAATAGTCTTTTACTCTTCTGGGTTAGCACATTTTTCAAAAGTGAGATTATTTTTTTTTTAGCTTAACCTCACATTTTTTATAAAGTGCTTGGTTGCAAAATGCCTCAAACGTGCATTAAAGTGAAAACCTTTCAATTAAAAGGTGATACTCTTGCCTAAACTGAATGAATTCTCGTGACTAGTGTTAAATTAGGAGCATACATCACTGCCATAGAATCCACAGAGTGCATGAAACAACTTCAGATGCTTCGGATGCTTGCATCCGAAGTGCTCTATAAGGAATAGCAGCCATAATGGAAAAGACCAATGAAAGGTCCAACGGGACTCCACAGGAACCGTTGACTTCAGCGTCGGCTTTTAAAATCGTTAAAACAAATTATGACCTTGTTTCCTTGGGAACGGACCAACGTTTAAAGGAAGGCATTAACGTTCTCAGAACGTTGGATGCGGGAAAGCGATCCTGGACGTGACGACTTAGGGGACGGGAAATTCCATTTGTTTTTGTCTTTGTAAGACATAAAAAAAAATAACAAACATTGGAGTGGGTAATGGAGAGGGAAATTTGTTCCAAAGCGGTCACAATGACATTCCAATACAACGATCTCAAAGCCGATTAATCAGCGGCGTGGCATGCAGAGGAAGACAAATACCGAGACATGAAACGTTTTCTGTGTGGCCATATCCTGTTTAAACAAAGATTTAAAAAAAAGAAAAGGTAGCAGCACTTCCTTTTGTTTTTGTCCGGTGTGTTCCAGCTACCTTCCTGAAAAAGTCAATGGAGTGAAATGGCAACAACAAAAAAATATCGTCTGCTAATTTGTGTGATTGCCCTACGTCAAACAGGAAGTGCCTAATGGGTCTTGTGGGACTGCAGGTCAAAGGTCACAGACTTCTGGTGTCTCACTGATTAACTGTGATGGCAAAAATAACAAAACACTTTTATTTTATTTAATAGGCCAACTGAAAGTAGTTCATCATATTGAAGTAGAAGGAAGACAACTGATGTATTGAAATAGCTAAAAGTAAAGAAAGCATTCATGTTCATTTAGCTAAATACTTTGTAGAAACACTTATTTGCTGCTATCGGAGCTTCTTCTTCTTCTTAACCAAGTTTCTGTCTGTTGTTTCAACACAGCAATTTGCATGTAGGTCAAAAAGATTAATTTTAGCATCGTCTGACCAGAGCTGCTACACTGAAACAAAAAGCAACCCAACTTAAATATACTGAAATAATATATTAATTCATCAAAAGGAATCAAACTGAGTTAATTCAAGTTTCTTTATGAAGTTTTCAAGTTAAACAAATGTAAATAAAGTAAGTTGGACAAACTTCACTCAATTATTTGTGACTAAATAAGACATTTCTTTTAAGTTGTAGCTGTATTCTCTTTCAGCGCAGCACAGCTGCGTCCTATACATAGCCTCAAACACGATTTTATTATTGATTTCTTGCAGCGATGGGTCTCCTTCTCCCACTCATAAAAATTGTGATTTCAGCCTGACAAAAAAAGGGAAAAAATGCAAAAAAAACCCTTCAATATTTCACTTTGGGAAGATTAGATTCAGTAAACACTTTATTTTAAAAGCACATCAACAAATTCTAACAAACTAAAGTTGCAACGTAGCTTAATCCTCACATGTACACATTTCTTTATTGTATGGTAACAGCACCTATAAAAATATAACAGCCTTTAATGAGCCGCTGAATAGTTGAGATTAATTTCCCCCGACACATACTGCCTTCACTTTTGTTGGTAGCTGGGATTACTCAAACAAATCCCGTCTCACACATCCCGTCCCGGCTTCTCGTCTTTGTATCTCCCAGACACAGACCGACTCAGGTGCAAACCTGCAATCACACGAGCCAGAAAGCATGGCAGTAAAGATCACAGCAGATGGGCACCTGCAAGAGTCACTCCTGCTTACAAAGCAGCTTTCAAAGCCAAAAAGCTCATTTAGTCTCCTGTATACAACCCACGCCTACACACGCACGCACACACACCGCGTACCAGTAGAGTGAGCAAAGGGAATGCTCTTAGTTTCACAGGGCTTGTATAAGATGTGAGGCGTATCGGCAAACAGCAGCCACGCATTCAGAGCGCAGACACACACACTTCTTTGTCCTGCATCACATGGTTTAACAACCCCACAAAACGGCTCCCGGCGCCGTATGTTAGCATGATCACAGCCCACACAGGGTCTCTCTGTGAACCGCGCTGACCGATTGATTTCTCGTCTCATCAGGTGTCCCCGTTCCTGGGCATCACCGTGGGCGCTCTGATCCTGCTCTTTGTGCCTGACCCAAAGAGAGGCAGCGCGGATCACATGGAAGGACACATCCCGCACTCCCAATCGTGGATCAGTGACATGAAGGCCCTCGCCAAGAAGTAAGGCTTTGCACCGTCATGCACCGGGGTTTCGGTTGCTTACTCAGATTCTCCTCTTCGGTTTTGGTTAGATGTTTTGGATGGAGGAGCCGGTTGATCAACGATTGTCGTGATAGCAGATTAGCACCAATTAGAGATTTTTGTGACCGATTTCCGATTTCGTAAAGCTGCGACATTGAATTGAGCTGATTCCAAAATTAACAAGGATTTCAATATTATTTTTAAATAAGATGAAGTTATTACAAAGTTGAAATTTAAAGCTTTACGTAGTATTTTAGCGATTCTGGTGTTATCTGAGCTTTAGGATGCTAATCAGCTGCTCCCAATTGTAAAAACAATACCTTGTTGCCACAGTTACGCATCATCACAACTGTCTAGGAGTAAAACAAAGCATGAGCAAAAATCCTTGCTGAACAGCATCCTTGTTGTACTTCTTCTTTCCGGTACTGAAAATAGTCTTCTTTTCTTTGTAACAACTTCCACACCAAAGAGTGTTGTAGTTAGCATAACCAGGTGGAGCTTATTTATGGTGCGTTCACTGATCGAAAAATAAATAAACTGTTTCTGTCGCCAACCTCCCAACAGGGCAGTTCAAATGTAAAAATTATTACCAGGTTGCTAGTCTATATATCATCACATCTGTTTTTAATGTGAGTCCAGAACAAAACAATAAGTGTGTCGTTTTTCATAAAACAGCTTTCCAGAAATATCAAAATGTCTGCATAATGTGTGGAGAACTGTCGCGAAGCAGTGGCTTCGTGCATACAAGTCATATTTGCTTTAATATGTGAATATCTGGATCAATGTAACCATGGTGATTTGTTGGAACGTCACAGGTGCACACATTAGTCTCTACTAGAAAATTAAACATATTATTTTGAGATCCAGTTGAGATTAAAGATTGTCTTAGGGTAACAATCAACTTGTAGATCCAGATATTTCCCTAGAGCTGCATCATAAGGATGTTGGCCAAATATTATTGGAGCGATAAGGAAGCCTGGTACTGTATAAAGTGTAACAGGAGCTTAGTTTATTTTGTTTTCGTCTGCCCTGACCGTCACTCACCTGTGTGATCTTTGTGTTTTCCTCTCCGCCAGCCGGAGCTACGTGTTCTCGTCCTTGGCGACAGCAGCCGTGTCCTTTGCCACGGGCGCGTTTTCAATGTTGATTCCCATCTACCTGCACCGAGCGCAGGTGGTGCAGAAGGAAGTCGAAGCCTGCACAAAAAAAGTTTGCAGCAGCAGAGACAGGTGAGAAGTCGGTGGAGAGGCTTCTGTTTGACTCCTGCTATGAGTAAAATACTTATAGGTATAATATGCCATTTGAATTATAGAATCTACCTTTAGGGATGAAATGATTAGTGGGATTATTCCTGATGAAGATAATTGAGATGATCGTCAACTTGTTTGATAAATTGGTTAATTGTTAATTGGAGACTCAGACAGAAAATAAAACATAATCAGAGTAGTAATTAAGCAAAAACTGTACAAAAATATAGGCATTTTGCATTTAAGATAAAAGATTTACTTTTTCTGTAAATATGTTCTACTCAGAATTCCTCAAGTGACAAAGCTTCATCTTTGCTATCTGGTTATTAATTGGTCGATCAAAAAACTAATCACCAGATCGGCCCTACACTGTAGTGATAAAACGTCGAACAGAAAGGACAGAGCTCTTCACGTGTTGATGTTAGAAGTATTTTTTGAGCTGCAGATGCATATTTTGCTACAAATAATCGAGAGATTGCTTAAGGAATGCTGCGTTGTTGCATTTTAGACAATACAATGTTTATTTTCTTATTTACAACAGGAATCGAATTACCTGTTTATTTGCATCTTTTAAATGCTTTCTAATTTTGCATAAAAAAGGCTTAAATTAAAAATCTACAGAATGTGTCAAGTGTTTTTGTGCGATTAGCACAGAGAACAGTCGATTACTGAAACAATCTTTAGCTGCAGCCCCATCTACCCTAACACTTGGTCTGTTTTGTCTGGGCAGCTTAAACGCATTAAGGCTTGCATTGCATCCTAACCTTACTCATGGCTGTTTCCTGCAGCCTCATCTTTGGGGCCATCACATGCGTGACGGGGCTGCTGGGCTTGGTCATCGGAGCCGCCGCCACGCGCTTCTTTCGGCGTAAGACGGAGCGGGCCGACCCCCTGGTGTGCGCCATCAGCATGCTGGGCTCTGCCATCTTCATCTGCCTCATCTTTGTCGTGGCCAAGAACAGCATCGTTGGAGCTTATGTAAGTTTATCTCTCTTGTTTACTCTGACAGAAACTGCGTCCCCCCCCGCCCCCTCACACAGAGTGATACGTGAGTCGCGGTGTTTAACCTCAGGGGCAGAACGCTGAAAGTGACAGTTCTGTGAGCAGCCTAGCAGGTGAAGACCTTGTAAAAGCTCACTGAGGTGGGGTTGATGTTTGAATAAAGTTGTAAGAGGACACCAAGAGTGACACCAGTTCTTCTCAGGCCCCCGGGGCAGTGAGCCGCTCTGTGTAATGAGTGGCGTCAGTCGCAAGTCAGCTTTAGAGTGATCTCGGCTCGCTGCTGCAGTTAGCTGCGGCTAATCTAATGAACACATCAGCATGGCATTCTCGGTGTAACAGCCTCGTGAAGCAGGAAAGGGTGCCACTTCACAATCACGACTTCGGAATAATCCAGTCTGGACTTAGCGAGCACACATTATTTTGTTCTTATCACTTACAAAGGAGTAGGAAATTACCCTCAAGGTGCTGGTCGGTATTATAGCTGCATATCTGGATAATATTTTCCCATGCCTGTCAGAGAACGCAGCAAACAGACTTCCTAAATGACAGGCTGTGGCCGACCTTAGAAAGTCTAGCCGCTCATTGTTCCCTACAACTGGATTTGTTCAACAGCTTTTTTTTTTTTTTCTAGGTGCCCTCACAGTGCCCGTGAGAATGAGTATTATATTAATTTGGGGATTTTAAAGACAGAACATTTCATTTTCTAGGAATAAGTCATGGTGTAACAAACAACTTTAAGGATTTCAAAAACAAAACTTAGGCACACTAGCTTAAATTTATTGTGGCTTTTTGAAATTTTATATACTGCCCCAATACTATGCATATACTCTGACAACTATATGGACGAACTTCCCCATATGTTTCCAGTTTTTTTATATTTGAGTTGGTAGAGTTTATTTAAATGCATTTTGTGTAACATAGACCTTGCTTTAGAGCAGGGGTGGGCAATCCTGGTCCTCGAGGGCCGGTGTCCTGCAACTCTTAGACGTCTCCCTGATCCAACACACTTGAATCCAACAGCTGAATCACCTCCTAAGTGCAGTCAAGTTCTCCAGAGTCCTGCTAATGACCTCATTATTTGACTCAGGTGTGTTGAAGTAGAGATGCATCTAAAAGTTGCAGGAGACCGGCCCTCGAGGACCAGGATTGCCCACCCCTGCTTTAGAGCATATTCCATTATTTTCTTTATAGTATTGAAGTTTGAGACACTCCACACGAACAAGAATATGTTCAGAGAAGTCAATACCAGACTACCTAAGAATGCTGTAGCAGCTGTCCAGTATGGTGGTGGCACCATCATGCTGTGGGACTACTGCATACAGCTGAGTGTTCCAACAGGACACGGATCCCAAACACATCAAAACTAGCTTTGGAATGAGGCCAGCATGAAGCTTTGGAAACATCTCCGACCTCAGTCCTATGCTCCAAAACCAAATCTATATTCTGAATCCAATCAATTCACATAAACTTTAAACCCATTCAGACAACTGCAACCATTGGAACCACTATATGTGATGGTTGAAATGATAACGGGAAAGTTGAAAGCTGTCAGCAGTGCTGCAATGATATGCTGCTTGCCTGCATGCATTTGTAAAATATGCTTCGGAAAAGATACGGCAGTCATCTTGCAACTTCTAATTTAGTTTCCAAATATTAAATAACGGCTGAAATGAATAATAATTGGGATTTAATGAAGTAAGATTTTTATGAACTCCCATTGGGTCAAAGGTGCACATTTATCAGGTGTTTGACAGCAGCATGACTCAGCCAATTAGAGTCCAGCTACGGCCACGCGTCTGTCCAGCTCAATTTTATACACACTCTGCGTTGCAGAAATAGGCCCCAGCTCATCCTAACGGACAGGAATAGAAATCAGGTGCAGCAAAGGGGCAATATTCGGCTAATCATGTCCGGATCGTTTAGCTCTGAAATAACGTTGCGCCTCGATTAGGATAAACAGCTCGCAACATGCGACTTCACCTCCAGCGCCGGTGCTCTGCTGTGCCGTGTTAAATCACCGCTGCGGTTGTGAGTGAGCGAGTCGGGTTTCATTGCTGACAGATGCGTCGTGTTATGAAGCGTGACACGGCTGGAACCGACGGCCCGCCGAACCCCTCGCAGCTGTCGACGAGACGAGACTTGGCTCCTCTCGTTCAGGAGGCAACGTGTCTCAGTGCCTCAGTGCGGACCCGGCTGACATCACCAGAACCCTGCCGGAGCTCTCTGTGCTGTACTGCAGGTCTGGCGGGATCAAGGGAGAGAGGGGCTTATACCCCAGCAGGAAACACACGTCAGTCGGCCGGTTCAGATGAAACCAGGCAGTACAGATACACGAGATTCCACCGCCACCAAATCCCTCCAGGTGTGTTTATGATCCAAGCGGTCAAGAACCAACTAGCTGCACGTCCAGCAATGCAGTCCGAGGCCATTTGAAGAGTAAACAACTCGCTCTGTCTATTCCGAAGGGACGTAATTTGAAATCGCAGCACCAGAGTGTTTCCCGCATTGAATATCTGTGACGAAAATAAACAATTGTTGTCATCCCGAGCTGGTTGTCAGACTGTGGGGTGCAGCTCAGTGGAAGCCCGCATGTCAACATAATCTATGGGGCCGCGCTATAATAACATGTTTTCGAACCGCTTTTAACCAAAGCAGTTCTTAAAGCAGCGATAGAAATATCCTCCAGCTCTTCCCTGGTTTTACATGTCATGTCAGCGGAAAGTGGCGGCTCTCGGAGTGAAATCTCTTATGTCTTTGTTTAGGTTTGCATCTTCATCGGAGAGACGCTGCTTTTCGTGAACTGGGCTTTGACAGCAGACATTTTAATGGTAAGTGGAACAATTCTTTGAGTGGAGAAACTGACAACTGAGCCATAAAGGCTGAACTCTGACCTTAATAGTTTGAGATACAAAAGTATTCATACGCCTTGATTTTTTTATTTTTTTTTACATTCAGTCCCACTGAACCACAAACTTAAATTCTGTTCGGGTTTTATTCAGCCAACAAGAAGCTGCTCTTAACTTTAAAGTAGGAGTAAAAAACATGTGAATGGATGCGTTTGATTTAACTTTTTGGCTTAATTTGATCAAATTTAGCTTTCACCCAACACTCCGTGGTCATAGTGAAACATGGTGATGGCAGCATTATAATTCTTGCTTCTCTTTGGTGGGGAGGCTGGTTGAAATTTATGGAAGTACGAGTGTAGCTAAATGCAGCACACCGCTGGAAGAAAAACTGGCCTTTTTAGAGCTTTATTAGTGATGAAGTTTGAAAACTATTATCATTATCCTTTTATCTTTTTACTCATGTAGTGTTTCTCATTTGTCATTGTCCTAAAAACCCGATTAAAGTCATTAAAGTTTCATTCCGGTGGCGTAAAAAATTCCGGAAAATCCTTTGGTGTGAATTGTTTAACGACAATTGTACGTGTTTGGGTTTGTAAAATAAATTAAAAAAATAAGAGTTTCAGTAAGCCAAACAAATTTTTTATTTTTAATTAGTTCGCTGTCTGCATTGAGTGTGCAAGTAAACAGGCCGTTTCTGACAGCTTTATCTGAACCTACCAGGTGGTGTGACCTCCTTCTTCACCTTGACCTTATTTCCCTCTTCCCGTCTCTCTGCAGTTTGTTATTATTCCCACACGGAGAGCTACAGCAGTCGCCTTTCAGAGCTTCACCTCTCATCTCCTGGGTGACGCAGGAAGTCCATACCTGATAGGCAAGGTAAGACCCTCGCCCATCCTCCTTCTCCCCAAGCTGTGGCTGTGTGTTTAAAACGCACGCCAGGTGACAAATATGGAGCGCGCCACTTCAGCACGTAAACAAGCACATTTACACACCATCTCAGCTCTGGCTTTAACTAGGCCAGCGCAAAGTGTTCCACAGGAGGGGCTTTTAGCGCAGGTCCCAGGAGAACCGGTGAACAGGATTGTGATTTTTGCCGCTGCTCTCCAGGCAATCAGTGGCATTTTCTAGCAAGTCTCACAGCTCCCCCGGAGACGCCAGAGTTGCCGTATTTGATCGGTCACCAGATGAGAGAGTAGTCCTTACCGGGCCTCTCAAGGTCACCTGTTTCCCCCGCCCCAACCTAACGCTCCCCACCTTTCAGACCGAGCGCGTACGCCCCCCAAAAGAACAGCATTCAGGAAGCCGGAGTGAAAGTGCTGCTCGGCGTTCAATGGAGTGTGAAACGGGATTCACATCAGACTGTCAAAACACATTCGTCTTATTTTAAAGTGAAAATGAACATTTCTAAAGTTAAATAGCAACTCCACTGAGCCCCTTTTCCCCTGCATTCTGATGCGGTGCTGGAATGGTAACAAAGGCAGGAAGAAGCGTATTCTCCGGCACGCCGCATCACGTGTCACACTCTATCCACGCATTTGACGTTTCAAATCGGCTTTTTTCTTCTTTTTTTTGTGCATGTGGGGCTGTAAATTGTATCAGGAGAATAGAGCACTTTGTGGTTATGTGTTTCATCACTCAGAGGCTGGATCACAGTCTCAGTTCCATCAACAAAAGCGGCGGATGTCTCTGATTAAGAGAATCAAACTCATTCAGGATAATCTGTCAGGACCTGACAGGCTGGCGACAGGCGCAGCTGTCTGCTGAGCTGCTGCTGTTCCTGTTCCTTCTCGCCTGAATGAAAATCTGAAACTAGCGTCAGAGGCAGGTGAAAGGAGCGAGAGCAAGAAGCGCTCCTCAAAAGAGGGATCAGATGCAGCGTTGCCCTGAAATAAATAACTGTATTGTTTCTGCACTTACTGCTTACACAGAAGAATTTACTTTGGTCTGATCTTAACTTCCTCTCTCTGCCATGTTTCAAACTCAGTGTAAATAAGAAAAAAAACAATGTAGAAGTAAAGAGAAACCTTTTGAATAACATTATTTCGCATCATGATTCTCAACTTTCTCAAACTGAAGTATTTTCACACTTTTCTTTTTTAAAGCTTTCAAAAGTTACCCCACAGAAAGTGAAGGTGACATTTTTTGTCCTTTTCCACTCAATTAAACTGAGTTGCCCAGAATATCCTGAGGTGAAAGCAAGACTTTCAGCTCCAGTTTATGCATTACGTTAACTAATGGAGCTTGTGCTGATAGGAAAGTGAGAGTACGCCAATGTGCTAATATACAATGCCTTACAAAAGTATTCGGACCCTTTAACCTTAAACATACAAGCATATTTTAAAGGTTTTCTGGCATTTTAAAAATCAGATAATATGTATGTTCTTACTCTCAAATGTGTAAAATGAATCTATAAATCTGAGTTTGGCAGAAACTCACTCCTCCATGGCCACATTAATTTCTCTACGTTGGCCCAAACACTTTGTGGGACAGATTGGATGAAGAGCATTTTGTAGCACCAATTTTCACTTCTTGCCACAGATTCCAAATGAAATTCAGTCTGTACTTTGACTAGGACACGGCAACAAATAAAAATGTTTTGATCTCAACCATTCCGCTATAGTTCGGACTCTATGTTTAGGGGTATTATTCACCCGGAAGGTGAGCCCAACCAATTCTGCAGCCTTTTACGAACTCTAACCGGTTTTGTTCTGGGATATTTAGTATTTAGTTCCATCCAACATCCCAACAATACCGACCTGCCTCCTAAACTGATGCAAAGTGTTAATTTTACACCACATACACAGTTTTGCATGTGTCCCAAAAGTCCACTAATTAGGTGACTTATGAAGGCAGAGGGGCCTGAATTCATGCTAATCTTTTTAGATTTGTATTTGAAAAAATGAAAAGCAGGCATCCTTTTCCTTTCACGCACTGATTTGTGTTGATCCATCATATTAAATACCCCAAAAATACATTATTTCTTGTTGTAACCTAAAAACATATAGAAAGGTTTGAACAAAATGAAGTCTTAGACAAAGCACAATTTAATAGCACTCTTATTACTGACATCCATCTTTTTCATGAGTCAGATTAATGCCATTCTGGATTACTCCCACATTGCCCCACGGTTCTTCAGTCCCCCCGGATCCACTCCACTCCACGCCGTAGTTCTCTCCTGATGAGTGACATTCTGAGCGCCCGGAGGTTTCGCGCGTCCTCCGCAAAAGCCCGACTGACGAAGCTCGGAACGCTCGGAGTGCGTCAGTGTCCTGAGCTGAGGTTTAGCACACGAGTGTGATGGACCAGTCGTGACGCACACCAAGTGGGGGCAGATATGCAGTCGCCCATGGATATTGGCTGGGGCGACTGTGAATTGGCAAAAAGAGATGGAATAGCAGGAAAAAGCAAGTGGTTATTGCCAAGCAACCACAGGAGAAAGATAGGGAATGACTCAGTTATTTTGGTTCACACTGAGGTTTTGGGCTTGAGCACCAAGCAGACCTGAAGACGAAGCACTGAGGTCAACAATCCGGATCCGGTGTGACAGAGCTGCTTTTTAGTGGTCATGCCTCAGGAAAATTACCACCTTTTTTGAAAAGCTGCTTTAGAATATTTGAAATTCCCAGAAATTTGAGTCAAGACTCATTTTCATCAGAGAGTATCAGACTGATGTCAGTCAAGAATCCTCCTGATAAACACAACCCAGGCTCCTCCTCTGCCGGTAAAGAAGGACCGTACCACGTAGTTGGTAGCAAAGGAATGCCAGAAACAATCTCTCCATAATCATCCAAGAAATGCCTTCTGGCAGGATAATTAGACCGGCAGCAGTTCTCTGCTTATTTTTAGATTTGCTGCTCTGTGCAAGTCGCAGAGAATTTAGTGTTCTTGATGAAATGGGCCCTTCACTGGCCACACACAAACCCCTACACGCCCACACACACACACACACACACACTGCTGCCACCTGGGTTTTTAATGGTTCTTTCCCAATGCACGTACTCCCCTCGCACAGATTCACCTCCTTCAATATCCTCCTTTTATAAAGACAGCTTTTTTCTGCAGTGAATGTCAGTCTGCAGAAGCTAACATGAAATCAGTGTGGCAGAGCCACTGCTACACTTTGACTCACTCACTAGCAGAGTCCTGCTGTTCGCCTCCCTCTGACCCCTCCACACACATCTAGCTCAGCGTAGTAGCCTCCGTCGCCATGTGATTGTCAGTGGGACCGCCTTATGGGTGAAACAGAGAGACATAACAGGTCACTTAACACCCACTTTTCTTCAGCTGTTGTTCCCCTTCAGCTGTTGTTCCCCTACACATGACACACTGAATTCTAAGATAAGCCGTTAGCTGTCAAACCCTGCCTTGAATTGGAGAAAAAGTGCATACAAACGTGAAAACCAACACCGCGTAGTGTGTCGTAGAAGGTTTGAATATTTGCCTTACGATTAGATGTCGATTAATGGTTTATTAGACGTTTAGACCGTCTTTTATTGTTGTAGTTTGGCCTCCAACCAGAAGAGGGCACCGCTGGTCATCCTTAAAGGGAGCCGGCTAGATATACAGGAATAAAAATGGCGGCGCCTCACCAGAACGAGAGAGAAACGGTTCAGACAGTGTCCGTTGTGGGATGCGAAATGAACCTCTGCGGGAGCTTCTGTTTAGAAATATAAACACTTGACAAGCTCCTTAATTTTTTTTACCTTAATATAGCTTATTCAGCCGTGCTGCATGGCGGAGCAGTGTCAACTTCTCAACCAAAAATTACTCATGTGCTACGAAGGTGAGGATGTGATGACAGAACAGTCTGGGATTAAGTGTTGCAAAATATCTTTTTCGATTCAGCAACATAGGATGTTCAGGCTGTTTTGTTATATTTCATAAATATGTCCACGTTTAATAATTTAAGAAAACCACAGTTGACACACAAATTTTTTTAAATATAATGATGTAGGCCTACTATTTTTTAAAATTCGTAGCCCTTACTCTTATAGAAAGACGGTTGACCCAATTGAAACAAGATAGTCAGAGTTTTAAGGAAATGGTTATTAATTAATCATTAGATGATTGATAGGATCAATCAACTTTAGGTTGACTAATTGATCACATACTTACACCCCTTCTTGGTGACTAGCTTTTATTTTTTTTAATGTTTTCTCTTTTTTCTTTGTGTCTGGCTGCAGATCTCTGATAAGCTACAGGAGAGATTTGCTTCATCTGAACTATGGAAGTTCCTCAGTTTGGGCTATGCCCTCATGCTGTGTCCCTTCATCATTGTCCTGGGGGGCATGTTTTTCCTGGCCACGGCACTGTATTTCCTGGACGACAGGGAAAAGGCCGAAAAGTAAGTCGCATTATTAAAACAGCTGATTATTTCATCTATTATTCAGCAGCCCCTTCTTTAAATATTTAGCGCTTGCTCGGGTTGTTTGTCGATGACTTTCTGACTAAGAGCTACAAGGACGCCAAAGAAATTTGGTTGATGTAGGAAGAATTGGGTTTTAGGGTGTTTTTATTTCCTTTCTTGTGGTAACTTTTATGTTGTTACTGAAGTTTGACGTGCTGCTCAAACATAATAACAAAAGACCCGCAATATCTGGGCCAACAGAAAACCCCAGTTAGCTAAAACTCTCCCACAGTCTGTTGCACTCACCAGTTTGTTCAACTGCTTCCCCTCTCATTCACATACTCATCTTTTCCTTTTCTTATAAGCACCAAAGACATGAATCAGTTGGAACAAAAGCTGGTCAGGGCCTTAAAAGTCTAAAACAAGCTCTGCATTTTTTTTTTTATGGCGAGACAAAACTTCTTGTTTCTTTTTTGATCACATTGGCTTGCTTCCCTGTTGCCAGCGCTTACAGAAATGACTTCCTTCCTGTGGAAGATGTGGAACATTTTTAGACAGGATAGCGATGTGATGTCTGATGTCCGTCCACAGACACCTTGTCTTCGCCCCTTAGGAGGTCATTATTCTGTCTCACGCCTAAAATTATGAGGAAGACATTTTATATACGGGCAGACAAGAAACAGAATAGAAAATACTATCATTTATAAAAAGTTTTCAAATTTGCAGAAGAGATTTGAGGACTGGTCAAAATCTTCAACTCTCAGCTAGCCTGTGACTACTTCCTCTTAGTGCGTCTATGCTGTACTAAAAAGGTATCAGCGCAGACGCACGCCCACGGCTGCCACAGCTGAGACTTGTTGCGGTTTCTATTTGACCTTTTCCAGGAACCCAAAAAATATATAAAAAAGCGGGATGAAAAAAGCGGAACATGAACTAAAAGAGGACACGCACTCCTGAAACTGTGCCAGTAATAGATATTAGCCCGTAGTCCAAGAAGTGGTTCAAACTAAAACCACACTATCAGACGCTGCGGGCAGACTCCAACTAATCACAACCCGTCGACTTTCACCCAGCACCACGGAGGACAAGGCCACACTTTCTGATGAATAGTTCACAAATAAAAAAAAACTACAGAGACTCACATTCAGTCTTTGTTAGTCGAAATCTCTTTGTTCATGTTTGGATGCTAGCTTTGTAATTTACTGTAATTGTTTTGCAGATTTTTAAGTTTCAGAAATAAGTGCATATGAATTTTGATCAATTTAAAATGACTTTTTTTTTAGGTTGCCAAAACAAAAATAATTATAAGAACTACTTATTGCCAGGTTGGAAAGAGTTTTACTTAATTGTAGAATTTTTAAAAACACGCAGGTGGAAAGTAGTGGACATCAGGTAAGAAACTATTTTAAGAAAACCCAGTATTTTCCCCTAGACTAGTTGTTTTAGCCATTTTTGATACATTACTTTTGAAGTGTTTTGACTTGTTAGTCTGGACTTTATTCATAAGTGCTGCTTACAAATGTACTCTGAAAAATGTTTTTTTTTTTCTATCAAGGGAACTGCAAACATTAAAGATTGATTGGCAGGGAAAGCCTATTGTAACTCTGAGTAAGTAGAAATCTTTCTGAAGAGAAGAAAGGGATAACATTTGTTTGAAATGTTCAGTCAATGACTCAATGTCATTTTCATAATGTAGGGAAAAGGACAACTTAAGAGGGTCAAAAATACATTAGGAAAACCACAGTAATTTTTGTGAACTTTAGGTTTAACATGCTTGAGCTTGAACTGCAATTTGTTGTTGTTTACTTCAACCAGTGTAGCCAGGTGGGCCGTATAGGGGGGAAAAGTTAGGACAATTCCAAGGGCCCCTGACCGACAGGGGCCCTCACACAAAAAAAGTGTTATAGAAATATATATTTAAAAAAATGGGGGTACACTGTCAATTACAAAATTAATCATATAGTGTTTTTAAAATAGTTTTTGGGGTAAAAATCAAATGTTGCCACTACCAGACCAAAAAGCACACATCCATATTTGAGAGATAAAAAAGACAAGAGTGTCAATTTATAGCCCAGTTTTTCTCCAGAGGTGGGCAGAGTGTGCGAGATTGTCAACCATTTAGAGTATTTAGCTTAGCTGTAGATTACTGTTTGCCTCCATTTCACTAGCAGCTAATGAATTAAAGAATTTAACAACATATTCATATATTTAACTTGTACCTGTACTTTTTACAACACTTAGCAAGAGGTGAGTCAGTCAGCAGCAGCTCTAGCTTCGATAGCAGCATTACCCCTCCCCCCCGTCCCAGTGAGAAAGGTGAGCAACACTGTGTTCAATTTATGTGGATTTTTGCTGTCTCTCTACTCTTTTTACAATTACAAAACAAAAACAATTTATTACTCACAGAAAGACAAGCAATCCTTAAAAAATCTTCCATTAGCACACTTAGCAGTGAGTGAATGAGGTTGATTGACAGCACTAAGACCCTCCTCCTGTTTCTGATTGGTTGTTTTTGGTCAGAACTGTGCATTTCTTGTTGGTGGGAGAGACATGTCAATGAGCTAAAACTAAGAAAAAAAATGTAAGAAACCTATTTGCAGTATGTGGACTGTTGCAAGTAAAATTCACTAGCAGTGAATATTGGGCTAGTCTCAGGGCTGTTGTAAACGAATATTTTAGTAATCGAGTAATCTATTGATTATTCTTCCAGTTAATAGAGTAATCGCATAAAAAAATTATAAAATAAAATATTGATAAATTTGGCATAACATCGGTGTTACTATCGGATATCAACCTTCAGTCCAGTTTTTCATTTTTGAACTTCCCTAACAGTTATTTTTTTGTAGTTTAGTAACAATAATAGCGCACTTTCTAAGTTAACCTGAAGAAAAGTTATACAAAGATCTGAAATCTATCTATCTATCTATCTATCTATCTATCTATCTATCTATCTATCTATCTATCTATCTATCTATCTATCTATCTATCTATCTATCTATCTATCTAAAGAGGCAGGCTCACAAATATGCTTATAAAAATTGCCTATACTCCAGCTTTTTGTTTATGTGTTCATCTTCAGTCAGTTTAATAGATGAACTCTCACCTTGCCCCATACTTGTCAAGCTTTGACAAGACAAAAAAAGACAAGTGTGTCAATTTACAGCCCAGTTTTTCTCCAAGAGAGATGTGCAGAGTGTGCAAGATTGTCAACCATTTAGCATAGTTAGCTTAGCTACAGATTACTGTTTGCTTCCATTTCACTAGCATTTAATGAATGAAGGAAAGAATTTAACTTGTACCTTTACTTTTTACCACACTTAGCAACAGATGAGTCAGTCAGCAGCAGCTTTAGCTCTGATAGCAGCATTACCCCTCCTCCCCGTCACAGTGAGAGAGGTGAGCAACACTGTGTTCAATTTATGTGGATTTTGTTGTCTCTCTACTCTTTTTACAATTACACAACAAAAACAATTTATTACTCACACAAAGACAAACAATCTTTATAAAATCTTCCATTAGCACACTTAGCAGTGAGTGAATGAGGTTGATTGACAGCACTAAGACCCTCCTCCTGGTTCTGATTGGTTGTTTTTGGTCAGAACTGTGCATTTCTTTAGTCATCAGTAGCAGCTCAGGGAGGAAGTGGAGGAGATTGATCTTTTCACAGATTATCTGTTTCATAGCAAACTGTCATGACATGGTGACAGCTTTAACAAATATGGAAAAAACATATATTTTTTATTAAAGTTATATACTGCAGCTTGACCAAAACACAACAACATAGCATTTATTGAGAACTCTGAATTGCTTCATGTATATTTTGCACATTGCCTGTGACTGTTGCTGGTGGGGAGAGACATTTCAATGAGCTAAAACTAATAATAAAAATGTAAGAAACCTATTTGCAGTATGTGGACTGTTGCATGTAAAATTCACTAGCAGTGAATATTGGGCTAGTCTCAGGGCTGTTGTAAACGAGTATTTTAGTAATCGAGTAATCTATTGATTATTCTTCCAATTAATCAAGTAATCGCATAAAAAAATTATAAAATAAAATACTGATAAATTTGGCATAACATCGGTGTTACTATCGGATATCAACATCAGTCCAGTTTTCATTTTTGAACTTCCCTAACAGTTATTCTTTTGTAGTTTAGTAACAATAATAGCGCACTTTCTAAGTTAACCTGAAGAAAAGTTATACAAAGATCTGAAATAATATTCAATTTAATAATAAAGAGGCAGGCTCACAAATATGCTTATAAAAATTGCCTATACTCCAGCTTTTTGTTTATGTGTTCATCTTCAGTCAGTTTAATAGATGAACTCTCACCTTGCCCCACACCTGTCAAGCTTTGACAAGACAAAAAAAGACAAGTGTGTCAATTTACAGCCCAGTTTTTCTCCAAGAGAGATGTGCAGAGTGTGCAAGATTGTCAACCATTTAGCATAGTTAGCTTAGCTACAGATTACTGTTTGCTTCCATTTCACTAGCATTTAATGAATGAAGGAAAGAATTTAACTTGTACCTTTACTTTTTACCACACTTAGCAACAGATGAGTCAGTCAGCAGCAGCTTTAGCTCTGATAGCAGCATTACCCCCCCCTCCCGTCAAAGTGAGAAAGGTGAGCAACACTGTGTTCAATTTATGTGGATTTTGTTGTCTCTCTACTCTTTTTACAATTACACAACAAAAACAATTTATTACTCACACAAAGACAAACAATCTTTATAAAATCTTCCATTAGCACACTTAGCAGTGAGTGAATGAGGTTGATTGACAGCACTAAGACCCTCCTCCTGGTTCTGATTGGTTGTTTTTGGTCAGAACTGTGCATTTCTTTAGCCATCAGTAGCAGCTCAGGGAGGAAGTGGAGGAGATTGATCTTTTCACAGATTATCTGTTTCATAGCAAACTGTCATGACATGGTGACAGCTTTAACAAATATGGAAAAAACATATATTTTTTATTAAAGTTATATACTGCAGCTTGACCAAAACACAACAACATAGCATTTATTGAGAACTCTGAATTGCTTCATGTATATTTTGCACATTGCCTGTGACTGTTGCTGGTGGGGAGAGACATTTCAATGAGCTAAAACTAATAATAAAAATGTAAGAAACCTATTTGCAGTATGTGGACTGTTGCATGTAAAATTCACTAGCAGTGAATATTGGGCTAGTGTCGGTATTGAACCAACGAAAGTAAGCGTCTTTAAAATTGTGACGCTTTCCTTGGGTCAGATAGACTCAAGAAATTGAGTAACAGCAGCTGCGAAGGGGGAGCCCAATTAAAATTTTGTCAGGGGATCCAAGATTCCTGGTAGCGCCTCTGGTTGCCTCTCCCAGACCAAAAAAAAACACATCCATATTTGCCCTGAACACCTCTCTAGATCTACATGAAATGGTTTGTTCCACTCAGCAGCAGTCAGTAGCAGACCAGACCGACTGTAGCAGTTACTATGCCACCAAGAAAACTGATAGTCAGTGTTTCAAAAAGAAAGAGAGAAAAAAGACAAGTGTGTCAATTTATAGCCCAGTTATTCTCCAAGAGAGATGTGAAGAGTGTGCGAGATTGTCAACCATTTAGCATAGTTAGCTTAGCTACAGATTACGGTTTGCTTCCATTTCACTAACATTTAATGAATGAAGGAAAGAATTTAACTTGTACCTTTACTTTTTACCACACTTAGCAACAGATGAGTCAGTCAGCAGCAGCTTTAGCTCTGATAGCAGCATTACCCCCCCCTCCCGTCCCAGTAAGAAAGGTGAGCAACACTGTGTTCAATTTATGTGGATTTTTGCTGTCTCTCTACTCTTTTTACAATTACACAACAAAAACAATTTATTACTCACACAAAGACAAACAATCTTTATAAAATCTTCCATTAGCACACTTAGCAGTGAGTGAATGAGGTTGATTGACAGCACTAAGACCCTCCTCCTGGTTCTGATTGGTTGTTTTTGGTCAGAACTGTGCATTTCTTTAGTCATCAGTAGCAGCTCAGGGAGGAAGTGGAGGAGATTGATCTTTTCACAGATTATCTGTTTCATAGCAAACTGTCATGACATGGTGACAGCTTTAACAAATATGGGAAAACATATTTTGTTATTAAAGCTACAGTATATGCTGCAGCTTGACCAAAACACAACAACATAGCATTTATTGAGAACTCTGAATTGCTTCATGTATATTTTGCATGTTGCCTGTGACTGTTGCTGGTGGGGAGAGACATTTCAATGAGCTAAAACTAATAATAAAAATGTAAGAAACCTATTTGCAGTATGTGGACTGTTGCATGTAAAATTCACTAGCAATGAATATTGTGCTAGTGTCGGTATTGGACCAACAAAAGTAAGCGTCTTTAAAATTGTGACACTTTTGATGGCTCAAATAGACTCAAGAAATTGTAACAGCAGCTGCGAAGGGGGAGCCCAATTAAAATTTTGTCATGGGGCCCATGATTTCTGGTGGCGCCCCTGAGTGTTTGCTATGAAGCCCCTGAGTAGCTACTCAAATACTACAACCAGAATTGTGGATGAAAAATGACAAGTAAAATGTCAAAAACCCTTGAATACCTGCCTATGTGCATTTTCATAGAGCACATCTAAAATCTTTGAAATATAATGCAGTTTGGGAAGCTGGAAAAAAAAGTATTTCCGCTCTTACAATACCTAGCTGCAATGCTACTTAGCATGCTACCTGCTAGAGTTTACAAAGTAGTCGTTCCAGGAGTGCCATTCATTTTCCTTGGTGCTGATTGGCTGTGTCCATGAGAATGGAAACAAAGAAAACTAGCAATTAGCTTAAGCGCTACTGCTAAAATTGTGTCTACTGTTTATATTATTCTATATAAAGGTATGTTTGGCATTTGAGCGATTAAAATTTGGCAGTTACAATAAATAGTAAGGTTAGCTCTCAAGTATATGCATATTTTAACTATTCACAGAGAATCCACTGAATTCACTGTACAGAACTGTAATGTCCAAGTGGAAAATTTTTCTACCGCTAAAGCTAGTAATACTCTTCCTAAACTTGTTCTTTTAACCCAACGCAACATTCATACTACAATAATATAACATTGATGACATTTTAGTTATAATGATACTTTCTTTGACATTTATGTGTGATTTTGATACACATTACCCTTACAGTAGCTGGACAAGTTAATAGTTTACCTTAGTCAGGCTATCTGCTCCAGCAGTCTGCAGTCAGCTTCTTAACAGACACAACACTCATAGCTGTTAAACTTCAGATTTAAATCAGTTATCAAATAGTACTCACAGGTGTCTCCTTTAATTTCTACCCACATTACTGTTGCGTTTTTTTTGACTCCATATCTTCTATGCTTCATAAAGAATATGAACTTCCCAATGAAGAAAAAAGAACAGCAGCAGAGAAGCAGTTTTATTTTTCATAAGTTGCAAACAGCCCCACAGAGAGCAAGCAAAATGACACTGATGGTTGTTCCATGTTACTGGTGGTGGTGTTTATATATTCCATTCATGCCTTAAACCCTACAATTTATAAATTCCCCACGACTCTACAGAGTGCTACTCATTTTTTTCCCCTACCTCCTCTGAGTGTGTCCTCAGAAACTCTGTGCTATTAATAAAAAAAAAGGCACGGAGCCGAACGAGTAACTCACTGGAGCGCGTGTGCCTATTTCCAGCCTTCAAGAGTGCTTTATTATTCCTGGCTTCTTAGCTTTTTTTAGCGGCTGGGTTTCCATTAATAGCGCAGCGCAGTGCAGTGCGTACTCGCGCGTTCACGCCGTTCACAGTTCTGCCTGGTGATGTGCCGGAGCAGAACTGTCTCATCCAGATTCAGCGTGTGCATCACGGCTGAAGTGTGACTAAACAGACGGAGAAGGACTTTCTCCGTACGAGACGATACAATTCAGGGGAAATGAACCACGGATATGCAAAGAAAATGATGAAACTTTCATACTAATCATTGCTTAAACATATTTTTTCTTTTCAGGCTGAAGAAGCTGATGCAGCAGACTCCACCTTCTTCAGTCAAGGTATGACCAGGTAATTTGCCTTCTGTTCCAAAAGCCACTTAAGAACTTTAGTGCTTTTCACATCAGCACTTTGTCAGGCAGTTTGAGTGGCTGATAACACAAAGACAACCCAGGAACATTAGCATGTAGAGAGCTCCCTGCTCATTAGCTGAGTGGACTCTCACCTGACGCGGAACGTCTCGTGATAAACACTACGAGGCGAGAACGATTGCTCCGTGAACCGTTTTCCCATCGCGTTGTACTCAGGAAGGTTCAGAGAGCTGACCAGCATCTTATCACGACCTGAGCTGCTTTTCCTACTTCCTGCCATTATCAGGCCCACACACACACACAAGCTCTGGACTTATTAACCCAGACTAAAACATAATAACTGGCAGCACACCAGCTACGTCTGTATACAATGGTGGAGCTACTGTAGCAGACACTGAATAATAACAAGGATAAACTTTGACTCCCCGATAAGGCGGACAAGGAATCTGTTGTAACTTATTTGTTAAGGTTATCACGCTCAGAGCTAATGTCAAGGCGTTGCTGCTTTTTTTACCAACATGTCAACGTTTCTTCTTTTGTTGAAATACTGTAAAAACACACAAGAGCAAAGAAAAAGGTAGGTCATGTGTGCACTTCAGGGTTTGTGCCCATTGACTTTTAGTGGCGCTCTGTTTAGATAGAGGTTAGGCAAATGTTGGTTTGCAAAGTCAAATGACTAATATGTGAATAAACAATAAAACAGGAAAGAAGGAACCATTTCAAACCCTCTGACAGCATGTCCTTATTTTTTACGTGATGAAATTATGCCAACTGATAAAAAAACAAACAAACTTGGGAGCTTACTGGGAAACTGGTAGGATGGGCAGAGTTCAGATGAGGAAAGCCGAGTGATCATTTGCCAACATTGCATCTTCCTGTAAAAGTCGAGAGAAAGAGCCAACCAAATGGAAAAAATTTGAGGAGGTGCGAGTTCACGTAGATTATGACCCCAGGAGTTTGCTGACTTGAAGAATGATGTCAGTTGTGAAATATGCCTCCCACTTCCAGATAACAGTTAGATGTTTTTCTTTTGCTTTGGTTTCTTTTATGTTTTTGGGTTTGTTTTTTTTATAAAACACCATTTCAAAATTAACACCACAATTTAAGCATCGTTCAAAACACATAATCATTTCAGAATGAAGCAAAATGTTATACAAGATGTGTCAGCAATCGAAGCGATAAACTCATTTGGTGTTTGCATCTTTATAGACAAAAAGTAAATGTTGCCAATTTTGCAAAAACAATAGGAGTGATTTTTCACAGCTCTGTTGATGATTTAGGATCACCTACAGAAAATCATTCCAAACGTCTTGCAGTAGGCTTGAGAAACCGATAGGAGTTTGTTAAAGTATTCACACACACCGAACCTTTTCAGATTTTGACACATAATGACAAACTTTGTTATGCATAATCGTAATGTGGAAGAAAAAGAAACAGTATTAGCATTGATGTATTCCATTTAGTCTGTAAAGCTTAGCTTTTATGTAACAATTCGCTAAAATGCTACTGTTAGCTTAAATGCTACAATTAGATAGCATTTAATGGTATATAAATACCATTAAGATATTTAGATATCTACTGTTAGTTTAAAAGCTAACAGTAGCATGTTAGCGTTTCAGCTAACATGCTGCTGCATTTAAGGTAGCATGCTACTGTTAGCTTAAATGGTACCTTTAGAGTGCGAGCTATCACTAGCATGTTGACGCTACCATTGGAAAGTGTGCTATCACAAGCATGGAGTTTGAATTCATTCTTTCTTTTTTTAGAGTATATGTGTTTATCGGGTTTTACATTTATGTCTTAATTGAAGAAGATGACTCTGTGTCCCTTTGTATTAATTGACCAGGATTCTCTGGGCAGTGTGGTGGCCGGGATGTTACAATGCCGGCACCTCTTCTTTGGGGGCGCCACTTCCTAGTAAATTTAAACAATTTAGACTTTTATAAAAACAGAAATAGTAAAAATCTATACTTTTGTCCTTTACTTCAATGGGTGTCATTAGTGTTGACAGATGGATTTTAGCAGGCGAAAGCTAATGACAGGTGACATGAAAGGCTGGCACACATATCATGTTCCAGAGGCCGGCTCTATGTGTGTGTGTCGTCTCACACACACACGCACACACGTTTCCATGGCTATCTTTGTGGGGACTTTCCACTGACTTCCATTCATTTCTACAGCCTAAACCTTACCCTAACCAAAACTTAATTCACACCTCAGTCTTAAGTATAACCCCTGACCCAAAAACAGCAATTGGTCCCCATAACGTTGTATGTGTCAGGAAAATGGTCCCCACAAGCTTTTACAAAAAAAGGCGCACACACACCCACACACAGCCAGAGCATGTGTTTCCCACTGTCAAAAGTTGCCAATTATAGAAATCCCTGATCGTTGCATTGCTATCCCAGGTCAGAGCTGAACTGCTCTTTTCTGTCCCATGGAAGAATCACAAAGATGTTCTGCGGCAACTGATTTTCAGCTAATTTTTTCTCCAAATGCAAAAAAAAATAAATCTGTACATCCATCCTTCACTGACAGCACAGGCTGTTTAGGGTGCGACACACTTTGAAAGTTCAAGGAGAAGATCCAAAAACTCCAGGATTTATCTCTGATGAGACGTCGAAGGGAATCAGAGCAGATTCGCAGAGGAGGGGAAAAAAAAAAGACATCTCGTCTAAATAAATGAGGATGAAGAGAAACAGTAATCGCTTAAGCCGTTACACATCGCAGGCTATTAATCACCGGCAACTTAAACCTCCGCCGCAGATCCGATACACTGAGATCCAATTAACTCCCTCTGCTGCCTCTTCTGACCGCGTCCGCCCTCCCCCTCATCCCGCCGTCCTCCAGGACGTCAGGATTAACGCGAGGGCATCCCCGAGCCTGGCACTGTCAAAACATCGGCAGGAGATCTGACAACGGAGCTTCACCCTCGTGTATTCAGTAACCATGATCCCATATGAGGGGGGGGGAAAGAAATCACATCACAGGGCAAAACTTTTACCGTTAGAAGTGTTTGTACAGCTGCAGGCGCATACTTTCCTGCTTTGCACTCTTATCATTTAACAAAAGCTCCAAGTCCTCTGTCAGCACTGCCACAGACCACACACACACACACACGCCTACTCACGCCGACACACACCCACATACAAAGTGCAAAGCTGAACGCAAAAAGGAATCTTGGATTTAAGATCATTTCACTTTCTCAATGTGATGAGCGCGCCTTCGCCTTTCATTCTCTCTGTCTGTTCGCCGATTTGGATCCTGTCTGCCATAAAAGCAGCATTTTGCTTTGATTAGATTTTGTAGGTCTGCCAGGCCAATCAGTCTCCCCTCCCATTAGCTCACGGAGCCAACATTTCCCCGGCGTATTCACGGCAGAGCTATTAGCGGGACGGCCGCTTTTCACACAGATCAAAGCGCCGTTCATGGCTCTAATTGTCTCAACAGCACTGGCAGTTTTAGAGCCTCGCTCCCAAACGATACGACCATCGCTGAGGCTATTAACGATGGAAAATCTTCCATCCCAAAACGGATTGGCTCTGCTCACACTCGACCAAAACATATTGTTTACTTTTGTATATCCAGTAATTCCTCAGTCGAGGCTAATTAACCCGTGCAAGAGTCGAGGTTTATGTGTGTTGCACACAGGGCCCGACTAGGGCCCGTTATTAGCTCGTTAATCGATAACCTCCATCTCTAGTTGCTGTGGTTTAATGCTCATGCTGTTCAGGTTTTCAAGTTGGTATGCTGAGTGCAGGAGTATATTTAGGCCACAGTCTGGTCACAGTGTGCAGGCACTTTCAGGAAAGTCCGACCAGATGGCCCAAGAACTGTTGACCTTGGCATTAATTACACAAGTGCGTCCTGCGGCGAGGCCCGACTCAAAGAGCTCACACCCTTCTCCTGTCTCTCTCCTCCCCCAGGTGATCAGCAGACGAGGACCTATCTGCACAGACGTTTAGAGGACGCCAAAATAAAGAGTTCCCGCCGTCCATTTTTTATTTTTTTGCCATCACCGTTAGAATCCTCCTGCTGCTCTCGTTTGGTTTTCGGCTTGGAACTGGAAAACGAGGGGAGCGTCTTGCTCCGCCTCGAACCTCCCCAGTTGGGGGCGGGGAGTCGCTCGGATATAGCTTTTTCGTCCCAAGTCTGCGAGAATCCTTGACGACGCAACTCTTCTGACTTTTTGATGCCATACTACTGAATGCTGACCATGAACCTGCCCTGTCTACCTGCCTGCCTGCCTGCCCAACTCTTATTTGACTGTCTGCATCGAACCATCGGCTGTTAATCTGCACCAAGTGCCATAGCCTCATTTACATTCCTATAAACTTTGCACTGACCACCGACACTCCCTCACGACCTCCTCTCTGACTGCACACAACACCTTTTGCCCCACACAAAATCCAAATTTTCCACTAATTATCCACATTGATCGCAGTATTAACATCACAGTTTACGTCATAATCGCAGTGTTCTTCTAACTGATTACACTGTGCATGTAAACAAAGCAGTCAGCCAAGAGCCAAAAAAAAAAAAAAGTGTTACTGTTTGAAGGTCAGTAAATCAGCCTTAAGAACAGGAGCTTTTCCCCCCACCTGCACACGTTTCCTTTGACCTCTCTTACATGTTTTCCTTTGAGCTTTTAGCACTTAAAATGAGTATAGACAGTGCCAGAGAATGTGACAGATGTGAGAACTTTCTGCACATTATTACTTTCTTTTCTTTTTTTGTTTGTGTGTGTGTGTAATGTTGAAGTTTAATACTGGAGGTTGCTGCCAATGATTGTTTCAGAAGGATCATGGTGCTGTTTGCGTGATCTGAAGCGAACACTGGATTTTGTTTTGTTTTTGTTATTTATTATATGCTTACATATGCTTTTCCCAAAAGAGAAATAGAATGCTACTCATTGGAAAAATATATATATAAATAAGGAGCAATAAGGGGAAAAAAATTTTTTTCTTCTTCTTTGGAGAAAACCAACCATTTTGTTATCCTTACTGCCTTATCAGCGAGCTGCTTTCCCTTTAGACGGCTGGCTTTCAGATGGTTGGGTTTGAGTTTCTGGACACAAAAAACCGGCCACACATGGACGGAGTCGCTTTTAATGAAGGGTTGCAGTCTGGTTCTGGGTGGTAATACAATGACAGGCACTGTGAAGAGAGACCTTTCCCCCCCATGCAGCTGTAGATATCTGATCCCCTCCACCCCATATTTGCAGGAAAAACACAAAGCTGGAGAGACAGTCGCCAGCTAATTAGTGATCGAAATCAAAAAGAATCCAAGACACGAACAGGAAAACCTTTAGCATCAGGCATCTCTGACTTAAACATTTCCTGTTACTTAATTTAGCGTAATTTCATCTGTGAGGAAATTTTTATTTTATTTTTTCTTAGATCCAGTGCTCCTAGGATATGTTCAGTTTTGAGCTTTACTGAAAGGGAAAGAAAGCACTTTCCCGACTTCTAAGCGAACACGGGAAAAAGATGGGCCTGGGGTTCCCGTGGCGACGAGTGACTCTCCATGTGGGCCGGATCATTAGCTTTAGCTTCCCTCCAGCTGCATGGAGCGCTCTGAATGTGATTGTGCCAGCCGGCCGTGTTTACACATTAACTTCTTATTGAACTCCTTACGTTTTTACGTTTTCTTGTCTTTTTATGATGTTACCAAATGTTGTTTTTTTTTAACAACTACAACAGATAAATATATATATGGAGAGAGGAAGAGAGAGCTATATCTTGCAGTAACTTTAATATATTGTATAAATGATGGCTTGAATGCAATGTATTTATTTGTTTTGTTACCATAATGAAGAATATTCTATAAAGGGAAGTTTTATAGTTTGAATATACAACACTTTGTTTTCTGTGTCATTTGGTTTTTAAATGCCAAGTAGTTTAAAAATTACTTGTATGTATCACTATTAATCAACACAGTACCTTTACACATCACTAAGAAATCATCCTGTTAACTTTGATCATTATTCAGACATCTCATGTATAAAAAAAGAATATATATATATATATAAACGGAACAAAATGCAATGTGATGGTTTTTAAAGCAGCCTCAATGGAAGGACGCCATGCAATTTGTTAGTTTTTTTTTTTGTGTGTTTTTTTTTTTTACTTTTCTGTTAAAATAACCGATTGAACCATTTTGCACACTGTAATGTTCAGGGAGTAATTTGCAAACACATCCTGGCATCGTCTTCACAACCTCTGTCACAGA
Source organism: Xiphophorus couchianus (assembly GCF_001444195.1). Classification (NCBI taxonomy): domain Eukaryota; kingdom Metazoa; phylum Chordata; class Actinopteri; order Cyprinodontiformes; family Poeciliidae; genus Xiphophorus; species Xiphophorus couchianus. The sequence continues at coordinate 25,257,743 of NC_040238.1, forward strand.
AGTATGTCGCTTCATGCCTCCCCTCCTCACCAAATCCCCAGTAAGTGCTGATTTATTTTATTTTTTGAGCTGTCATAGTACAGACAAGAGGATGGCTCAGGAACAGAGTTTCACTTTGCCAAAACCGAGTTGATTTTTTTTCTCTCTCTCTCTCTTTTTTTAAATAGCCTGTTGCATTGACTTATGCTACGTTAATAATCACTGAGGTGATGTATTAAGTGTGTGCTGTTTCTTGTTATACAAGAATTCTGTACAAAGTGACTTATTTCTGATCTTGAGCAGAAAACAGATTTTATTTTTGTTTTTAGTCAGTAGAGCTACATGTCGGAGAAATCAGGATTTAACTTTAGAAAATGAACTGTGATGCTCTCCCCCCGTCAGGAGGGGCGTGTTTGGGGACTTGTTGATTTCAAAGAAAAACATTGTAAAAAATAAATAAATAAATAAAAAGTGTCTGTAAATCAAATAAACTTATTTAATCACTTCATTCCAACGTGTGGTATGTGTTTGATTACTGCTTTACAAGGAGGGAATCCATTAGTTCCTTTGTTTTCTATGCCTGCTTAATCCTTGCACGGTTCCAGAAAAGAAAAGATTATAATTATCTAATTAAAGGGACTTTGATGTTTTTTATTTCCATCAATGAGAACCTGATGTTACGCCAGCATTCCCCATCACCTGAACCTTAATAAGCTTTTGAACATGACGATAAGCTAGTGAAGTGAAAGAGGAATCAAAGTAGAAAAATAAATGCTATAAATACTATATTTCAGCTCTGGATTTGACCAGCTGCCGTTAACGTCCATGCCTAATAGTGGGGGAAAATAAAGGTTGGGACTTTTTGTACTGGTATCACGATTATATCCATCTATATTTGTTGGTCCTGTGCTTGGTTGGGTTGGTTTTGACTCTGGGGATGCAGAGCAGAACCAGAACCAGAAGACCTGAGTGGCCTGGCAGGTTGACACACAAACCATTACATGTTTTATTACCTGAAACATGTAAATATGTTGTAGAGTAAATCTAAAGGGGTCAAACACCGACCTAATGTAGTAATTCATTTGATTCAAACTGCTTTACAATGTCGCATTTCATTTTCTTCGCTCTGAGTTTCATGTGTTGACTTTGCTTCACTGAAAGCAAGTCAGTTCAAAGCCGTTCCAACTATTTTATTTCAAATAAACGCCACTTTTTGAGAACTGAATCCCATCTACTTCTTCCTGGGCTCATCTTTCTTTTTTTTTTTTTTTCGCAGCGAGAGAAAGTCAGAGTTTATCCCCGAATAAGCTACAGTATTATTGAGGTTTAGTCAGGCAAGCCTATGTTGAGCTCAGTTTATAAAGCCACCTGAGTGGCTTACAGGCCACAACACAGACACAGGGCTCCATCCATGCTGAAGACGCAGTCAAAAGAGCTAATATTTACCTTCACAGGAAGTTCGGAAGTCCTCCTACAAAAGGGCCTCTTTGTTCCGACGCTCATTAGAGAGAGCATTGACGTGTATTTGCGGCTAATAACCACTAATGGATGCATCTATGAGTAGGCTGCACGAACACAAATAGTAAGTACACACTGCATTTGTGCCAAAAGGTTCAACGTGTTTCAGGCAGGTCTTTCATTTACCTGAACCCTGTGTTCACCTTTAAGGGGAAGAAGAAGATTACACGAGTCAGAGGAAGAAGAAGTACTCGGCGGGAAAACGACCCAGAGAGACCAACACCCTTTTCCCCACAAACAGGCCAAAATGTCCACAGTTGTCAGATGCTCCAATCGTCAAATCAGCAACACCTACTTATGCGGCAGGCAGGAAACACAGGGGCGTAGGCAGGAAAAGGGGAGCCATTCTAGCAGGAATTGGAGTTTCCATTTTCCACTTCTAGATCACAGAGGACAAACTCTGTAGAACACGCAGGCTAAATTATGGAGACGAAGAAAAAAAAAAAACCTTCTGGAGGACATGAAGCTTGAAAATGTCAGTCGGTTTTAAAGTTTCAATGGTGTATTGTTTAGGCATCTTTAATGTCGGTGCCCATGTTCAGGCACGCCTGCCCTGCTGCGGTCCCACCTATTGAGCCGATAGAGGGGAAAAAAGCTCTTTGACTTCATTTAACACCCTTGATTTATTCACTGCAGCGTAGCTTAAACTGTTACACTTAAAGGGGCAGTATTTCCAGGTACGTAGTGCCATTTTGTAGCACAATCAAGTAACTACATTATCTCCAGTTGTAATAATAAAAAAATGCTATACATATTAAATGTGACTTAACACTTCAAAGAAATTAGATTTTGTAATTTAATGCCTTGAAATTGGGCCTTTGTCCTTTTAAAAACTCCTGCTCTTTTTGAAACTCCACTTTCAGGAAGTCACCACAACATGGCTCCTGTATTAACCCTTTAACGACTTTGTACCAGCGCTGCACTGACGAGGAGCTCAGGAGATGCGCGGTTTCACCAGGTGTTTGCTAATTACTGCTGGCTGGTCTGAAGGAACTGAGTGGGGGAGGGCTGCTCCGTGAGGCAGAACCTTTTTTATGTCTGAACTTTGACTATATCTTTGACCTGTGTATTCTCTATCCAATCTGACTGAACTGTTTGCAATAAAGCACAGGCAGAATTTTCAGCATTTGTTCATAGCTGGTGGAGACATACCCTAAAAGACTTGAGGTTTTAGACATGGGCAGTTTCACAAACACATTTGGAAGTAAAATGTACCAATTCGAGATTGTAAAGTGTAAAAATGTGAACAATTTTTAAACACCTTGCACACTTTGAACATTTATCCCCCGTAAATGTTCAAAGGTTCACTATACAAGCGACCATATATAGCAGTGAGTGGTGACTGATTAAAACATGAGAAGGCTTGTGAACGCTTAAATCAAAATGGTTCCTGCCTAACAAACACTGACAGTGCTGTCAACATGAGCTCATTAGGATTTTTACGACGCCGTAAATTTATGTTGTGGCAACACGCACAAAATTAACTTTTCTGACTTTTGTAGCAAAGTCTCTTAATAGCAGTCAGTCAACAGGCATAAATCAATGCTGCTCAGAGATCTTCATTCAAGATGTTCAGAGAGAGAGAGAGCAGTGCAACCCGACCTGTCTGACTAGAAATGGAGGGTAAGAGAGAGACGAAAGAAGAACACATGAAATCACACCTTCACTGTTCATGTCTCACCTTCCAGCCCACCTCACACTGCAGAACCACAGCTACCTTCACCACAGCAGTTATAGGAGCCGCTGTTAAGACACCACCTAAAAACATAAATAACATCTAAAGTGTACTGAAAATCTTTCTGGAGGGAATTAATTAACATTAGCATTTTGTGAGGTTTTTTCATAAGGTGCAAACAGATATAGCATTCGGTCTATAAACTAAATTAGCATTAGCTTACTTTGTGGTTGATGGGCTGGAAAGTAAAAAAACAACAAAAAAATAGCTTTCATAGCTTTTTCTCATCTTATTAATAGATCTTATTATTAATAAGATTTCTCATCTTATTAGTAATAAGATGAGAAATCTTATTTTCTCATCTTATTAGTAATAATAAGATGAGAAAAGAACACGTTATGTTCTTTTCTCATCTTATTACTAATAATTACGTCATGTTCTTTTCCTTTATTCTACTTTTCAATGGAAATAATATTTCCTCTGATTTGCTGGAAGTGCTGTTTTTTGTCTTCATGCAGTAAATGGCCTTTCCATAGGCACGTCTTTATAATACAATCACTGGAGACACACTCACTGCATTCACATATTTGTCTTATAGAAATTAGTTTTTTGCCAATTTTCACTTGAACAAAATGCCACATTTTGTTGGTCTCTATTGATTTGGGGGGGGGGGGGTTCCAATGGGGTAAATACTTTGTATAGGCGCTGTATTTAAGAGCTGGCATCCCTAAATGAAACATGCAGAGGTAGCATGAGATCTATGCAAAAGATCTATGCTTATTTTCTCGAAGCATCATCACTTTCATTTCATTTTTTCTAAATATTGCTTAGAAATTAGTACATTCTGAATGCTGGATGTCATAATAATGAGCTGAGAATCCACAATGCCGTGAGGTATTAATTTGATTTTGCATCCTGACTAATTCAAAGGATCTAATCTGAATTGACTGCAGCATCCAGCAGAGGTTCTTGGGTGTGCAACGATGGCTCCAGGCCCCTGAAGGAAGCACGTTAGCGCTGCAAATAGCATCGTTTTCTGAATTAACCATGAGCGAACGCCCGAGTTAGCAAAGACTGAATGATGCTGGTTGGTCTTAGCTGCTATTTTTAGCTCAGACGTTTCCATTTTTAGCACCGTTGTTTCCACTGCAGCGTAAAGTGACTCGGAGAACGCTCCAAAAGGCTAGCCGAGCGTGTCTTCGCGTGCGTGACGGTTAACATCCGTGGGCCCCGCATGTGCAGCAGAGGCACAGAAAGAACAAAAGTGTCTTCGTGAATGAGTGCGCCGTAAAGATGAAGCTTTTATGAATGGAGCCGCAAAGGCGAGTAGATGTATTCATACAGTATGTTCACCACATGCATAATAAATGTTTGTCTTTTTTCAAAGTTAACCAGAATCCGCGCCCAGGAAAACACACACAACAGAGTCTGAACTCGTTTCTGCTTCTGAAGTGATATTTTATTCCTGAAATAAAATACCATCAGTAATAAAAAGTTTTTCTTCCGACTCTTTTACCATCATTTTGACACTTTGCAGCTAAGAATGAAACAAAATAAATTCACTGAATCATCCCTACGAAGGTCTAGAACACTTTAAAGAGCAAAACACAGAATAAAACTTTTGCATTCTTTGAATTTTTAACCCTAAGCCTAAAATTTAAGTCTGCTGCTGTATTCCAACCTGTACTAACTGACTTTCAGTTTAGGGAGGTTTGTATCATGATGTCGAGGCTTTGCGAAGTTCTGATCACTCACATTGTTATTTTGGTTAATTTAATACACATCTATCGACGTATTCTAAGGCAACACCTCAAACACAATGCTTTGTTTTGCGATACCGTGAAAAATAATCACAAAAAAAAAAACCCACTCAAAATATTAGATGTACTGTGAACTTCCATAAGTCTGGATAATTCCTGTGTACAACTTGCCTAAAGATGAGATGAAGATCTTGGTGTGTGAATACATGAGAAGTGGTCTCATAGAGCTAAAACTGAATAGTTAGACTCAAACCTCAAATTTAATGACTTTAGGTTTGACTTGAGAAAATTACAAAAATCTTAGGACTTAACTTGGACTCTCACCCTTTCTCTTGAAAAGACTTGATACCAGTGTCTCCCACCACACACTGAATGATTTCCTTTGATTATTAAGTGTAAATCTACAATTACCGTTCTATTAGCCTGACCCATAACCATACCTAATAAAATAAACTTGATCACGAAATTAATTTTTATACCTTTATAGTTATTTTCACGATTTGATGATTCTCAGGTTTGGTTAACGTGGACATCTTATTTTGGCGCATAATTCTGATTTTTTTTAAGTATATATCAAGTTTTTTTGTTTTATTATTTTCTAAATTTATTGGATGTTTAGTCCTTTTTAATAGTTCCTGCGTCATTTGCACTTATTTTTGGGCAGTTGTGAAGTTTGCTTCCGCTTGGTGGCTGGTTGCTCCTTTTAAATCTTCTAAAAGTGTCAAATATGTTATGACTGATTAAATTACATAATTGGTCAAATTACTTCTTTATGACTTGAATTTTTGATAGATTTTTTTTTGTAACTAAAGCTTTAACTAAACGCACATAATGTGGGTAACTTAGGCCTTTCTTTCATGTTGTGCTCTCTGTTCTCACTTACCTAAACCCAACAGAGGAACAATAGATATATACATCTTACCACAAGAAAGCGGATATCACAGTCACACATCATGGGTTACTAATTCAGAAAATTCTGCAGTGTCGCAGCCTGCTATGAACAAGGAGCTGTTATTAGGAATAACAGGGAGGCCTGATGTACTTTCATTCACCCCTGATTTGACCACATGCACCACCTTTCACATATGGCAGAAAGAAAAAAAGAAAACCTTAACAAAGGTTTATTTTTTCTCCCAGATAGAGGAGATACACACCACATTCCATACGGAGTTTAAACCCTAAAGCCCTTTTTAAAGATAATGACATCACAGCAGAAAATGTGGCAAGGCAGACGCATAAATAAACATGGGCTGAGTGGAACGAACATATGTGAAAGTGAGAGATGAATCCTGGCTCTGTTACGAGTCCTCCTTGTTCTGTTCTTTGTTAGCTCTGAAACCGAGTTTAGCTCTCTGTTCCCTCTCCAAACAGAAAGGTCATATCAATGTGATCGGGGTCAAATGGAAATCAGAGTGACACTGGGTTTAAAAGGGATTATTACAAACTAACACAAGATCTGACTGACATGTGCTTCGATGCTACTATTGATTGAGCATTAGACATAATTCCAGCAAAAACCAGTATATGAACTGCTTTAACAGCAAGTTTATCACTCAAAGTACTGTACCTTAAAAAGACAACAACAAAGTATATATCACATTATGAAATGGAAGGAAAACAATACATGGATTTAAAATATACAACAATTTCAGTATATTTAGTGGTTTACTTTTCAAGTAAGCGTTAAGTGTATTCTAAAAAATTCAATTCTGAGCATATATTTTAAAATATACACAAAATGTCTTTAAAAGCATATTGTTTCATTGGCACACTTGAGCAAATACATATTTTGTTCACTTAAAGTATGCTTTTATTTAATATATTTCTTAAAAGTGTATTTTGGTACAATTATATTTAAGTGTGTTTATAGTTGCAATGTCAAAATTGGCACAAGCATGCTTTTAGTATACTTCGTATATATTTATAGGTAGTACACTTAATACTTAGTATACTTAAAATGTACTTTCACAAATATAAGTATATTTGAAATACACTAAAGTATTTCTTTTCACTAGGGATGTCTATCCTTTGTCAAATTAATGTTTCTTTATAGGTCACTAGTAACCAACAGATCTATAAAAAAAAACAGTTTTCAAAACTGTCTGTTACTTTCTGTTTATCTGTCACATAAAATCCCAGTACATCACTGTAGTCTGCAGTTGTAACATGTCAGGAGGTGGACCGGGCCTTGGTTCTGGAGGCCGCTGTAGTTTTAACATACATCTCACTGCGCCCAAATCCAGGTTGAAGGCTGAATCAATCTGCTTATCCTAGCTTTTCCTGACAATAACTCTGATCAATAACATTGATCCCCAAGTCGATTCACTTCCTGAGTGGCGCTATTAGATGTGAATGGGCACATTTAGCTGATGACATTCATAGAGAGAGGCTCTCAATGCGCTGGGTGGAGAACCCGGCTGCTTGTTTGGGATTAAAAATGACCATCAGGGCAGCTGTGTCCCTTTTCCGGTTTCTCTTACCTGCAGAACATTTGTTGTTGACAACCCAATTTCTGTTGGCTGAAGTGCGGCAGCGTGTCTTTTCAGCCAGAGTTGGACAGCAGGCAAAATGGCACAGAGCGTCTGTATGCTGTGCAGCCTTACAGCCTGTGGACAGTCTGAGCGCAGACAAACTGTGGGAGCTCATCCAAGAAGACCCGAGGGGCAGAGTGGAGTGTGATCTGTAAATAATGATCTGGATTCACACTGACAATTTAAAAAAAAAGAAGAAAGATGGAGATAGAACAGAATAGCTCATGTCTGTTAAGACCGCAGAGGTAAATGATGCAACCCTTATTAAATTCTGATTAAGATGTCTGATCTTTAACAGAACATTTAACAATTTATAAACTGAGAGTTCCAGCGAGAGAAACTGGTAGCAGCTAAAACCCACAGTGAATCCATCCTCATCGCACTAAACCAACTGAGCCTGCAGGAAGTACGAGCACTGAATCCATCAGATGGGACAGAAACCAGCAGCCGAGTGAAGCCTTGAGGGTGTAGGGGGAAAAAAAGATGGAGGTTTATGGGATACAGAGAGCGGGATTATTCACTAAATATGAAATATTCATCATCATGTTGTGAGATAATCATGACAGAGCTCCTAAATCTTATGAAGTCAAAGCGGGAGGGAAATCAGACTCTTTTATTAAACTGTAGTTTCATGATAAAGCAGGTTATTAAAAATATCATTTTCCATTAGAGAAATTGGTTTTTATTTTTCATTTATGTGTTTTTATATAAAATTTTGCGATTTTCTTTTCTCTGAAAGAATGTGACGTGCGTTTTTCTTGGCTTTCTCCCATTGGGTCTTTAAAATAGATAGGGTGGGGGCTATTACAGCACACCTGACACGATACAAAATTTTAAACTAATAATACTAGACTTTCTGACTTTGTTGTGCAACTTGTTGTTCAAGTATAACATTTGTAGGATACAGGATGTGCTTAGCCCAATACTGGCTGGCAACAGAAGTGAGCCAGTAGCGAAAACAATCGTCGTCCAGCCGACTAGCGCCAAATTTGCACTTACCCCATAACGGACGTTAGCTCCGCAGCTAGCAACACAGAACGCAATGACGATGTCTGCGCGCGACTCAAACTTTTGCCCGACAATAAAATCTCGCGAGAAAAGAAAAATAGTGCTGCTATGACGAGATTTAAGACAAATGATTAATGTATTTAAAGCCAGCTTGCATTATTTAAATGAATTTCATTCATTTTAATTTTAGTACATGAATTTAAGATTTTTTTTTTAAGGATGTGTAGACACGATGTGATTAGATGATGAAAATAATTCTGCGTGCTTTGTAATTCATTTTAACTGGTTCATTAAAATATAATGGAACCAATCAGTTTGCTGTTGCACCCGTTTAGTGGAATGGTTACAAGTGAGCCTAGAGCTCCCTCTTGTGGTAGCTTTTTCTTCTACGGCCACAAAATTTTAAATGCTTTTATTCTGAGAAAGTGATCAAGTGTATAGAAAATATGCACCCGAAAAAGACATATAATTTCTTAAGTATTAGTTAATACTTTCAGTTAGATGGAGTTACAGCAATGTTGTTTCATACTATATAAATCTGTCCCCATTTTTTGTTTCAGACACAAAAAACAATTAAACAGGGGGGTAATGGCAGTATTATCACACAATGTGCAACTTTTAAGTACTTTATTAACTTCTAAAATTCAAAGCATTGATAGTTTTTCTTGAAGAGGATTTCAATATCACACAATTGTTTATTTTCAAATCCAACCTATATATTTGATATAATGCAATCTCTGCTTTCTAGCATTTAAGACAGAAATGAGAAACACTAATTATAAAAGCTTGTTTTATTTTTTTGTCGAAAAAAATCCAAAGACAGGATTCACAAAATAAACATAAAATTAATGAATATCTGAGGAACAAGGCATTAATTACGTAGGTCATTCAAAATAAGGCCAAATTTTTTTAGCCAAATTTTCACATGAATTCCATCTCCGACAGCTGCAACATTTAAGCAAAATTGAGAAAATTCACAGATTAATTTCCCGTTTTTGTAGTAGAAACAATACAATTCAACCAGACTAACTGTGGATAACGGGAAAAACAAGAAACACTTTGGGGAAGTCTCCATTATGACGTATCCATGGAAGCCGTTTCTGAAGTGAGAGAACAGAAAGAACATCACAAATTCACCTGTCAGAAGTTACGTTTGAATTTGCAACAAGACATTATTAGCAGAGCAAAAGGGCTGAACTCTGCTGGAATAATTTCATCAGAGTTCTTCTGACTCATAATACAGAAGAGTCAAATTTCTTCAAGAAGGTAACAGCTAATCCACTGGTATCTTATAGTGTGAAAAACAAAAACCATGCCTTGCATCAACGCTTTAATCTGAAGATGTGGTGTACCGATGGAGCTTCCACACAAACAAACTCACGCGTTTCATTGAAGAGGAAGGAATCCTGGTACTCCTTCATGTACTGAGAGGACCTGGCCTCATCCAGGAAGAGTGAGTAAACCCTCTTGATGTCCTCCACCTGGACCTCCGTCCCCTGAGGAAAACAAGAGGCGGTCATGACCAAAGAGCTCCTATTTAATTTAGCCACACAAACAGATGAGGATTATTTCCTCTTGCTTCCGGTGAGCCCACCTTGCGTTTACGACACACCAGCCCGGCCGTGCTGATCAGCTGGATGGCGTAGCGCAGCGACGTCTCCATGCCGATCCGAGTGAGGACTGTGTGGGCCTCCTCGCTCAGCTCCACGTCCTCTTCTTCACACCTGAAAACGTAAAACACTCGGGTTATACGTCGGATCCTTATAGAAACGATTTCTGCGAGTGGATGGCCGGGTGAAGAACCCTCACCGGATCTTTAGGATCTGCCTTGTTTCTTTTTCTGTGTAAGGTGAGGTGGCGATGATGAGCAGACGGTCCAGGAGGTCGATGGGGATGCCGTGAGGGCTCTGGTAGTTTGTTCCACGGATTCTGCGTGAAGGTTAAAAGTGAGTGTAGGTTCACTTTTTCATAAACTTTAGAGTGACGTATTTTGTTTCTTTTCTTTTTTCCTTGGGTTTGTGTTAATAGTACCGAGTGATGCCTCTGTTGGTCGCCATGATGAGAACTGGAGACAGATCACTCTCTAGTGCACGATTCAGGAAGGAGAAGCACTCCATGTCCAGCATGTGAACCTCGTCGATAAACAACACCTGAATAGACGGGAACATTTAGCTTAACTGCATTAATTGTAAGCAGAGGAAGAACATTCAAGAAACACACTTACCCCAGGAATAATCTCCGCCTTTCCCTCTTCCCTCCACTCACACACTTTGGCGTTAATCTGCTCACGGACCTCGGACTTGATCTCTCCCGTGTCTCCGGAGAAGAGAGCCAGGAAGCCTTGCGTGCGGCTGTTGATTACGTCGATCTCGTGGAGCGACACTGTGTGCACCACCTCCTTCCTCTTCTGCAGCTCTCCCTCAGGACACTGGACAAACTTTGTCTGCAAAAACATAGAAAACTTACTTTTATATCCCAACATTTGTAGAACTAACAATTTAGGAGATGCCTTTATCAGGGTGTCTGCACACAAGGCCAAATTTAAGACTTTTAAGACTATTTTTAATGCCAGCTTGAATGAAATTTAAGAGCGAGAAAACTATAAATGTAGGGGAAAGTTGGAGAATCCTGCTAACCTGCATGGCTTTTCAACAGAAGTGAGTCAGTGGCAAAAACGAATGTTGTCCCAACGACTAAAAAAATCTAGCTAGCTAGCAAGGCTATGTGAACAGCTAAGTGCCAACCTCCCCCAGTCACACAACACAATGAAAATGTTTGCATACATCAAACTCTTGCCTTACGGAGACTTTACCTGAGCTCCCATAGCATCATAGTCTCTGGCTCTAGTGAAAGAGCGTCCCAACTTGGTGATCTTGCCAGTGGCTTTGTCAATGGTGATGACATCTCTAGGAAGAGAGGGGAACAGAAACACAGAACATTTGTGTGTTTTAGCTGAGTATGTGTTATATTAGAATCCTGGACAAAAAAAGAAAAATACAAAATAGAAACTTACCCAGCTTGTACTTTCTCTTTGCTTAGACTGTCAATCATCTTGTTGCCCAAATCATATATAGTCTCCATTTCAGTAGTCTTTAGCGTCAGCTTGCCCACTTTTGCACCCTGATCAAAACATGTCAATCTTCAGTCATTTTTGGCTTTTAAAAATCCTTAAACACATCATGCACACCTTCTAACATCACAAATACAAAGGGCCCTACGTAATTGTGATGTATATATATATATATATATATATATATATATATATATATATATATATATATATATATATATATATATATATATATGCGTGGATTTAGAAAGTAATTAAAAATCAGCTCACCGTTCCAGTGGCGGGTCTATCAATCTGGATCTCCACCACCTCTCCTTCAATGATCTCCGTCTCCTCCCTGTCGATAAACAACTTTGCTTATTCATTTCATTCAGAAACAATACTGCTCACAGATCTGTTATTGTAGCGATTCCCTCACTTGATTCTCACTCCGATTGCCTTTCTAAAAGCTTGGCTCAGTGCTTCCGTCTTGCTCATTTCCAGGGAGAAGATCTCACTCCCGGCCAGAGCTGTGAAGGGCGTGTCGGGCCCCAGTGACTGTGCTATTCCTACAGGAGGACAAATACAGTCGATATAGAACGAAAATGCAGCTTGAGCACATTACATCAATGCAAGTGGAAAATACCACTTTCTCTAAAGGAAGATGCTGTGTGCTGGAAAGCCGCCAGTGGACCTCTTACCCATAGCGATGGCAGTTTTTCCTGTGCCAGGTTGGCCGGCGATCAGTACTGCCCTGCCAGCAATGTGGCCGTCTTTAATCATCTCCAGGATGACCCCTGCTGCACGACGGGCGGCCAGCTGGCCGACCAGTCCCTGAGACACCTGCAGGTGAACAGGAGCCGGTCACCTTCAGCACAAACTCAGCATATTTCAATACACTCCTGTACCACTGGCAAAGTCAGGGTTCCTACAGCCTAAGGAAAGTTACATTCAAGACTTTAGACTTTTTTAATGTTGCTTCAATTTTAAGACATTAAACACACACAAAAAACTCAAGTTAGCAACAATTTCGGGATTTTTTTGGTTCCAGTGTTAATGTTTAAAATTTTGAAACAATTTTACAAGACAGATTTAAGACATTTTAATACCAAATAACGCTTTTATATATTTTTAGATCCATGAACTCAATGCCTATTAAGACATTTTAAGGATCCACAGGAACCCTTAAAGTAATTAGTGATTATATGTTATATGAACAAATACAATACCCAAGGGACCACAGTCAAAAAGTTTCACCTAACTTTACTACAAAAAACCAAATGATCAACTACAATTAAACAGCCTAAAGTAGAGAATTTGATTAGGAGCATCTGCCTGAACAGCAAAAAAACAATCTTAACCAATCAGAGCCTATGAAAAGGAACACATAGGCTCCATATGTAAATAGTTTTGCTAATAATCATCTCGTAAAGAAAGAAAAAAACAGCTCCTCTCTTTACAGTTTAAAGAGAAAGTCCAACCAATCCAAAACTCAAGGCTCTGTCCTACCTGTCTTGGCTCCAAAGCATCATCCAGTCCAAGGCCGCGGATGTGAGAATGAGCCCCTAGAACACATGGTGACAAGAGAGAAGACGTCAGCTACACTTGGAAGGGTAGATTAGATGAAGAGTGCAAAGTAAATCTGGATTCCTACCGATTCTCTCAATCCGTGTGATGTCACGAACCTCTGGAACTTTTGTAGCCGCCATCTGCAACAATGGAAAAATCGGGAAAAAGATTAAATATAGCAAAGTTTTAAATAATCACATTTAGGCCTGTAGAGTGATAACCACATTGTCCTAAATTTTAAAAATATGAAACCATTTAGAGGGGACGGTTGGTATTTTATATACCGTTTACCATACTGTAATCTTTACCAGCCAGAGAGCCTATTATAATCACAGCTTACAGTAATTAGTTAGAAAGGATTTAATAAATTACAGTTACTTTACAAAAGATTGTTACCAATATCTGGACAGGAATAAGCACATTTAATTCTAATAGCAGCTAATACTGTTAGCAAAACAGACCTTTTTCATCAATTGTTTCTTCACAAAATAGCTCGAGTTAAGCTAATTTGGATGGAAAGTCGGTGAACATCAATTTTCAAGTTTTGTCACAGATTATCCATTGGATTTAGATCCAGATTTTACTTGGGTCATTCCAATACATAAGCATTGATAAATCCTTCACTGGCAATTCTACAATAACCATAGCGACAAGATGGATTAGCAGTGCTTGCCAACAGCTGACTGTGTCATCCAGGACATGCTACTGTGGGATATGGTCTTTGCTGTCTGGTCATTGAGCTGTTAGTATGCTGTGACCGCCTCTAGACTGTCCCACAGCAAGAGTCTTCAGTCAGAGACTTCTTCACTGCAAGACTGACTGCTACTGGAGATCCTTCCTTCGCCACCCACAAATCTTTAAAGATACTTGGATCATACCAGTTGCAACACTGAATTGCTCTTTGAGATGAATAAAGTATTTTTGAATTTGAAATGAATTCTACTTTTGGCTTTATGGTGACGGTTGTTGTTTTTCTAGACAAAGTACAATGGAATAGAAGAAATAAAGATTGCTATTCAACTTGCAAGCTCTCTTACTCACCAGGAAGCCACAATGATAATTAAAATCACAACATGTCACAACAGAAATACTAAATTACCAAAAGAAAAGAGAGAGTAAGCTGTTAAATATTCAAGAATACGTTAGAAAGGTTTGTGGTGTTCAGTTGGTTGTCATAGTGACAGTCGTAACTCATGCAGCAAGAGTCTCAACCCGTAAGCAAACATGAAACATTTTATTTAATCTTTTTGTTTTTGAGAGATAAATAATTGAAAGTTGGCGGAGCAATAAAACTGGTTAAATTCTAAAGACGTACTAAAGAGCTACGTTCACTCTTCAGATGGGTATTTGGGACTGCAATAAATACACGCGATGCTAATGGCAGCTAATGTTATGCTAGCGAATTAGCTTACTCCATTCATAGCTTTCTATAAAAGTGAAGCGCCACAACGTAGTAAAATAAGAACCACTCGCAGGCCCTGGTAACAAAGCTTTCACTTTCTGTACACAAGCAACTATATTAATGTATAAAACAGTTAAATGATATTACAAAATATTCTACCGGTTTACAGTAAAACGTGTGCACTCACCTCCACAACCACACTAAACGTGAGAATGCAGCGGCGCTTTTTCTGAAGACAGACCGCCTTAATGCGTCCGGAAGGAAACAAATTTTGATTTTCAGTTCCTATACGTTTTCAGCTTTGCCCTCTCCACAGACGGACGCGGTGAGAAATACTAGAAGGGAAACTGAGAACAACGCACTTATTCTACCAAAAACGTCTTTTTAAGGTAGGTGCTCTACATATTTTTATTCATATGCATAAATATGAATTGGACTCGGACCATTGTAACAGGAATTACATATTTGAAATATTTCTCTTCCCCTCGAGACTTATTTAAAAAAAAAAAACTCTTCCGCTCATAATGTATTAAGATTTTAAGCATCAGTTTCCTACTGCTCAATGCTGGTTGCGTTAATTTATTTTTGATTCGTTTAACAATTCTTTGTATAATGTCATAGATATAGAAGTGTCAAACCCATATCAAACAGTTAATGTTGCTTTTCCCTTAAAATGTAACCAGATTTTAATTTTGTTTCGCCATACAATGTAGCTACACTATAATTCCACATTTTCTATGTTATTATCCGGAGTGGTTAAAGTTATTTGTTTTTAATCTGATTATGTAATGGAGATTACACGTTCCCCTCTACCACCCAGCCATGGATATTAGAAAACAAATATTTCTGTGTGGAGACAAGCCGGGTGGGGTGATTACATGGTGCAGGAAGGAAGTCTGTCGCAGCTAATCCCACTGAAGGCCTGCATGTCTCTAAAAGGTACTAAAGGCACTTTTGCAGTGCTTTACTTTTGTCCAGAGAATCTTGAGTGGATCCCAACAGCCTGATGGGAAAATAAAACTCTGCATGCAGTGCTGTACATATGTCTCCACCAGAGGCTGCAAGACTCAAGGAACAAATGCAGATGAATAGATCCTGCCTCTCAAAGGTAGTAAGTACATCATGCACAAACTTAAAGTTTTTGGGGGAATACTTTTATGTAATAGGCCAACACAACTTTGAAGTGAAAAGAAAATTATATATTGTTTTGCAATTTTTTTGCCACAAAAAATCTGAAAAGTCTGGCATTATGTCCTACTGATTGCTTTCAGAAGTCTCTTAACCTCTAAACAGAATCCACTTGTATGCCTCCAAGCACAGCACACTGGTCAGGGATACAACTGTGGGAGAGTTTGAAGTGGGAGTAGGTTATTAAACAATATCTAAAGCTTTAAGTATGTCATAGACCGCTGTTCAGTCCTTCACATAAAACATGAAACAGCTATGGTACAACTACAAATCTTACAAAATATGTCAGCTGGGGTTCAGACGTCCTGACTGTTTTTTACGTGTACATATCTCTGTTGTGTAACATTTAAGCCAACATTTCATCCCTCACAAAAATGTGGAAAACCTTAATTTAAGGAAGCAGATAAATTGAGAATGCAACATTAAAGCAAACTTCATATCCTGACTAAAATCTAGAGCAGGTTTTTATATCCTTCCTATAACGTCTTCAAAGTCACTCCCTTAAGGCTCAGGTTGCAGAATTCCACAATTACTTGTTTTTAGTATGATGCCAAGAGGATGCAGAACTTTACATGAAAAATGGATGTGAAATACTAATTTAACAAGAGATTACTAAATCTCTTGTTAAACAATCCTGCTACCTTAAAAAGCAGGAGAGAAATACATGTAAGTCATGCGTTCCTTTTAGAGCCTTTTGGTTACTCATCACTTGTTTCTGTACAGTTCTCAACAAACCTCTTAAAGGGAAACAAAACCAACACTGCCATCCAGACAGAAACTTGTTATACACATTCAGTGAGTCTACAAAAGTGTTTGTTTTATTGTTAATTTTCTTAACAATAAAGTAGATGATAATGTTTTTGTTTGGAATTATGGTTGCAAGTAAATATTTAATATTAAGACATGCTGTGTATGGTTTGCTATCTTAATGAACAAGAAAGCAGCCTTCAGAAGCTGAGGTACTACAGTTTTGGCAGTAGTTATCCTAACAAAGTGATAAATTATAAAATTGAGACAATTACATCACACCTTTTTGTGTTAAAACAAATGTTTATTGATAGAAATAAGTTTAATATGAAATTATCATAACATACATCAGTCAAGTACTGTATATATTTGGAGTTACTCTATAAGTGCTTTCCCCCTAACATTTGTTCATTATAAGTAAAAAAAATAAAATAAAATCACATCCATCATAACAGCTTCCCTTTGATCAACACACATTTTTCAAAGTAAAAAGAAAGGAAATATATATTTGTAAAATACACACATGTTTAAAAAGTAATAACAGATGATTATTCAGTGATTGTTGGACGGATTTTATTAAATCACAGCTGTACGAGAGTGATTGCAGAATCGTACCAAACCCAAAACCCTGGATAGACAGGCTCGCTGAAGGAGGTCTTGAAACGGTGGAGGAGGGACATGGTGTCCCCTACGGTGTAGAATGAGAGAGTGCCCCCATCGTAGTCCAGGAAGACCCCGATGCGGGAGGAGTAAGGCGCTTTTATCTCTGTCTGGTCCTTGCTGTGGCGGGCCGAGTAGCTGGAATCGGAGCAGAACAGGCTCCATGACTTGCGGTTGTAGCCGATGCGGCAGCTGTCTCCATAGCCCGTCCTCTTGATGCCTTTGTAGGTGACTCCGAGGGCTGTGCCCTCACCGCTCCAGTCTACCTCCCAGTAGTAGGCACCTCCAGCAAGGTTCTCCTTACAGAGGACCTGGGGCAAGGAGTCAAACCTGGAGGGGTTGTCTTCGTAATCTTGGGGGTCTCTCTTGAGGGCGGCCTTTTTATTCCCTCGAGACAAGTAGAGCTGTCTGTAGGCTGTGTTTGGGTCCAGAGTGAGCTGGCAAGCATCTAAATAATTAAAAACAAACATTCACTCAGTAAGAGAAATCATTTAACTTAAATTGCTTGGGGTTAAATATAAATGAGCAAACCACAGTAAGGTGAGGAACCCTTCACCAGTGCACCGCTAACTATAATGTCCCAGAGGTTAGCAGAATCTAATTACCTTTTTCACCTCTATTAGATGTTTAACTAACTTCTGCAAGAGCATGCTTTGCAGGGGGAAAAAGCAGGAGACCCTCTGGCTGGACACACACAAAAACAGAAATATCCCAGTGGTAAGATGTCACCTGCCTGCTGTGTACCTCCACCTCTGCAGGTCAGAGTTGGTGGGACACCCGGTGGCCTCGCCTAGTTCGGCCTGGCCTTTGATCTGGAATGCCAGAAGTAATGATACTGTTTGTGAGATTGATCACAAACAGAGGTCCACTAAACAAAGACCATCTAAGAGATCAGAGACCAAGGAACTGTGAGTCTCCAAGTCAGTCTTAAAACAGCTGGTTTACCCAAGCTTCTAACTTTGATCAAAAGAATCAAAGTGGATCAGGGAGGGGCTCTCAAACTGAGAGGTGAAAATCACAAACCTCCTACAGTACCAGCATGCAAAAAATATTTGCAAGGAATCTGCCCCAGTCTCTGTCACCACTGTTGGACTTGCAGTAGTTTCTTATAATCAGATTTTGTGGTCAGCCACAGGGTCTGACAGAGAGACATTATTAGCATCTGATTTGCCTCATGCACTGGGCTGAGCAGAATGAGAGGAAGCAGCAAAGCGTGTCACAGCAGAAACAGAGACTCACATCTCAAGAAGTCGTCCCTGTACTGAGGTTCCTGGACGGGTACGGCCTTGTACATCACAGCCTCTTCACCTGTTGAAGCACATGTAGAAAAGGATCAGAAAACATCTCACTTAGTCGAGGTCATTTCTGTCTCTGGATCAGCACCGATGGCTTGACAGTCCTCAGCAGGGTTAAACATTTAACCAGGCTGCAACTGAATGGCCCAAGAATGACCTCTGATTAAAAAGATGTGCAAACAAACAGGACAGAAAAGAGCCAGGAAGGTTTGACTTTCAAATCGGGTCAGTTCATAGTATATCATCTGGTTAATGGGTCATCCGTAACATTTTTATCAACGCACTACATCGGGTAGAACATTTTGTTGACTCACTTTTAATTGAGCGTCTCATTTTGGGCTCATCCAGCTGACAGAAGGTCATTTTGTTCACTGCAAATGAAAAGAATAAGAAGTTAGGCTTAGGGTTGAGTTAGGCAGGACTGTTGAGTGAAACTGAGAGGATTTGACTCTATCTGACCCGTTTTGGCGACCTTCACCAGCTCTTCGTTGCTGAATTCATTCAGGTGCTGCTTCATCTCGGAGACAGCTTTGGTCACAGAGCCGAAGGTGAAGTAGGGATTTACGGAGACTGAAGGCAACTCCTCAGCCTCCGTCTGGGCTAGCAGCATGTGGTAACTCTACAAACCAAAATCAGCATCACTTTTCACATCAACTAGGGTTAGGGGTGGTTTAAGTATTTCTTTGGTGTTCTTGTTTTCTACCTGGATGAAGTGGATGTGGTCCTCAGTGCGGGACAGTTGGGTGATATGAGTGTCTCTCTTCTTCAAATCGGCAATCTCGTGAGTCAAACGCTCCATGTGGCCCTCTGCATTGTTGAGTGCAGCTCTCTTGTTGGATGATATCAGCTTGGTCATCTCCTGTTGCATCCTTTCTATGGAGCGCATCATGTCACTAAACATCTTCTCGCATTCCTGGAGTGCTCTCTGGGCCGAGTTCTACAGTGAGAGACATGACTGTCATATAAATCAAGCGGTTGCCTCATCATTTTTTTCCCCCACAGTAAGCTTAAAGACGCTGTCATCACTCTTTTCAGATGGAATGCTGTCAGGGGTGGCTGACTCAATGTTCCCGTCAATGTTTAGTGGTTAGTCTGGTCTTATCTGTCTGATAGATGATGGGGGTTACGAACCTTGATTGAGTCCACAGCTTGTTTCAGCTCCTCCATCTGCTTGAGACGGTCATGAATCTTTTCCTGGATTTCAGCCTGGGTGGAGCCCAGACGTTGCTAAAATTGAAACAAGAGAAATTGGAAATAATTATGAGCGCAGTGCCACAAATGAGCTGCTAAGTCACAAATGCTAGACTTGATGTTGCAGGGTATGGCTCTGAGCTGATTCTGGAAACTGTCTTTGTGACCAATAGATATTTTCAATACATGAGTCTTGCTGTTTTTTCTGACTGTTTAATCTGATTCATATCCTGCTCAACCTTGCATTACACAGTGAACTATTGTCCAAATTTACACAAGTCTACATTATTAAATGTGTTGTCTTTAAGCAGAGTATATTGTTGGATTATCAAGATATGAAAAAGTCAGTCTCCAACCAGTCTGGCATGTTTATTAGTTGTACTTATAGTTTACATACCTGCTCTTCAGCTCTTTCCTGCTCTGCTGATACCATGTCATGACCCTTATGCTCTTTCACCGTACACAGCACACAGATACACATCTGATCAGTGCGACAGAACAGCTCCAAGCCTTTCTGATGCTGTGGGCAGATCTGCCTGTCTAGGTGGCCAATTTCATCAACCAGTTTGTGCCTTTTGAAAGTGGCTGACTCAAAGTGGGGCTTAAGGTGCTTCTCGCAGTAGGAGGCCAGGCACATCAGGCAGGTCTTGATGGCTTTGTGCTTTTTGCCAACGCAGATGTCGCAGCCAACATCTTGGGGTCCGGCGTAGTTGTAGTCCGGGGACGGAGGGGCTGGTGGAAAGGCCTCAGAGTTGCGTTGGATGGTGGAGTGGCGGGAGCCTCCCATGCGCCTTGGAGTGGGCCTTTTGTTGTAAGTCACCCTGCACTCAGGGCAGAGGTATGAGCCAGTGTGGTCTGCATGGTCCCAGTAGGTTTGTAGGCAGATGGAGCAGAAGATGTGGCCACACGGGATGGACACGGGATCCCTGAGATATTCCTTACAGAGGTAGCAGCTGTCCTGATCAGAAGACATGGTGAAGAAAACTTTCTTATTCCGAGAAGATGCTACGAAAAGAGAAGCTGAATTGTGTCAGCACAGTGGCAAAGTGATCCTACAGGTAGCGCAAGCCCAAGTTTTATAGAGTAAACAGAGGGAGGTTAAACTGGTTAAGCCGAAACCAGTAAAACATGGGCGGGGTAAAAAACAGGAACAAGTGAATGTGTCCGACTCTTACAGAGTACTGAGAGAATGAATGAAATGTGTGATCAAAAGATACAACTGTTGTTCTTGAGCTATGGAACAAAAAAATTTAGTCTTTCAGTGATTTATTATTACAAATATTGGAACATCTTAGGTTAAGGGATTTTTAACAAAGTAAGAAATGCAATCAGAGTAAGAAATTTGGAATTTGATTAAATTTAATCAAATTTCCTTGTTACAAAAAGATCAGCAAAAAGAAGAAAACAAACATTATACGTAACTGAGATAAAGTGCTAAGAAAACCACAGGTGTGCCTACACTGAAGTGGACTTCAGCTGGTTAGTACCTGGAATGAACGCTGTCATGTCATGCACTTATATTTACAGGAATCAGAGTGCAAACAAGATGACCTCTTTATGAGAGCAGATTTTCTGCTCTTTGATGGATGATTTTACAGCTCCATGTCAACAGTAGAAACAAACTACAATGTCTGATCACTGAAATAGTTGCTCCTTTTAATGACATGGCTAATTTAAATAAATAACTTCTATATCAATGACTGTAGCTCATTGTTTCTCAACCAATTTAGTACCACTTTAAATTTGATAGTACAATAATATTTAGATTTGTAAGTTTATTTGAAAAATTACCTGTTCCCCTGATGTCAGACTGAGAGATTTCTCTCCAACCTTGGCCTTGAAATCCAATTGAATATGACTAAAAGTTAGTGACAAACAGTTCATTTGCATTTCTGGCAATCTGTATCCCAGTAAAGCATAAACATAATTTAGTGAAGATGTTGCTCCACTGTTTCAAGGTATTGTTAATTGCAATTTGTGTGGCTGCTGAGGACATCAACAGAAAACCCCACTTCGTTCTAGGACTGGAGCATGGTTACGTTGGGTTTCATGCAACTGTTAGCAATACTAGCCATTAGCACAATCACAACTAGCCTGTATGGACCTTACCAAGCTCCTCCCACAACCGACCCACTTGACCGCAAGTCTCACAAACAAAGCCTGGCAGCACGTTGTTTCTATGTAAACATGACTCGATTAGTGCATCATTTCTACCGGATTTTCACAATATATCAGCTACTACAATGGACAGAGGAACTAACAAGATCATGTCATCTGTTTTGGATGCGATCAAGGTGTTTCCAACATTGTGCACGTCACAGCAAAATGCGTTCGCTGGATGAGGAAAACGGCAGATCCACACACCCTCTACATCAGGGGTACCCAAACGTTTTGAGACCAAGATCTACTTTTTCTCTCACCAGCCAGCTGAGATGTACCTCATGACATGAAGACATAAAAATTGTAAAATAAACTCTATTGACTTATTTTATATGCAATATACATCAGTTATAGCAGAAATATTAAAGTGATAGAAAACCTTATGCAGTTTCTTCCTCAGTGAGACTCTGTCACTGGGAGGAGGTTACTGGTTTCTCGGTCACAAGCTGGTTGCAAACCTGAGGCCAGCAGGTGTCAGTCAGTTATGGTAGATCTGAAATTTGGTTTGATGACGTCAATATGAGAAGCTACAGACTGATAGGAGGAACCAAAGAGCTCTGTAAAGGTAAAGGCAAATCTTCTGAAGTTGGAATATAATTAATTTAATTTCACATAATTACCACGGTAGAAGCCATTTGTTTGTTAAAATTTTATGAGATATATTTGTTCTATTTGATGTTTGTTGCGAATGACGTAAACTTACAAACGAACGAGGTAATTAGTCCAACGTTTAGAAACTACAGCGGCTTTAATGCGCCACAGCAAAGGTAAACAAAGGTAAAATAACCCGAACAGGTGATCAACTCAAAACCACTCCTACCTTTTTACTCTCTCTCTCTCTGTAGTTTAAGCTCACATGTTACCGTGGCAACCGGTAACAGGTGCTAGCTAGGCTGCGCCCCGCAAGCCTAGGTAAGATTACGTTAAAAACAAAACATTCAGTCCGTTACGATATCAAGTTTCCAGGCTTGATATTTATTTCTCGATTATTAATCAGCGCTTCCCTGAACACAGCGATGGTTGATTGACTAGCTGTACTTGGTGCTAACGTGGCTAACATGAGTAACAGTTTAGTCCAAAGCCTTTTCTGCTAAAATAAAATCTTTAGTGTATGTCAGATACAGACACATTGCATATTGATCTGTTTAGCTAACGTAAGACTGTGTAGCAGACAGGCTTCAAGGTGTAGAAGTTGTATCAGTTCTGCCTTTATGCTGTACTTAGCTAACGGGAAGCTAAGTGTGTTTGTGAGACGGTCACGCACGTTGTAGCCGCGCTACTGCGCAAATGGACATCAGCCCCTGTGGAAAGGTCCATATTACTAAAGCTTGAACTTCTACACATTTTGTCACGTTTTATTATTGAACTTCTATGTATTTTGGGGGGATTTTGAGTGATAGATTGCCACAAAGGAGTTCATATCTGTGAAGCGAATGGAAGATAACACAGGATTCCTGGCATGCACTTAATACATTTGCAAGCCAAGCTAGTCCGATTTTGATTTACAAAAACATTTAAAACCTGCGGAACATTTTACTTCCACTCCCTACATGTGCTACTTTATGATCATCTGTCACATAAAACCCAGATAAAATGTATTCAGGCTTTTAGTATCAGCTGACACGAATACCTTTAGAAGGTAGGCTACTGTTGTCTTCTTCTGTCAGTGTGATGCTGACCTTCACCCCCTCTGAAGCCAGTTAATCATCAACTCTTTCAGTACTGATTTCCCTCCACAGGAAGCCTCCTGGTTTCTACTGTTCACCTTTTAAGCTTGATTTTTCTTTTAGCTTGAAAGCAATTCAAATCCAACATAAGTGGGGAAAAAAATCCTGCCTTGTAAATAAGGAAATTAAAAAAAAAAAAGCCCTGCTTTTCTGTGTATATAATTCATCTCACAGAGCGAGCACACCTCCCAGCCAAGATGGAGTTTCAGCGCCGTTGAGATGGAGCAAGGAATGCAACTACACTTGATAGCCCAGATAACAGGAGGGCCAGGAAAGCTTGCTTAAAAGATTCCATTGTGTTTGGGCCAGCAGGGCCTGAGCAGAGTGCCAAGCATTATATAGGGTCTGTTGTGTGTCAAACAACAGGAACCGCAGCTGACATCTAAAACCAAACGAAGCCTATTATTTCACTGAGAATTCATCTCTATAATTGGGATTAATGGTGAACATTAATTTGTTTTCATGAAATTCAATTCTGTTATTTGTGAATGTTAATTTGTTGACCTGATTATGTTTTACATAACTAACTCCTGATAGTATTAGCTTCATAAGGCGGCTTGATAACACAATTTAGACTAACTGGCTTCATAGCAGCAGTTAGTAGTCCGTTGTAACTGCATACGTTTCATGTGTAAATTAGTTTAGCTAAATTTGCTGATTGCAAATTAACTTTCAATGCATGACATTAACATAAGTTAGCCCTGACATCTGACGGATCAGCTGCACACAGTCAGGGAGTGCCAGTAGGAGTGGAGGCTGTTATTGTTCTGCAGCATTATTTGGTTTGGATCACCATGAGTTTCTGAGCAAAATGTTCTCTTTTTCCCCACTAAGACACTCCCTGATCCAAATATTCACACCTAATCTTTTCAGTTTGTCCTTCGCTCAACATTTTTCAACCAAAAGTGGACTTTGTTCTCATTAAACAAAATAAGCATTTTTTTATAGAGTAGGGAGGGAAAAAAGCTTTGCTGTGCTTCTTTCATGAGAGATGTCTTGGCCATGTGAAGTATTTTATCTCATCTTTTGGACATTTTGTCTCAGTCAGAATCTGTTTCGTATCAAACAGAAATAGTTTAAGACAAGAAAAATGTTTCTGAGATAAAAAAGAAGCAAATTACTTTCTTACATAAGGTCTTCTCTGTGCTGACATGGGTGTGTCCCACTTCCCGGCAGTTGTTTTCGGACAAAAGCTCAGCGGTGGCCTTCCTTTGAAGTTTTCACTCTGGCCGCTGAATATCTGACCAAATCAGAATCCATTTATCATGTCATAATCCATTTTAGATGCAGAAAGACCACTCCATATCTTTACTTCTATGTCAATCCTGAATTTGGGAATATGGAAGTGCTGTTTTGGGTTTGGTCCAGTTTCCCCTCTCGTATTAGGACCTCGCCTGAATTCTTTTCAGTTTTTAAATATGTATAAAAAAAACCAAAAGGGTGCCATCTGTTTTCAGTTTTTCTTGCTCATCCTCCGTAAATTGTATCTTTTTCTTTCCCTCTGATCAAACACCGTTTGTCCTCCCCTGCACTCGCTCCGCTGCAGAAGACGTACGCCCAAACCACTGACCTTGGACTGAACTCAAGTTAACTGGAAACTTTCTGCTTCCTTCAACAAAAAAGTATTCTACTTTTGTCAAAGAGCGGCTACATCCTTTATATTGTATATATTTATTACGAGAATTGTATTATTTAGTAAATAGCAAAAATAATGAGACAATGTTTTATTGCTTTCTTCAAGTTTGGAAGTTTAAAGAGTTTGGAACTGCTTAGAATGGGATTTTATGGCTTATTTTGGCTAATTTAAGTGAGTTAAAGGATCATTTTTAGTCAACACCTGAAAACACTACACATACTCGAGAGATAAATTTACAAAGATATTAAGATAAGAATTGTGGACCTCCACAAGTTTGGTACAAATTCCTTGAAAGTGCTGCGTTCATCTGATCATAAAAATATGTGCAAGTATACTCAGCATGATAATGTCCCAGAAATGTCCTTACAGTCCCTTGGAAAATTTGTGGGAAGAGCTGAAAAGCTGCATCCGTGAGCGAGGTGGACTATAAACCTCACCCAGTTCCACCGGTTCTGTCAGAAGGAATGGGCCAAAAAAAATTCCTGCAAGCTATTGTGAGAATCTTGTGAAAGGAAACCAAAAATGTTTGACAGAAGTAATGCAATATAAAGGCATTTCTGGCATGTAATAAGGAGAAAGAAAATGTAAACTTCTGAATTTAAATAAATGTTTTAAATCTTTAAAAATTATCTTATCATTCTGGCATTTAATCAGTAGAAATAATTCTTTGTGACCTAAAACATGACACATCTAGGTTCATCAAAAAAGGTTTTGTGCATTTTTCATAATAATTTTGTTTCAGCTGCATATTCTTAAAGAGACCACATTTCTTTTAAACATGCTTTCTTTTTCTGTGGATCTCAAGCGGTTCCCTCCACAGATAGGTTGTTCAATCTGTGAGCACAGACTCTTTGGTTTCCTCGTGAGGAAGGAAGGAAAACTGGCTTATCAGAAACTTGGCCAAATATGGAGAGGTGAAACTACCAAGTGGATGACATAAAGCAACATTTGAATGGTGAGGTGATTTTTACTTGGTCAATTCCACAATAGAGTTTTGGATTGCTCCGAGTCAGTGAGAAAATTTTATGTACCTTTAAAAAAAACAACAAAAAAACCCGAATTGAATTTGTTTCTATTGTGCTTCACTGGTGTGAGAGTAAACACTGAATGACATGTAGGCATGAGGGGAAGGCTAATAGATTAGACTTTTTGTGAAATATAATAAAATGTCACCAGACACCTCTCACTCAAAATCAGCTTCTCCAGGTGGCTTTTTACCACCATCTTGTGTTAAATAATAAAATGTGAGTCAGGGTGACAGGAAATTTTTTTTTACTGCAGAACATGTGACATAACCTGAATGAAACGTGCAGCGTAATACAGAAACTATTGCAACACACCTGGATGTGACAGGAATGTTGTTTCTGTGTGTGTGTGTATTCATACCTGTGTGTTTCTATTGTCCACGTCGAGCATAACTGTTTCTCTTTCTGCTGCCCAGTATATCCCACACACACACACACACCCCTACACACACACCACATGGAACGACCAGACAGGTCAGACCAGTTGCTGTGTAAATACTGCAACTCTGAATTTCACAGCAAGTTACATGACTTGTTTTTTCAAAAATGAAGAAAAAAACAAGACTAGCAATTATTTTTCTGAAAGATTCTTGTTGGTTCATTTGAGCTTTGAGTGTCTGTGTTTGTTTAATGGGTGGTTCCCCCCGGCCACCTTCCTCCCTGAAATTTCTACAGTACCTCAGGCTGCTTTAATGTTTGTCGAACTATAACCGGTGTAAGACAATGTCGATTCTGTGTGACAACAATAGGTGGAAATGCAGCTGCCGGGACGTGTGTGCGCAACCCAGCCACAGATGAGCCTCATGAGGAATTCAGGAAGAAAGGAAGCTGCTGGGAGAAAGGAAACGTTTTCCTTCCCCTCCCCGACTAAATGTGGCAGATTTAGTTTTTCGCATTTCATTCATTCTCCATCCATTGCTCTCATCTCCACTTTTTTCTCCCCTCTCGCTCGCTTCTTGCTCAACTTTCTTATCTGAGCTGGGCAGGGCTCCATGTACTCACGGCAAAGGGGGGGAGGGGCCTCGCCTGCTTTCAATCAATAACCTCTGGAATTTAGAAATACAAGTAGATCCTGTCCCTGGCAGGCTGTACCACACCGTTGAGGGCGGGCTCTCTCGCACACTCAGCAAACTCTCTATCCACTTCTGGCACTCTCTCCGTCTGTTTTCTACAGGTCTGACCGGCTTTGGAGCACCGTCACAATGGCCGACCACACGTCTCCTGATTATTTCAGCTGCTCCCTGTGTCAGAGTCTCCTCAGGGACCCCGTGGCCATCCCCTGTGGCCACAGCTTTTGCATGGACTGCATCGACGGCTACTGGAACGAAGCGGACTACACCGGGATCTACATCTGTCCCCAGTGCAAGATCACGTTCACCCAGAGGCCCGTGCTGCGACCCAATGCCACCCTCACCATGGTGGCCGAGAAGATCAAGAAGAGCGGCCTGAATGTCAACTTGAGCGTGTCACAGGCGAATATCTATGCGGGGACCAACGACGTGCCCTGCGACTTCTGCACAGGGAAGAAACTCAAGGCAGTTAAGTCGTGCCTGAATTGCCTGGCGTCGTACTGCGAGAAGCACCTGAGGCCGCACTACGAGTCGGCCACATTCAAGAGGCACAAGCTGGTGGACGAGCTGGGGAACCTAGACAGGAAGATCTGCCCGCAACACCAGAAGTCCCTGGAGCTCTTCTGCCGGACGGACCAGATGTGCATCTGTGCCATCTGCACCGTCAGCGAACACAGAGGCCATGACATCGTGTCCGCCGAGGCAGAGAGGGGCGAGAAGCAGGTAGGATGTTCTGCTTTCGTAGAAAGCTTGATGTGGTTTTGTTCGGCTCCATGGTGATTGATGAAGTCAAACTTTGTGTGTTTACTTGAGTGAAAGCAAGCAGGGCATTATGTTTTTTTTGTCACCCCAGCTTCCTGGGATTGCTGCTTGGACTTTGACCCATTTCACCAATGCTATCAGCTTCCCTGGCCGGCATTCAGGGCCGCCAAAACAAACCCAGCTCTCTTATTAGCCCAGGGGTGTGTCTTAAACTTCTCACCACAACTCCACGTACACACGCACACACCTTCCTAAAAGCTGCTATCCAGGGATAAACACTTCAGCCTTGCCTTTCGCGGTCGGTTCCCACCTGTGGGAGTGGGGCCTTGGACGGGACTGGAATGTCAGGGAGTGAAGGCAGACAACACCTCGCTTCAATCTCTCTTTGGCATTGAGTAGCGCAATGACTCACGGGATGACACGGCCTGTAAAACAATGTGGGGCAGATAAGAGTTGTCAGCAGATACTGCAGTGGGAAGATGTTCCACTGTGTGACTGATACACACTAGGAGAGGTTTAATAGCAGGCGGGGAATATATATTTAGCCAATGGTGAAGTAATTGCAACATCTACAACCACGGGCTGCCTGGCTTCCCTCATGCAAAGATTTACAACCTGATTCTCACCCTCCCACCCCCGTCTTCTTATGTTATCCCCCTCCCTTCCTAGATTCCCCACATTCCTCAAGCTTATCTTGGAGAGAATGGGGCCGGCAGGTTTGAGTAAAAGCTGAATTAGAAACCTCCTATTCTACCACCGTGCACCTTGAAACATCTCCTTACCCGTAGTTTCGCATTCCTGACATGACTGGAATTCTTCCACAGACTTTTTTTTCCTCCCTCTGAGATAAAAGCGGGCCGCGTTAAGAAGCTTCTTTGAGCGAGGTTTTGTCCGGCCTGCCAAAGGGCCTCCCCAGATATATTCTCTGATGAGAAAGAATGCCAGTCCTGATCCAGCCTTTATCCCCCGCACTGCAAGAACTCCTGATATTTCTCCTAATCTGAGTTAATATCGCTTGTTTTGAGTTCTTTATTGCAACATTGCATGATGCAATAAAGGAGGATAATACTATACAGTTATCAGGGAGTGAGTGCCTAAAAAAAACATAGAGGATAAATTTGTAATCCTCCTTTATTTTCCAGAAACTGTTGGGTGTTTCCCAAGCTGAGATTAGGCAAAAATGCCAGGAAAGGGTAAAGGAGCTAGAGGAACTCAAGACTGCTGTGGATTCACTTAAGGTAGAGTGTACTTCTTCTTCTTTTATTTTTGAACAATAATTTTACAATTTGGACCAAATCTCACCAGCAAACTACTTTTCCTCGCAGAACTCAGCCCAGAGAGCAATGGTGGAGAGCCAGAAGATGTTTGAGGACATGATTCGCTCCATTGAGAGGATGAGGTCGGAGGTGACCAAGCTGATCGGCATCAACGAGAAGGCGGCTTTCAACCAGGCCGAAGCTTTGATCGAGCGACTGGAGCAGGAGATCGACGAGCTCAAGAAGAAGGAGACCGGCCTCAAGCAGCTCTACAGCACCGAAGACCACATCCATTTTCTGCAGGTGCGACACACTTTTTTGGGGGTTTTTTTCAGATTTTGACTGAGATCTCTGACCGAATTGGTTGAGACGTTCTCGCTTGCCTCCTCCCATCAGAACTTTAACTACCTGTGCACGCCGACCGACGATGGCTTCATTCCCAAGGTGACCGTCAACCCCGACTTCTCCTTTGCCGCCGTCAGGAAGGCTGTGGGGGAGATAAAAGAGCGCCTCGAGGAATTCGGCAGGGAGGAGCTGCTCAAAATTTCCAAAACAGGTTGGATATCAGTAACTGAAACATTTACACAAAGAGTCGAAAACAGCTGTGTTTTTAAACCCAGTGTGCTGTTTTTACAGTGAATGAAGTCCCAATCTACACGACGGAGAGCCGGACATTGGACAGAAGGAGCAGAGGTGAGCGCTATCATAGGTTAATTATTATTTAGTTTGATGTTATCATATCTGTGAGCTATAACAAGTGAAATCTACGACTGGTGCTCCATATATGAACATACAGGCTTTGAAAAAATATTCACTCCCTTTGAGCTATTTCACACATCACAAATCCACTGGGATTTTATGTGCTTCAATTTGCAATGCAGAGATCCACAGCTCATGTTGGAGCATTTGTCACCATGGCAGCCATTAGTCATGCACAAATCAGGTCTTCCGTGAAAGAGTGGCGAAAAGAAAGCCTTTGTTAAAGGAAAGCCATAAGAAGTTGTCTTTGCAATTTGCCACAAGCCATGCCAAGGAGGCAGCAAGTATGCAAAGGAAGGTGCTCTGGTCAGATGGGGCTAAGATAGCCTCAACACAATGTTCCCGCTATGAAACATGGTGGTGGCAGCGTCATGCTGGGAACTACTTAATTCTCCAGGAAAACTGTAATATGAGACAGATAATCTGTAAAAAAACAAAATTATCTCCTCCACCTCCTCCCAGTGCTACGATTGCTGTCTGATGAAATGAACTGCTCCTGGTGAAAAACAACCAATCAGAGTCAGGAGGAGCGTCTTGGTGCTGTCAGTCAACCTCGTGCATGGGCTGCTAAATGTGCTAATGGTGGAGCAACAACTTACCATTTCAGGAAAACAGTTTATCTGCCGTCATCGGTGGCCATCATGACTAGCCTAAGAATTCACCAGGCTCTGCTATTGGAAGGCTCTGCTATCTGTAGCATGGCAGAGAACAAAAGGGAGGATGTGAGCAGCGCGTGCGCAAGCATAGTTTACAGCACTAAGGCTCTGATTGGTTGTTTCTAACCAAGCTGTGTATTTCTATAGAGAGCACTGGAATAAGGCAGAGGAGCTAAGTTTTTTTCACAGATTATCTGTCTCATACTATAATGTCACGACATAGTAACAGTTTTAACAAATATATAAAAAAACAGATATGTTTATAAAAGTTACATACTAGAGATTTTAAAGTTGCAAAAGACTAGAGACTGAGCTACACAGAGAAAATGGGGACAGTGGCTGATTTTCAGATCTTTCGTGACAGATTACATGTTTGTCATGTGAATATCAGCCAACTGCTGAGCTTCCAAAATTAAGGAAATCTGGGTCAATTCATCATTGCACCCCTGGATCAACTATGTTTGAGAAAACCCAGTCAAAATTGAGGTTTAAGATTAATTTATAATCTGTTACCAAACCTAAAAATGCTTACAGATGCTATCCATCCAATCTGACTGAGATTCAGCTATTTTTCACTTTATATGCAAGGCTGGTAGAGATATTCCCCCAAAAGACTTCCAGTTGTATTGAGAGCAAACAATGGTTCCACAAGTATTGACTAAGGGGAGGATACATGCACTTTACTCTATGGCATAAAATGGAGGTACCTTGTAGTATTAATATCAGTATCAAAGCACATTAGCAAAGCATCAGAGGCATCTGAGTGGGTGTGTGCAGCTCAGAGTGACTCACCAGTGTTTTTTGGTCCTCAGGTAAAGAAATGAAAATGACGGTGGACAATACTCCTCCTCCAGAGCCAAAGACCAAAGCCGATTTTATCAAATGTAAGAACCTCCTACGTTTTTTTTCCTGAATCATGCTGCCAGTCTCATCCCAATGAGGAATCTGTTGAAAATGTCGGTTCTCCTCATTCAGACTTCTGCCAGCTGAAGCTGGACCCCATCACCGCCTACAAAGAGCTCTACATCTCCGAGGGCAGCAGAAAGGTCATCCGCACCAGAGACCTGCAGCCCTACAGCGACAGCCCTGAGAGGTTTGACAGCTTCGCCCAGGTACTGTGCCGCGAGGCCCTGTCTGGCGGTCGCTTCTACTGGGAAATTGAGTGGAGCGGGGAGTTCTCCATCGGTGTGGCCTACAGGAGCATCAGCCGGAAGGGCAAGGGCTCGCTGTGCCTGCTGGGATACAACGACAAGTCCTGGAGCCTCCTCTGCTCCGACACGGGATACTCCGCCTGGCACAACCGGGTGGACAAAGCCGTCAACGGGCCGCACTCACCCAGGATAGGCGTGTACCTGGACCATACGGCGGGGGTGCTGGCGTTTTACAGCATAGGCAACAGCTCCATGACGCTCCTGCACAGGTTTCAGACCACGTTTGTCGAGCCCGTCTATCCGGGCTTCGGAGTCGGAACGTCTGTGAAGATCTGCAACGTCAAATGAACTCTGATGCCTGAGCCTCTGAACAAATCCACGTTTTGTTTTGTATAGCATACAGCATCAAAGTGTGTATTTTTACAGGAATGTATAATTATAGCAAAACCACATTAATGGAGTTCTACTAGTTATGTTTAAAGGAGGATGTGTGTATTTTTTTAAAACAGATTTTTTTAACGTATTTTTTTAAATACGTTAAAAAAAATAAAAAAAATTTTTTTAAATCCTCATTTAAAAATGTGTATTTTTTTCCCAACTTAAAACCATCCCTTTTTTAAAAGGATGGATTTAACACCATCCCTTAGTGTTAAGGGATCTAATACCTTAGTGTATTAGATTTGACACTGTGCTGTTAAATCACGTTTTAAACATGGCTTACTGAATCAATACTGAAATGCAAAATCAACATGTGGAGCAGCTTATATCGATGTAATTTTACAATGTGCTAGTGTGAAGTAAATATAACTAAAGGTGACATTTATTACACACAATACACAGTTTCTCCCTTACATC
This sequence comes from Xiphophorus couchianus, assembly GCF_001444195.1. Taxonomy (NCBI): domain Eukaryota; kingdom Metazoa; phylum Chordata; class Actinopteri; order Cyprinodontiformes; family Poeciliidae; genus Xiphophorus; species Xiphophorus couchianus. The sequence goes on from NC_040238.1 coordinate 25,290,372, forward strand.
TATTACACATAATTAACGCTGTAATCAGGTCCAGCTGTTTAATTGAAACCTATGTTAGATTTGTCACATTTTATAATTGTGTGATTTATTTTTATATGTTGATGTTCACTCTTTTCAAACATATGAATTCTACAGTAAAAGTTGTTTTGGTTTTATGCTTTTAGTACATTCAGAAGAGTGCTGCATCGTCATTTCATTTTCTGTTCCCTGTTATTTGATAATGTTCGCAACAATTTAGAGCCCTGGAAGTTTATTTTCACTTGAACTAACTCCTATTTAATTTTATGTAAGTTTTCCAGCATAATTATATAATTGATATGAAGAAAACGTTTTGTAAACAAAAAAGAATAAAAAGGCATTGATGGTTCTAAATGAGGAACTAAAAACATAATGTGTTATTGGTGATTCCAGATCAAATACTATATACAATGCTAGAAATTAAATGGCTTCAAACACATTGAGTATCTTCTAGAATTTTGCAAAATGTCTAAATTTGTATTTTTACTTAAATGTGCGTAGAAGTTTGATTTATTTATTTTTTTGTCCAATTTTTCTAATCTGACCAAATTAATTTTATTACTTTAGCAGTCGGTGAAGACCTAAATACTGAATCGGTTTTAAAGACTGACCCTTGAAGACTGGCAATACTTTGAACGCCCCCTGCTGCCTGGAAGAAGAAAGCGCACTAAAACAGTAATTATGTATTAAGTAAAGCTTAGTCGGTAATGGATTTATCATCTGGCATCGTATCAGATTTAAAATTTTCTCCATACTGCTTAGTCATGTGCAAAAAGAATAAACTATATGTTCTAGTCACTGAAAAAGTAGAATAAACTGTTAACTGTTGGATTTTATGAGGATCTAATAAAAATAATCTGCTCTTTACCAGATTTTACAAATACTTAAATTTAATATCAAGAATTAAAAACATAATAGTTTAGATTTGATGTTTCTGTGATCACTGTCCAGTTTCACGGCCCACTTTGAATCTAAGCTACATCTTTATTCCATATAACTATATTTTCAGAAGTAACTTGTAAGATAAATACACCCATAATAATATTTACATCTGACACAGAATTTTATGAATTATCCCAATTGTAAATAAATTACACAGTTCTTATTCTTAAATTCTTTAATTCTGAAACAAAATTTTATAATAGAACTACAGGTAAATTGGTGTGCAGGTTACAATAAAGCATGTCCATAAACACAAGAGGCAACAAGTTTGAAACAAACAATAGATAACAGTTTATTAGTTCCTAGAACAGTAGGTTGAGCATAGAACGCTCAAAAGGAAAAAAAAAAAATAAACATCAGTCCAAAAATATCAGACTTTGTAGCCAATCAGACCACGTTTGCCAATGCACTCTCCGATGTAGTACCACAGCATAATTTCAGTGGCCACCACTCCATTCCTCACAACATCCTGAAACACAAAAGTTGTATTAATAACCAAGCCAACCATGCAGTTAAGGTTCAGCTTTACATGATTATGGCTCATAGGTGTCTTGTTGTGTTATTTAGGATGAAATGACTGGCAGGGTGGGGGGGGGGTGAAAATACAAAGATACTCCACTTGAATATTTTCACTTTTTCCAAAAGTAACCACAATTTAACTTTTATATTTTTGGAAAATGTAGAAGTTAGAAATGACAGTAAAAAATTTTTTTAAAACATTGTAAAGAACCAGCTAAATGTTGTTTTCTATCTTTAATGCACAATAACTTGTGGAATCAGTGCACTCTCCATTATCATTATTATTGACAGTCAGCTAGCTCTCCTTCGCAATACAATCCATGAAGTTCTAAAATCCAGCCACTGCAGACCCATGTGCCAATTCAGGACACTAAAATTTTCATTAATTAACATATTCTGGGACATCAGCTGTAATTTTATACATGTCAATAAGGACTGAGCTCTAAAAACAAAAAGGGGGAGGGGGGGTGAACTGATTTCAGCTGTGGGTATTTTTTCTGTTTCGAACTGGCTGAGCTTAAAAATAGAAATGTAATGAATGTACAGAAAGCTAAAAAGCAACAGCGGGGGGGGGGGAATAAAAAAGCAGACGAAGAAGTTGTCATTTGATTTATCAGATTCTAAAATAAAGTTGTTGTATCGTTCCTTCAAAAGAAATTGCTTCGACATGGACGTCCCTTGCCGATTTTGCTATGGCCTCGATAAAGACACCTAAATAGGTTTGTTGCCATGGTTCTCACGCACCCTGACTGTGGTCTGGCCGAGGCGGGTAATGTTGAGCAGGTTTAGAGCTCCCAAAATGGCTCTGGGGAGCTCGGCGGGGGTCGGGGGGACCAGTTCAATCCGAGCATAATACCAGAAGGTTGCTAGATGAGGTTTGGAAAAGGTGACAGCGGCTGTAGGGAGAGACATATGTCCCAGTCAGCTCGGGCCTCTAACGGTGGTTTAGCTAGAACCGCGGCGTTGCTAGGCAACATTAACGGTTCAGCTAGGCGTCTTCTGTTCAATTAAAGGAAACAACTGGACTTATTATGCAGATAAACCACAATTTAACGGGTTAAAACAACAAGGGCAATAATAAATTAGTATCCAATAACTGTATTATAAAATAGAAACACATAATCTGACATCCACTTCATTCATCGGAAGGCTGGGTCAACACAGCATCACCCTCGTTGATCCGTTGACGGGTTGTTAAGGAAGATTAAACAACTTATATCCGTCCTATAATAAATTTAAATTGCAGAAAGAAAAATAACTCACCATCAACAAGAATAGGTACTTTAGCAACCAGTTTCTGCACAGTCTGTGACATGTTGGCGCGTTTGTAGACGCTACGTATCCCCCGTTTCGGCAAACCCACTGAATGTCACCTCCAGTTGAAGGACCACTGACTCCAGCTGACCACGCTGCTGCCTGTAGAGAAACCATTTACCTTTCATTGCTGCCATCTTCTGGACGTAAAATGTTCCTACAGTGTTTGGTTTCTTTCCATTTCCAGTATTGGTGGCTTGGTTTTTTTGTTTTGTTTTTTAAAAACTGTAGTAACACGTTTCATTGCTCAGTTTATTTTTTAAAGACTTTTTGAAACGTTTATTTACATTTGATGACGTCTCCACTATTATTCACAATGTGACAAAAACAAATTAAAAAAAAAAATCGTCCAGGTGATTCTTGAACATTTTGCGCAAGTCGGAAATATGTACATTCTGAATCTATTTAAATGGAGTACCTAATTCAACAATACACAGATAAACAAAATCTTGGTTTAATTTGCATATAAAAGTTTTAAACAATGAAAGGATGAAAATGATACACAAAAATAACAGCGCACCAATAGCTTTTAAAGTAAATTGTGTACATCTGTGAGCATCTCTAATCAGGGGCCCACATTGGTCCTGTAAAACTGGTACTGACCCCTGTTACAATTCCTGTGCTGAAAAGTTAACACTAAATCAGTTTCTAATGGTGGAAAAGATCTCTGACCATCCTGATTCTATGTTGACAAATTAAAAATTAAGGACTAGCACTTTTAGCTTCAGCTGAGATAAGACGAGATGAGATTACAGATTTCAACCGCTGAAGTCACAAGTGGCTCTTTGGCAGTCATCATTCTCTTTAACAGAAATCCAAACAATGTTTATAGATCATATGAGCATATCAAGGTCTTAAAAAAAACTCTTGACGCCTTTGGGACGTCATCTGCCAGACAAGAGATTATTTGACCAGATCTAAAGTCAAGTGATGACTTTGAAAAGATGGAATTAGCTAAACGTGGGGGAAAAAATTGTGGATAATATACATAATATCAGAATAATATAATAGTTTTTGAAATAGTTGAACCTTTGGTGAAGGAATGTAATTATTTATTGTAATTTTACACAACAGTATCTGTAATATCAGTTACATAACACAAGATAAACCGAAGATATATGCATTTATTAACAGAGTAAAAAAAACTATTGTGCTCACCACCACCTTATTTGCTACAATCTCAGAAAATACTGGCATATAACTTTCCCAGAGTTCTTTCAAATATTTATTTACTACTTTTGTAATCGCTTTTAAGAAATTGTCCAACGTGTGAAGTGTTTGTTTCCTCAGATGATTGCTGCGAGGCAGTTCTTGTGCTATATTAAATTGAGGTAATTTATCAGACCAAAACTCTCCTTAACCTATAATACTGAACACAATGGCATTCTCATGCCATCACAAATACCATATTGTTAAAACTGATTCATTTTTAGCATGTCTTGTCAGTTTTGTTTGGATTTGCTTTGAATCCCTGGGGTGTGACAAGAGCAAAAGTTTTTTGTCATTTTCAGCTCTCTTTATAAAGTCTTCAAACTGGTGTATAGTGCTGGGGAAAGTCTTCAAAATTGTTCATGCTCACAAAAATGAAATCTCAAAATCGTCTTCCTCCTGCCGAAATAAAATGATTGTGCACAGTAAGGGTAGTGCTCAATAATAATTGATCATTATTGGATTTGTGATTCCCTCACCTCACTATCGGTGAGATTAGACGCTGGTCTCTCTTCCTCTTTCTGTTTGTCATAGCTTGTCTGGTCCATAACTAATAAAGAAATACAGCTCCCTCCATTTTTCACCAGAGTAATCACATCAGCCAGATATTTCTCTTCTACATTTTTGCCATTAACTTCCAACACAACATCTCCCACAGCCAGTCCTGCTCTCTGTCCAGAACCTCCAGAACCCACCTACAGTAGAAGAGAATTGTCAATCTTACAAAACTTGTCTGTGCCTGAGAAGTACAAAAGTGCTGGTTCACACCTCACTGATGAAAGTCTCATGTCTCTGTGGGAGAGAGTCCAGACGAAAGCCGAATCCAAGTGGATCTTTTTCGACTGTGCAGAGTCTAGAACCGCTCAAGCCATTGTTTCCCTTTGGAGATAGCTCAACATTCATTTCCTCCATTTTTTTCTCAGCTGTTTCACCGTCACAGAACAGAAGAGGAGACAAGCCCAGCTGTAGGAAGAAAACAAAAGAAAATGAAGAATGGAAAGTAAATGTGGTGTGAACATAAGTTACGGTGCTGGGAAATCTGTTGTTGAACTCTGTGCTGATCCCTTCATTTGCCAATCGTCTCATTTTAATTTAAAGGAAACACACTCTTCTGCAAAGTTATAAAGTGATCAATAATAGTTATTATTATGAGTAACTATTATCAGTTTCACAATGATTTTGTTTGGGGTTTGGCAACTTTTTACAACTTTGCTGTACAACCTATTTAAAAAATGGCTTAATTGCTTGGATGGTTGGTTAGCTGGTTGGTTAAAATGCCTGGCTGTTGGTTGGTTGCTCTGTTATTCTGGTGGTTGGTCAGTCATTTTTATTTGTTTGGTTAATCTTGAAATTGTCTTCCTCCTGCCGAAAATAAACAAGAATGTGCAATAAAGAAGGATAGTGCTATGTTGGTTAGTTTGTAGTCCATTTTCCTGATTTGTTAGTTGCTTGTTTGAAGGTGGGTTGGTCAGTTGGCTGTTTGTGTGAGGATTTAGGTTTCTGTGTTGATTTTTGGTTCATTTAGTCCCCGTATAGGTGTGTTTTGCCCTTGATTGTTCCCAGCTGTGTCTCATATTCCCTGATTACTCCCTGTGTATTTAACCTCACCTGTGTCCCCTGCTCCCTGTCGGATCCTTGTTGTGGTTTGTCATATGTCGTGTCTCTGTCCTTGTTGTCTAGTTCTGCTCCGGTTGCTACCAGTGCTTGAGTTCCTTGCCTTATTGTCCACCTGTGCTGCCTGGACTTTTTGCACCCTTTGAGATCACCATTAAAACAATCATTTTGCACTACTACCTGGGTCCTGCCGCGTACATCCTCGCCACCATCAACCCATTTCATGACAGTTTGAAGTTTTAATTGTTTGGTAATTGAATGAGTCATTCAACCATAAAATTGGTAGGACTTAACCCAACATGTATTTGAATTGGTGATCGTTTCAAGGTAGATGCTACCTACTGGTGAGGCAGCAGTCTCACAACTCTGAATAGGGTCATGTGGGTCCAGAATATAAATGGACTTTCAGGCACTTTGTTGTTGGCAGTTTGTTACAAATGGTGAATGGCCTTCTTATAATCTTTGCTTAAACAGAAGATAACATTTTAAATATCCAGTCAAAATCCATAAAGCCTTTCCTCAAGCCCGTTGCACTATTCCTTTAGATCAGTTTGAGAAATTACAAGAAATCTGGATCGGTAATTCAGGGATTGCCCAAGACTTCCAGACCCTGTTGAGGATGAGATAAGAGATTCTCACCTGGTTGTAAAATCCCAACCCAGACTGGCTGATTGTGGTGATGAAGACTTGCTTTCCACTTAGTCTCACTCTTTCCACAATCTCATCGTGTCTGAGTGAATCCACTGACTCTCCATTGACCTCCAGCAGGATCTCTCCATCCTGCATACCTGCCCTCTCTGCTGGACTGCCACTGTCCACCTCACGCAGAACATGATCTGTTGAATAAAACAAACCTAAACCTCAAAAAGGCAAGCAAGGTTTCCTTAAATTTCAGCTTGCACTATTTTCTTCCTCTCACAAGTGTTTCCTGATGATGTCTTCTCCAGCCGGAGAAGAAATCCATATCCTTCCGGCCCAGAGATTAGGCGGAGCTTTTTGGCACTGAAGGGCAGTTTGTTGGGTACAGCCATGGCGGGCAAAATGGGCATCTTCCTCTGCATGTAGATTTTCTCACTCTCACTGTCTATCACCAGGATTGTGATGCTATTTCCACATTTGTTCATCTATGACAAAACAGAAACAATAATTTTTAAATTTATAGTATCATACTACTATATAGTATTTAAATATAATCTCACGTAGTACAAACCATTCGACTGAGGGCAGAGTGTGTAAGGTGGGACACCATTACTCCATTCATCCACACCAGGTGATCTCCCTTGCGGATTCCTGCCTTTTCAGCCGCGCCACCTTTCACCAGATTCACTGAGAAGTGACCTTTCTCTCCTTCGATGCAGACACAGGAGAATCAGCCAACCTCAACAAAACAGCTATCTAATCTTGAACATTGGACCGGTTGTGATTGCCAGGAGATGAGTTACCTTCTAAGGCAGTAAAGCTGATACCTAGACCTGAGCCAGGCTCCTTGGTGATGTGGTAGAGTCTGGGTGGCTTGCAGGGTTCTTCGTCAAGGATCCTTGACAACAATCTGAGGTCCTGACCTCTTGTCACAGCCTGCTCATACTCCTCGCCGTCCAGCACCAACATGCATAACTGCTGTCCACTAAGCTTAATCTTCCTAGCAACCTAATAGATCAAGATAGAAAGTATGATTTGCCTCAAATCAAGAGTGAGTGACCTCAGGAGAACGTGAGCTTACCTCAGCGTGGGGAACATCATCAACGTAGCAGTTGTTGACCTCTAGAAGTCTGTCTCCGTCTCGAAGGCCACCCCGTGCTGCGATGCCCCCTAGAACCACGTTTCTAATCACGTGTCCATGGCGATTTCTTTCCACCCGCAAGTTGAAGTCATAGGTCTCCCCTTCTTCTCTTTTAAGAACACACATGCGTGGCCTGGGAATCCACACAGAGTCTGATTTAAAAGAAGAAAAAATGCTCAGTTTCAAAGAGTAAGTCTTCTTTATGGTATGTTGTGCAGCAGTTTGAAGAAAAAAAAACCTGCATACCTATGCAGTCTGTGATGACCATGGCAGGGTTATCAATTCCCTCTTTTGGATCAAATGTAAATTTTCTTTAGGACAAGAATGAATGAAATGTAAATGAAATGCCATAGTATTCGAGTTTACGGCAACCCTGAAATGTTCATGCTAAACCAAGTAATACACTGCTTACAGATATCGTAATATGATGCAAAAAGTCTTATTTCTGTTCAGTTCTTTTTCTGGTTGTTATATTCTGTAAAAAGAACTAGTCAAATTGTCTAACTAAGCCATTTCCCTTTCAATTAATGATAACCCAGGTCTGAGGTTTAAATAAGAGCTGGGCAGTAAATTAGTGTTCAGAATATATTATAACAAATGGAACAAACAAGAAAGGTGACTTACTCTGTCAGCATGACGACTTCCAGCACACCATGAAAAACAAAGAACAAATGAGAAGAATGACTTTGGCTGCATGAAACTCACATTATAAAACGCCTTATCTGCACATCTCTTGATGAAAAGATACGGGGATTTATATAATACAGTTTACCTTTTAAATTTTTAACCAGCACTTTCAAAATATTATAGCTTGCAACACTACACACACACACACACACACACACACACACACATATTACGTATCAACTATGATATGACAATGCTGATGTAACTGGACCTTAAGGCTCTGGTTATGTCTACCTAATAGCACAGCCTCATTCTTACACTACTGGTTATATCTAAGCTTTCACCAACATACATGCTGACTTTGACTAACAAGTGTAACTCCATAAAACTGGGATTGATTTTATTTCGTAATCTTTGGTCTTTGTCCCTTCTAAACACCTGGAGAGATTGCAAAATATGGACTCTGTCGGAGTAGCAATGTCCCAAAATAAATCAGGAAATATCTGGATTCGGATTGGAGCTACGCTCTTTATATAGTGGGGTTAAACACTACCAGAACAAATTCAGTCAGATTATACAGAGACCATCTGTGAGCATCGATTTCAAAGTCTTCCTGCAGATTATCAATTAGATTACAGCTGCAGTTTGTAACTTATAAAACATGTTTTTTATATATATATTTGTTAAAATTATCATCATTTCATCAGAGTAAGTCAGATGATCTGTGAAAAATCAAGCTCCGCCTTCTCTCAGTGCTCCCATTACTAATTGCAGAATACACCACTCAGTCAGAAACAACCAATCAGAGCCAGGGGGAAGGTCTTAGCGCTGACAATCACTGCAGTGCTCACTGCTTCCCCTTGCTCTCTGCTGTGCTGCAGCTGGTTCAACACAACATAGCTTGCCATGAATGCTAAGGCTAGGTAGCATGGTCATCGATGATGACCGTTTTCCTGGAACAGTAAGTTGCTTCTCCGCCATTAACACATTAAGCAACATTGATTGACAGCACTAAAACCCTCCTTCTGGATCTGATTGGATGTTTTTCACCGGGAGTGGTGCATTTCTTCAGCCTAATATTAGTTTTCTCTTTTAAATAAATTTGCAAAAAACTTTGCTCCACATTGTCACAATAGAATACTTGTGTGTAGAATCTTAATGAAAAGATTAATTTAATATAGTTTGGAATAAGACTGTATCAATCAAGTAGTCAAGTTTATTTGGTTAGCACACTTCATCAACGAGGTAGTTCAAAGTACTTTACATCATAAAAACACAAGAATAGAAAGTCATAAAAACAACATGCAACCAAAGAAACTTTACATTTTGACAAGTACCATCATCAGAATCATACACATCAAATATGTTACTCATTGTTCAATTTATTATGTTTCCAAAGGTGGGAGCCTTGATTTAAAGGAACTCGGTATTTTGGCTGTTTCACAGTTTTCTGGAAGTTTGTTCCAGGTTTATGGTGCATAGAAGCTGAATGCTGCTTCTCCACATTTGGTTCTGGTTCAGGGGATGCAGAGCAGACCAGACCCAGAAGACCTGAGTGGTCTGAAGAGTCGATACAACAACAGAACATCTTTGCTGTATAGTGGTGCTAAACCATTCAGTTATGTATAAACTAACAACAGTATTTTAAAACATATTCTCTGAGCTATAGGAGCCAGGATTTTGAAAGGAGTGATGTTCTTTATCTTCCTAATTTTAGTGAGAACTCGAGCAGCAGGGTTCTGGATTTCTTTTGTGATGAGGATGATATGTTCAGGGAATGTGCAGTGTTATTTCCCACTACACACAAAGTTTTGTATGTTGGCCAAAATGTTTAAAAATCGTGACTGAACAGAACATGTATGCTGTGTCATCCAGACTTGGGTTGCTCTTTTGACATTTTACAGTTACTCCTTGATCCTTTTGAGGCTTTCATAGAATATCTGGAATTTACACTGAGATGAAACTACTCACATTCACTGATTAATTGACTTTTTAAGACAGTTGATTGCATGAGATTCAATTTAGGGGTGTCCAGATTAGAAGAATATTAATCTCAGGTAATCCACCATGTTTTTCGGTTGTTTCGTTTGTCACGTAAAAATTCCAGGGAAGAAGATTAAAGTTTGTTACTGCATAGTGACAAAATGGGTAATAGTTGGTTCGAATACTGTTGTGAGGTGCTGTGGACATTTGTATTTGTCTTCCACATGAAAGGAGATGATAGGAAAATGCCAGCAGTGTCACACTGAGCTGTCACTGTGGCCTTATCTAACAGTCCAACATGGTGTTGAAACAAATTTTCTGCCTTTCTGACAGAGCTAAGAGTTACAAATGCTAAACAATGTTCGGCTCTTTCAACAGATCAGTGTCACTCCACTCAGGCACCTCTGGACTGCTAATGGGTCACTGTTTGCTTTTCCTCTCATAAACCTCCTTTTCAATCCTTATGTAAGGGGGAAGCCCAAATACAATGGTAGCTAATATTTCGTACAGCTGGGGAGTTTGTACTTTAAATAGGTATCATTTAAAAAAAACAAGAAAAAAAAAACAAAAGTCCAATTAGCAACATGTAAAAATATTTTTCAGCAACCCTGAATGTAATCAGAGTCAATCAAGTGAAACTATGTTTTATCAAGGCATTATTCCTGTGCAGCACTATCAGAATAATGGGAAAACAAACAAAAAGAGCGCTGCCTGGAGAACATGAGGGGTATAAAAAAATGAACAAACCGGATAGACATGAATGGAATTATTGATACAGTAAAGCCATAAGACAAGCATGTAAAACAACCAAATAAACTCATGCCTTACCTTCACCTGAGCTCATGCTGTGCTTCTGTCACGTCAGGTCAGCAAACCCTCACAGAGGGATGGACCTTTGTGGTTGTATGTGCAGAGACTCCTCCCTCTGAGGGTTACTGTTTAATCAGACTGGGATGTTTTGAGCACGCATGTCAGTGCCACATTGTTCTGTAGACAAAACACACAGGACACTTCAAGGAAAGTTACAGATCATTGTTCTGCCGCAGTTACAGAATTACAACCCAGAGTGGCAGTCAGGGTCAGGGCCTGTCTGCTGCTATGTTGATTTTTCACTAATGTTCTCTAGCAAACATCTGAGGCCTTGCATATTCCTGGAACTGTTCAATTTATTCTAGGATTAAATTACAAAAAGGTGGATTGTAGTATTTGCTTTCAGTTTTGCGTCAAGATATGTACAGGAAATGATCTAAACTGTCTGGAATCTAAATTTTGCGTCGAGATAGGAGAAGGATAAAACGCAACGTAAGCCTAGAACCGTTGAAGCGTGAAAAAAGACGTTGACACAGAAAGAAAACAATAAACAATATGTTGGTTTATTATCAGCTTAAGTGGGACAAAACTTGGCCCAGAAACATCAAACTTTCCCTGGAACATTTTGAGGTCAAAGAAAACGCATTCTTTGTGAGAGAGGGATACAGCCAACACAAGCAGGCTCCTCATTCCACTAAACACGTGTTTTTTCCTAGGGGATTCATTCCATTGCTGGTCAGACAGTCAAACATGTAACCAACAGAAGCCACAGTGAAAGAAAACGTTAATGGCTACAAAAAGAAAGATGTTTTGTCTGCAGCTTGCAAAGGGATACTAACCCAAATGTTAATGGATGAGCTGTAAAAATTTTATTCTGATTATTACCCCATACAAATTTCATCTTTAAAACCCTAAATTTATATTTTTTTGTTCAAGAGTTTATGAAAACGTATAAAAATTATCTTAAACAAAATTTATTTCAATTTAATTTTTTTTCATTTTTTAAAAATTTTTTATGAAAAGCTTCATTTGCGACTATGTCACTTTTGTAAACTTGACCAAATTATTTCACATGGCAGAGCATTTTATATAAAAATCATCGTCTTTAAAAATAGCAATAAATGTTGTTACAAGATCACAGAGATGAGTCATCGGCACAATACAGACAATGATATGGTCTAATTATATTGGGAAGTGTACTTTATACTGTAGAATTAAAAGTTAGTATTTTGTTGAAAATTATTCATTGAAGGTCGATTAATTCATCCTGCCACTAGATGGCACCAAACTCCAAACTAAGTCTGGTGATTGGCGACACGATTGCGCTTCTCTCTGTTTAAATTACTTGAATATATTTGAAGTTGATTTAACTGTGTTTTCTATTTCTTGGCTAAAGTGTATGTTTATCAACAGGAAGCTGCTAAACACATAAAGTATTAATTTAGCGTCGATACCCAGCTGTAGCCACATGCTAATGATTTTCTAGCCTGTTCCTGTTCGTTGGTAGCTTCAGACTGACTGGTTTCAAATCTTACATCAAAATTTCATGTTTTTATTGGACCTTCTCAACTCTGACATTAATTCCCTTTGCCAAAATGTACTTCTGTATGCTTCAGAGTTGAACAGGGCTACACACACACACACACAGTCAATTAGTAACTTCCCTTCAACCAGGGTTCAAAGGTTAAGCTATATTGGGCTGCATATGACTGAAGAGGAATAGTACAAATATAGGAGAAATACTGGAAGTTCAAAAAGATTGATTGTGTGTTCCTAGCCTCAATGTACAATGTTTTGGTAATGACAAAAGTGTTGTATTTTGTAGACTTGATCTACATGTTTCTATACAGAAGAGTAATGAAAATGTTACGTAAGATTTAAAGACTTTTATTTGTAACCCCATCCATTCTTGTCTTATTGGTGTGAGTTATTTCTTGGCTTCTGTCTTCATCTGCTTTTAGAGAGATTACCCTGTGTTTTTTCTGGTGACACAGAGCTCCATCATGCTTCAAAATACACATTATAGCCATGTGAATTGAAAAATTGATGTTTGAGGACATTTTGGTCCCAGTACTTCTTCATGATATTGTTTCTGGGTACGCCAGACGTGTAATGCAGGAAGGCGCTTCAGTGTTGGTAGAATACAAGAATCAAAGTGTAATCTACAGTAAAAGGGAGGATTTATCAGAAACCAGTCTTCTGCTGCTCATCCTTGAACTGTGCAGAGTTTCAGTCTGTCCTTGAGGTTTTATTGGACAAAAGTGAGTCTTTTACTATCCATCTTGTCACGAGACAGTAGTCTAAAAGTCTCTGACTCACTGTGCATACAGATACTGTCACTGTTGAGTATCAACACAATGCTGGAGCAAGTTTTGTTTATTTGTCCAGCCATGGCAAATAATATGGAGAAACTTATTGCCCACATGTGGTAGGGCAGCTTTGCACTAAGATATCCATAGAAGGTTTCCTAATGCTTTGTTGACTTTATTCTTAATCACGGCTGTATCTGGAATCAAAGTAGTCAGCAGCAACCCCAGGTAGACAGACACCAGACCACCACCCTATAGAGTAGCCATATGTCACAGAGGCAGGTGGGCAGCAAAGCCTGAGAGGCACAGAGAGAAACACTGGGTACTAAATCCCCCATAACCATCTCTGGCAATCCACAACAGCCAGTACTCAGAGAGATCAAAGAAGGAAAGTCACCGTGCCATCCTACCTGATCGGTCAGCCGCAGGGAGGTTTACAGAGCAGTAACCCCACCGTGCCAGCTCACAGACAACTCTGAACGTGCCCAATAGCCACAGGTTGCAAGCCAGGAACCACCTATGCTGCAACATGGCACAAGCTCCCAGGAACAAAAGAGGGCCATGCTCCCCATCACACTCCCCCCTCATGACACTGGAGCATGCTTTTTCACTTAGTCTCAGCTAGGTCCTTGTATCTGGCAATGATAGCATGTAGGCTACTGTGTACTTAACAAAAATGACAAAAGTGAAAAAGTATCAGGACAAATGTGTAGATTTATAGACAATTTTAAATAACTAAATAATCAACATTCCACTAAATATGGTCAGTGGAAAAGCAGACAGCTTTCCAAATCCAATCTGAAAGCCAAGAAAACTAATCACAACAAATTTAAAATACTACAAGTAAGTCCAGCTCAATGAAAAATACAATATGAAGAAGTGTAGAGTGACTTGTGGCGACTGTATGTTTTTAACATTAGCACAATGGAAGGGATGATAGATCTTCCCCAATTAACTTAAATCTGTAAGACAACAGACAAAAAAGAACTCAAAAAAGGTGGCCTTTTTGCTTAATCTGAACCTTCTTAACAGGGAACAAATGGATGTGCAAAAGAGAGAGTAAGGGGAGAAAACAGAGAACAGAGGACCCATTAGGTCTTTTTTCATTCTTGGCTCAGGATCCAAGTGTCAGTCCCACTCAGTCATCCTTGGTGCCAAAGGAAGATGCAGAGCTCCCATCTGTGCTTTAATCCTGGCTAAAGCACAATGGAGTACTGTGGCAGCCAAAACTCTGTATAGTTACTACTGAATATAATTCACAGGATTTGCTGCCCATCTATCAGATCTGAGCCTGGCTGCACATTGACCTGAAGGACAGAGACTTTAAAACTTCAACTGTACCTCTTGTTTTTATTAAACTTGAAGTTAAAACCTGTCAAAGGAAGCAAGTGGAGCTTTCTCGTAAAGAGACCGAAGGTGACACACATTGGTTCTCTATGAGTGTCTGTGTCTGCCAGTTTCCTTGGCCTGTGAATCCATGGCAACAGCAGCATGAATGGGCCATTTGGGGCAGCCTTCACTGGACGCTGCATCTGAATCACGCTCATTTAACGGATTGAATAAAAAGCTTATGCACAGGTGATGGTCAGGTGAATTACTTTATAAGGCTTGGGGTGCAGTGGGGAAAAGGAGTCATGACTAATGTTTTTATTTCAGGATTTCATCCTTTGGCTAGAAGATGCAAAAAGATCAGAGGACATATATTTAGATGATGTAGATGTTTTTACATTTCAGCTTTAATATCCACTATAAAGTGATTTTTAATTTCAGGTATTATTGCCAGTGTTGTCATAGCTGATAAGTCTCTTTGGCTTCAAATGAAGAATTGGAACGCCACCTATCAAAGTTGCAGTCCCCGTTTTAAGTCAGGGGGTTGGAGAGTATTGTTCCAACTTGGCATAGAAAGTAGAGCAGCTCTTTACCCTGATGAGTTTTGTTGATTCTTTCCTTGTACTTTCTAGATCTGGAGAAGGCTTGCTACTATGCAGATTGAAATATTTTGTGATGGACTCTGCAGGAGCATGGGTTGCATTTAAAGGATATCCAGTCCTTACATCCCCAAAGGAAGAGCAGTGTACACAAAGTAGAATTTTTGTTAGGAGCGACTTAAAGTCCACGAAGGCTACTTCTTGTCAACCGCATTGTTTACTGTGCTCATGGTCTTGACATGAAGCTTGTCTGGTTTGGTAAATTTGGGGTTCCAAATACGTCAGAAAGAACAAGATTCTGGATGCAAACTACTTAAATAATCTTCTTCCACAGAGTGGTTCGATTCAGCTTTAGAAATAAGATTTTTAAAGAAGTCTGTTATCTGGGAGGAACTCAGTAGAGTCACTGCTGTTTCACATCGAAAGGATTCAGTTGAGGTGGTCTGGACGTCATATGAAAGGGCCTTCTGCTCTTTCCTGTAGAGAGCATGTCCCACAAGGAAGAGTAAGCATTTTTGTCTAATTGCAGAACTGATTAATACTCTCTGTTATTGTTTACATAAGCTTTCCAGTGGCATGTTCCTTTGTGCCTTGGTATTTCTCTGGTTTTCAGCAGAAATAAGATACTTTACTAAATTCTTATAAAATCTGAGGAGTTTGTTTTTTGTTGATTTTTGTACTAAAATGCTTGCTGACCTCTCTGATCTTTGTTGATGTCAATGCTGAAACACCACAAATGTAGTTGTCAACCACACACAGATGACAAATACCATATACTCACTTTCCTGCAAACTCTACGTTTTCAGAAGTCATGACTGCTGGGTCATCAAAATAAGGTCTCTACGTACGGGTCTCAGCAGTCAGTTATACATTGTGTAATAATGTCACATCCTCTGCCAAGAGAAATTGTGGATGTAAAAAAGGGAAACGAATACTACCAAGTCTCGCTCCACCTTACAGATATAGTATGTTGGTGTTCAAACATTTAAATTAGTAGCAAAACATTTTTAGTGAAGGTGAGATCCATCTATGTAACCAAAGGTAATTTTCTGCACTTGCACATGCATCTATTTTTAATAATTGGACGGTGTGAGCTAATATTTCGCACATTAAGCATTTCTTCAAAGTGAACCGCTTTATTGTTTTTAAGCCCATAATGCATCTGCGTAAAAAAGAAAATGCCTAACACCTGGTTCAAAAAAAGTTGCACGTCTTGTTTGGGTTTGAGTGATTTGATTGGCTACAATCCCTACACACCGCGAGGTAATGACGTTAATTTACAAAGACGAATGATGTGGCAAAAATCAAAGGGCGAATAGAAAGAAGTAGTTCCACTTTTACATCTGTAATCGCATACTAAAGCAATAAAGTCCAACCTTTCTGCTTTTAGATTTTAACACAACGATGTTTACTGTGGATTAGTAAAAATCCAATTAAAAATATTATTTAGTTAGAACATAATGCACTTTTTAAAGAAGTGTGACATGGTATTCATCCGCCTCGTCGACTGCACTTTCATTTCCGGGATGTTTTCTCTGCTGACCAACCTCCATCGCCATTGCAGGTCCAGGGAGTCGGTGTAGTGGCAGTCGGTAATTAGCCGGGGAAGCACCTCAACCGAAAGCTGACGGGACGAATGAAAAGTACCCTCACACCGGCAACACACTCTGTGGAAGGTTTTGAATCATTTGAGAAGTGGGTTTTAGAGTAGAGCCTCCCTGGCTGTCCGGCTAGGACCTGTGAGAAGCAGCAGCCTTAGTTTGTTAGCATTAGAAGAAATCGGAGGAGGGTGACAGGGGAACCGCCATGGCTCAAATCCTTCCTATTCGCTTTCAGGAGCATCTACAGGTACGTGGAGAAACTAATGAATGACATGCTTGTCTAGCGACGTTTGTCTTTCTTTACCATCTGTAATGTGATAAGCTGTAGTTTCAGAGACTTTCTGAACTGAAGTTTGAGATTGCTAGCAGGCTAGGTTAGCTTTTGGGAGCTATGCTAACTAGCTTGACAGGGTGGATGACGTTTATCTGAACTAGCATCTAGCAAGTTTGCTAACACACCGAGTAGACGCATTTGCTCTCAATTCAACCAACAGTCTCTGATATAACGGCATAACTCCTAAAAATTTAATTGACAGTTAGAAACTTTATTCCAAAGTTTTTTTTCCCCCCGACAACTTATCCGTCCTTGACGGCATTATTGAATGGCAGCAATTGTTAGAGTACATACAGATGTAATTTTTAGCTGTCAACCATAAATCTTTTCCAGAGTTATAGACCTAGCTGTTGCATAATTGTTTTATGATCTTAATTAATACAATTAGCTGCACGGTTGCTTGTAACGCGTTAAGCACGGTGAAGGGGGAGAAGGTAAAATCCAAGTGAACTCATTTTTACTCGAGTATTTTTATTCGAAAGAGTTTCGTGGCTCAGAAGCATATCATCATGGCCAGTGGTAGAATGGGTCATGTGGTATCGGACTATTCAAGTCAGGTGTATTGTCCATGTTGGCTGAGGCCGGTTTACCCACCGAGCTTTTTGAGTCAAACCGCTTAAAAAAATAATCTGTGAAACAAACTGCCATGTAGGTTTTACTCAAAGTAAAAAGTAGCTACATGACTTCTTTTTTTGTGGTTCTGCAGTGTTTCTTGTGAGGTTACTCGTACCTCCTGTTTTATAAGGCCACACCTTTACTATCACCTGATTAAAGCAAGTTGTCGACAAAGGTATCAAAATAAGGCAGCAATATGCTGTTTTTCTAGATTTAAAACATTAGGAATTAAAGTTTTTCTATCAAAATTAATAGGTATTGCATCTACTTCAACTTGCTTTAATACATATTTCAGCTTCATAGCTATACAACAATCAGAATGGGGAGCTTTCTGCTGAAGTATGAACTTGAACTACACAAACGTTATATAGGTACTACAGCCCCCTTCACTGTTGTATGTACATCAGACATTGACAGCCCACCTTTAAAGAAAAAAAAAAAACAGTTCTGTTATATCCCTTTCCACAAAAATTGATGCAAATGACAATTCCCATGGGAATTTTAGGATAAATTACTGTTACTTTTCAATGCAGGTGAATGTTTCGTGTGTTTGAGCTCGCTTTAAAAAGTAAGTAAATGTCTTCCTAAAAACAAGTGAATTGTCAAGTATTCATCTTGCCTATTATCACAGCATTTGAGTTAATATGTGGGCCTGTCACAGCAGGCTATATGGAGGCTGGGCTTCACAAAACTGTGCAGAGAGCTTTTGTATTCAGTTACAATATAAAAAAAATATTCTAGAATAATTTTTCACTTGTTTCAAGCACTTTGATTGCAGGAGGGGATTTGAACAGAAATTAACACAAAACTACTTTATAGATTAATGTGGAGCACTGCTCTGATGCTGCTTTCCTCTTAAATTGTTCTGTTTGCAAACTATCAATTTTGATTTCCTTTCAGATTAACATAACAATACTTTCTCATGAAACTGAAAGTTGCTTAGTTATTTTTTTCCTCCTGATTTGAACCATAAATAGTTCATTCATTCCCTTTTGTTACTTCCCAGTTGGTTCTGATTTGCTTAGACTTTCCCCGATTATCATGTTTCGTGGGTCTCATTTTCTCGTGACAAATCAGCTCCCAGGAGATCATTGGTAGTCATCACTAATGCATGATATGCATATGCTATTTCATACATGTTTCAAAACTTTCATTTTAACTGGTTTTGATGAGAAAGGAAATGTGCCCTCAAATGTCCACTACCTTTTTTTGTCTGAGTTTTTGAATGTTGGTTTGTTGGGAGATATAGTTGGATAACCCTTAATTTCACCAGGCAAAACATTAACAACAATTTTGTGTTTACAATGTTTGCCTGAAAGTGTTAAAACACTGAAAAAGGGAGAGAAAAAAATACTTTAATTGTTTTGCAGAATACATTCATTCTGCAAAACTATTAAATATATTTTTTGTCAAATGGCATGTTTAATGGTCTTTAAAAATAAGGATGTGTATTAATACCGAGTAAGCCCTCTTGAAAGTAGCTGTTTGATCCTCTTAATACTGTATGCTAAATGCATAGTATGTAGACATGAATATTTCCGGTAATTTTTCTATAATTTTGGATTTATAATGCAGTGATATTTGTTATAATCTGCATAAATCTATTAACAGAGAACATTACTGTTCTTACATCTGAGCATCTGTTTTCAAGGTACCGAGTATGAACTGCATTGTGGACTTTTAAAGTTTCTTTCTAAAATGAAAAAATAATTGAGAAGTGAGTTTGAACTGTTGAATATCACTTGAAGAAATTTCTGCATCCTTATTGGTGAAGTCCTGGAGAAAGAAATCCTCTTTATCTGAAGAGATTTAATGAGATATAATTTGCATCTCATGTTAACATTTCGGGGTGTATGGAGCTCACTGGTATATTGAGATAAATGCTGATTTCTTAGTTTTAACACAGAAAGTCTCAGTCAGCAAAAAATGTTGTTCTTTGGCTACTCTATATCTCCCGTTTCCTGCTCTCTGTTACTCTCCAAACTCAGCAAGCATGCCTATTGTCATCCGGTCAACATGCATATCTTGCACTTTTATAAATCATCCATTTTTATATATTATATGTCAGATTGACGTTAAAGATGTTTAATTGGCGCAGTGTCGTTTTAATTGGTTGTATCTTAGTTTTATGCTGCTCACAAGACTTTTCCCCCCATTATTATCCTGGTGGTAAGAAAAGTTATCTTTAGTGTTGCTCATGTTGTTGGATTTTTCATTGAGTAATGTGTTAAAAAAATTTACACAGTTTATTTGTAGGCAAAAGGTTGGGATAGAAAACTGCTTAACATTAGGAAAATTAAGGGAAATGTTCAATGAGTGTTTGAACACTCATTGAAGTTAGGACTGGTCTTTAAGTGTCGTTCCCTCCGTTTTGTTCTCTTAAATCTCTACAAGCTGGTTGATTCTGTTTCGTCATAGGAACAAAATGGCCATTGCAAAGAAATTCCCATATCCCAAGTATTTGAAAAGTCAAGTTTACTTTTCAAGGGAAAACAACAATATGTTTTGTGTCAGGAAGAGACAAATCTGTCCAGTTCCCACATTAAAAAAGCCTATAATTACAAGTTGCATTAACATTACTTTTCTGTGCTTAAATCAGAGTTTATAAGTATACACAGTAATTTGTTGTTTACAAAAGTTGTTTTTTATTTCCACACAACATAAGGAGACAACACGAGTTCACAAGCATAAGTGTTTCTGAAAATCTAACCTGCTGCTTGAGTTTCTTTGTATTTAAACCACTGGGAGATCTGCTAGTTGGACCAAGCGTTTATAATGTCCCATTACAAATGTCAGTGTTGCACTTTGAACAATGTTTGTAAATGACCAGCTGATATCTCGTGACAGGCTGGTGAGGATGCTGATTTGCTGAACACTTGACATTCTTCAGAACTTGCCTAAATGTTGTTTGAGATAAAGGAAACGGATCTTTTCAAGCCGCCTCTCTAAAACGGACCTGAAGTAGAGTTTAAAACACGTGTTTTCCTTCCTACTCGTCACCTGACTTCATCTGACACTAAAGGCAGCTCTTCTCTCTCGTGTCTGGCTCAGTCCCCTCAGTAGCTCACTGTAGAGGAGGCATTATTGTGCAGCTTTTTTTTTTTTCTTTTTTAAACTAGCTTCTGTACACAATGGGTCCCTAGCTTCCTGTTGTAGTACATTGCACCGAACTGCTGCAAGCCTCAGCACATAGCATAGCGTATCCTTTCCTGCCCTTCCTTGAACTATACATGTTTGAAAAATTAACAAAGCTTTTTTTTTTTAATGCTGAGCAGTCCCGTACAGTCATTAGTATCAGAATTAAAGGTCATATCAATAGAATCTCAATTCCAGTTTCAAAGAGATCTTCAGTAGTGGCTGATATTTCATCTTTCTTGTTACAGTTGACATTTTAAACTCTTTAGTGTCTTATTTTGGGTTTGTGTATTCCTTGTAGATTAAGAAGACCTTTACCTTCATTTGGCTATTTCCATCTGGCTCATTAATCATATTCTGTAAGACATTACAAGCATTACATTCAGCAGAAGGGCAATTTCTCTTCCTAAAACAACAAAAGTATAAAATATCAAAGAAACAAAATGGCCTACATCATATTATCCAAGATCTGAATGAATGGCTGACGTGCCTCTGTAGAACATGAAAGCTTCTCGCATCTTTTTACACTTTGTCTTCACTGACCCAACTTGAAATTCACTGATGCTGTAAATAGCTGGGGTGCACCGGACTGAATTTTATTTAAAAAAAAATTTGACAATTGGCTGATGTGGAACCGCTCTTATCCATCTATCTTATCTACCTTTGCAAAGGTCTGAAAATCAGCCACTGTCCACTTTCGCTCCGTCATGAAAGGTTTGACTGACAGGTCCGGCCACCAGATCACGTCTGCATTTGCCCAGTTAGCAGTAGGGCTGCGCCGATTGCAGTTTTCTGGCCAATTCCTGATCTTTTAAAATGTTGCTGATTCCGATTTTGGCAGATACAAATTTTTTTTTTGTCTCAAATGTTGCTCAATATCTTAAGAAAGTTGTTGAATTTGCATCAGTGGGTCACTATTATTAATTGTAAATGTGCAGACATAACCTTTGTCACAGCACACAAAAGAGGACAGTGGTTGATTCTTAGACCTTTGCCAAACTAGATAAGATCGGCTTCATATGTAACAATCGGCCAATCACCGATCTCCCAAAATTAAGGAAATTGGCACCTATAAATCGGCTGACCGATAAATCAGTGCACCCCAGTTAACGGTAACCACTAGGGGTGCACCAATTGCAGTTATCTGGCTGATTCTGGCTTGCAAAAGCCAGATCTGCCGATTCCGATTTTGGCTGATTATTTTTATTTTTTTTTATATATTTTTTGGGGGGGTCTGAAATGTTGCTAAATATAGCAATAAAGCCTCTGAGTTGTCAACAGTGGGGTGACTTTGTTGCTATAAATTTAGCAACTTTTCTGACTCGTGATAGTGTTGGCTATACATAAAAAAAAAAAAAAGTCTGTCAACCAAAATAGGAATCAGCAGGTCAGGCTTTTTAAATGGTGCAATTTTAGTATTTATGTTGGGACTTTCGCTCAGAAATCAGTTGTTGTTGCCTTCCCATAATCCAGGATTTTTCAGTCTGATTTTCCAGATACTCTTATTGCCTGATGAAAGTGTGAGACTTTCTATGAACTTGAACTAGTCTGGGGATGCATGACTATAGGAGAAATTTAGTTATATTGCTATTATTTCACTATTTTGTCATTTCAGCTCCCATCTTCTTGTTGTATGCAATGTTTTTTTTTCTTTTACAATGTATCTAACATGGAGGGTAGGAATGTTTGAATAGTTAGCTGCTGTAAATTGTCCCTGATAACAGGAGGAAGTGCACAGACTGTTTTCATTTCCTTATCCAGAAGTTTTCTTAAACTTGAACTGATTTTTATTGCTGGATTATAGATATTTAAAAAATCTAAAGCTATTTACAGCTTTTTTTTTTTTAAAATGCTGACATGTTTCTGCTTAAAGTGATCAGCTGGGACCTTTGAAAGTCCCAACTGAAAGTTGGAACTTGAACTCAGTCTCTGACCCCGTTGACAGGACTCTACATGGTTTATTGGCTTCTGGAAAAAAATACTAATTTTAAGTGCAACACGTACGGTTTAAAAAAAAAAAGAAATGCGTCAAGATAATTCTTCAGTTGGGAACAACCTTTTAAAATTTAGTCTACCTGGTTGACTGCAAACAAATAATATTTGAACTTATCCACAGTAAATGGAAAGGAAGTGAGCTAATGCTATCACCTTTGCAAACTCTTCCACATGAAAACACACCAGTGGAAGTGAATGAGTTCATTCAAAACTTTTAGTGGAATAAAATTCATCTGTAAAACAGCTTAAGCCTAAACTTTTAATAAAGAACTGTTCCTTTATGAAACCTGGGTGTGATGGATGGAAGGTTTCACAAGTTTAAAGTTATTAAACTGAAACACCTTTTCATTCTATTGACACAAGAAGAAGGTCATTAGCTTTTGTCTATAATATAGGATATCATGGTCACTTTACTGAAATATCAAATTTGATTGTGAAATTGTGTTTTTTTTTTAATACCAACATTTATTATTTGAAAGGAAATTATTTTCATTATCAGAGGCAGTAAAGAGTCAAATCTATGACCATGTACACATGGTGAGACAGTCAATGCAGAAGTGAAGTCTCAGTCATCAGGATGCTCTGTTCATCTACAACGATTAAAAAAAAATGCTTTGAGCCATTCTGCTGTGAAACTGAGTAGTGCAAGAAATAATCTAGGTTTACCAGAAAGCCCAGAAATGGCCTTTAAATATTTTGCCCCTGCAAGCAGAGAGGCATCAGGTCCTCTTTATGAAGTTTGCCATTCACCTTTATCCACATCCTTGATCCTACACTAGTGTATTACTCATTAACCTCAGGTTCTCCTTTTTCTGTCTCATCTTCCCCAGTGATTTGCACACTTGGCTACTTGTGAACATGCCCCAAGATGCTGCACAGATTTTATTCTTTTTTTTTTTTTAACCCAAGTTTTGGTAGATGTTATTGAACCACCTTGTTTTCTAAAGTATCTCATTTCAGTTTCTATAATCACAAATGTAAGTAAATTGGATGCATACATAGAATTTCTGAATATTGATGAAGCATAAAGCAAATGGAAGTTAAAAGGCAGGAATACTTTAATTTAAATGGGCAGAGGGGAATTTAAATGTGTATTGCTCAGCACACGTAGCAAAAAACAGATGCTAACGGTACCCAATTAAGGGTGGTGGTATTTGGTGAAGTTATTTTTGTCTTGTTTAAGAACTTATTGTACAACTATGGCATCCCAAGTTTAGTTAATTTTCAGACATTTCTAGGGTAATTACCAGCTTCTTGTGAAGACTAGTTTCCCAGTCTTTCAATTATCATCTTGATAAGTCGCCGCACCTCAACTAAAAACAACTGCGAAAAGGCAAATACAGGCCAGACTGGCTGACTAAATGATTTTCCACATTAGCTGAAGCACCACAGGTTTGACCTGCTTTCACCCAAATTCCTGTTGATTGATGTCACGGCTGTTTTCAACCACAGTGGTTCACCAAATGTTTTTGTAGGAAGCCAGTCCAGTAGACTAAACAGTGGTCTTCTTGTCAGTTTCCCATCTTTGCATTATTTTTCCAATCATTGTGATGGTACCGTCCTGGCCTTTCCTGTTTTGCAAGTGCTTCTCTTTGTGAATAAAAGGACTTAATGCAGAAAACTAGAATTTTTTTATTTATTTTGTAGCAGTCTGGACTTGGATCACGTTGGTGTTGCTTGCGTTTCATCTAGATGGTCCATTTAGTTTAAAAAGAGGGGAAGGGAAAATTGTACTTCAGAATATTTCTGTTTATATCTGCCTGTACCGCTGTGAGTTGCCGAACTGCAGCGTCACTGAGAGAGAACCAGGTTACACTCTGAAAGAATGTGGGTGGGGCAGAGCTGTGGGAAGGGTGTATCCCGTCATTGATAAACGTCGTCACCATTTCGTTGAGCAGTTCCTGGAAAAGTGTCTGCCTGCTGATTAGCTTTCAATGATAGCAGTTTGCCAACTGTATGTAATACAAACACCCATTTCAACTTGGCAAATTGGAGTTAAATGCAATCAGCCCCAGAAATGCAATCTCCCCCCCCCCAAAAAAAGGATTCCTGTGGCCTTTATAAATACTATAACCAGAGATTATACTTTTTTCCCTAAGTGCTGCAAAGAATGAGCCATTCCTGTAATTCCTTTCCAAACACACATCAGTTAGGTACTCGGAGAAGTTGTACGAATGCGGTGTGTTACACATTGGTTGCTCAACGAGAGGAAGTTGCAACAAAACAACCTGCTATATGGGAAGTGTTTTCTGGTGGTTTCATTTCCTCTCGATTTGAAATCATAATATCAATGTCATCAACAGTCGGTTCATTGGAAAAGGAAGAAAACATGTGTAGTGGTTGAACTTGTGCATGGTTTTGTGGTGCATCGTAGGGCTGCAGAGTAGACTTGTTGCAACATTCTCATGTTAGTCCTTAACATTGCAACATCCTTAATGGGAAAGAACTGTTTGCAATGCAGTTTTTAAGATGTTAGTTGAATTCAAAGTTTCCTGCCCAATATTTTTGTGTGTTCGATGAAGACTCAGTTCAGATGTTCATATCCGATGGTGATGGAAGCGACAGAGATAGAAAAATGGAAAGCATTGCAATGAGAGGGGAAAATGTGTTGGTTGCAAAAGCTAGTGCCATTGCAATATTCACAGTAAAATCGCAAACCACATGTTAAACTATTAGCCTTTGGGCATACTTGTTGGATCATTTAGGGCACATATTTCTGTTCTGGTCTGCTTCCCAGATACTGCTGTGTTGGTGTTTTTGTGAGACAGAGAGAAATCCTTATCAAACACATTCATATTTTTATTATAATATATTTTTTTAAAAGCCAAGATCAAGAAAGTGGCGTCAAGGATTTGGACTTGCTTTGCAATATAATAAGCACACTAGGGCTGAAACAATTAATTGAAATAATTGTCAGCTAATTTATTAATTGACTAATCGTTAACTGGTGTGTACAGACTCAAAAAAGGAACTTTGCTTAAAAATAATAGCTTTTTTTAAGAGCAGTAATTAAGCCAAAACTGTACAATATACATATATTTTTACATTTCAAATAGAACACCATTGTCTTTAAATATGTTTTACCCAAAACTCCTCAGGTGGCATAATTTTAACTTTACCTAGTTCAAATTCACTAAAGGAGTGCTATATTTTTTAGGCAATAAATATTTTTATTTAAAAGTTTTATTTGCATCTATTGATCTTCTATAAAAATAGGGTTTAAGTTTTTAAATGAAAAATATACTAAGCACCTACTAAAATGGTTGCAACTGTTTTTTAAAACGTGGCAATAGATTGGTTATCTACTCTAAATTATGTCACTGAATCAGGAAGTCAAAAATAAAGTCCTGATGTGTTTTACTCAAGCCTTCAGTTATACTTTCTCTTGATTTTCCAAGAAAACGTGTCTTCCATTATAGTGACTTAAACGCCGCAGATCATAACGTCTGTAATATTTCGCAGAAGCACATTGAGTGTGGAGCTGAGTTGTCTAGAGAAATTTCCTAACCCACTGTGGCAGATTTTTGTTCAGTCTGACATGTCTCCCTTTCTGCCCCAGCTCCAAAATTTGGGAATCAATCCAGCCAACATCGGCTTCAGCACCCTGACCATGGAGTCTGACAAATTCATCTGCATCCGGGAGAAAGTGGGGGAGCAGGCCCAGGTTGTGATCATTGACATGGCCGACCCCAATACTCCGATCCGGAGACCCATCTCAGCCGACAGCGCCATCATGAACCCCGCCAGCAAGGTCATCGCACTTAAAGGTACGACGCTAGTAAATATGCAGATTTCTGCTGCTTTAGAGAGACGTGTTCTGCCAGAATTTAAGCATAGATTTCTAATGTTGCTATTTTTAAAAACTGCATTAAAACTTATGTTCAATGTGAAGTTATTGGTTTTGCGTTTTCAGAGCATGTTCAGTTTATTCATTAAGGTCTGTACACATGCAGCTACTTTAGTTTTCTGTCATTAAATATATTTTATTGGCCATTGTTTTTTTTAAACACTAAACATTTCTCATGAAGACTAAAATAGCATATTTTTATTGTTTTTGTCCAGCTGCTATGATTACTTTGACTTTTTTTGTTTTGTCTTTTTGTATGTTCATTTTTTTCTTACTGCTTTCTTATGTTTGCAGACGGTGAGTTGAAATTTCAATACTTAATGTGGAAGGGAAATCCTGTTTAAAGACAAGTAATTCTGAGCAAACCAAACTTATCTAAAAATATTTCACTCTGATTGTTTTTGTTTTTTTTTATATTAAAGCACAAATACCATTGAGGACATTTCTGTCAATTTTTAAACCTTTAACCCAGGTTTGCTCATTGTGTCTTTATCACCTTCAGTAAAACTTATTTGTAAACAGGATTTAGCTTTCACAGCCTTACAGCTTGCTGGCATTCCATCATTTTTATATTCAAAATGATTTAGAACATGTTCATGTGGTATTATGGGTAAGAATAATTTCATTTTAATCCACGTTTCCATTTGAAATCTGCGTGCTTATCCATCTGAAATTGAAATGACACATACTTGTTTTCACTCGTCTTCCAGCTGTGCTTAATGTATGGTTGTTTTTTTTTTAACCGAGTTCAGATGTTTTTGTATATTTGTTTTATAATTTTTCTAATATTGGTGACTCAAATTTGTTTTTAAGTTGAAGAACAGAGATGTTATATACTTCTCTTGGACTGCCATATCTTGCTAAGTTTTTTTGTTAGCAGTTATGATCAGTGAAGCTGTCCCATAACTGCTATCCCATTTTTTAAAATAAATAATTCAATTTATTTAAAAAAAATGTTTTTTATTCTGTTTAGATCTAGACTTTTTCTTTATCAAGCGATTTAAATCGCAATATGCAAGCCAAAAAATACTGATTTGTAGTTTTATTTGTGGTGTTAAGCGTTGTGTAGACACTAAATAGGCCTAAGGATTAAGAACTTAAAAAAAAATATTATTTAGAGGTGGAAAAATAAATCTAAATCTGACTTAAGAGAACGGACCACAAAAAAACCTAGAAATTAATATCAGCCTGGACAAGCCCAAATACTGCATTTCTTATTGTAATTAGGGTTTAATATGGAAGTTGTTGTGGTAAAGTATAAGGTTTTCAAGATAAAAATGAAGAGGATTTGACATTTTTTAAAGAATAGAATTAAAGTCCTTAATTCCAGGTTTTCCTCCTGTGCATCATAAGACTGGTGGACCACCAGGCTTTACTTGTGCCCCCACCAACCTAAGCATTACTTATTTTATTTTAAAGTCTTTTTAAAATGTTTGCATTTTTTAAGGCTTTACAGTTGGTGTACAGGTTTTATTCATCCAATCTTTCAATAACACATAATTATCAAGTGATATTTTCAAATTTCCCGTCTACTTTAAACGTTTTTTTTTGTTTTTAAAACTCAAACACAACAGGGCGCTGGATGAATGACTGCTTAGCATCCAAACACCATTTCTGGGGGAAACCTTGAATTCTGGTTTCAATTTCTGGCCTTATATGCTTATATACACTTAGAATTTCAATAGTAGGTCCTAAATTTTAGGACTTTTATTTAATCTTTTTTTTTTTTTAAATTGATGAATGCTTTTCTAGTTAATTTATTCCATGACTTGTAGTACTAATTCGAGTTATGTTATAAAAAATTAACTGTCAAAACTACAGAGCACAACACAGGAAAGCAGTGGGGCCTTGTTAACATTTAGCTCAGACATCCAGCCTTCTCGGCAAAACATGAGAGCTCTGCTTCATAAACTGGCAAATTATGTTAAGACGATTCAAATCTGAATGTTTCTGCGATAGTATTCATTACCAGTTCCCATAGTAGTTTGTCTTTATAACAGGGATTTCAGTAGTTTGCTTAAAGAAGTCATCATAAAGGAAACGAATCCAAATACTTTCTACGGAAAGGTTGGGTAGTCTAGGTGTGTAGGGAAAAGTCATATTTAACATCCTTACTTGGCTTATTTGTCTCTTAACAAACTGAAATGTGTTGAAAGTAATTTATTTGTATAATTTCATGCACATACCCTACCCTGACATTTTCAAATTTACAATAGATAAAACAAATTACCTTTGTCGTGTAGTAAAAAAAAAAAAAGTCAAACCATTGTGTACCATTTAGAGGGAGGACTCTGATACATTATGTGAAGTTTACTGAAATATAAGGGGAGAATGAAATTAATACTAAACAATACATGCAGTACATGTAGGGGCTTAGATCAGTTTCTAAGCCCCTTGCTGATTATACATTCTAGTGTCGGTCTAGTAAAGGCCCTTCTTTCTTTCCGTCTGCCTTCTCTTCAGTGTATCATTTTGCGGTGTGAGCCCTAACCTGTTCATTTAACTACACTTGACGGATTAACACAATGCCTGTGCACAGGTGCAACTACTCCTTAAGACCCCATTAATGCTTGCTCTCTAAAATGCGGCTGCCTAATCAAGCGGTCCATTCAACAGAATGCTTATTGTACTCTGATTTTATGGCTTTGTGATGACGAAGTAATCTCGATGGCTGTGAAAATGCATTTGAGTATTTAATAAGCAAACAAATATCACACTGCTTTTTTAAAAATGAAGCTTAAGCTCACTAAATTAATCCCAACTAATATAACACACAGAATGCAGGTGAGTGAACCTTTTGTATATAATATTTTAATGTCTAGTTCACACAGTTTCATAAGAATAACTCGTCGTTGTTAGGTTCTTTTGTCTTGACTAAAGGTACAAAACTTGTACACCTTTTTAAAAAAAGCGTCTTTCTCTTGTTGTTCTGCTGTTGCGTATTTTTCTTGATGGCTTTTTTGACATAATCACAATTTAGTTACTGAGAATGAGTCACACTTCTGGCCAGTTTATTGAATATTTGTTTTTCTTATTTCTTAATATCAGAACTTTGTCAATCAACAGTGCATCTTTAATCTTTTGAAAATAAGTATAAAATTTGGCAAATTTTGGTTACAAATATATATTTTTTCTCAGACATCTTGTAGACATTTCTTAGAATTGGAGCATGCATTTTCTTTAAGTATAAATTTGGTTTGCATATTTACTATTGGTATAGCTTCTTTGGAAGTCAAATGTTTTTTTTCTCCTCCCCAATTTCCTCTATTTTTCAATGCTCCTCTTGCTTGATTAGGTAGCTTCCTACTGCAGCATGTTTGGTATCCCCCTGTCTATCACTCCTGCCATCCTTACTCAATGATACTTTAATTTAAATTTGGTGTTTCTTTTGCAATAAATCCAACGTGTGTGTGTGTGTGGAATGATGATGGAAATGCATCAGAAACTCTAATGTTCTCTTTGGGCCTGGCTCCTGCTTTTATCCTCTTCTTCATAGCGGCCAAAACCCTTCAGATCTTTAACATTGAGATGAAGAGCAAGATGAAAGCACACACCATGACAGACGACGTGACTTTCTGGAAGTGGATCTCTCTGAACACGGTTGCTCTTGTGACTGACACCGCTGTTTACCACTGGAGCATGGAGGGCGACTCTCAGCCTGTCAAAGTTTTTGATCGCCACTCCAGCCTGGCAGGCTGCCAGATCATCAACTACCGCACCGACGCCAAGCAGAAATGGCTCCTTCTCATTGGTATCTCAGCTCAGGTAATGTAACAGGGTTTTGTTTTTTTTTTCTTCTTCTTTTTGGGTGGAGGGGGTATTGGTTAATCCTGGCAATAACAAAACTTGGCAGTATTTTAGAATAGTCAAACAATTTTTTAAATCTTCCTCCCATATATGCAATTTGGTAGATTTACAGAAATACTAATAAACTTACAAAAGAGCTTTACTCAAAATTATGGATGCACTGATCCACTTTTTTCACTTCCAATGTCAACATGAGGTTTATCAGCCGATACCAATCCAATACAGAAAACAGTTCTGAAGTGACTAAAAGCACTTTTTTGAACAGACATAAATGTACTGATTTACAAATTTATGTAAAAACTCTGTGCCAGCACAGAACACTTAAATACACCAGTAGCTTCACAAGCTTGGTCAAACAGGTGAAAACAACACAGTTCAGTCAGTTTGATGTGTTCAGTCTGTTCAATTTTATAGTATAACGGAAAATGTAAAATAAACTGACAGTGTAGTCAGCAACACTTTCTAAAGCACTTTCTGAATCAAGTGATTCAGAAAATGCTATTAGAATTTCTAAATATAATGTAAAATAACATGGTATGACATTACTTGGAGCACAAAGCATAGAATGAGACTGAACCTTGTGGCTCAGGCACATTGTCACAATCCAATCCAATCTAGAATTTATTTATTTTTCCCCCCAATATTGGGACTGATACAGATATTAACATCTGATTAGTGCATCTCCAGTCAAAATGCATTTGAATGGATGTTAAAGGCACAAAAATTGCTCAATTGAATTCAAGTTGTGATCTGAAGAGAAAATCCCTGCAAACACTCAGCCTTGCCCTGTTTGACATTTGCACAATATGCGCAAAAAATAACATTTAGAAATATCTGAAATGTCCACGAATTTTCTTTTTTACTGTTGATCATATTAGTAGATGTTTACAAATGTGTGTTTGTGATTACACTCATGCTTATGTGTATATATTATTTTGTTTTGCAGCAAAACAGAGTGGTGGGAGCCATGCAGCTCTACTCCGTTGAAAGAAAGGTTTCTCAGCCCATTGAAGGCCATGCTGCCAGCTTCGCCCAGTTCAAGATTGAAGGAAACGCAGAAGAGTCAACTTTGTTCTGCTTTGCTGTGAGGGGCCAGGCTGGAGGAAAGGTGATCATTTACTCATTCTAGTTGTATGTGGGAGGAAAAGAATCAATGAACCAATAAATTTAATCAAGTTCTTTTTTTTTTTTTCTTTCCCCGCTTGTCCTAGCTGCACATTATTGAGGTGGGAACCCCACCAACTGGTAATCAGCCATTTCCAAAGAAAGCAGTGGATGTCTTCTTTCCTCCTGAAGCACAGAATGACTTTCCTGTGGCCATGCAGGTTTGTTTCATTAAGAACAGCAAAACAAGCATTACTTGACATGCCAGTTTCTGGTATAAATTCTTTTTTTGTTGCCGTTTTTTGTTTCATTGGAAGGGAAATGGTTTAATTTTGCTTTCTTTTGCAGATAAGTGCAAAGCACAATGTGGTTTTCCTCATTACCAAATATGGCTACATCCACCTGTACGACCTGGAGACTGGAACCTGCATCTACATGAACCGCATCAGTGGGGAGACCATCTTTGTCACGGCGCCACATGATGCCACCTCAGGCATTATTGGGGTCAACCGAAAGGGACAGGTGAACTTACCCACCAGTGACTGTTGCATTGATGTTGACCCAGAACATGGATGCTCAGTCATATTATTGTGACTGTATATTTCTGCTGATGACTACCTACTGTTCATTACAATCCATCAAAAAATATATCGTACACCTTTCGTTTAATTTGCGGCGACGTAAACGAATGTTTCAAACGTCGTGTTGTGACATGGACCTCTGAAAGAAGCTCCTGCTTTGTTTGTCATCACGAGGCAAGCTCAGACTCTGCCAGGAGGCGCTCTAAATAATCCATGAGCTAGTGTTTCTCACACACACAGGGAGTGCAGAGGGTTGGATGTTGCCGTGTGTGTAAAGCAGAACCAGCGAGGAGAACTGGATCCAGCCAGCTGATTAATAATGTTCCATTCAGGCCACACACCACATGAATAATTGAGTGGAGGGAGGAAAGTTGATCTGAGTTGTGGCAGACATGCCTGCATGTAGGGGCAGTCATGTATCTGTGTGTGTGCGCTTGAGTCACGTGGACATGTACGGAGGCAGTGATCTGATAAGAAATAGGCCACTGCTTTGGCCTCTAGTGCTAACAGATGCATTGGTTAGCTTAGCAACAAAATCTGGTAATCTGATATCTTTAATGCAGGGGTGTCAAACTCCAGTCCTCAAGGGCCACAGTCCTGCGACATTTAGATGTGCCTCTGCTGCACCACACATGAATAGAATAATTGGGTCATTAGCAAGGCTTTGGAGAACTTATCTACACAAGGAGGATGTGATTAAGCCATTTCATTCCAATGTTTTGTACCTGTGGCACATCTAGAAACTGCAGGACAGCGGCCCTTGAGGACTGGCGTTTGACACCTGTGCTTTAATGCAACACTGCAGTGCTACATTCAATGTATAAAACACTTCTTTACATTCAAGTGTCTTATTCATTCCCCATGCTCTTGTATTTTATGCATTAAGTCAAAGATTTGTTAGTACTGCTGGGAAAAGAATGAATAATAGATTAAGAAATTGTTTTGCCAATTGAAGTTGGAAATCTTTATTACTGTTTTTCTTCCTGTATTTGACAGAGTTCTAAATTTTTAGCCAGCTTAGGAGTAACTAGTGTTTTTGAGATCTGCCCCTAAGAGAAAATCAGTAATTTAAGAAGCAGAAACCCAGATGGATCCCAGATAGTTATAAAATCATGTGGGGAAAAAATTGTGATGAAATGCAGTCAGTAGTGTGCCATTTTGGAAGTGAAAGAACATTTGAAATCATGAATAAGCTTCATATTAATGTTCAGCATTGAGTGCCCTCAGCCTTTCCCTCAGCCTTCTTATTGATTTTCCACACCAGAATCTCGGTCGTTTTTCTTCCCCCTCTTTGCTTTCAGCATATTTCTGCTTTACTATCTGTGTCAGTGAACGTCTTGTGCACTTGATACTACTGCTCATGTTTCATTTGATACTTGCTGCTCTGCTGTGTATGTGCTCTCTAGTATCTGTATTTTTTCCCTTTATACATCTGATCAGTAAAATACTTAAACAGTGGAGTACTTCATGTCTGACTGTTCCCATACATGCATTAGCTCCTCTACCATCCCTTCAACCCTGTTGTTCCTGCTCCTTTAATTTGATCTTTTCTTTCAGTTGCCTGGTCACTCCCCAAAAAAACCAATTTAGATCAGCTAATTTTTCCTGGTGATGATTTACAGCACAGCTTACAGAGGGAAGGAAACTGCCGTTTTAAGCTAAACAAAGTTATTCACATTTCACTTTTTTCTTTTTTTTTTCTTTTTTTTTTTGTCTGAAGTTTCATTTTTGGTTTTCTTTATGGTATAGATATGACCTATACTAATCACTCCTGAAAACTCCAAATCAGTTTTCCTTTTTTAGTTCTGTATTTCAATGGACTTAAAAAAGTCTTCTGACCCAGGTGCTGTCTGTCTGTGTGGAAGAAGAAAACATCATTCCATACATCAACAATGTGCTGCAGAATCCAGATCTCGCCCTCCGCCTGGCTGTCCGCAACAACCTGGCTGGAGCTGAAGAGCTCTTTGCACGCAAGTTCAACAATCTGTTTGCTGCTGGCAACTACTCTGAAGCTGCCAAAGTTGCTGCTAATGCACCAAAGGTATTTTTTATTTTTTTAAATTTGGCTGTAATTATTCCAGCGTTTCTTGTGCTAGCCCATTGTTTTCATCTTCAGTTCCCTTCTGATTCCATTATTTGTCCTCTTTCAGGGAATACTTCGCACACCGGACACCATCCGCCGCTTCCAGAGCGTTCCCACTCAGCCGGGCCAGACCTCTCCGTTGCTGCAGTACTTTGGTATCCTGTTGGATCAGGGCCAGCTCAACAAGTTTGAGTCCCTGGAGCTTTGCAGACCCGTCCTCCAGCAGGGACGAAAGCAGCTTCTGGAGAAGTGGCTGAAGGAAGACAAGGTACTTGAAGCGTTTTGCTCAGCCTGCTCTCACACACAGGCGTTTCCTGCCACTTCCTGACTTGCTTTGTTTACACAAACGGCTAGCTTGTTTATGAATGCATGAGATCATCTGATATTCAAGGAATTCATGCACTTTAAAACTGAGGCTCCATCTTGGATTCCTCAACAGTAAATAACTGACTGCTTTGGGAGTGAAATGGTTTATCTTTAAATGTAATATCTTAATGGTTTTATAATTCTCTAGATTTCTTCCCTTGCATTACAATGTTTTATAGAAATCCAATCTAACTTCGTATGTCACTGCTCATTTCAGTTGGAGTGTTCAGAGGAACTGGGCGATCTGGTGAAGGCGGTGGATCCGACCTTAGCCCTCAGCGTGTATCTGCGGGCGAATGTCCCCAACAAGGTCATTCAGTGCTTTGCAGAGACTGGTCAGTTCCCCAAAATTGTCCTGTATGCCAAGAAGGTACGAAATCTACTTTAGATTCTAACTAAACCTGACAGATCAAAATAAGGTTTTATTCTCATTGCATTTAAGGTTTGATTTGATGAGTATTTCTTTTTGAAGGTGGGCTACACCCCAGACTGGATCTTCCTGCTCAGGAACGTGATGCGCATAAACCCAGAGCAAGGCCTGCAGTTTGCACAGATGCTGGTCCAGGATGAAGAGCCATTAGCAGACATCACACAGGTCAGAAGGAACTAGTTTTGCCATTTGCACATGAACATAATTAATCCTAACTTGACTTTGAAGTAGTGTGTACCACGTAATCGAGTAATGGTGCAGGATACAGCAGTGGAATTCAGCTATCTTGTAGTATAAAGGAAATGCACTACTTCCTTTACTTCCAACGTCTGCAGAATCTCTGCAACATAAACACAAACTGCTGACAGAGCATCCTGTGTTTCCTAAAGTGCTGTACAGGCAGATGAAGAGTTTAGAAATAACTTAGTCATGGACACTTTACAGTCTTTTACATCCAGTTATAGTATACGTTTGTCTACATATTCTATGGACTCGCATGCAAAAATATTTTTCTGATGAACACAATAATTTTTTTTCTAAATCTTGGTTAAACAATTTTTGTCTTCATTTATTTTTTTTTCTTTAAAGTCCTTTATGCTGAGCAGGATTTTTTTCTGGGTTTTTTTTTCAATTCTTTCTGAATCTCATTGCTTGGTAAGATATGAAAAGTTCTGAAATTGGCTCCGATACTGTCATGGAAAAAAATGAACAGAGTTCATTCAACAAATATTTTCATAAAATGTGAAGGGAATGTGCTTGTTTGTTTTTTGTTTTTTTAAGATTTCTTGTTGGAAATGCAATAGGAATGTTCACTGAAGTTGGTCCTCTTGCAGTGAAGAGTTTAGTGGCTGAGGTTGGGATGCATTTAAAACTTGGTGAAAGTTGAAAGGTGTTTTTTTTATTTTTTTTTTATTATTTCTTGTATTTTGTCTCATTTCAAAGGACTTCCAGCAATTTGTCCTACTAAACCCAGAGGCGTACTGTACTTTACAATCTCTTTTGAAAAGTTTTCAATGTTTACACTTTTAAATGGATAAAAATGCATTATTACCTTGTATAATTAGTGGTGGTTGCAGATTTTTATCCATCCGCATTTTTTTTTAAAGAACTCACCTTGTGTGTCTGTATCTGCTCAGATTGTGGACGTTTTCATGGAGTACAACCTGATCCAGCAGTGCACCTCTTTCCTCCTCGACGCTTTAAAGAACAACAGACCGTCAGAAGGGCCACTGCAGACTCGCCTGTTGGAGATGAACCTCATGCACGCCCCACAGGTGGACCGGTGTTCATTGTCAAAAAATGGTAGACACCGTACAAAAAAATGTTTGTTCTAATGTTTCTGTTGTGCCTGTAGGTTGCTGATGCTATCCTTGGTAACCAGATGTTCACACACTATGACCGCGCTCACATCGCCCAGCTGTGTGAGAAGGCTGGTCTTCTTCAAAGGGCTTTGGAGCACTACACAGACCTGTATGATATCAAGCGTGCTGTGGTGCACACACATCTCCTCAACCCTGAGGTAGAATCCTTTCTTTGTCAGAACAACTGTTTGTTTATTTTTTTTGGGTGGGGGAGGCTTTATCTTTTTGTATGAACAAACCGAACAAATGTTCTTCTACTCCAGTGGCTGGTGAACTTCTTCGGTTCGCTGTCGGTGGAAGATTCAATGGAGTGCCTCAGGGCCATGCTCTCAGCTAACATCCGCCAGAACCTGCAGATCTGTGTTCAGGTGGCTTCCAAGTACCACGAACAGCTCTCCACTCAGTCTCTCACTGAGCTCTTCGAGTCCTTCAAGAGCTTCGAAGGTGAGAACCCAGGCTTATGGCATCCTGTACCGTTGCCATCAGTACGCCATGATTCACTTAGTAAAACGTTCAATTTCTTTCACTTTCAAATCTTATTTTAGTTGGCATTAGTTTTATTCAAACCTTTAAAACCTGCCTCAATCAACTGTAATTGCCTGGCGTGAGTGCATTAGTAGGACAATGGACTCAGTCACACCATATGAGATCATGGTTGCTCATTTTTATGCTGGTGTCTGATGTATTTAGTGTTTGAAGTCATGGATGTTGCTTATGGACTTGAATTGCCTTTCTGTCCCTCAGGCTTGTTCTACTTCCTGGGCTCTATTGTGAACTTCAGTCAGGATGCCGAAGTCCACTTCAAGTACATCCAAGCTGCCTGCAAGACCGGCCAAATTAAAGAGGTGGAGAGGATCTGCAGAGAGAGCAACTGCTACGATCCGGAGCGTGTCAAGAACTTCCTCAAGGTGACGTTTTAAAAACATTTTTTATTTGCATCCGTTTTTTTAAAATTGTGTATCAACAGTCCTGCACACACACGTTAAAGGTCCACAGGTTAATGATCAGAGTGAACGAACTGGCTCTAAGCAGTTTGCTTGTATCTCTTCTAAATCTTGACGGTGGTGAATTTTCTTTCTTTGCTTTGCTTTTCTGCTTTGAAATGGCAGGACATGTATCAGGTAAACCTTCCCTTCACCCTTCTCCACCTCAGGATCCTGATTTGTTTTCCTTTCTCCTTGTCCCTCTTCTCTTGAAACATGGAAATGAAACCTGCCTTTGTATGGAGGCGTATATTTGTATACACCACAGTCCATACACTATGAATGCAGTATAGGTCATGTAGTGCTAGTCAGTTGGTTGTGCTGCAATTGCAGTCGCTCGTAGCTAGCTAGCAACCTGTGCTTTTGAGTTTTTGATATCTAACATGTTTGAAGCAAAAATAGCAGTAAAGGATAAACCCTGTGCTATCAGGTTGGAGTAGATGGAGTTATAGAAGTTGTTATGCATGTTACATTTTACTAATATCTCCCCTTTCAATTTGTGACACACAGGAAGCCAAACTAACTGACCAGCTGCCGCTCATCATCGTCTGTGACCGGTTTGATTTTGTCCACGATCTTGTCCTCTACCTGTACAGAAACAACTTGCAGAAATACATCGAGATTTATGTCCAGAAGGTGAGAACCACGGCAGTGACATTTTACCAGCAGCCACAATCCTTGTTTGAGATACTTACTGTGGGATTTGTGTGGCAGGTGAATCCCAGCCGTCTCCCAGTTGTCGTCGGAGGCCTCCTGGATGTGGACTGCTCTGAGGACGTCATCAAGAGTCTGATCCTGGTCGTCAGAGGACAGTTCTCCACGGATGAACTGGTTGCAGAGGTGGAGAAGAGGAACAGGTGCTCTAACAATGCACACACATTAGCTTTCTTTACTCAACTCTGAAGATGGTTAAAGGGATTCCATGAAGTTATTAGAAGTGGTTCATTTTTCCTTATTTTTAACTATGTAAAGCAAAAACTATTGCACTTGAGTTTTGGGTAGAACATATGTACAAACAAAGGTGTTTATCTTTAATGAAAAATGTATATATTTTTTGTGCTATTTTGGCTCAATTTTATCTTACTGGGTTTTATTTCCTAATGGAAGTGCTTTTTCAGTCTGTAAACTCCAGTTAATAATTAATCAATTACTAAATTAGCTGCCAATTCAATTGATTCATCATGGTTAATCAGATTAATCGTTTCAGCTCCACTCTTGATGTTGTTCTATTTGTCCCAGACTGAAGCTGCTGCTGCCCTGGCTGGAGTCCCGCATCCATGAAGGCTGTGAAGAACCTGCTACCCATAATGCTCTGGCAAAGATCTACATCGACAGCAACAACAACCCGGAACGCTTCCTGCGGGAAAACCCGTTCTACGACAGCCGTGTGGTGGGAAAGTACTGCGAGAAGAGAGACCCTCACCTGGCGTGTGTGGCCTATGAGCGGGGACAGTGCGACCAGGAGCTCATCAATGTGAGGATACATTTCATTCATTCTTATCCTGTATCCACACGTTTTTTTTCTACATCAGACATAAATGTGAATTTTCTTTTCTCCCGTCAGGTTTGCAATGAGAACTCTTTGTTCAAGAGCTTGTCTCGCTACCTAGTGAGACGTAGAGACGCTGAGCTGTGGGCCAGTGTGTTGCTGGAGAGCAACCCCTACAGACGGCCACTCATTGACCAGGTAGAGTCTGAACACCTGACAGTAAAGCTTCCTTCCTACCTTCTCCTGGTGCTTCTCTCAGACTCCGTTTCTGTCCTCAGGTGGTCCAGACGGCTCTGTCGGAAACCCAGGACCCTGAGGAGGTTTCGGTCACCGTCAAAGCCTTCATGACTGCTGACCTGCCCAATGAGCTCATTGAGCTGCTGGAGAAAATAGTGTTGGACAACTCCGTCTTCAGTGAACACAGGTAGGGATGTTCTTCACCTCAACTGTTATCCAAAAGTCATAAATTCATTAAGGCCTTAAAATGTCTTAAATTAATTAAAATAAAATGCAATTTGGCCTCAAATACATTAATCACAGGCCCTAAATTTTGTCATGGTGAAACTAT
Organism: Xiphophorus couchianus; assembly: GCF_001444195.1. NCBI lineage: Eukaryota > Metazoa > Chordata > Actinopteri > Cyprinodontiformes > Poeciliidae > Xiphophorus > Xiphophorus couchianus. The sequence continues at coordinate 25,329,724 of NC_040238.1, forward strand.
TCAATCTCATATATCCTATGTAGTTTGTTTTTTTCTCGCGGGACTTTTCTGTCAGGCAAGTTTGAGTTGACGTCTTTATTGGGTTATTTATAACTCTAGGCATTTGATGCTACAAGTAACTAGCTGCTAATACACCCTTGATAGGTAGCTAGATTTTTATGTCCATTGTGCAAGTTTAGAACCAATTTGTTATACTTTGTGCAGTTCTCACAATTAAAAGTCTTAAATTTCTTTATAGTGGTCTTAAAGTCTTAAATTTGAGTTGGTGAGGTCATTTATGCAGGTTTCACCGCTTTCAGATTTACTTGACCCAAAAAAGTGCTAATCGTCTTTTTGTTTTTTTTTCTCTCTCCAGGAATCTGCAGAACCTTCTGATCCTGACCGCAATCAAAGCCGACCACACGCGTGTGATGGAATACATTAGCAGGCTGGACAACTACGACGCTCCTGATATCGCAAACATCGCTATCAGCAATGAACTTTTTGAGGAGGCGTTCGCCATTTTTAAGAAGTTTGACGTCAACACCTCAGCCGTGCAGGTCTGTACTCTTAAAATCGCATAAATGTTTGCCTTATTAACTAAAGGAGGCTTACAATTGTTCTCTTTCTTTGTTTCCCCTCCTCCTTAGGTGCTCATCGAGCATATCGGCAACCTGGACCGGGCCTATGAGTTTGCAGAACGCTGCAATGAGCCTGCTGTGTGGAGCCAGCTGGCCAAGGCTCAGCTCCAGAAGGAGCTGGTTAAAGAAGCCATTGATTCTTACATCAAAGCTGACGACCCGTCTGCATACATGGAGGTGGTCCAGGCAGCTGATAAGAGCGGTAAGTAGGATAATCTAGAATAAGTACAATCTCACAGAAGCAGCCATGTTGAACCTCGTGTTTAAACAATCAACTGGTTCCCTTTCCAGCAGGACAATAAGCACACAGCCAAAACTAAAATATATATTTTTTGGGGTTAACTTGGTCCATCATGTAAATATGTTTCCAGGTAACTGGGAGGATCTCGTCAAGTTCCTCCAGATGGCTCGCAAGAAGGCTCGTGAGTCATACGTGGAGACAGAGTTGATCTTTGCCTTGGCCAAAACTAACCGCCTGGCCGAACTCGAGGAATTCATCAACGGACCCAACAACGCTCACATTCAGCAGGTCAAGCTTGCTCCGACACACGACACAGTCTCCCTTCTTTGCCCGATCCACATTTAAACCCTGGACCTTTACGCCATCGTTTTCCAGGTCGGCGACCGCTGCTACGACGAGAAAATGTACGAAGCGGCCAAACTGCTTTACAACAACGTCTCCAACTTCGGCCGCCTGGCTTCCACTCTGGTGCACTTGGGAGAGTACCAAGCCGCTGTGGACGGGGCCCGCAAGGCCAACAGCACCCGCACCTGGAAGGAGGTGTGCTTCGCCTGCGTGGACGGCCAGGAGTTCAGACTGGCCCAGATGTGCGGCCTCCACATAGTGGTGCATGCTGACGAGCTGGAGGAGCTCATCAACTATTACCAGGTAGGTGATGTCAGACTTATTTAACCTTTACGCTTCATTATGAAAGCGTCCTTATTAGAGATGCACTGATACGATATTAATATCTGCATCAGCCACGTTTGACCAAAGTAGTAAACCTATCTTTTTTTTTCAGTTTATTTTACACTGACTAATTGAGCTGACTTGCATGTCTGACTAAGTTTGTGAAGCTATTGGTGTATTTAAGTGTTGCTATAATGGCCCACAGTTATCAAAGTTGTGATCAGTACATTTATGTTCTTTTTTTTTTTTTTTATTAAATGCCGCAAGTAAATTCAGCACTGTTTTCCTGTATCTGCTTGATATCGGCCGATACTAAACCTGCGATGTTTGTATCGGAAGTGAGAAAAGTGGATCAGTGCGTCCCTTACCTTCATCCTCACGTCTCCCTCAGGATCGCGGCTACTTTGAGGAGTTGATCACCATGCTGGAGGCGGCGCTGGGCCTGGAGCGCGCTCACATGGGCATGTTCACAGAGCTGGCCATCCTGTACTCAAAGTTCAAACCCCAGAAGATGAGGGAGCATCTGGAGCTGTTCTGGTCCCGAGTTAACATTCCGAAGGTCCTGAGAGCGGCAGAGCAGGCGCACCTGTGGGCCGAGCTGGTCTTCCTTTACGATAAGTATGAGGAGTTTGACAACGCCATCATCACCATGATGAATCACCCAACAGACGCCTGGAAGGAGGGCCAGTTCAAAGACATCATCACCAAAGTACGGCTTGGTCAGATTGAGAAATATCTAAATTTTAGTCGTCTTGGAGTGGATTTTCTAAAAACCTTTCAATCTGCATCATGTGTAGGTGGCCAACGTAGAACTGTACTACAAAGCCGTCCAGTTCTACCTGGAGTTCAAGCCTTTGTTACTGAATGATTTGCTGATGGTGCTCTCACCTAGACTGGATCACTCTCGTGCTGTAAACTTCTTCGCTAAGGTACTTTGAAGCTGATAAACACACACCAAGGTCCAGTCGTTTTTCTGAGTTATATGTGCCATCAATGTTGAACGTGTGTGTGCGTGTGTTTTCAGGTGAAACAGCTGCCTCTGGTCAAGTCATACCTCCGCTCAGTACAGAACCACAACAACAAATCTGTCAATGAAGCACTTAACAACCTCTTCATCACAGAAGAGGACTATCAGGTGAGTTCGACTGACCTCACAGTGTGATTTCGGTTTATTTTTTAAAAAAATTCAACTGTTAAGCTCAATTTGCCGCTCGTTTCAGGCTCTGAGGACGTCAATAGATGCCTACGACAACTTTGACAACATCTCGCTGGCCCAGCGCCTGGAGAAACACGAGCTGATTGAGTTCAGAAGAATCGCTGCCTACCTCTTCAAAGGCAACAACCGCTGGAAACAGAGCGTGGAGCTGTGCAAGAAGGACAAGCTCTACAAGGTGCTGCTTCTACTCGCTTTTTTCCTGGAATTAGTTTAGGCGACCTTTGTACTGACCGTTGAGAAATTAGTTTTTTGGAAAAAGGAGATATGGACTGATTAAAAAAAAAAAAAGTCAAGGCAGCTGATCAGAACGCTGCTGCTCGCGTTCTGACTAAAACTAGGAAGATAAAGCACATTATCCCACTTTTAAGGTCCTCACACTGCCTCCTTGTAGCTCAAAGAATAGACTTTAAAATACTGTTGCTAGCTTATAAATCACTGAATGACTTAATGAAATAATGCTTTCAAGATCTGCTGTTGTCATACCTTCCAGACCAGTCAGGTCTTCTGGTCTACTCTGCTCTGCATCTCCAGAACCAAACATAAAGAGCCGTTCAGTTTTTATGCTCTTTTAATCTGGAACAAACTTGCAGAAAACTGCAAAACAGCTGAAACAGAGTTCCTAAAAGCCGAGGCTAAAAACCCACCCGTTTAGAGTTGCCTTTGACTCATAACTGGAACATTAATAAATACAAATAAACTTAATGAGTTTTTCCACGTCGTCTCTCTGATAGGACGCCATGCTGTACGCATCAGAATCCAAAGACGTGGAGCTGGCAGAGGAGTTGCTGTCCTGGTTCCTGCAGGAAAACAAGAGGGAGTGTTTCGCCGCCTGCCTTTTCTCCTGCTATGACCTGCTGCGGCCCGACGTGGTGCTGGAGACCTCCTGGAGGCACAACATCATGGACTTTTCTATGCCATACTTCATTCAGGTCATGAGGGAGTACCTCTCCAAGGTATGAGGGAAGACCTGTGCATTTATCAAAGCACCAGAACAGCAGTTTAAAAAAAAAAAACGAGATGCACCAATCGGATCAGGTGCTCAGTGGGGCCATTTAACTTTGATGTGCTCTGATCCAATATTGGTAGGTCAAGAACTATTTTTTTGTTTTTCCAATTCTAAAATACATTAAGACACAAAAACTCCCATGTTTTTTTGTTAAATTTTATTTGATTGAAATCTGCTAAATTTGTCAGAAGGTCAGAATCACCAGATCAGGCCAAACAAAATCAGAAAATCCTGATTGGTGCATGTCTTTAAAAAAAATACACCTTTTTAACATGTCAGAACTGCTGTCTTTAAATAAAAGGCGATATTTAATCTTGATCTCCTGTGCCGCACCTTTCCCCTCACAGGTTGAAGCGGTTAAGGAAAAGGTGAAAGCTGAACACGGTTTTTGCTCGGGAGATTGCAGCCCTTAGTGTGCATGGTTTTAGCTTTAACATTATCACTCCACTGCAGTGTTTTAAGAAATGCTTCAGTCCCAGAAGAAAACCTCAGAGATGTAGTGGAGAGCATAAGAAAAAGAGCTGGACATAATTCTGCTCAGCTGAGTGAAGTTTTGTTGAAAATTCACTTTAACAGTTTAACTATTTGGTGTAATTTTTAACTCTAGAAAGCCTAAAAAGAGCATTTTCTCCCAGAGAGTTGAGTAAAAGCTTTTGGGAGAGTTTAACATGGGTCTACTGCTAACTAGGACGCATGTCTTGTTGAAACATAGCAGTAGACAGTTGGAAGCACCTGGACAGCTGGCCTCACCACACTGCAGCTTTAATATGACCAGCAGTGTGTCCCGCATGGGACTGCCTCAAGTGACAGTCGGCATATGTTATAGGCATGGACAAACTGAATGTGGATGTGAAGATGTTTAGTGTATCGTATTGCTTGTGCTGCTGCTCGTCCTCTCAGGACACGTTTTGCTTTTTGCTGCTTCTGACTTGCTGCTTGAAGATTTTTTTTTTTGTTTGTTTTTGTTCTGACAAATCTTTTCCTGTGTCAGGCAGTTTGGAAAATATTTTGACTATGTTGTGGTGGTTGGACATCTGTACATGGTGTTTTATCCACCAGAAATGGAGACTGGCACAGACTATTAGAAGCTTTGCTGTTAAAGTTGAACAAAAATGCATGAGATTAGGCTCTACTTCAGCAATTCCTGCCCTCATTTCACCAAGAGTTTGAACTATTGTATATCAATTTCTTTTCTTTACATTAAGGAATAATGGGAAAAACTGTTCACACTCTGCCATATTTCTGCACAGGGTCTAGATTATGAAGACAAAAATTTGTAGGTCTGGATATTTTAAGCAAAGTCAATTGAGTTGTAATGTAATATTAAAGGTTACACTTTGTCTACATGAATGTTAAAATCCAACACTATGAGCTTATTGGTATTTAACACCAAATCAGAAGAATCTGAGTACTAATCTAAAAATAGTGTGATGGAGCCTGGAGGACAATACAAAACTTGATGAAGAAATATCTAAAATATTTGCTATGTATATACTCATTTTCCCATTTCTAGCATGTCGGCATTTTTTTTTATTTTTATAAATATGCAACGCATTTAGACTTGGCACTAAATATTTATTTCTCTGCAATGCAGGTCGACAAGCTTGAAACCTCAGAATCCGTAAGAAAAGAGGAGGAGCAGGCAACAGAGACGCAACCCATCGTCTACGGTAAAGGCTGTGATCCCCGTCGACGAGAGCGCCTTACTCATCTCCTGCTGGTCTTTCTTATCCAGGATTTTCAATTGAAATTCAGGCTTTCCCCCCAGGAAACCTGGAAAGACTGGTGGTCTGCGTGCTGGGCAGTCTACCAGCAGCCCACTGTGTTTTTGTTTAGAAATATTAAGACACAAATTCAGAAGTGCACAAACAGGCATCATAATTTAAACCTATCTTAATATGTCTTTGTTACTGGTGTATAAAAAACCTTTTTCAAATCAACAAACTACACTTAGCCTGGTGGGGCAAGTAAAGCCTGGTTGCCCACCAAGCTACACTGGGCGAAATCCTTAAATTTAACCTTATAAAACAAGTTGGTTAAAAAAAAAAAAAAAAAGATGGCTAGTATGTCATAAACTGGTATATAGTAAAACAGTTTAGATGAGTTTTTTTTCTTCTTTTTTTTCAGGAACACCTCAGCTGATGCTGACAGCAGGCCCCAGCGTCCCCGTGGCCCCACAGCAAGCTTACGGCTACGGCTACCAGGCCCCTGCAGGCTACGCCCAGCCAGCAGCTCAGCCAGGCTTCGGCTACGGCATGTGAAGACCCCGCCTCCTGTCTGTCCACATCCAGGCTCCATCCATCTTCCAACAGTCCTTCACCACATCTTTATTATCGCCTCTCTGCCCTCTACTAGGAGTGGGGAGATGATACTGACAAACTATTACTTTTTTTTTTTCTTTTTTACGTTTCCTTTGTTTGAAACTGTCATGAAGGACTCAGTTTGTTTTTTTCCCCCCCAGTTTGTCAAAAAGATTAAATCAGATTAATTTTCTCACATTCCGTATTGACTAGATTAATTTTCTTGTATTTTATTTGAATGGGGACATGGTTAATGTACAATGGGTGGGCTTGTGAGGAGAGCCAGTTCTCTTCTCAGATTTACGGTCTGTTGTGAAGCATCTGATTTTGCACTCTAGTGAGAAGATAATGTAGAACCTTTTCCTGTCCTCGTGTGAGCAGCTTCGTTTTTGTCCGACTGTACAATGCGTTGAATTGTAGTATATTCAGACACCAAAACTTGCTTCTGTGTTTTTTTTTGTTTTGTTTTTCTCGCAACATCAGACTGCTGCTTTCATGACTATAATCCTGAAAACACTACGTTTTACTGGTCCCCATGCGCTCGCTCTTCAGGGCTGTTTGGTTGAAGAAAATCTAAGACTTATTTACATACGATGTACAGGAAAGTTTGATTCTTTCCAGCAAAAGCCTATGCAGAAGTCTCTAAACTCGGTTCTTCTCAGAAAACATTTCCATGTGCTTTACACACTGCTTTAACACGGGACCATTCTTCCTCAGGAGGGACTGCAGACCTGTGTGTGTGTGACTAACGTGCCCCTGTCCTACTCCGGTTTGCATCAGTTTGGTCGCTGTTGCCAATTATGCAGGAGACTTTTTTCTTTCTTTTTTTTTTTTCTTTGCTCCACACTTTCTTCTTGTGTACCGTTGTGGGGTTGCATTTAATGTTTTCAGTTGACCTACTCATCCAAATCTGAAACGATGTCGAAACGTGGGCGGGGGGGGCTTTGACATTTTTACTAAAGGCTTGCTTGTATACAGAAAAATCAATCATTAACTCCTTATATTCTTATCTAAATTACCTTAGATTTAAATTGTGCACTTACGATACTTGATTGTGCATAATCAGGATCATAATGAATGAAAGAGCGGTTTTGTTTCCACTTAAAATAAAATAAAGGCTTTGTTTGTCAAGAGTGGCGTCATGGTTTCTTGTTTTAGTTTTTCTAACCAGTGTGTTTTCTTTTGTAGCTAATATTTGGTGGTGCGATTCCAACAATGTGCTCTTAAACCGAAACTAGGATTAGTTATGCATCCGATTATTACGTTAATACTCTGAAGTTTACTATGAATTTCAAATGCAGATGGTTCTGGTTTGCAGCTTATGAAAACCTAAAAAATCACTTGTGCATTGTTGAGCTACTGGAAGCTTTGTTCAGTATTTTATTCAGGGCTTGCATGAATTAATCGATGTGGCATGGAGAAAATCAGCCTGATGTGTTCAGGAAGTCCAGGTTGCTTTGATAGATGTGGTGTTGGGTTTGGTGTTGCATTTTTTTTTGTTTTGAGTACATTATAGGTTCTCTTTAAGGTTAAACCAATATGGTGGCCAATAGAGGACATTGGTCACTCAAGCAGTATTGGGTGCCTTGATGGTGTGGACAGGGGCCAAGTCTTGCTGGAAAATAATCAGCATTGCAATAAAGCTAAAAAGCAGAAGGAAGCAGGAAGTGCTCTAAAATGTCTGGATAAATGGTTTTGTCTTAAAACTCTTAATCTTGTGAATTTTGCCTCAAACTAGAATTGGTGTTGCTTCAGTTTTCTCAAAAGATGTTGTTGCTTGTGCTTTTTCTGTGACACTTTTTTTCCTTCCACTCAACTCTCCAATAATCGTGTGTGGATTCAGTGTATTGTGAATAACCAGCTTCTTCAGAATTGACATTTTTGTGGTTCATCCTTCCAGTGGGAGCTAGCACTTTTCCTGATATTTTTAGATCATACTTTTGTATTGCTCTTGTATCATTTTCTGATAAATATTTCTGGTTTCATGTCCTTTAAGACATATTCTTAAAAATTAACAGAAACACTTGATGTGTACTGCTTTTGAAATTACGGTAATAAATGACGCTAATCCCAGGATGGCGCACAAAACTTTTACTCCCAGCTACCTCCAGAAAAATATAAATATAGGGATCTCATGCCCTCTGCTGGTACATGGGGGAATGTGCTGGAAGTAAAAAATGGTTGTCACCTTAATCTCAAAGCTTTGACTTCATGTCAGTGTAGGCAAAGAAATAAAAAAATATGACTTACTGATGTTTGGGTAAAGCCACCATTTATGTCTTCTGTGCATTTTTGCATAGCATTAATCAGATTCTTTTCCCAGTGGCCCAAATAGCCTTCCATAGTTTAGAGGTTTCTTTGATTATTTTATTTTCAGTACCAAGACTCGACCAATGTTGTGCAACCATTATTATTCAAAGAGCCATTCCTGCCCTAATTCTGCCCTGTTAAAATGTGACTCGTTATGTCACATGACTGAAATAAAGACAATTTGTAATCTTTGAAAAATATAAGTCATTAAAAATATATACTGCTCAAAAAAAATAAAGGGAACACTTTCAGTGTTAAACACCTGTTTAAGTGTTCCCTTTATTTTTTTGAGCAGTGTATTTATAGTTTCCAACCAAATAAGAAAAATAGGTCTGAAAAGATTTCTGGTACATTTATTATGGAATTTCTTTGTAATTAGTTCATGGAAACCTGAAAAACTGATGAGACCAGCGTTTGTTTCTATATTAAAAACAGTTTGTGCTAAAAAACAAACACTAAGCCAATTCAGCACTCAGAAGATACCAAAGCACCTCATGTCTGCATTGGTATCAGAACTGGATCGGTGCAACTTTGGCAAGACAAATGACTGTATGTTGAGCCCATTAGTTTGTTTATTTAGCAAACATCTGCAATCACGTCCTGTTGTGGAAACGACATGTAATTCCAGTACTGACTTCACAGTCTACGTTCAGAATGACAACATTTTAGTAGAGCTTCAAGTCTCCGGTGACGCTGTCCACCAGCTCGGCCGGACCGGGACCGATTCCCAGCACGGTGCGAGAGCCGGGTGCGATTTGAGTCCTTCCTGCATCCTGGATGAGGCTGACGGTGAGTCCCACCTCCCTGGCTCGGCCCAGCAAGTTTATCAGGGTGTCCTCGTCCGGCGCCTTCACCACCACCTTCGGCTGGCCGCAGTACTCCCACTGCCTGAGCAACTCGGGGCTCCTGCGTTGAACCTGCTTGTAAGCGCTTACTGCGGCGTGGGAGCACTGGGCCGCCACCTTCCCTTTGCCCATCTTCAGGTCATTCCGGACCACCAGCACCATCTTGAACTCCCCGCCTTCTCCCATCACGCTGGCCTCCCCGGAGCCGTTCCCCGCCGATTTCATGAGGAGGCTCTTGGACGCGGGGCCGAGGCGGGTCCGCAGGTGCCAGCCGAGGAAGAGTCCACAGCCCAGACCGGCGGCAACGCCCAGGGGACCATAGAGCGCATCCATGTTCAGCCTGCAGACAGTTAGAGAAAACTTACAACACACTCAAGTTTACATTACAGGCAGCTTTTGATCAAGCTGCAACTTCAGGGAGGCAACAGGAACATCAGGACTGGATGTAAATGCTGTCCAAAACAACCAAAAAGTGTCCCCAAACAGCTCCGCTCCAGGGGTCACGCTGTGTGATCTGGACAAGTCTACTGTTTCATGTTAGGTAGTAAATAAATCAATCCTTTATTTATCTGCTAAAAGTTTTAAACGCTTCAATTCTACTTCCCGTTACTCCAGATACCCAATGTTCCTACATTCCTTAATAAACATGTATAAAGAAAAACGTACACTACATTTAAATATGTTAAAAAGGTGGTGCCACCAACGAAGAAGAAGAAGTTGGAAGCTACATAAGGGGTGATTCCTCGACATTAGAACTGGTCCAGGTCATAAACTATAATACTTTGTTTCTTTAAACCTGAACTAGTTTGTTCTATACCAACAGAAAACTAAACGGCTGATTTATTATTGCTAGCCTGTCATGACCGAAGGTGAATTGTATTAAGTGATTTTTTTATTATTTCCACTTGCAGATTCTGTTAATGAATGGGGTTCATCACAGTGAGTTGAAGATAACTACAGCTCTCTTCGATTCAGTTCATTTCAGATTTGATAACACAGAGCAGCACACTTTTTAAGGATTGGACTAGTCCATGAATTGACCAGCAGTTGCTGATCTGAAACAGAAACTAGCCGTGCTAGTTAGCTAACTAGTTAGCTTCCAGACCACACACACCGGAGCGTCTCTCACCTATGATCGTATTTCCAAAGATTTAAAGCGTTAACTGTAAGCTGAACTTATTTACACGGAAAATGTTTCATACCTGCGACTCTATGAGCGGCACTGAAAGCATGGAAGGAGTTTCATCGCGCGGATTCTTCTTCTTCTGGAGTTTAGCGGCAGCTGACTTCCCCTGACGTTGCAATGTTGCCCCCTACTGCTTAACCTGTGCAGTCCGGTCTTAAAGCTCCAGTTCGTCGACTGAAGGTGGAAGTGTATCTTCTTCTTGTTCTCTTTCATGTTCACAAACATAAACCACAAAGCCCGAACCTCTTAATCTAATCGTATCATGTTTAAAAACGAAACTAACTTTTACATTGTTTAACCAAGCATGTAGATGGAACTCAGAATAAGTTCCCAGCTCTTGTTCCTGGTTCATTTTTGTCCTCTTTAGTTTTTACTGGCAGTTCTCTGAATTTCTCTTTAGAGAAGCTTCTGCAACTCATCTTTTGGGCTTGTAGGGCTTATGAGCCTAACACCACAGCTCTTTGGATCACTGTACAGATAATACCAACATTTATTCAGGACAACTAAAAGCAGCACAAAACAACTAGTGGTGCTTTTGTAGCATTTATAAATAAATGGTAACACTTTATTTGACAGGGTGTGCATTAGACTGGCATGACGCTGCCATAAACATGACATAACATCTGTCATGACCATGAAGGAGTCTTTATGAATGTCTACACCTGTTGTGATGACGTGTCATTTGGTAAATGACACTTTTAAAGCAAAGTTGATCTAAAAGTTGTATTAAAAGTCCATTGAAAGTGCCAGCTTTGCATGATTCTGTAAATAATGGCACTTTAATACAAAATTGGCACTATTAATGGACTTTCAATGCAACTTTTAGAGCAACTTTGTATGAAAAGTGTCATTATTTACTGAATGACACTTCATGACAACAATCACACATTCATAGACTCCTTCATCTTTATGACAGTGTCATGTCAGCCTTATGCACACCCAGTCAAATAAAGTGTTACTAGTCTGATTTTTATAAAAACAAAGATCCCATTTCTCTCCCAGAGCTTCTGAGTTAGTGATCCTCTGCTGTCTAAAACTGCATCAATCTTTGCTTTGAGGTTTTACCTCATTTTGGTCAGTAAAAATAGTGAACGCAATTTGTTTTATGTCTTCAAGGATAATTTAGAATTAAGCATACAAGATAATATAATGTTGTCTTTTAAAGATATTAATAACTTTTACCACACTGGTTATTTGTGACCCGAATCTTGAGTAGCTATTTATTATCACTGTTGTTATTATTTCATTGCTACTGTTCGTTAGTAGCCCTGAGGTGGAATGGCAACCCCGCCTTTTGCCCGATGACCGCTGGAGACAGGCATCAGCTCCCCTCACGATCCTGCAGGAATGAACATGTTTAGATAATGAATAGATGTAGGTTTACTATTTTGTTATTATAACAGTATTTCAGCAACAACAAAATGACAGGGTTTTCCCCAGTGTATTATAAGCCTGGCGGCCCGCCAAGCTTTATTTGCCCCACCCCCCCACTCCTCCAGGCTAAGCGTTACTCTTTCATGTTTTTAGAAAAAGCTGGAAGCCTGGACCAATCACACCACTGGCAATTGGTAAACAATAGACATCAAATCTGTAAATTTGATGTATATTGTTTTCTATTTTTAATAAATTAGAAAAAAAAGAAAGAAAGAAAAGAAAACCACATTGTCATAATGGGGTATTTGTGTGTACAATTTTGAGAAAGAATGTTAATACAATTTGAATTAAGGCTGTAACATAAGTCAAGTTTTTTTAAGAGCATCAAATAAGTAACATCTGTGTGGTATCCACAGCACAAGCTGAACATCAGACAAAGCCCACTGTAGGAGCCATATATACACAAAGCAGGAGGCACCTAAGGACGGACAAACCAGTGTCAGGTTTCAAGAAAAAGCAAAAGAAGGGAGGAGGGGCCAAACACAGTAAGTGCAAGAGAGACCAGACTTTTGAGCAAACTGTGGGAAAAGTGAGGGTGTTTAAGAATCTCACTAGGAAAAGTGGATTATACTATTCACATTATTATTATTCAAGCTTTATTTTTGAGGATTGTTTTTATTAATCACCAACTACAGTGCTTTTAGTTAATCAGCCTAAAAATGTAATAAACCTCAAAAATATGAATGTTGAGGAAAGTAAAAGTGAGTGTTTGCCTTCCTCTAAAAGCACATGTGCAATCATTGGGCATCTCTTATCGTGCAGATTTTTTTTATCCAACTAAATAAAAAAACTCTAAATTTAGTCAGTTTATTTAGAAGTATTTCATTGTCTTAAATCAACACAGTCATAGAATATAACCCCTGAGTGATGTTCTGGTCTACACTCCATACCAGTTGGGGGCGGTAATGCTCTAATTTTGTTGTTTGCCAACTGCCAATAAGGATCACAGAAGAAGGAGAAAAAGAAGAGCAGCTGCCAGCAGGTAATTCCCCCATCAGGAGTGATATAAGGAGGATCATTTGGTGCCTTCATTGCAACTCAGTAATTAAACAGGTCAAGGGAAGATGACAGAAACAGTGTGGAGAAGAAAAAAAGGCAGGTGACTTTATAGCATTCAAAGGAAAGTTGACATGATGACAAAAAACCCCCCAACAACTTAAAGATGGAAACAACTACATCCAGAATATATTTTTGTCATGCAGGTGTAATTAATACTTTATATATAAATGAGGAAAACATCCTACTGAAAAATGTGACTTGTCTTCAAGAGGAGACAGTGGAACATGTTTTATTGTTCTGCACCAATTATTCATCTGAGAGAACTAAACAGGTTTGTCATTTACAGGAACTGTTGGACAAAGTCTTTATTTCTAAGTCTTTTCCATTTCTTGAGGTACCATAAGAAGATAAAATTAATGGTGAATTTGTTTTGTTTTGTATTTATAAATCTGTCTAGTATAAATTTACCATCCTGATCCATGCTCCATTCCAGTAGGTGGCAGTAATACACCTACTGGTATTACTGCCAGTAGGGAATACTCAATACTCCACTTACTGGTATGGAGTACCAGTAGGTGTTTCTTGCCAACTCCCATAAAAAAAAAAAATCATTTGCCGCTAAACGATTTAAAGGTACCGGTAGTTTCAAGAATCACCTGCGTGTTTTCCGGTGTCAAGTATTCTCTTTAGCCTTTCTCCGCCTGTGTCTTCAAGTTGGATCTTCCCAATTCGGCTGAAATATATTTTTTTTTCCTGGCATGTGAGCTCGGACACCATCGCTTACCTTCCTCCCAAACACTCCAGACACATCACCATGAGAACTTGGCCTCCTTTCCCAAAGTGACTGCCAACAATTGGTAAGAAATCCTCTCTGCTCTGTTGAGAAATCCACCAGTGAATCTGCCAAAGTCTAATTTGGTCTCCTTAACAGTCTTTGCTGAATCTTGGCCCTCTGAAAACTCTGGTTTTGCACATTTACCATCTTGTATATTGGAAATGTCTTCATTTTCAACCATTGTGTTTAGTGGTTGTTTTAACATGTGGGTTGAAAAGAATAGAATAGAATAGAATTCAACTTTATTGTCATTGCACTGTCACAAGTACAAGCAACGAGATGTAGTTTGCATCTATCCAGAAGTGCTCTACGAGATATAAATATTTATTTACAGATGTACAAGACTATGTATGTATGGACTATAAGGGGTTATAGCAAAGAGATATAGAGATAGAAGCTTCCTGAAATCATGAGTTTGACTTTTGGGTAAATATTAAGCATTGCAACAGAGTAGTTTGTCTCCTGTGTGGATGTTCATGTGTGTTTTAAAACTGATTTCAGGCTAAATATTTTTTCACAAGCGTAACCACAGAACGGTTTCATTATATTAGTTAGTTCTTGTATGTTTAAATTGGACTTTTGTGTATATCTTGTACACCAAACACCACAACCTAATGAATTTTGCTATTCTGGTTGTGCATGTCTATCCCTTTTTTATTTATTTTTTTGGTAAAAACTTTTACCACACTCAAACCTAAACATTTTATGACATATTTGGGCATTCCTCTGTGGGTTTACATTTTTCTTTCATATATAACTGAACCCTGTTCTTGTTAAATTGTTTCCCGCACCCAGAGCTACTCAGTGGTTTTTCTAACAGCATTTAATGGTATGAATCCTGGAATGTGTATCTCACATTCTTTGTGTGCATCAATCTTCTACCACCAAATAAAGCACTAAGACAACTGAAACTGTAATTTTTATTACAGTTTTATTTTAACCCATTTCTTTTTTGTCCATTCCCATGGCTTATGCCATGTATGTGGATCAAAAAACAGGGGTAACAATATAGCTCAGTTCTCCGTAGGGCTCCAGAAACTCAAATGCTACCATCCACAAGTTGCAGTTCGAATCAGAAACTCTGCAGCTAGACGCCAGGAATAACAAAATGACTACAAAAAAGATGAAAAAGAGAATGATGTATCCTGCTGCCTTGACTCCTCTCTGCAGGATCCTAGCACCATACTCCGGCCAGCTGAACGGACTAAAAATATATATATTAAAATGAGTCATTTTAATTAGATTTGGGTTTTTTTGTCTGTATTGGTTCATATAAGTACCATTCTCTTGAGGTTACAGAAATCAAGTCATCCTTGTAGTAATCTTCTTCCTGTAAAGACAACAGCAGATTGCAGCATTGGCTTCACATGTTAGCGGTGTCAGTGCTTTGACATGTGGACATCCATCAGGTCTACTTTAAAACACTGAAAGTGAGTTACAGGCCAAATAGCAGTGACACTGTCATCTTCATGTTTTTGTGTGTGATTGTCATACTTTGAATTCTCAAAGACAGCCATGAAGAGGACGATGACAATCTCCAGAGGTTCAATAATTGCTAAAATGTTAGTCAAATTGTGATGTGGGAAACCAAAGAGAAATTATGAAGTGGAACTCATTTTAAAAAATCCAATTATCTCAAAACTTCCAGATTAAGACTAAGAGCTTTGTCAATTTTAAATTTTTAAAAATTGACTTACACTGATGCAAAGCTGTAACGTCTCTACAAATCTAATTACAAATGTTCTAATTCTCAGGTAAATAAATATTTACAGGCAGTGATCACTTGCAGTACTAAAGTACAAGAAGGAATTATAACAACCCACTAAAAAGAAGTTTTTATAGTTATAGTGTGAAACATGGTTATGATTTTAAACGGCCATTCGAGACAAATAATCTCAGTAAGGAGGGATTTTCTTGATAGATGTAGATTTGTAGTCGTGTATTACCTTTACCACTGAATGTAGGACCTCTGTGCCTGGTTCATATTTCACCACCGTTCTGTAAAAACCAAAGAAAAACAGGATGGAAGACGAGACGAACTCGGCTGATTGTCGAATGCAAAGCTTTAGAAACTCATTCTCCGGTTCTGCCACTATGAGTTGACGAGTCGGTACTCACAGGATCTGTTCCTCCTGAATGTCTTTCAGATTTTTCTCCAGGAGGTGAATTTCATCTCTGAGTTCCTGCAGAAAGATTAAACGTCAAAACATCACAGGGATGATCGGATCTAGCATTTAAAGATTCTGTCGCAAAATTGTAATTATCAGATACCTCAATGATGCCGGCATATCTTTCTATCTTCTTTTTCTTGTCACCCTCCATCTCAGACAGCTGATGGAGAGACATTCAGATTAATGTTTTTATTAAGTCATGTTAAAAGCGAAGCTAATTAACTTTTCATAACTAGAATCATTCTTACTCTCTCTATTTGGGTGTCTTTGTTATGCAGGGCTGCCAGGATCTTCTGGTTTTCCTTTATTATTCAGTGAAACAAAGGACAAAAGTGACCCATCCAAGAGGCAAAATAATATATGAAACATGAATTGAAATGAAGTAAAAGTTTACCTTGATTATATTCTCAGCCGTTTCCTCCTGATGGTTCTTTGAAAGCTCTTCAAGCTGAAGCAGATCAGAGTGAGAGCGTTTCAGAAGAGGATGGAAATAACTTCACATCGGCAGAGCCAGACAAAGGTGCACACACACATATATACAGTATATATATATATATATATATATATACAGTATATATATATATATATATTTCTGAGGCCACTGTTTAGGGGCCAAATTTGGTGCTGCCATGATTATTTATGTTGCCTAGAACTTCAAGATAAGAGCTGTTTACGTATTTTATCAAATCAACTGTGATTTGCATAATGCCAAATGAAATCAATGTGAAAATATGTTGAGCGTTATTTAATTTTAACAAGTGCTTATTGACTACAGAGAAAGCTATAATATTTGAACAGTTTTATAGGTCGTTTTATTAATGCGTTCGGTCGGCCGTGGCGCAAAATGAAAATGAGTTGAAATAGCAAAAAGTTAAATTTGACACGGATAATAGATCTAACATTTTTATATTTGTTGTTTGAGAATGAGAATACTGTTAAATTTAATTTGACAGTTTCCGCACAGATGAATTGTTTTAAATTGCCTAAAATGTAAGTTTTAAATTAATTGAGTTGGTAAAAGTGCACAAAATAATCTTTCCTGCATGATTATTGTTAAAGTGGCAGTATTATTATTATCTGGGCACACAGTGCCATTTTGTAGCACAATCACGTAACTGTTACCTTCAGCTATAAAATACTATATTTAAAAGCAGTTAAACAAATTTAGTGCCTTAAAATCGGGCCTCTGCCTCTTTAAAATCTCCTGCTTTTTCTGAAACTCCGCCTTCAGGGAGTCGTGAGGTCACTCCTCTATTAACCCTTTAATAATTCTTTTTCCAGTGTTGCACGGAGTATAAAGAGATCAACACAGTTCCACCAGGTGTTCGCTAATTGCTGCTGGCTAGTCTAGAGGAGCCGAGTAGGGGAGCCGTGGACTGACCTTGGGTCAGCCCTGGTTACATGTTTAAATGAACATTGTTGGGGGTTTCCCTGCACTCTTTAATGCTGCGTTAGCATTTACCAAGCCCTTAGCAGATGTCAGTTTCTCTAAACACTTTGTTTGTGAGAAATCTTCCCCTACCTCAACAGCCAGCAGTTGATTTTCCTCCTTCATCTTCTCCAGATAATCTTCCTGTGTAGAACAAAGTCAAACAACCAGCATTAAATCTGGTGTCTGCCAGAACTGTAATTTACACATTTCAGGTTAATCACTTACCATTTCTCTAATCTGAACTTTTTTCTCTTCTAAATCTTTCTGGCGCATGAGTTCTTTATTCTTTTCTATTGATATCTTCTCATTTTCTGTCTGTTCTTTTAACCTGAAAACAATAAACGGTTCTTTAAGAGAAACATCATGCTCATTATAGAAACTAGATTTCTTATGTCATTTTAATGTCACGGTTTCTGTGAAAACCAACCAAACAAAAGGTTTTATTGAGTTTACTCTTGCTTACTCTTTCATTTTGTTGGTCAGGTTTTGATTTTCTTGCTCCAGTTCTCCCATCAGCTCCTCCGTTATTTGGCCTTGATCCACTAGTTTTTCATAGAGCTCCTTTGTCAGTCTGTGTTGTTTTAAAGCCAGATCATATCGTTTACCAAGGTCTTTGATTTCTCTGCATGGAACACCAGAATGCATCCAAGTTGATCATCATTCAGTTAAAAAAAAACAAGCATACGGTTTCACCGGGCACTCACACAGTGGCGGGAGCCTCTTCATCAACGACAATGTAAGCTTCCTCCATTTTGTTTCTCTGGTTTGCGTTTGTCTACAGTGCACCGAACTGTCCTACTCTTGACTGATGTTCACCTCTCTGTATTACAGTCTGCTCTGTCTTGGAGCTGTGACTTCACCGAGCCCGGTTCCATTCCCCGTGACCTCACAGCTGCATTCGGATGTTTAAACATGGCTGAAAAATCCGAATGAATCTCCCTGGGTTACAATCCAAACATCAACTCTTTTTCTATTTTTAATACGATGGAAAATAAGCGCTCACATGGGTGTTTTTCATAAACTGCTCAGCCACAGCAACAGGGTAGCTTTAACAGCTGCACAGTTGATGAACACTATATTAAAACATTCTCACTTATGAAATCTAACAAGCATTAAAAAAAAAGCCTTTGAGTTGAGCTACGTTGAAGGAGTCAAGTGTTAGCTAACGCTGCCGTCTGTTGAGGGAAGTGAGGATTATCTGTAATTAGACTACACGTGTAGTGGGAGTGAAACAAAGACACAATGATTTGATGTCAAATGAAATATGTTTTAGTTTATGGTGAAACTGTAAAGCACAGACACACCAGTAGGTGGCAGCAGTAGAGGATATTTGGCTGTCCATATATCTTATAGGGGAGTTTATTCCACTACCCTATGAAATGAATGCAATTTTAAAATACTTTGTTTATCTCAAATGAAATATGTATGTTGACTAAGTCATTTTTATACTTGTATTGAGAGTTTGATCATTTATGTAGTTTTATTTAAAATGTTTGTGGATTTTGCAACAAATTTTTGTGTTATTTTTTTGTTTCTTTGTTTTCCAACATTAAAGCTGCATTGCTCTCTCAAACACACAACAGCATTACATTTGGACTGGTTTAAATAAACAAAATGGCAGTATTTATGATTCAGAATGTAATTCTAATATGAAAATTATATTTAGAAATCTCAATTCTTTTAAGTTCCATGGTAAATTTGCACACAAATCTTGTACAATTTTAAGGGACACAAATATGTTAAAAAACAAAACAAAAAAAAGTGATCACATCATAGTGAAAATCTCTTATTTAATTTTTTTCTTTTACATTAAATTAAATAAATTGTATTTTTGTAGCCTTCTCTGTCATTCTCTGAATATTTTGCTATCTGGTTGTTTTTCAAATCTAGCTTTATATTTTATTCAGCACAAAATGTTGAGAGATCATTCAGAGCCAAAAGCTTGATGTTTTTAGTGAACCGAGCAATAAATATTTTTATACCATTTTGTTTTCATTGTTTTATAATTGTTATGTATTAATGTTCATTTTCAAACCTGACCTCTAAAGTAGGGGAACAATCCAAAACACATGCAACAAATTGTAACCACCAGATAGTTTGACCTATTTAAAGCCAATTCTAAAGAAAATATGGGCGAATTGAAGCTTTTGCAAAAACGATCTCTGCTCTGAGTCGCCCGGTTTTAAATCCAACGCTAATTTCAGATGCACTCAACAACCTTACAGTAATTTATCCTCAGAACACATAACAGGGAATTTCTAAGAAAATGGAAACTGATCTGATTTGGATGGCACTGATTCAAGGCAGCCAGCAGGGGCTACACTTGCTACACATATCAGCCTCTTCTTGTTTTCAAACAGTTAACGATATTCATTTCTGCTGACCCCAATATGCACGCTCTGCACACATGGGGTAAAACTTATAAAGGAGTCATTGCCTTCGTCAGTGTTTCATCTTTCCATAAGTTTGAAAATCAGAATTGAGATCTTGTTTAATGAAACCCAGGTGTGGCCTGCTGCACTGCAGAAACTGGATAAATCCAGTGCTGTAAAGCTGTTGTCACTCTTATTCTACCACATATGTTGAGCTGTCTGAAAATCTGCCTCTCTTGAGTCTAAACATGCAGTATTTTTTCCCCCCTGTGTTTGGTACGCTGTGCCACTTTTTTGTTTCGGGCATGTGTTCTACTTTGCCAGTATAGTAGGTTGGTTATGCAGTAACATCATGGTGTCATTTTAATTTCCCCCCCCCATACTTGAAGAGCAAACGATCAACGGGTAAGAAAGTCCAGTGCTCTGTTAATCAGTTCAAACATATCGTTGAAATTGATCAGAGAATTGGTTGCAAAGCACTTCAAGCATTCAGCATGCCGAGGTGAATGAATGTTCTTTAGTGTCGATATTATAGTTATGTTTTAATGGTTATTTGCCTTTTCAGATTTCCTTGTTTTTTTGCTCAAGGTTACAAACTGATGGCTAGACATTCTCCCTCAGGATTTTGCTTTGGAAACAGAGTTCATGATGTCGGTTTCGTGTCAAGTTAAATGGGACACACTCCTTGTCCTCCTTTGTCCCATCAATCCACTCAATATTCTGCAAAATGTCTTGTGGACATCAAGCTGTTTTTGACTAACGTGAGAAAACTCTTCATGTTCTTTATGGCCATCAGTGGTTTTGTCCTCACAACTCTCCCATGGATGCCGTCTTTGCCCAGTCTCTTCCTTATTGTTGGTTCATGAACCCTGACCTTGACTATCGCAGCAAGGACTGCAGTACTTTAGCTGTGGTTCTGGATGAGTTGTTAATGTGCCTATTTTTATAGCCCAGCCAGTCCTGGGAAGATTCACTACTTTCATGCCCTCTCCATTAGTGGGTAATGGCTCTCACTGTGTTTTGATGGCGTCCATGAGGCTAAGAAATGTCTTTGTAACCATTTCTGGACTGAAAGTCTCATTTGGACTTGATTTTTTTTTTTCAAGGCACAATGCAACCTTTGAGATGATTTAACCTACTTCATAATTTGGGTTATTTAACTGGTCATAAGAGAATAAAATGGTGGTTAATTTTTCAAAGTCATACCTTCACAAAGTTATTCGTCCATTTATGAAAATTTTGCTTTGGAGCTATATATTTAGCTTGCTAGCAAATTTGGCGCTATAAATTTTGCTTGAACATGGTTAGCTAACACGGCTAGCTTTCTAACTAAATATTTTGGAGATAAATATTTAGGTTGCTTACTAAATATTAAATTTGTAGCTTATGGAAGCCCATTTCTGCCACTCTGCTAAAAAAAAGAAAATCTCATAATTATTACTTGGCTATCTCATTATTATGAGATTGTATCCCATAATAATGAGATATAATCTCATTATAACGACTTAGGAGTTAGCTATCTGGTAACAGTGACTTATGAGAGAGTATCTCATATTAATGTGATAGCTAAGTCCTAATTATGATTTGTTTCTTTTTTCTGTTTTTTCATCAGAGTGGCGGAAACGGGCTTCCGTAGGTGCTAAATGTTTAGCTCGTGAGCTAAATATTTAGCTTGCAGCATACGCATTAAGGTTGATATATTATTCAGTATTGCTTTTCTACAAGGGCCAGGTTAATTAACATAACTTTCCTTCCACGTAAAAGAACTAGCTCTAGTTTCCCGGAGCCTTATATGTGCTGTAGGTATGATGGATCAAAGTCACGACGCTCATGCCGCCAAAAATATCCATGGCAGACCGACTTCGCCGGAGATCAAATCGCATGTCCTACAGTATCGGTTACCCGGAAAGGCGATGCCGGAGCATGAGGTACAAGCTGGACATCTTTGCATGTCAGGAAATGAATATATGACAGAAACACGGCAGTGTGACATGCGTACTGAAATACATCTGAGGACTACAGCTTTGACCTGAAAACTGTGAAGTCCTGTGGACAGTCTGGGAGTTAGCTGCTCTCTCTTTGCCCATTTGCCGTTCGCTCCCTCGCTGCAAGAAGCCCAGCAGAGAACTGGTGCATGTTTGAAGTGTGCTCCAGGAAAGTCACCCACTTATTTATAGACCTTTAATTAGACTGGCTCTCTTGGGGTTGGACTGGGCAAATGATGAGATCTCCCCCTCTTTTTGTGTCTCTTTTCTATCAGCCCCCCCTTTCTCCCTCAGCCACCCTGTATCAGTACTCCATCCTTCACTGGCCCCCTTCATCACCACACCCTGTACTCCAGTTATGATGCATTTCATGGGTAACATACTGTTGCCCTATATTACCCAGTACACCTCCAACTCAGTGGCTTTATTTGAGCTCAGAGGTCTTTGAGAAAAGCAACACCAGCTGAAAGGTGAGTTTCCTCTCTGCACGATGCAACGCTTTAACACACAACACTGTTCTATACAAGGCCTGTCTTTGCTTTACACTCTGGTGAATTTATAAACTCCCTTCAGTGTTTGCTGCTGTTTGAAACGTGATTACAGCTTATTGAATTTCTCATCCTGGACTTTGTATGCGTCCTGCGTTGAGGTTGATGTTGTCTCCCATGCCGGAGTAACTCAACAGGTCCGGGTTGTTTTGGAAGGAGAGGGATTGCGCAATCTCTGGAGCAGGGCTGTGCTACTGTGCCTCTCACAGCCAGGAGTGGTGTTATGAAACAATTTATTAGGCATCGCTTTTGGTGAAGTAGCTGTTCTATATCACAGATAACATGCCACGTAAACAGGGTCATGTTTTTGCGTGGACGATTCTCATGACTGAAGTTGGAACCAGGATATTTTACACTAAAGAACACCTGCTTTGCTTCACAGCCTTAAAATACTAATTACAGGGTTTCTTGAGAACAACTATTAAGGTGTGGTGTGTACCGAAGATTTAAAAGCTGATGAAAAGCCTTTGTTTATAGTTCCTTTCGAAAGCCCAGAGTCCTGAAATACGTCATATGTTTTTAAAATTATTTTCACCTGTGTTGTAATGGTATTCATATGACTGCAAGGTGAAATACTCTAAAATCAAACCTCGAGAAAAAAAATCTCAGAATGGATCTACAATTTCAAATGAGCATCAATCTCTGCTCGCTGCAACACACATAACACACACATATATGTATAGATGTAGCTATCTATATATCTTTCTTTTTTTATTTAATTTGAATTCCATAACTTAGAACTTCCTCCTTTCACCTTAACAATATTGCCAAAATGAGAGATATTGTGGCACAGAGTGATGCAAAAAAGCTGCTTCATAAATTTGTTGCTTCAAAGTTGGACTGTTGAAATTCTTCACTATCTGGAAGTCCAAAAATTAATTAAAAACCCTTCATCTTACCCAGAACTTGGGATGATTTCATGGAAAAGATCATGTTGAACCAATATTAGCTCTTCTTCACCGGCTCCCTGTTAAATGCAAAATAGATTTAAAAAATTTCCATCTTTCACATGAAGCCCTTTATTTTCCAGCTCCATCAAACCTCGGAGCTCTGATTGGTCCAGATGTTTCCAACAGAGCACTTCGCTCTCAGACTTTACTGGTGGTTCTTACAGTTTCTAAAAGTAAAATGGGAGGCAAATGTTTTGGTTGCCATGATGCTATAGAAGCAGCTCCTAGTTTTGTCTGTAAGGCTACAAATTTAGGCTTAAAACTTTCCTTTTTTGGTCAAGCTTGTTGTTACAGCAACTTAGGCTTATGCTCCTTGTGACCATTTTCTCACTCTGCCGATTTTTCCTACTACTCTCCCGACATGCGTTAACCTGCGTTAATTAAATTGCTGTAATTAACTTTATGGCCCCTCTCTCTTTTTTTCTCTTCACACAAGCAACATCTTGCCTGTAGTTTTAAGTTGTGACACCTTGACTTTGTCTTTCTATATTAAATCCGTTATCCATTGATGGAGCTTTGATTCCATTAATTATACGCAAGCATCATTTTCATCCCAATGATTTAGAATTCATCTGTTTAGTTAAAGAAGCAGCTGCTGCCATCAACTCTTTATTTTTTCTTTGACATAGAAAGTACACCCAGATCAGCGTCTCTGCTGTTTTTTTGTGTGTCTGCTCTGTCTTATGAAACCCAGAGTGAATCAAAGCAGATGGCCCACTCACACTGAGACACATTCTGCTGGAGGTTTCTTCCTGTTGAAAGGGAGTCGTTCTTTCCACTGTCGCCACATGCTCTCTAAGCATGGAGGACGGCTGCAAAATCAGAGACTTTATGCAGTTGGCTGGGTTTCTTTAAAAACATAATGAGGAAAAAAATGTGATTGGATTGAGTTGATTAACATTCTATATATAAATATATTTTGTTTTTATAAAGTGCATTTAAACATGTATCAGGTATTAGCAGTTTACCAAGAAATTAAATTGAATAGAAGAAAAGATACTTGCTGAATTAATTTATTATATCATGTTCTAATATTTAAAAAAATCTTTTCATACAACTGGATGGTACTTGATGTTTTTTCTTGTCTTCGGCACATACAGTCTAGTATGTTGTCATTGTTTATGTACAAGTCTAATTATTCAGTTAATGTTATTCTATTTACTAATGTCATCAGTTCAAGGGACTTTACGAGACAGATTGAACACAAATAGATAAATCTGATGCAAGATTTGAAGTGGATCAGAAATATAGAACAGGAGCTTCAGGCACAATATGAAAGATCAATGAAAAACTTTGCAAGAGAATGACATTTAATATTAGTAAGAAAGTCTGTATCTTTGGGAGAGGATAATAAAGTAATTCAGCATATCCTAAAAGGAACAGACTTTTACTTTTAGAAATTTTTATAGGTATTTTGTCTATAAACTAGCTATTTTTTTTAACCCGTTAGCTCTTACTAAAATGTATCAGTTTATATAAATACAGTACTGACAGAAACGTTTCAGACTCCACTAAGTCAAGCTTAAGTTCAAGTTTACCTATTTGTATTGTACATTTCTGCAACAAGGCAGTTCAAATTGTGTCATAAAAATATCATACAGTCACCAGATGTGAAACAAGCAATAAACTCTACATCTTGTCAAGGGCCATCATAAAAAAATTATCCATGCACATCAAATATGTTGATTAGTGTTGAAACATGGAGAAGCTGAATGCTGCTTCTCCATGTTTTGTGCTGGTTCTGGGGATGCAGAGAAGACTTGAACCAGAAGTCAACTTCATTGAGGAAAATTATTTGATTTTTATTTTGCTTTTTTTCTTTAAGATAATAATGACAAGTTTTGCTAACATACTGCAAATCTTCCAGGGGCTTCATGCAGGCTTTAGTAGATTTCCCTCCATCTTGTGAGATCTGTTAAAGGAAAACAAACATCTGAAGCTTCTGCCCCAGGAGCCCGGGGAGTCTAATGACGCGTCCTGCACTCTTGAAGCACTTTGTGTGAAAGAGTATCGAAACAGGATCCCGCCAGAGGCCCGATCCTAGAACACAGGACGCAGAACTTTAGTCCCGTGTATGTGTCTGAGTGTTTGCTTGAGGAACTGACAATTCCACCATATGGTGAGCTGCACACCTCGGAGTCAGAATTCCCCGACTCGCTGCACGCTGACAGATTCCTGAGGTAAAAGAGATTCCAGAGTGTACGGAAGAGGATTAGGGCCACTGGCAAAAACATAAATAAAACAGTTCTGACTTTAATCTCAGAATTCTGATTTTAATCTCAGAATTTTGACTTTTTTCTCTTTAACATTTTGTGTTAAAGAGAGGCACATACTGTATGTGGGTGTATTGTACTTCAAACACACTCCTTCCTTATATGACATCATCAGGAAATCAGCCAAAATATCAGGAGAGTTATGGATCTCCACAAGTCTGCTTCAACCCTGGGTAAGATTTCCAGATACCTGAGAGTGTCCCTGTTCAAACAATGATATGCAAGTAACAACAGCACAGGAATCTCAAACTATCATACTTTGCAGGAAGGAAATGGGTTCTCTTGTCCCAGAAATTAGTGTTTTTGGTGTCTAAGCTACTGCAGCATAATGACCATCCATGCATTTCAAAGATAAAGGGGGGAGGACACTGTCTCGGCTGGGGAGTACGGGGGTGGACACATCATGTTGAGTGTGCGCTTTGTTGAAGAAGGGTCTGGTGCACTTCACCACATAGATGAAATCATGAGGAAGGAATATTACTTGGAAATTTTGAGGCCTAATTTCAAGGTTGGGTGCAAGAGGGTCTTCCAAGTGGAAAGTGAGTCTAAACATAGGGATTTAAGGACAACAAAGCAACTGCTTTGGTGCTGCCATTACAAAGCGTTGATCTCAGATCCAAAGAATATTGGTGTACTTAGCTGAAAAGGTGTGTGGGATCGAGGCAGCATAGAGACCTGACTCCAGTTCCACCAGTTCTGTCAGGAGAAATCGGTCAAAATACTAGCACACAGGCATGCACCGATTGCAGTTTTCTGGCCGGTCACTGATATTTAAAAAGCCTGACCTGTTGATTCTCATTTTGGCTGATACAGATTTTTTGTTGTTGTTGTTGTCTGACATGTTGCTAAGTATACAAGTAAAGTGACTGATTTGGCAACAGTGGGGTGACTATTGTTAACTGCAAATGTGCAGACATGACCTGGTGGGTGGATCTCTGTCAAACCTCTCTCGCGGCAGAGCAAAGGGGGACAGCAGTGGATTTTTAAGCCTTTGTCGAGGTAGGTATGATCAGTAGGAAAGCTCAGTTTCACATCAGTATTGGTTGATCACTGATCTCACAAAATTAAGGAAATGGGGGCCAATTTATTGGTGCATCCACCAAACCAGCAAATTATTGTGAGAAGCTTCACTGCCAAAACACAAAGTCTCACCCTACTTTCTAGTACAAATATCATAGTAAACTTGAAATAAGCCAAAACTAACTTGCTGAAAAGTAACCTTTTAGCAAGGAGCTTGTTTTAATCAATTTCCTAATACTCATGAAAATGTACTAGTTCCTCTGGTAGATCATTACATTTTTAACAGAGACATTTCCCCCGTCTCATAAGTGAAATGTTCTGCCGGTGGAATTAGTCTTTTTTTTTTCTATCAGTCTTAAGAAATTAGTGACCTAAAGCAAGTTATCTTGCTAAAACGTTACTTAACTAAAAAGTTGGTTTTGTCTTAATTCAAGTGTACTAAAACATTTGCACTAGAAACTAGCACAAAAACATACTAGCAGGATACCCTGAAAGTCTGACTCCAAGTCATAGAGTTTAAAGACAGTTCTACTCAATGCAAAAGACAAGTATATGAACTTCTGACTGTGAAGATATGGTTTTAACTCTTAACAGGATGGCCTCTGAGTGTTCTTTCAGTTTATTGAGAGAATATTAAAATTCCTTTCCCTTCGGAGAGACCGTGTAAAAAAAATAAAACATAGATGGTGAAGATACGGAATACACAAGGATTCTTTCTTTCATGTGCTCTCAGTGTCAGTGCCATATGCCACTGAAAGCAGTCATTAAATCACACACATTCCAGATAGAGTTACGAGTAAAACGTAGGACGTAACAGCAGGAAAACAGTGGCTGCTTGGCCGGAGAGCGGCAGAGGTTCTTTTAGTAGATTTTGGGCTGATGCGTAGTTGCGTGTGAGTCTGTGTTTGTTTAGGACCTGTGTCAGATTGGCGAGCAGCCTGCGTGATGCTGAGCCCCGTACTCTTGCCTCAGCAGGACTCCCTGTCAGTGGAAAGAGAATGATGGCAGAGTGTGGGGTCGAAAGTCAGCAAACTCAGAGGCGTCTTGGTGAAAAGAAGCATAAAAACGGAGAACTCACAGGTAACGCTAATTTACAACTGAGCAACAGCTAACACGAAGGTTAAACCCATGAAGACTGAACACAAATGTTTAAAATCTGAGTGCAGGGAACTTTACAGAATACAGTGCTCTGCAAAAGTATTCACATCCCATCAAATTACATAGTTTTTCATGTCATGGCGAGAGTTTTATTGGGATTTGATGTGACAGGAAAGTGTGACATGCCTCCCTAACCCTGAAACCCAAAAATAAAATCCGGTGCAGCCAGTTGCCTTCAGAAATACATGTTGATTAAAGTTCTCTGGTCAGATGATGCCAAAATGAAAGTTTGTTTAATAAAACAAAGTCTCAAAACTCACACTGCCAGAAAACTAAAATCATGCATCAAAATCATCATAGTATTAACTTGGTTGACACTGGAGCCTCGAAAGACTCGCACCTAACATTGTTTAAGCTAACTTAAAACTCAAAACAGCCCAAGATCCTAACAGAAAAGAGAATACTGTTTCAGGGCACTGTAGTTTATGAATAAAAATTTATACCATCAAACGTTTTGAAACTTGTTTCAAAATCCATCTGATCTACAGAATGAGCAAAACAAATGTCTAAGGTCTTAATGGGTTTACAATACCTTCGTTTGTCCATTGGTGCTAAAACATATAGGTATGAGTTGTACATCATTAAACGTTTTATTTTTATGTGCAAGACTCTCCTCTTATTTGTGTGTTTTTTGTGGTCTAGACTCAGATCTTCCAGAAGAGGAGAAGAAGAAGAAGAGAGACAGGGAAGACCATGAAAGCCTGGTGTTATGGAAGAGGCCTCTGCTCACACTTTACTACTTCTCCCTGGAGCTGTTCATCACTCTTAAGGCGTGGATGTGGAGGTGAGGAACAAAGGGAGAGATGCAACCTCCTCTTAAAACATGTCCCTGTTTCAGAAAACCTGAAATCTCCTCCAGACAGCTAATGGACCTCACCAAGCTCCACCCACAACCGACCCACATGGCCGCAAGTCTCACAAACAAAGGCTGGCAGCACGTTGTTTCTATGTAAACATGACTCGATTAGTGCACCATTTCTGACGGATTTTCACAATATATCAGCTACTACAATGGACAGAGGAACTAACAAGTTCAGG
Source organism: Xiphophorus couchianus (assembly GCF_001444195.1). NCBI lineage: Eukaryota > Metazoa > Chordata > Actinopteri > Cyprinodontiformes > Poeciliidae > Xiphophorus > Xiphophorus couchianus. Next base: position 25,358,332 of record NC_040238.1, read on the forward strand.
TCATCATCTGGGAGGAGGTTACTGGTTTCTCAGTCACAAGCTGGTTGCAAACCTGAGGCCAGCAGGTGTCAGTCAGTTATGGTAGATCTGAAATTTGGTTTGATGACCTCAATATGAGAAGCTACAGACTGATAGGAGGAACCAAAGAGCTCCATAAAGGTAAAGGCAAATCTTCTGAAGCTGCTATATAATGTAAAGGAAGAATTATTTATTAAAACTTTGAACAAAACGTTTGGCTCGTCTCTTCCTTAAAAGGCCCAGATCCTCTCGGCGAGCAGCGGGCAGCTGTAAAACGAAACTAAACAAGGCGTGTTGACGTCACAGCTCACAGAGTTTAATTCATACAAAGCAACGCATGAATCAGTTAACAAAGCTGCAGAGGTACAGAGATATGCATTTTATCACAAAATAACAGACACACAAGGGAGACAGACACACACAAAACACAGAGACAGACAAAGGCACCCACGTGGAGAAAAATGGAAAAAACTCTCTCTATTTTAGCGTTACATCTACTTTATACTGAGTAGGTGTTTCCTCACTTTAATATATGCAAAGAAGGCGTTCTGTTGTTCAACCAATCAGAGACCTGTTTCGGCCCCAGAGAAACCCCGGAAACTCCCCTCCTTATAGCTCAGCTCAAAGGTGATCTGTTCTCTGTCAAACCAAGCCGGAGGGAAACCCCTTAATCCTGTGCGTACCACGCACGAATGTCCCCAGCACCGAAGTCCTGATATAAATCTCGCCGACTCCCCTGGAGTTTCTTCCTCCCACATTCCAGCTGCCGTTTCCATGGAGATGCTAATTTTATGGCTTTTGTGTGCTCTTAAGCAGACAGTGGAAGGCGTCTGCTTGTCTCCTTGGGCCTCTCTCGAAGGGTCACACAAAGCCTGTTTTTCAAATAAAAGTGCTTAATATACCTTTACACCTGTTGTAAGATTAAGAGTATTTTTAGCACTAAAATAATCATTTTTCCTTAACAATAATTAATTTAATTTCACATAATTACCACGGTAGAAGCCATTTGTTTGTTAAAATTTAATGAAATATATTTGTTCTATTTGATGTTTGTTGCGAATGACGTAAACTCACAAATGAACGAGGTAATTAGTCCAACGTTTAGAAACTACAGCGGCTGTAATGCGCCACAGCAAAGGTAAATAAAGGTAAAATAACCCGAACAGGTGATCAACTCAAAACCACTCCTACCTTTTTACGCTCTCTCTCTCTGTAGTTTAAGCACACCTGTTACCGTGGCAACCGCCTGCCACGCAAGACGAGCAAAAATTTGTTAAAAACATAACATTCAGTTCGTTACGATATCAAGTTTCCAGGCTTAATATTTATTTCTCGATTATTAATCAGCGCTTCCCTGAACACAGCAATGGTTGATTGACTAGCTGTACTTGGTGCTAACGTGGCTAACAGGAGTAACAGTTTAGTCCAAAGCCTTTTCTGCTAAAATAAAATCTTTAGTGTATGTCAGATACAGACACATTGCATATTGATCTGTTTAGCTAACGTAAGACTGTGTAGCAGACAGGCTTCAAGGTGTAGAAGTTGTATCAGTTCTGCCATTATGCTGTACTTAGCTAACGGGAAGCTAAGTGTGTTTGTGAGACGGTCATGCACGTGACCACGTAGAATGGGCATCAGCCAATGAAAAGCGGCCTCTGTGGTAAGGTCCATGTTGTCCTTTTCAGTTTCACAGGCTAACACAATAAGTGAATGCTTTTATTCACCTTATAAGGCACAATGAACTATATTACAAAAAGTATTAACTTTTTTTGCTTTCATACATACAGCTTTAGTGACACCCCATTTTTCATCTGTAGGGCCTGTTATGATATTGTTCTACCATTTGCCGCTATGATAGCTGTTACTCCTCTAAGAAGGCTTTCCACAATGTTACGGAGACTCATCAAAGTTTTTGACCATTCCCAAAGAAGCACGTTTTCAAGGTCAGACACTGGTCAACTCCAATTCCTCCGATAGGTGTTCCAGGCCAGGACTTTGTGCAGATGATCCAAGTTCTTGTTGGGAGCATGAAATGTCTTAGTAATTTTTTTTTCCATAGAGAGGCATCCGCCTGCCAAGCTTGATACCAGGCTCGGGTCGAACTATTTCGACAGAGCACTGTGCAAATCGGCCTGTAGAAAAGTGTGATGTTTGCTGTGACTGTTTCTTTAAAGCAAAACAGAGGATGCAGGCGGTCTGCATCTGTTACGTGAAACGTGTGCGAATATGAACGTGCCGACACCGGCTTCGAATGAAGTACCTTAGGGCCTTGGTGCTGCCTTGTCAACAGGATTGCCAAAAACATAGTTATGGTTTGTCTCAACAGGTTAATACTGTCGCTGTCCACGCCTTGTGGCCAGGGCTATTTATCTGACCACAAAGTAGTACATAATTACAAAGTGGAAGCAAAATACTCTTTCTGGGTTTTTTTTGCAAATAAAAATTTTAATTTTGTCAACATTTTTGTTTACACTTGAGCTTTAGATCTCTGCAATTCCTCCAGAGTTACCATTGCATTCTTGGCTGATTATCTGATTAATGGTGTACTTGGCAGGTCTCTCAATTTAGGTGAACAGCCTTGACTTAACAGGTTTACAGTTGTATCACAGTTAAAAAGCTTAGGAGAATTTTCATAACCCAAACCTACTTTAATCCAAACATCATTAATAATTAATAAACGATGTAATAATTAAATAAATGATGTGTAAATTCAGTCTTTAAAAGCGACTGTAAAATACAATGCCAAATGACCAAGAAAGCAGCACCTAGAAAACAAGCCTTTGTCTTAGTTATGATTTCGTCGCGCTGATAACATCTAGAGGTTGCAGCCGATACAGCAGGTTTTTTTCCACAAAGAGACACTAAAGTTGCTACAGTTGTTCTCGTGAAAGTAGAGGAAATAGCAACTGTGAAAGAACGGCCATCTGACATTACTCAGAGGCTTTTTCACACAACACATCAAGACACCAGACTATTACTGACCTTGACCGTCTCAGAGCTATCAGCTCAGGTCTCATAGTTTAGACGCCGCCAAACGCCTTTAACGCTTCAACAGAGACATCGCATGCTTTTCTTATCATTATCTGTCTCTATTACTCCTTATAATTACCCTACTTAAAGGCTGGAAAGGATAACTCCGCCTTGCAAACTACTGTTTTCATACTTGCTGAGCAACAACATCACACCAAACTACGTCAGCCGTTGCCTTCATGCACATTACACGTAGAGTACAGAATGTCTTCAGCTTGCTAAATAATCTTTGTTGACACCGAGGTCCCAGAAGAAGGTCAGAGTGTACTCTCGGGGGGGCCCTTGCGGTTAACTGCGTCAGGACAACGTGTTTATGTTAAAACTACAAGAGGATGTGGTGAGCCACAAGCACCACAAGCAGTGTTCTGCCTTAGAGAAGCTGCTATTTACCCAACGCTCCAGACACGTGGTGTTCTAACTGCCTACGCTGGCACGTAAATGAGAGCGTTATGGGTTAGAAGGGTGCAGAGAAGTTTATTGTGAGTGTTTTTAGGAGTGGTGTATAATATAAAACATAAAAGCAGATTATCCATGGGGCATCAAGCTGTCTGTTGCTGTGCCTTTACATTTCTTTAGGTATAACAAGGGTTTCTCAAACAGTGAATGGATTGTGTGGGGGAGGGATTGGTAAGGAATCCTTATGGTGAACTTAACACAAACCCTTCTTTTTAAACTAGCTAATTTATGTATTAAGAAAAAGGTTTAGGTTAACTTGTTTTATTTTTTTTCCTTGATAATTTTACTCTTTGATCATTTTTCCCCTCAGACAGTTTTATCTGCCTTTTTGCCTCATGCTGAATAAGACTTGTCCCCCTCTGAAGAGAACTCGACTGTCCGGCACACCCTCCTCTCCAGAATCCCTGAACTGGACCTGCATGAGCTTAGTAATGTGCAATTCAGCCTTGAGCAACCTTTCAGTTTAAAAGTACAAAAGGCAGAGAAACACACTATTATTAGCATGTATTACTATTAACCTGGTTAATAAAAATAACCAGGTTAATAACAATTAACCTGTTAACTTTCTAAGTTAACCTGAAGAAAAGTTATAGCCTACAAAGATCTGAAATGATATTCAATTTAATAATAAAGAGGCAGGCTCACAAATAGGCTGATAAAAAAAAGTCTATACTCCAGCAGCTTTTAGTTTATGTATTCATCTATAGTGAGTCTAATAGATGGATTCTCACCCATACATGTCAAGCTTTGGGTTTGAAAATACGGGAAATGTCGTCTGGACTGGGGGCCTTGGAGTGGTGGAGGTGACGGGGGACTGCGGGTAGATTAGAGGTGAACAAACGAACGTAAGATGGGGATGGAGGGGAGACGAAGGAACAAACCTAATGTAGAGGATGTGGGGGGGGAGACACGACGATCGAAAGTAAGAACCGGGGAACAATACGGGATATTTACGGCACCTTCATTCGTCACAATCAGAAACTTATCTACCAGCCATGTACCGCCACGATGCTCTCCGCCACCCGTTTGTTCAGACCGGAATATATGAAATTTATTGTGCGGTTTGTCGGTAAAGTTACACTTACACTGTAACCATCAACTACTCAGCGGCCCGCCGTGTTCAGTCTATCCGCTCACCTGCAGCGCTCTTCCCGCCGTTCGCTTTCAACCAGCAGGAAAAGGCTGCTATACTCCAGGCATCGCGACAGTCATTTTAAGGATGTCTATTGGTCCCCCCAAAACCATGAAAACCCGGGCATTATCACCAATCAATAAAATCCCCACGGGCCGAACTTGAAAGTGGACCTTACCAAGCTCCGCCCACAACCGACCCACGTGACCGCAAGTCTCACAAAGCCTCACGGCGCGTTTCTATGTAAACATGTCTCGATTAGTGCATCATTTCTACCGGATTTTCACAATATATCAGCAACTAATTGGACAGAGGAACTAACAAGTTCAGGTCATCATCTGGGAGGAGGTTACTGGTTTCTCGGTCACAAGCTGGTTGCAAACCTGAGGCCAGCAGGTGTCAGTCAGTTATGGTAGATCTGAAATTTGGTTTGATGACGTCAATATGAGAAGCTACAGACTGATAGGAGGAACCAAAGAGCTCTGTAAAGGTAAATCTTCTGAAGTTGGGATATAATTAATTTAATTTCACATAATTACCGCGGTAGAAGCCATTTGTTTGTTAACATTTAATGAAATATATTTGTTCTATTTGATGTTTGTTGTGAATGAGGTAAACTCACAAACGAACGAGGTAATTAGTCCAACGTTTAGAAACTACAGCGGCTGTAATGCGCCACAACAAAGGTAAACAAAGGTAAAATAACCCGAACAGGTGATCAACTCAAAACCACTCCTACCTTTTTACTCTCTCTCTCTTTGTAGTTTAAGCTCACCTGTTTCCCTGAACACAGCGATGGTTGATTGACTAGCTGTACTTGGTGCTAACGTGGCTAACAGGAGTAACAGTTTAGTCCAAAGCCTTTTCTGCTAAAATAAAATCTTTAGTGTATGTCAGATACAGACACATTGCATATTGATCTGTTTAGCTAACGTAAGACTGTGTAGCAGACAGGCTTCAAGGTGTAGAAGTTGTATCAGTTCTGCCTTTATGCTGTACTTAGCTAACGGGAAGCTAAGTGTGTTTGTGAGACGGCCACACACGTGACCACGTAGAATGGGCATCAGCCAATGAAAAGCGGCCCCTTTGGTAAGGTCCATTGGACGTTATGCCGCTAACACTTAGCTTTCGTCAACAACTGCGAGGCGGAAGTGAGAGCTCCGCGTAACGCAAATAATGTCCCGACACGGTGCGCTAAATAATAAAACATAAATTAATGAAGCTTCGAGGCAGGTAAATTTTCATCGAGGAATTTTAATAGTCGAGGTACTCGAATCATTGGAGGAATCGTTTCAGCCCTAGTTCAATATGACCGAGACAGGGTGCAAGGCCAGCATTCCTTTCTCTGCTCTACTAGTGAAGTTAGCATTTAAGCATAATTCAGGGTAGAGTTGGATTGCATTAAATTTAAGGGCGTTCCTCATAAAGTACTCAGTGCATGATGATGAAAATCCATCTAAGAACAGAACTGATTAAAACTTGTTGAGGCTTGACTACTTTCAAACAGCCATGTTTCTTTTCCACAGATGAAATCCTTCTCTGTTATTCACTCATACTTCAAGATTCATCATGAGTCTTTGCTTTGTTTTCTGGATATAAACACAACTCTTCTTGTTTGACATTTTCTGTGTTCATTTTCCTTTCTTTTTTCCCTCCTTTACTCAGGCTTTGGCGTCAAAGACAGACAGTGTTTGGACTTGTGATGCTGCTTATCCTTCTCTCTATTGCTTACCATATTGAGGGACCACATCAGAAGGTGACTGACCTCCTCATGTGTTGTGAATTTAAAAATACCATAGCGACTGTCTGTGATGTAACCAGCTTGCTTCAACTGCAGAGGAGATGCCTGATAAATTATTGTAATAGAGTTTTAAAAGGTACATACTTTATGAGATTCTTTAAAAGTATTTATTAGTCATTTTGTGGTATTGGGTCAATCAGAATACCAGTAAGATTGGTAAACACATTTTCTCTGCACTTATAAATAGACATATATGAGTGAATGCACTAACATCATGTTTGCTTTCTTGCTTGCTTTGTCTTTGTAACTCCCCTAAAAACTCAGCAGGTTGTTCTGTCGATCTGCACACAACCTTTCCACTTAGTTTTTTTTTCCACCAACTCTGCCTTAGTTGCTATATTTTTCACATCCCATTGGCATTTCTTTTTTTCCCCAACATTGTACGCAAAGACCTCAGAGTTGTGTAATCACTTCTCAGTAACTGCACGTAACACTTCCTCATGGCTGGCCCCTCACTTCCCAGCACTCTGCCAGCAAACAGAGAGACAGTATGTGCTGTTTTTTGTTTTGCTGAGTTTCCTGGGAAATTGAGTCTTTGGTAAGCCCCCCCCCCCCCGCTTCCCACTTCAAACCCTTTAAAGTCCCCTCCTCTTTTCCCGTAATCTGGGGTCTTGATGCTTCCTCCTGGAAACAACCTGCCCTGACTCAAGGGAGGAGGTGTAAATGGAGCGATGGAGTGATAGTAGTACAGCTGCAAAGAGAAAGAGACAGAGTGGGAGACAGACGGATGGATCTTGGCTTGTCTTACTGTGCTTGTTGTGTAACAGCTAGTTGCCACTAAAAAAAAAAGAAAAGAATAATGGTGCTGTTCTTCTCTGAGTGCTGAACACTCCTACCCTACGGCTCTGCGCTTGAAACTCAGCAACCTCTACCTCCAAAGGTTTCTTTCTCTCTTCCTCTCCTGCTCACTTGCCCTCTCCCACCCTTCAAAGTACCCTCCGTTTTTTTTATTCACAGTTTTACTCACGTACTTTCTCTCTCTCTGTCCCTCCCTTTCTCGCTCTCCCCTCCCTCCCTCTTCACGTCCCCCCCCCACACACCCACACGCTCTTTCCTCGCACTCATGCATGTGCCTCTGCCATGTGGTGGACTGTCCCTCTCCCTGGCCTCTGCAGTACGTGCGCTACATGGAGAAGAAGACACTGTGGTGCGCCTATTGGGTCGGCCTGGGTATCCTCTCCTCTGTGGGTCTTGGCACCGGCTTGCACACCTTCCTGCTCTACCTGGTAAGACAGAATTTCTTCAGGGAGAGTTGCCTGGCTCCTCCACGCTGCAGCTCTTCCACTTCCCCTTGCTGGTTTGTGCCTCGGCTCAAACCCAAACAGAGCGGATGATGATGATGAGAATGATGGTGGTGGTGCAACCAGTGACGCAGGTTTATAAAGGCACGGTTGTCGATGTTGTTACGCTGCTGCAGAGTATTGACGAGGGTGAAAAAAGCTTTCTGGAGTCGTTTTATGCATTTGCACTTTATATGCATTTGTGTGCATGTGGTGGGTGTGAATAGGCATTGTGATAGGGACACTGGTTTTGACAGGCAGGCTAAAAACAATTGCACTCACTGACCCCTTTGAGTGCACATGAGGATAAAAACACTCTCCCTCCCCCTGTCTGAGTACTTTCTTTCTCCCTTCTTTCCTGCTCCCCACTGTTTCGCTCACTCTCACTTTCTTTTGTCACTCCCTCTCTTTTTATGCCTCCTCTCTGTTTACGTTCTCGGTTTTACTCACCCCTTCCCTTTTCCTTTTTTTTTTTTTTTCCATATGTTTTCCCCCAAGAATCCTAATCTCTGAGTGCCTCAGTTCAGGGCAGTGAGGATGTTGGGGAGAGGGAGGGCGGTGGGTGTTGTTTCTGCACTTCTGATACCAGAACATCTGCTGGTTCTTACTGCTTCTAGTCCATCTGTCATCAGGGGACTTCGCTGTCACACTCGGGTGCTCGTGCCCAGTGGAGCCGAACTGGAAACTTTGAAGTGTGTGTCCTCTGTTCTGTTGTTTTTAAAAGTCAAAAACTGACGCTCCAAAATGTAACATGAGAGTTGTTGTTTTTTTTCCCCCTCTAATCTCCCTTGACTCCCAGCTCTTTTCAGTGGAAGGTTTCAAAGTGTTGTATCGCCATCTAGTTGGAGTGGCTGTTACTGCAGGTTGTGGTGTCACTGAGTTCATGACAGAACCTGATGCTCCTTCCTGCGGCTGCTGCTGTACATTCTGTCTCCAGCCTGGAAGATACAGCATGTTAAACACTGTTATTAGCTCTGCTAATGTAGAGTGCCATCTAAAAATATGCCTTTTTAATCCCATAGCACAGTGGGAATAAATTATTTGTTTTCCAGAAAAATATAGATTTTCAGGAGAATACAGGCACTTTTTCTAGATCAATATTTGCTTTCTTTTAAATTTGCTTTGATTTCTAATTTATTTAAAGGCTCCATCAGAAAAAAGTAAAGTGTAGGCAGACTTGTTAGTCAGTAAAGGTAAGAAATTTTCAACATTGATTTTAGCTGAAAATTTAAATGGTAGTTAACTAATTTTTTCAAAGACAGACTGACATGCCCGGAAAATTCAACTTAGATTATTTCAGGTCATTCTATGGAAGAATGTAAATGAATTTTATCAAGAGAACATTTTAGTGTAAGACTAAATTTTCTTATTTTTGGTTTCACTCTTAAATGACTTGCTTGCTAACAAAAGGAGTTTGAACTCCTTCAAAACTCAATTTTTAAAAATCTAATTAAAGGAAACATACTGTGCATGCAGAGACAGACCAGGATGTCGGGAGGAAGCTTTAGAACAGGGAAGTGAATACAAACAAGAGAGAACATTTGTGCAGAAGACATAGGTTTGAAACAGAAAACGGGAAAGACAGTTGTTGAATTAAAAAAAAAAGTCTAATATGTGGTGATACTTTTACATGTTATTGTGGTGTTTATGTTTAGTTGTCTTCAAACTGATCTAGATTATCTGGCCATGCACCATGGATCCTAGCAGCAGGCTTTGATTGGGAGATAACTGCAGAGGATGCAGGAGCTGAAGTTAATAAAACAATTACATTGCAGCTGTAATGGTACCCAACATCCAGTTCTACTCAGTACTGGCTGAAGAGGTTCAATATAAATGCTCTCCACATTTCACATCAGATGTGAATTCATACCTAAATAATTGGATATTCTTGTTTTCTGATCAATGAATGCACTGTATATAGCAGCTTGTGCTGACAACACTCTTCAGTGTGGAGGCTGTTGCCGAGCAAAGACCTGAATTTTACTTTTTGCAGAATCATTTAAGTGTTTAGAAATGAAGCCACTGGAAGTACAACAATAGATTTTGTAGAAATTGCTGTGGGCACAACCTCTGAAGCCAAAAGTTGCAGTAATGTGGTCTGTTTTGATGGATAATCATGTGTAAGAGCTGTTAGAAATAATCAGCTTACAGTTTAACAAATTTTCTTTTACACATGCATCCCTAAAGAGCTCTTGTCCTTGTTGTGCTTTTCTGTATTGGACATGCACTCAAAGTCAAATGGGATTGATCTGTTTCTGCTAATTCTCAGCAGATGGAGAATGGAGACCGATGTGGCTCAAGATTCTAGATCTGAAATGAATCAGAAACAGGGAGTCAAAACTTTACAAAAACAGATTGAAAATTAGCCAACAAAATTCTGATTGGTGCAGGTCTAGCAATGTACCATACACAGTGACATGTTGAGTGTTGTATCCAGACCTTGGCTTTTGTTCTTTAAATGACTGAGTTAAACGCTAATTCAATTCTTCAGTAAACCTAATTGGAGCAGATTCCAAAAAAATAAAAAAAGAACCTGTGGCCAAACTGTTGATCTTACATCTTTCACATGTCACAAAACCTCAGTGAAGATTATTTATTTCTCAGAATTGAAATGATTTTAGTAGTTTGCGTTTGACTTTGCCTGTTTCATGGGAACTGATGCATCCAAGCAAGTCCTTAATGAGGTTGTACATTTCTAAAGATATCAATGATTAAGATGAAAATTTTGGGAATTGAAAATGGCATTCTGCTGAATGCCTGTGGACGTTTCGCACTGTTTTTAGTAAGTAGGATAGGGTCAGTGATTGTAATTAGGTCGACCATGTTCAGAACTTGCACCAAAATGTCTCTATACCTTCAGAAAAAAAATGAACTAATATCGAGGACATGAGATGGCCTCATAGCAGCATATAATGCATGCATTCAGGGACAAGCCAGCTGACAGAAGACTGTTTACGTATAGAAAACCATTTTTTAGTACATTTGCATAAATAGTTTCAATCTGACGTTAAGATTCTCGACTAACCCAATTTAGTCAGTCAGCAGAGGGTGCCAGTGGTCTAAAGATGCAGTTGTTAAACTGTTACAAAGATATCGCATGAAAATATTGTTTGGGGATGAAATCTATCCCTGAGTATTCATTTGACAGATTTTTTTTTAAATGAAAAAAGAGTAAAGAATATCTGACATTTTCTTGTTGAAGACATACCGACATGAATAATGAAAACACATTTTTCATTACTTTTCTAAGACTAAGAAATGCATTAAATCAACCACTCCTACTTTTGACTTATTTTTGAATCTCTTCATAGACTTATTGACCTTGAGTTAATTTGACTTTCTAGCCTTCATTCTGGATTATGTTCATAATTATGAGATTAAAGCAACTCTCATTTATGATCTTAAGATAACAATTTCAAAAAGTCCTTCTGTTTTTTTTACTAAACTTTGTAAAACTGACCAGTCAGCTCTAAAATTAATTTTATTAGCAATAAATGAGCACATCACATTTCTAAATAGTAAACACTCTTAGAAATTGGCGGGAAGCAGTGAACATTGCACTCTGGCAAAACTGCAACGTGACCAGCAGGGGAGCTAAAGGGCCGAATGACGCGGTGTAACCCATCCCACTCAATGAAAGCAGAGCACAAGTGGCAGCTCTCCTGTTCCCTGACATTGGCAATTGCTGCTCTGTGTCTCCTCTCTGTGTTTTCATCCCGCTGAGACGGCGGGAGATCATTGTACACGGTTCAGGGCCAGTTAATGGAGAAAGACAAAACGCTGCCGCTCAGGCGTATGAAGCAGGAGGAAAAAAGGGCAAACTTGGCACATCATCAAGTATATTTTATCCAACTGCTTTGGGAGTAGGAGGTAGTGGGTGGCTGCTCTCATTACAGAACATGAAAACAATAAAATGGCACAGGAAAGCTGGAGAGATCTCATTTCAGTAGGAACTGTGGGGAGAAAGATCGTTGTCCAGACGTGTGCATTTGTGAACGTGTTCTCATGTTGGACGCCCCTCACCTGTGTGGGTTTGTGCCACAGTGACTGTTGGGTTCACAGACGGCGACCAGCTTTCATCTCATCTCGTTTCTGTCAGTTCCTCTTTTAATTGAAAAGACATTTGCAGTGTGTGCGATTCCTAAAAGCTTGGGAATCTTGTAAATATTTTAGAAGAGAGCTCATCTGAGTCATACAACATTAAATTACTTTCAGTAATGGTTGTGGCTATTAAGTCATTATGGCAGCATGACAGTTGGTCAATAAAATTAAAAATGGTGTATTTTACTGTTTACAAAATAGCAACAAGACATTTTTTTTCTCTTGTTTTTTTTTTTCTTCTTTTTTTATATAAGTAAATGGTAGTGCCCAAAGTGTGTTTCTATGAACAGTGGTTTGCAGAAGTATGACGTTCTTCCCATTTACTGGAGAGACAAACGTCAAAGTACTTTACTGGGATTTTATTAGACACAAGCATACAGATTAGAGCATTGTTGTGAAATGGAAGGAAAATAATGACAAGATGGTAATATTTCAAACGGTCAACTTTTGCTGCAATCAAATCTGCAGTCTTCTGTTAGGTTTTCCAAACAGAAATCACTTTTGCCCCAATATCGAGTCTTCAGTGGTCTCTGTCGGATTTTATATTCGGATTGCTCTTCATTCAGCTCCATTCATCCCTGTCTGAGCTGAAGAAAAGCATTCCCACAGCATGATGCAGCCACCGACACGTTTCACTGTTGAGGATAATGTTCTTTTTCACCATGTAGGTCAGAAAGTTAAATGGCGCATGGCCAGCAACGTTTAATAGACTTCGAATGACTTTCTGTGAACAATGTTTTTGTTTTTGTTTTCACTTTCCAAATCTTGTCATGAAGAATTTGTGGAATGGCATGTAATCTTTTGATAATTTGGATATTGTTCTCTCGCTTAACCGGCTTTACATCTCTCCTCAACTTTCTTCCTGACATGTCTGCTGAGTTCCTCAGACTTCATGATGCTGTTTGTTTTCTGATCTTGTCTAACAAACCTTTGAGACTTTGACAGAACAGCTGGATTTACATAGATTAAATGATACACTTGTGGTCTAATTCTGTGACTTTAGAAGCTGATTACATTGGATTTTATTTAGGGGAGTCAAATTAAAGGAAACTCTGTGCAAATATATGCCCGACAAATCTTTTAAAAGCAATTTCTCTTGCTCTTACTGCTTCACAATTGTGCAATTTGACACCTATAATTGTAATGTGACAGATCATTTATTTTGCAAGGGACTGTAGGTGTTGGCAGTTGATGATGGCAGTAAAAGGGGAATTGAAAAAATTTGACTGTGTGTATGTGACTTGTGATTTACAGCCATTTTTCCTCTAAAAAAAACCCAACAGCGGCTTATCTAAATAAAGGAACATTCTGTATTTTTTGTATTGGGTTTCATTTAGGATTTCTAGATTATAGGTTTCAAAGGGAGGCTCGTGCAGAATATACAGATATTCCACTGCAGCCCCTCTGAAATTAAGAGGGGACTGTTGGCAATTACCAGAAGCTGAGCTTTAATTACAGCCAGCTATCACTCTAAGCGATGAGTAGGTCGTGGAATACGGCTTTTAGATGCTATTCCTGCATTGTTGTTACACTTACACCTCTGCCTCAGTGATCCAGTTACTTTGAAGCAAGGCGACAGTTTAAGCGCAAAGCACGGTTTGCCCACACATCTACTGTCTGACAAGAACATGTGGGTGAAGGAAAACTCATTTACGTCACGGCAGGGAGCTGGACAAAGGACTGGTATGCGAGTGATGCCCTCTGCCTCACTCTTTTGCAGCGACAAGCCTCAGTTTTATTCCAGGGCAAATAGACATTCACACAGACAGAAACTCGGCCGCTTTGTTTGAGTTGTGACTCACAACCTTTGCTGCGCTATGTGACCTGGGGGCTGCACTGCTGAGCAGGATTAGTGGCTTGTGAGGCAACTTTGGGTTCAACCCAGGTATTCAGTGTCACGATGGTTTACTGCTGACTGCATCCATCCTGGAAAACTCACCTGCACCGGATGCAGGTTGAGTTCACAGAGGGGCTGTAAGAGGGTGCCATCAAAACGTCTTCACTCACAATGAAAAATATAAAATGTAGGGAAGAGGATTTTCTTTCTAGTTTTCTGAGACTGTAAATTTAGATTGTGATTGTAGGATCACCATTTTCTTGCTAATTACTTTTGTCAGTTTTGAGCATATTGTTTCATAAAAAACCTTTATTTACAGAATAAATGAAAAAAAAATTAACTAGCTCATAAATAAACATTTTAACATTTTTATATAGGTGTGTGTGTGTGCATATATATATATAATTTTATGAACTTATTGTTCTTTAAAATACAGCTGTTATACCTCATGTACTTGTATGTATTTTGCAGGAAAATTCATAATTGGAATAATTTAAATTTTTCACATACAATTTGTGCTGCTTGATGCTTTCAGACTTATTTATTATATTTCTTACAATAAGTTAAACTATTTTTCATGAGACTTAATGTTTTTTATTTTTAAAATTAGTTGAATTATGTCTTAAATGCACCCATTTCACAGATTTATTTATTTATTTTTTACCCATTTTTTTCTTTTAAACAACTTCTTAAGATAAGATAAGATTTATTTGTCATTGTCATCAACAGATTACAACGAGATTGAGATTTGCTCGACTCGAGTTAAGATGCAGGTTATGTGTATATACATAATATACAAAGATAAAGAAATGAATAGTACAAAATGAGAAATAAACTTAGACATCAGAAGATGGTTGCAGCGCCTGGAGGTGTCGCAACAGAATTTACATTTATAACAAAGTGGTGTCAAGAGCAGAAGTTCTTATGCCTTTGAATTTAGTGCCATGATTGCCATCGGGTAAAAACTGTTTTTTAGGCGATTTGTCCTTACTATGTGGATGAGTATTTATATTTAATAATTCTGTTTTTACTCTTTGAGACAAGTCTTGAAATGGCTGCTGTCACTGTCCTGGCTCTTTCTTGTCTTTTTGAACCTCACCTGAGAATGACTCAGCATGGCACAATCATCTCCTTTTTCTTTTTTTTTTTTTTTACACCAAAATGACAATTGATACCCTGCATGCATGTTACCCAGAAAAGGAGTGACACATCGGGATCAAGTTCAGTTGGTCTTTGAAAAAACTGAAAAGCGCCTCTTGACTCACCGGTACCTGGCAGTAATGGATCTCTCACTTTAACTTCGACACCTCCTTAAGTTCCATTTGGCGGCATTAATTTTTAACGAAATCTAGATAGTGTGTCGGAACTTTGTCGCTTGGATTTGATCCTGTCACTCCTAAAAAGGCAGTATTAATTACATTCTATAAAGATGCATTGTTTGTAGATATTTCTCCTTTTAGAGCTCCAGTTATGAGGAGGGGACGGTGATTAAATAGGAGTTCAGATTTTATTATCACTAAGTACTTTACTTTTTCACCTAGAGACTGGAGACACAGATATGCCTGAACATCTTGTGAGTCACTCTTCATTAAAAGTCTTTCAAAACCAAATACCAGCAAGATATTTCAATGAAACCCTTATGTGTGTGTGTGTGTGTTATATTTAATGGATTCTCAATCTCAACTGTCTCACCTCAGGGTTTTGAGGCATTTGGCGCTCAGTTCGTTAGAAACCCCAGGAGTCCTGTCAATACCAAGTACAATTTCTATTCAGCTTGAATGCTACACACACTCTCTCTTTCTCTCTCACACACACGCACACGCACCCCAACGGGCCAAAGGAAGCAGGTCTTGGGCCAAAGTGGGTTTAGTGTTTAAAATTGGACCAACACGTGCCCTAGAACAAGCCAAACATGACCAGACCAAAGCCGAGCGCTGCTGGCTGCCTGTATTCGTGAAAGATTTTAAGCATAGCTATCTTATGACATTCTACGGCAAAACATTACTCAATGCTTTCTAGAAGCAACCAGGTGGTTCTGTATTGTAGCTCTATTGTCCTTCCTGATAGCGGCAATTAATTAATTTGAAATCCAAAAAGCTTGGCTTTACTTTTTTGTGACTGAGTATTATGAAGATAGTTGAGAAAATAACATTTATGTAATAAAACTTGAGGTAGGAGTTTTTGAAGAATGGCCATATTACTTTTATTTTCTTAAAACAAAATCAAATTCAGGCTTTAATATAATAAAGGCTGATCACTTAGTTTTTTTTGTCAGAAGAAAGAATAAAACAAAACAAAATAATTTTAACGTTCACCGCTATGGGAGTAATTTTTAAGAAATGTATTCATTTCTCAGGCAAAAAGTAGCTAAAATAGTGCTTTAGTTATTGAAAAGCGATATTAATTCACATTATATATGTACATACATACATATATATGTTCTATTTTTTGCCAGTGTTTTTTGTTATTTAAATCAAGTGGCATAATTATTTCTAATTTTTTCTGATACTAAATATACAAATGCCATTAAAAAAAAAAACTGCTGGATCATTTAGGCATTGAATGTTGTTGAATAATTTTTTTACAGCCAAATAAAATAAATCTAGTCCATATCCATATATTTTGTCTGAACAGAGTTGATCAAGCTGAGTAATTCAAAGCAAGATGATTTTCAAATTCAAGTCATTTTTTTTATTTTTACAAATTATAGTTTATAATGAATTATACATTTATTTCAAGTAGTGTAAAAATATCAGCTTTATTTTAATACTTCATCTTCCACGTCTAACATAAAATCACTTCACAATCCTTTAACCTGAACTGAAATGAAAGTCTTTTTCTTTTTTTTTTTTGTTCCTTGTCCAAAGTTTCCTCTACTGAACGTTTGAGGACAGAATGAATCTGTGTGTCTGCTGGGGAGTGGTTTCAGAACTCCAAGTCATATGGTGAAACCGCACGGATAAATCACCAGGACCAGCCCCTGTAACCTCTTCATGGTGTGTACTTAACCACCCACTTCTAAACACCCCTGCCCCTCCTTTCTGTGTCTCGGCTCCATCCATGGCCCGAGTCCAGAGCTCCCTTACCTCCCTCTCGGATCCAGACCGGGGCTTCTTCATAACGAACTAACCTCTAATGTTTGTCATGCTTCGCCTCCAGCAGTATCCGTCTGTATGAAGTGGTTAGCAGGTTATGCTAGCTGGACCGTGTCTAATGTGCCTAAATGACCCTCGACAACCACAGCGACCTGTTAATGATGGGACCATCCTGTGGCTGCGGCCGCTGAGGACTGGTCAGTTTCTGGACGGCCAGTAATGCCCGCGCTGGGCTCCGGAAGCAGCTGGAAACTGAGACAAAGCGTTCACAACCTGTGTCTGCTTCTGATTAGCTACTAATGCATACTAGGTAATATTAAATGTGAAAAATGGTACGGTCAAGCAAAGACCTTTATGTTTTTGATAAATAATGAAACCAGACTTTAATAATCACTTAACAGGCTTCTGTCTGTAATATTTCTATGTTCATGACTCTTAACTTGTGGTACTGTTGGTACTTGGACTGATTTTGGACATTTTCAGAAGAATTTTGGATGTAAATTGCTTCAGTGTTTGTAAAGATTATACCAAATTTTACTTCTCGAGTTAGATTCACACTCAGCAGTATACCAGTTCCTAGTTCTAAAACCAATGTGATTTACAAATTAATCTGCCACCAGGGTAACTACTGTTAACAATGCAATTTAATACCATTCATAACTTTTTAACCCTACCTACATGTTCACTAAAGGAGGTTGTACAGTAGCACAAGATTTGATTGAATAAATAGTGTAACCAGAAACAAAGTACTTTTTTTTTTTTTTCATTTATCTCTGCTTTTAATAACTTTTATACTTTTTTGATTTAACCTTTTATGGTCCTGGCCAAGACAGCATACATCCAAGACCGCTTTATTGGACTTTAAGGTTAGGGTTTGTCAGAAACCTCCAACTTAGACTTCAACCCTGACATTTCTGACTTCAGTGAGCATGTTTGGATCATTGTTCCAACTTAAAAAATGGAAATCCTAACGTCTGAATATGAAGCGATCATATAGTTGAGCCACATGCTTCAAACAGTCATGCAGTGTTAACAGATAAAAACTGTTTCATTTGCTTTTTCCATGATCTGTTTTACTACAGCTTTAAAATACCTACCAGTCTGTGATCACAGAGGCACTAGAATGTGCTTTTATAAATTTGTGTGAGCAGGAAAAAAAAGGTTGAAATACAATATAAGAAGATGATAAAGTATTTGTCAGGACATTTCTTGTTCTAAAAATCTTTCCTTTCTACTATCACCATGTGCTTTCTCAGGATGCTGGAAGTGAAAACTAAATAAATGTGATCTGCTGGTTTAACTTAGTTGGACAATTTTTTTAAAACAATTTATGATTAGTTGAATCAAATATTATTGCATCATAATCAGGTGTAAGTTAGTCTCTTATAAATACTTTTAGGTTTAATTCAGATTGCACTGTACTGGAATAAAGCTTGAACTACATTGAATTTTATACAGTTGGATCTAAATAGGACCTTGAAATAAAATGTTTTTGATTGGCCATGGGGGAAAATGAACAAATCACCTATACTGTAAATTGAACTGAATTGAATTTTGCTAACTTGACATGTACTGAGTTGAACTGAACTGTTCGAAAACTGAGCTGAGTTATAAATTTAACTCAATTTAAATGAACCAAACTGAATTGAAATTACTAGAGCTAACATAAACTTGAATTGAACTGACTTGCACTGTAATGAATTAAACTTGGCTGAACTTCACTGAGCAAAACTCTGTTGAACTGACATTAATTCAATACATTCTCTTCTGTTCATCTGAATTTAATTTAACCGAAACATGGCAGACAAAACCAAGTTAATTTACGTCACACTATTCTCACACAAGACAATGCAAATTGCTTGACAGGAATTTAAAGGGTAGACAATGAAATGACAAAAACCTTCATGGCTTGCTTAAAATGAAATCTGAAAGCAATGCATGAAAAGAAACATTGCATAAATTTGATTATGAAATCCTATAATTTATGTAATGAGATCCTGTGATCATGAAATTGAGGTTTTCCAGATAGTGCAGGCAGCTGCTTAAGTTTTGTCTTCTAAAATGATATAAATGTTTACAGAATTATGTACTAGTGTAACTCCCCCGCCCACCCCATTTTTTTTGCCAGCAGTGAACAGCAACAGTTTAATTTTGACTTGCAGTTATGAATTATCTGGCAGCTGAATTTAAAATATGCTTCAAAACAAACAAAAAAACAAACTCAGACTTAAATCTACACCCTCAATCAGCAGAAAAGCTTCACACTGAGCAAAACGTTCTACTGTCCCTGCAAATGCGACACTGAAATTACAGAAGGGTTAGCTAGCAAAGGAAATGAAAAAAAGTTTCCCAGTTGCGTGTTAAGTTGGATGGGGGGGAAAAAAAATGTATGCCCTCCAGTTATATTTCAGAAAAGCTTTAAGGGTTAATCCTACAATCTTATTAGTCTTGTTTTGTTCTGAAAGCTGCTCTGGTTCGGCCATGTGTTCTAACAGACACACACATCTCACGGTGATATCACTACACACACTGACAGCATTGCTCACAATTTCCTTGTTACTGGATCCGTGTGGATGTAAGTACTATTTTGTGGCATGAAAGCCTGTCGTCATAAGACAGATATGAAAACAGAAACAGCATGAGGTGGGGGGGGGTGTAGTTCAGTATACATCAAATCTCACCTGGATTCTGTTGACAGTAAACTGTGTATGTGTGTGTTTTATTGTTAATCATTTACTGCTTTACTCTAGAACTAAGGGAACTGCTTTTTAAGTTCCTGCTTGCACACGTCCGTCATCAAGTGAGCAGAATACCGAGACAGAGGGAGACGGCTACCTGGATGTTGAGCCGGCCGGAAAACATGAGAGAGCTGGATTTTTCCGGAAGGAGAGAAGCAGTGACACAGCATTAAACATAGAGAGGGAGGGGAAAAAAAGAGAGCGAGTGTGAGCAGGTACTCTTAGTCACGCAACACACTCTATTGTTGAGCTCTAAGTAAGTGTGTGTGTTGGGTAAACACACTGGGAGTTGTGAGGAGGATAGTTTTTTCTTGTTCATACAACCGTCTGCTAGATGAGTTTGTGTTATTGAAGGATCTGTGTGCGTTGATGTGAAAGTGGCCCCCTCTTCATATTCAGATGGGAGGACATGTGCTTGAGGAGTTACAACTCTGACTGGGTCAATGCTGGGAGTTTCTTTATTTTTCCATCTGGGTCACTAAGATATCCCGGTTTGTGTTTGGTAACAACAGTGTTAGCAACCGGATTTTTGTTCTAAAATCTGGAGCGGCTTAGTGTTTATGTAGGGACTTGTGCATACAGAGGTTTTACATCCATCAACGGCATAAATGTCATATTTACCTGGGGCGTCGCAATGCAAACTGATTATAGTTATATTTATTTTTGTGATACAAAGCTGTTATTTTCTAATTAGTGATTATGACTGATAGCAGCTAATAGTTGTCATCAATCTATATAAGTTTTTTTAAACTACTAAGCAATTTCATCTCTAAATGATTCACAAATTATGTACATTTTTTTGCCATGATCTGGAAGAAAATCCCAACCTTCAATGGCAGAAAAACTGGATAGGATCAACCCGCAAGGAAACAGTTGGAACACCATCTTCACTGTCCACAGCGAAGTTGGTTCTCCCCACATTTACCAGCTAAAATGGCCACTGGAAAAAGTTTTTTTTTAATATGAGACAAAGTTATTTAGTCATAATAAGATGCATATTTGGAGGAGTGAAGATGTGCCTTTTAAAATGAGAAATATCTCACCAACTGTTACAGATGGAAACTGTAAGGTGCTCCAATAAAATAGCAATCCTGACCCCACATCTAAATTGGCTTGAAAAAGATAGCGAACGCAGCCAGACATTAAGCTTCTATTGGAAACTTGTGGATTTTTATTAAAAGCCATAAGTGTCCCAGGAAAAAAACCTAATTTCAGAAATTCTGCCTAAAACCCTAACCCCTAATTACAGTTTCTCCTGTTGACATTTAACCAATTA
The DNA here is from genome assembly GCF_001444195.1 of Xiphophorus couchianus. NCBI lineage: Eukaryota > Metazoa > Chordata > Actinopteri > Cyprinodontiformes > Poeciliidae > Xiphophorus > Xiphophorus couchianus. The sequence continues at coordinate 25,379,096 of NC_040238.1, forward strand.
TCAGTGGGAGAATATGTTATTTAAGCCTGCATTATTCTGATGCAAGATGGATTAGAGAATATCCTCACTGAATGCAAACGTTCTAAAACACAAACCCAATGATTGCTTTCAAAATCCTTAAAATGATATTAAATGATCACAGATGAATCATTAAATGCCCTAAATTGACCTAATATTCACACCCGTTCTGAGTGCATGTAAGCTTTGAACCGGAAGCTTGATTGGATGCTATGCGTACCGTACATATTTAAAAGCAGAAGCACATTTCCTTTAGAGATGACTTGGCAGTTTCTGTTGCCTAACTGTGCTCCCACATCCCGTCCTGTCCCGTCCTGCCTCGTCTCGTGCGGGTGCGGAAGTTCCAGTCCAGCCCCAAGTTTTGCCAGAAGGCAAATGGTGCTGCATTGTGTAATGCCAAACTGCCTCTGTGCGTCATAGGGAGCACTCTTCCTACACGCACGTCCATGAGTGTAAACACATGGAAGAAACAGTACAAAGTGTCTTCTTACATCAGCCCACGCCACAGTCGTGCCTTTATTTACAGGGATAATACCAAAGAATTGTCTGATTGTTATATATCCGTTTACAGGTTTGCGCTGAATGGCTTGTGTTTTTTCAGAGAAATCTGGTCACATGATGATGACTTCTGCTTGTTATAAAACCTAATCAAACTTTGTACTCTGAGACAAGATGTTATCATACTTACTGTCAAAGTGAGTCAGACTTGAATGACCACGAAACATCATGCTTAAAGGGCTGTTATTTCTTTTCAAGAAGCCTACGATGATAACTAAATTACAGGAGTGGAAGCAGCATTGTAAGGAATTATTTGTTTTTATTCACTACTTAGCAGTCAGTTACCGCAATCATAGAGTTCTTTGACTTCATCTAACCAGGGAACTAAATTATTGTTTGAAAGTGTTTCTGTTTTTCCAGATCTCCAGCCACTTGAGAACTAGGCCATAATTTAATACACTTCTCTGCAGTTTCTGTACAGCTACCATCCATTACCCCAAAGAAATACCATCATTCTCACGGCCAAAATCCAGTACATTAGAAACTAAAAGGAGCAAATGATAAAAATCTCATAAAAATATGTATGGGTCAAACTGAACAGAAAAAGAAAACAATTAAATGGTGGTTTATTGATTTAACGGCTTGATTTGTGATATTCAAATTTATTTAATTTGTCTCAGAAAACTGCAGCAAGAGGAATATCTGTGTATAAGTGAATCAACTCCTCCTAATTATTTAAATTTCCACATTCCTGGAAGTGCAGGGTGAGGTGGCGGAGTAGCAACCATGTTTCAATCAGTCAATGAAGTGATGCTAGGCAAATTAATAGCTACAGTTCTTTTGAATATCTAACCCTTAGTTTTTCTCATCTAAATTACAAAGCATTAAACCACTTCTGGGTTTTGTTTTGTGTCATCCACCAGAGCCTCTACATTTTTAGATCAGTTCTTCCTTATCTGATTTAGTGTTCAATACTGTTAAGGTCATTAGAGTCGGGGAATTTACAACTGACAGTACTAAACAACCTTATATGGCAAACATGTTGTTACAGTAGGATATTGTTGGCTTTGTAATGTCATCACCTTGGACTGCTAACACTACTGAGTCACATGAGCTGAAAATTAAGTTGTTTTTTTTATGTGGAACCGGAGCAACAATTGGTTAACATCATAGATAAATGAAACAAAGCATATACAATGTAGTTGCCACTTGTTTCTGGTACATTGTTCAGTTTATACTTCACGTTCCTGAGATTTTCTCTGCTGCACGTCTCCAGTAAAACAATTCCTCTCTTTGGCTGTTGGTGCTTTGATAGCTCTGCACCACCGCTATTTATCCTCCAAATGTTTAATGTTTGTCTGTGCAACTTGTAGCACAGTTTTGAGGACAATGCCTTTAGATTCTGGCCCACATAAAACTGCCATTATGTTATCAGTTAATATTTGACTCACTGCTGCAATTTTTCACCTATGCTAATATTAGAGGGGTCTTCCACTGACTCAGAATACCAGCAGTTAGCTATGCTCCCACTCTGTTTGAGTTAAGAGTTTTCACTTGCGCTTGCTTTGAACGAATTAGCATTTTCTCCTTCTTTCTCACTTGTCTGTGTTTTGTGTCTGCTTTCTGGTATTCAGGGACCTCACATTGCAGCGGTGACTCTGGCAGCCTATGAATGTGGTTCGGTGGAATTCCCTGAGCCTCCCTATCCGGACCAAATTGTCTGTCCCCAACAGGAAGCACCAACATCCGGCCCTGGTGCTGAGCAGGTGGATGTGGGGGCAGACAGGATGGTGGCCCCAGCGGGCCTCCAGGGAAGCATCTCCCTCTGGACAATCATCTCAAAAGTTCGTCTGGAAGCTTGTATGTGGGTGAGTCTTATTAGGATTGCACCAGCTGTGGGTACTTGCCTTGGCTGAGTCACTTTGCAGTGATCGGAACCAGATTTCACTGGTGCATTTTATTGTAACAGTGAAACTACAGTGCCTTACCAAAGTATTCATGCCCCTTTAACTTTCATATTGTTTTGCTGCAACGACAAACTTCAATTTATTTATTTGGAAGTTATGAGATACACCAACACAAAGTAGGGTATAAGGACAAGAATTGATTGTTTTTGACATTCTCCTACCTAAAGGTTGTGACTGTCTTTTGCCAATGCCTTGTAGAGTGGCCTTTCACATCAAATCCAGTTGCAATGCTTGGGGTATGTCTCTATTTAATTCCTCACTTGAATCATCAAACATTTGCTTATACTTATAGAAATATTTTTTATTGTCCAACACTGGAGAAATGTAGGTGTAACAGCAGCATCATGGTATGTAGGTTCACACAAAAAATACAAAAAACATGAACGGATATATAATTATAATATACAGTATATATATAATTAGTAATTATATTAATGATTATAATAATTAATTATTTTATAATAATAAAATACTGTACAACATTATGACAAAAATACTGCTCAGTTATCAGAAATAAAAATGGTGTACTCCAATCCTAGAGATGTGCAACTCAGTCGAATGTCTTAAAAATTTTAATTAAATGCACATAATATATACTGTACATTGTGTTCATTTGCATTATTAACTCCTTTCCTGTCCCTGCTCAATAAAAACCTCCCCACAGCATGATGCCGCCACCACCCACCAATAAGTTCCGTTTTAGTGTCATCTGAAAATATGAAAACTGTGTATCACTTTTGCACCACTTTATAAATTACATAAAAGTTTTACTTTTCTAAACCTATATAAAATTAAACATTGATTTAATGTTTAAAAGTTCAGGGCTTATGAATTATTTTGCAAGGCACTGTAAGTTTCACATAGGAAAGAGAATAAAGTAACCAGAATTGATTTCTTTTAGAAACATTAGGGGGAGATTGTGCTTTTACATAAAACCCAGACATGTGAGTATTTATTACTATCCAAACATTATTATAAATAATTAACTTGTTTTGACCTTAGTGTCCATTTAAAATATCTTTTAGCAGCTGCTTTAACTCTTCTGCTTTTCATTTTAGACATGCTTCTTCCTTTTTATGTTTCTTGTAAGAGGTTAGAAATGCCACAAATTTACATGGGGTGAAAAGGTGCATATAAATAACTCATATTCTTGGAAAACCCCTTTTGACTACAGTGAATTTCCACCAAGCAACGTCAATGCTTTCACACATCTGCCCAATTCGGTTTGGTGACTACCAAGAAAGACAAAAATGTTTTCAGTCTGTCGGGCCATTTCTTCTCAGGGCTTGTACAGAAACATTTCCTCTACTTCACAGGCAAAAATACATTAAAATATTTAATGTATAAACTTTTTGGTTTCTGTTTTTAAAAGAGAAAGACAAGCTTTTTTTCTGACTCTGCTGGTTTATCAGTAACTCACACATGCATAAAAAAAGAAAACAAGACATGAGCCAGACCGGTTAAAAAGTCACGCTCCGTTGCAGATTTCTGTTTAGCTTTTTCAAGTTCGCTTTTATCAACAGTTCACTTTTTTTTCTTAGTTTTTTTTTGTTTCTTTCTGGCCCAGAAATGGAGAACTGAAGGGGAATTAAAAAGCTGAACTCGGTATTTTATTCATTGTTTTACAATCATCTGCTTCCCTCTTCCTAGTAATGTGGAAGATGTAAGTGCTGAGGGGGAAATAAACCTCTTCAGTTACTTCTTCACTGCTGGCGCCTTTACGGGAACCGGCCCTTCTGCTCTCTGCTGTAATTGGCCCCCAGGCTTCAGTAGAGCTGTAAAATATTAACTGCACACACACACACACAAACTCTTCCTTCTTTCAAAGGATTACCAAACTCTCTTGTTTGTTGTTGTGTTTCTGTCACCAAATCCTCCTCTGGATTCAATTCCCCCCACCCACGAGGCTTGTCAGCTCTACAGTTTAGAAGCACCTGTTGCACGCAAGTTTTCAAAGCCTCAGCGACGAAGCCCCGCCCCTTTTACCACCCCATCTCCTTCCAGCCTGCCGCTTATGCTGGTGATGAGACATGAAACGTCGCCCAACCTTCCTCCTCCTCCTCCTCCTGCTTCCAACTTTTTCTTTCCTCCTCTTTCTTTGTCCTTCTCCCTCTTTGCTCTTGAAGTCCATGACAGTGGATGCGTTAAGTGCTCCACTTCAAACATTGGCGCGGCGCAGGTGGGCAAATTTCATTGCCCTGCTTCACAAATACCCCGAGCTGCGCACTCGCGAACAGAAGCGGAGCTGTTGAATGGAGCAGCTGCCAGGGAGATTAAAGCACGTCTATATAAAAAACCCCAAAAAAACAAAGTAGAAGATTTCATTAAAGACGGCCGTGTTAACTCGAGAACAGGGTGTCCAGATTACAGATGCAGCGTGCCAGATTTTGGGGGATAGCACCGCCTCCTGACAGTGATTGTTTGGGCTTGTTGTTGCTGCCATGGTTGCTAACTACCCACTAATCATCTTCTGGCTCAGCCCGTCAGCAACATATAAGTAACGCTCCTGTGATTAGTTAGTTATATTCCTCTTTGATGATGGTGGGATTTGTGTGTACAGCCAGAACAGCACATTCGGCAAAGACTTTTTTTTTTTTCACTCCTCTCTGTATTGTTTAATGCTTAACATTAATAAGACCTTGTAATCATACAAATGTGTTTTCTAATTGGAACTTAATTTATCTGCAGAGCTAGAAGTATTCATACCTCTTGAACTACACTATTTCACATTTTGTCAGATTAAAACCATAACATTCAGGGAATTTTGTTTGGATTTTGTGTTGCAGACCAACACAAAGCTAGCCTGGTCATTGCTCAGTTCTAATCTGCCCTCACTATTCTGTCTGGACTTTCTCTCATTCACTTGGATTTCTCCAGTAGAATATCAACCGAGCCAATCAGCAAACCGGAGAAGTTTTGAATGGTGACGTCGATTTTCTGCGCTGTTTTAGAATTGTAGTCTGCCTGTAGTTGTAGCAATGGTAGTGGAGGAAGTGAGCAACGCCATTCAGTCCAGGTTGGCCATGCATCCTAGTATTGAATTATCATTAACAGGCGCCTCGTTCAGCTCGGCACTTCTCTCTTTGCTGTGGAGAACGGTTGTTTTGGGTAAGCTTGATAGCATCAAACTGGTGCATTACATACGTCACAGCCGAACATTAGCGATTAGATAACATTTAAGATTTCAGCAGAGTCCACGCCTCCAGGGAGCAATTGTTTCTTAATAGTTGAGTTTCCAGGCCCTCTGCATGAAGCAAAGCGTAGAACAAGGGGCTGGTTTTTACCAAACTAACACAAAGCAGTTGTAAAGTTGGATTGAAATAAATTTTTAGTCACAAAACACTGAAAATGTGGCCTTCATTCATATTTAGTCTCTTTTTACTTTGGGTCATCTCACAAAATCATCACCAAAGTTGGACTTGTACGGGGTTAGGGTCAGAAAAAATCCCACATATCCTGGACACAAACTGTTTAGGGTTTTATCTGCAGAGTGCTATTTGCAAAAACGGGCTCCCAGATCTCCCAGCTCTTCAACAGGAATGATATGATGAGGTTGGTAGAAGCCTGGCTACCTCTGTTACGCACCAGACTTTCCAAGCCATTTAGTGCCAGATATCCTTCAACTGACTGGGAAAGGAAGAGATGTAGTAATGACATATTGTTTTGTACGACCAGCGAGCCGCAGCATTTAAAAGCACAGGCAAGACTCAGAAATCATTTCTGTAAAGAAGCACAATAAGGTGAGACATATAATTTACTTCTGAAGAAGTACATTTCCTTGGCCAACAACATTTCTACCATTGTTATTCATCGGCCATTATTGTATTGAAAATAATAGTATAGGGATTTTTACGACACATATTTTATGTGTTGTGCTGTCGTCAGTTCTGCACACACCTGCTGTGACGATATGTTTCCAAAAGCTCACGGCTTTGCTTCTACTTGTGAGCTATGCCTGCTCAAGGTTTGTCTTTGCGGGTCGAAGACGTGATTGATTTGTAAAAGATGCTGTAGATCAGGGGTCCCCAGACTCGGTCCTCGAGGGCCAGCATCCTCCATGTTTTAGTTCTCTCCCTGGTTTAACGCACCTGGATCCAATGATGGCTCATTAGAAGGCCTAAGAAGAACATTAACATGCTGAAAAGGTTGTTGGTACTACCAGGGAGAGAACTAAAACCTGCAGGATGCCGGCCCTCCAGGACCGACTTCGGGGACCCCTGCTGTAGATGCTCCCAAATAAAGCACAGGAAGTTGTGGAGAAGACTAAAACCATTTAACATTTCATTTTTTTGGAGTTTGCCATTTGATTTTGTTTATTAAATCTGTTTTCCACTCCCTCCCTCTTCCCTAAATTGTCATGTTTTGTTTCATGAACCTGGTGAACCCACCAAAATACTTAGGATTTATTTCCCACAAATCACTTCAGCTTTCTTCTTGTTAAGCCATTCACACACACTCTAGCACTTTACAGCTACAAGCTCCTTTTGGCAGCTGTATTATGTAGAGTTAGCGTATGGCTTTCCCCCTGCGTTGGCCCTGTTTGTAATGGATCCACAGTTGTTTGAAAATCTGTGGGATTTTTACTCTTGTAAATCCTTTTTGTTTTAGTCCTGTTAATTGCTTCTGTTACACAATCCCAGTCATCAAGCACTGAAAACCTGTTCAGATTGTGGCTGTTCAAATATTTTTTGTGTTCTGTTTTTGCTTGCTAGTCTGTAGGGTGACACAATCGGCATAGTGACTGCAATTACATTAGGTTTCAGTGAAATGTCTCAGACTTCCTTTAGTCAAAATGAAAAAGGACTAAAGTACTATAGGACCCATTATTTGGTGCTCTCTTCAGTGCAGCTAAATTTTCTAGACGAGGAGTAAGTCACATCTTCAAAAGGATGTGTGTGAGTTAGTTGTTTGGTTCTGAGCGACCATGCTAGCAAAACTGTTCACAAATTACACTCAATAACTTTGGAGAACTTCTTTATATCGACTATGAGAACATATACAGAACAAGGATGAGGAGGTTTTTATTTAAAAGCTGATGAATATGTATGTGAAAAGTCATATGAGGTATTTATAAATACTTTATAGAACACAGAAGAGCATGTCATGAATTTCCACACAAAGTTACTGTTTGATACCAAAATAAAGAACTAAAATTATCTTAGCCTTTTAAAAGAACGCTATTTAAAAAAAAAAAAAAAAATCATTCTGCCTTAGTTTATATCTGGTGTTTATTGAGTGGAAATGCTTTTATTTTATACTCAACGTTTCACACAGGAAGAATATTGGTACCGCTCCGCCTCCAACGTCAAATAAACATCAACCTCTTGATAAATGACCAAATACAAAAGTGACAATAGACTAAAGGTTCATAAAATAGTGTTTTCGTAAAATGCTTGAATGTTTTAGAGATTTTAATTGTTCTGTTGCTGAGCAGCATCCCCACAGCACCATTTGACTGGACTTCTGTTGAATTAGGTCAGTCACTTTAAAGAGGGTGAATATTTATTCAGTCATTTTATTTAATTGTCATTGTTTTGTAGAAATCAGGTTACATTTGACATTTAAGATTTTATTGATCTTTGGTCATTGTTTTTGTCAAAAAAGCCAAACGTCTTTGCTCATTATTGATTTGCAAAATCAATAAAAAGGGTAAAAGGCAAGGGGTAGAATACTTTTTATTCTACCCCTTGCCTTTTACCCCCTTAAAGACTAAAGTGGGATTTCATAACAAAATTATAAAAGAGGAAAATACGTTTCTTTACATCATCATATCTCCCTCAATATTCTTTTAAACTGACGTATTGATTTCCAGTCTTTGTCTCTGTGTGTTGTTGTTGTTTGTGTTTTGCTGAGCAGGGCGCTGGTACCGCTATAGGGGAGCTCCCTCCTTACTTCATGGCGCGGGCTGCCCGCCTGTCTGGTTCTGATCCAGATGATGACGATTACCAGAAGTTTGAGGAAATGCTGGACCAGACCGAGTCCGCCCAGGTGACACACTGCTCCTTGCACCTTCTTCTCCCCCATCGTCATAGTTACCGCCACTGTAGTTACTTTCTACTCTGTCTGGCGCTATTACTCATTTCATGAAGGTAATTCTCACTTGGTTTTCTTCCTAACTCCAGAGTTGGGGATTTACCACACACTTTAGCTGTTGAAATAACCACACCTTCATTTCTCAATGAGGCGGTCACAATCACATTCTTGCACAACATTATGACTCCGAGAACATCAAGTGATGCACTTGAGTGAAATGCTGCTTCCGTTTCAGGCTTTCATTAAGAGATCCTCCTTAAAAATATGCTCAGCATGCCACCCCTCCACATATTTCAACAATGCCTCACGGCTGTTTGTAAATATTATGTTTTTTCTCTTTCTATTATTATGAGTAATGCAAGAAGAATTAAATCAAATGCACGCGTGCAGAAAAACCATTTTATAAGATTTGCCTGTCGTGTGTCCAGACTCAGGAAAGTTTTTTTTTTTTTTTTTCTCTTGTGGCTCAAACATCCAGACAAAGCAGGAGAAACCAAACATCTGCCTGAGAACTTGTGAACAACTGAGTCACTGACTCTTATTTTTCCCGACTGAACTAAACAGTTGGTAATTTATCCGATGGGTCGTGACGGTAACATATTTGACATGTGAGTAAGTCTTGCTTTTGACTATACGTGTTTTACTTTTCAGCACATATATGAGGTTAGTAACATTTCAAATCAGAAGTCTTTTTCATTCACAAATGTGACAAAAAACATTTCTCTGTAAAAAATACAGTTAAGCTAAAAAATATATATATTCATAACCCACTTCATAAGTTTGAAGTTATCTTTTCAAAAGTGTTTCTTCTAAATGGATGTAACATTTTAGAGTTGCTCAACCAGTGATAAATAATCTTATGAAGAATCTGTGGCGGTCGCTGATGATTAGGGTGATGGCAAGGAGGCGTTCCAACCTCAAAGACTCATCACCAACAATAAATCATCAAGATACCAAAAGAAACAAAGAACAGAGGGTTCAGTAACTCTACGAAAGGTTTAACTGCTGAGATGCCAACTGGGAATTTTTTTTCAGTGATTACTAGACAGAGATATTATATTTGTTATCATAGTTTCTGTAATCGGGCATCATAGTATTAACATATTATTAGGATTTTTTTTTTCTTAGAGTTCAAACCTGTAATGAACTGATGAACAGCCTATTTCATTTCAATAATATTTGCAATAAACTTCTTATCCAATCGGGTTTTTTTTACATGTTTATTTTTCAAATAAATATAAGAGCAAAGTGAAAACAGTGAGGTTCCTTGTGTGCACAAATTTGGTGAATAAAGTCACTTGTGATTCTTAGTGCAATACCAGTACCACTGTCAGAGACACACCCCCATAGCATGATACTGCCACTGCCATGCTTGATAGTTTCCACAGGTTTTGCAGATTTGAAAACCTCATCTTTACTTCTCCAAACATACTTCTTTTTAACATCATTTTTGTCAGTTTATTATTTCATTTATCTGACCATAAAAGTTTCCCCAGACGGTATGTAGGTAGCTGCAAATAATAATTAAACTTAATGGTGCTCATTTAGCAGCAGATACTTTGTTCCTGGTTGCCAGGCGACTTCACTGTGAACGATGATGCTGGTGTTTCAGGAGTAGGAACTTTGGTGGGTTCTTATTCTTCTACCAATCCTAACTATTCTGATCAACTTTGTTTCATTTGACCGTGGCGAATTAGTGACACATCTGAACAAATTGAAATCTTCTGTACAATCGCGATAATCTTTAAATCTGCAGTTTTGAAATGTCTCCAAAAATGTTTACCACAGTTCTTTCCTTACATCGCCAAGTTTCCTGGAACTTAGTTCATTTCTTATCTTTCTTCAGAAATACTCAATTCTGTCATAGCTGTCAAAGAGATACTTTAGACTAGTCGTCTGCTGCAAACTCTTATGGAAACTAGTAAGGCTTTATGATAAATTGGTTTTATTGATTAATCAAATTTCCTGTCTATGAAGATTTAATTTCTGGGAAATCAAGAATTTATTTTTTTTTTAACCAACGTATTACTCAGGCTTCTGTAGCTCGCTGTGTCCGTCGTTTCTGCAGAGAGAAGGAACTTACCGCTCCATCCATCAAGGGCGAGTGCTTCAGCAACCTGATGCTGGACAACGGTGTAATAAATTGTGTGTGTTAATACACCTAGCAACAGAGCATTTTAGCTTTTGTAGCTTTAGCATCTTTGAACTTGGATTATAAAATTTTTGTGATCAATAAAAACGGCATATTCGCCAAAACCAGACAGAAGTCCGTGACCTTGTGTAGCAGTTCTGCAGCAAATTCAATATGTATTTAAGGGGTAAAAAAAAATGCATTTTACATAAGACAAAGAATCAATTAAAATCTGATTTGGTATGAATAAATCTGAGATTTTAAGCCACATCGCTCAGCTCTAGTAACTACCGAGAAGTCAAATTAAAACATATTTGAGTCTGTATGCGTAATTATGACCATGTGTGGATGAGAGAACATCGGCGATAAACACTCAGCTCTTTTTTTAAAATTCCAAGTTGTATAGAAAAAGAATACCTCAGATAAATCTTTAAAACTTGAAAACTGATGACATTCATATCAAGGACATGTGTATGTAAACTTCTGACTAGAACTTGAGTTAATGTGTGCCCCCCATATTTCCCACACATTTTCCTAAACAAACCAAAAAGAAAAAAGAAAGAAAGAAATAAGAAATCCTGTTCTGCAGCCGAACGAAGCGCGGGGATGCTGCACCTGCTGAAATCGCAGCAGACAGCAGCCCAGGCTGGCAATCAACATCAGTACCGGAGTTTGGACCACATGTGCGAGAGGGGTTTGCTCTGACATCACTCGCTGATATAGGGGAGCTTCCCTGCCGACAGTCGGCCAGTGAGGCGGAGGAGAGTGTAGAGGAGCGAGGCAAAACGGGCGATGTTCGCTGTACACATTGTCTCAATCGTCATCCGAGCGCCGAAGACCTCGTCCGCAAGCAAACCGGCGACGGTGGGACGCAGGAGGAGCGCCACTTTTTGCTCTCGCATCCATAGAGAGACTGATTGGAAGTGACGAAGCTACCGCAACCTCAGCCTCGCTCTCTTTCTGACTTAGCCTGACGGTCCCTCAGTTGCTATTCTCTCAACTCCTCTGTCCTCCACTGTGTGTTGCTCTCTCTAAACTCTGTCTCTTATCCTCCTTCTCTCTCTCTCTGCCTCTCTCTCTCTTTCTTTACACAGCTGTGTGTGAAAGTATGTGACGAGGGCTTGTGTGTTTGAACAGCATCCGGACGCAAGTTTTTTTGTTTTTTTTTTGCACCATCAAGGACTTAAGACCTGGAACCGTGAAGCTTTTACAGCTGCTCTGATGTTCGGATGTTCCGGCAAAGCCAGTCTTTAATTCCCCTTTCATCTTCGTAGTGGACTGAGGTCTTCATCACCTGCGCCGTTTAATGCTGGACCTTTGGTTAGTAGTAGAGCAAAGTGAATCCACTGGGGGACGGGGAGAAAAACAAGGACATGTCCGGATCACTGTGCATCAGACAGGAAGCGGTTAAGTCTTTTTGTCAAGGATCTGACCCCGCTTCAACCCACCATGGCTCCACGTCCATGATGGCCCCGACTCCCCCCTTCCTCTTTTCACTCCCACTCACCCCCTCTCGGCCCACACACTCTTCACCCCAGCTTTGTCTGACTTTGTCGCCGCTCTGGTCGCCACGGTCCGCCAGTGCCAAGCGGGTTGACTTAAGCCTGGTTTTTTTGATTTTTCCTCCAAGCCCGCTCGAGCCAACTTCCTGCCACAAGTTCACGTGACGCACAGCAGCAAACCTCTCAAAGTATTTTCTCTCTCCAACTCTCTCTCTCTCTCTCATTCAACAGACCTATTCAAAAATAATGAAGTCATGCTTTTTCTAACGGTTCCAGACGCTGATGTCATGAATGTCAGGCTCCTCTTAAAGTTTTTTTTTTTTTTTTTGGCTCACACAGTACAAGAGGGCATGAAATCCTCCGAACTGACACATGCTGTCTCAGATTCTGTTCTCCCAGCCCCCATCTGAACTACAGTTATTTTTTTGACTTAGCAACTTTTTTTTCTCTCTTTCATCTGGAACGGAAGGGGTTAACAGGCTGTGAATTCTTGATTGCCAACTCCCAGGATCGTATCTCCTGTAACTCAAATCAGGGCCATCTGCGCTGGGCGTATGCCTCCTTTCCCCCCTGGCCTACTGCACTCAAAGCCGCTCTGTGCTGTGGTTTGCCCAGCCCCGTCACATGACTTCTCTGAAAGTGCCCCCTCCCTCCTCCTCCCTCTTTATTTCCAGTAAACTGTTTGAAAGGAGGGGGGTGACTCACACTAAAACCAGCTTCCCTTTAACCACAGCTTGTTAAAGAATTTGTCAACGTGGACTCAGGGGTGCATTTCTCTCTCTCTCCCTCTCTCTCTGTGTGTGTGTGTGTGTGTGTGTGTGAGGTGTGGACAGATTTGATTGTGCTCTTCTTCCCTTTTCTTAATCCTTGAAAGGGGGACCGTAACGTCGGTTACGTCACGAGTTCTTAATCAGTCCACTTCCTGTAGAGGACGGAGCAGGCGCAGGCTTGTCAGGAGTTAATGAGATGAACTTTAAACGTTGTGTGTGTCCTCTGTGTGAAAGATTTTCATTGAGAAAAAAAACACACAGCGAGCGGAGCGGGGCGGGGGGAAAGTGCGTGGGTGTTGACTCGTGTATAGGCTGTGCATAGATTTTTCCCTGTCTCATGCTTACTTTTCCAAATAGAGAGCAGTGTTGTCACTGCCCTGCTTTTTGTCGGTGACTGGACTTTAATAAGTTAGTATCACATCATGTTTTTAAAGTGTTAAAAAATAAAAACATAAAAGACAAAGACCAACAGAGATTCACCGATCAGTCGCTTTCTGGCTAGCGATTTCCGATTTTCAGTCATTGATGTGTTAAAAGGATATTACATGATTATCCCCATTTATTCGTCATAGTGTGATATTGAACAGTTTTTTTTATTTATTATAACTTTACAATGTCTATTAAAGTACATGCTATTGTTTGATACTTTTGTTATCTGCAAATAGCTCAAAGTTCTCCATTGTCTTCAGATATTTGGAGACAATGGAGAACTTTGAGCTACTAATTATGAGTTTGTAAATTACAACATTGACTCTTCAAAATTTAATACTGTATATAGAAATTTGCTGAATGATACATGTATCATTCAGAAAACTGCATCCGAAAATAAATTTTTCGGATGCATTTAATGAACAGAAAAATATTTGACTTGCCAATCGCTGGTTAGCCTGAAAAATTGCCAGGACACTCTTAAAAAATAGATTTCTAAACTACGTTTTTTTATTTATCCTTGAAATATCTGCCCATTCCGAGCTCTGGTTGATTTGTGCATCTCCAGACAAAAGGTCAGTTTGAGAAAATTCATTTGGAGATTTCTGGTTCTGAGCCTATTAGCATATAGAGCATATCTGCTAATATAAAATATATTTACATTATGTTATATTTACATGTTATAATTTACGTGAGGACATTCCCATTCCTTCAGAATTTCTGAATAAACTGGAAAAAAAAGCTCTGTTGTGCCTGTTTTGTTTTGTTGTGTTTGTTTGTTTTTCCTCTGGTTGTTCATAATTTGAAATGTCTATCCTGAATCAATTCTGGTAAAAATCCTGGCCACCTGCCTATTTACTGGACCCTCTCTGTGCACCAAAGAGAATAAAAGCTTGAGGTGCAGCATTACTTGTATATTAATGATATCCTAATGTCTTTTCTTTTTTGTCCTTCTCTAATTCTCACTGGACCCCCATTTCTCCCCCCTTTTTAAAACTTCCTGGAGCCGCCCCTGGTTCCAGCTTTTCCATGACTCCTAATCTATTCAATATATGTGCTTGAATCAAAAGAAAACCGATGCGGGACATTACTTACCAATTACAATCTCAATTTTGCCTACTAAGGGTTAATTTATCAGGATACAGAAATAGCTCCTGGTCTGCGCTAAACAGCTAAAGGTGGGATCAAATCTTTACCGTTACACAGGATCATAGGTTCACAATGATTTTACGAAATGTAATTCCTCTTGATCATCAGGCTGCCGCTAACGGGGGCGGAGAACTGGGCTAGTGTTTGGGAGGACACGTTCCTGGCCAGGCGCCAGGGAAAAAACCGTGATTTTCCTTCAACCGCCAGCGGCAGAGCCGGGATGTCTGAATCCTAGCCATCCTAGATAGATGCCTCCATGGCCCAGAAATGCACAAAGGAGAGGGGATCCAAGTGTGCAGTTCAGCTGTAGTAAATCACAGTGTCACAAGTTGACACATACACTCACTAACGCTCTGTGGCCCCCTCCTCTTATCTCCTCTGGGACCCTTTGTTCAGACTGCAATGATACTTGCATGCTCTCTGACTATTTTTATGGTCTCTCGCTGCACGAGCCAAAAGTTCAACTGCAGCACCTAAATAACCAAAGTGTCACGATGTCTGAAAACAAAAGAAATGCGCTGTGATTGGTTCTGCAGGAGTCATCGTTGTCAGGTGTCCCCGACTCTGTCCTCAGCGGTTCGGCTGTAAAGCAGCCACGCACATTCCTTCCCTCCCTGCATCCCACCAGCTGAGCTGCTCACACACACACACACACACACCCACACACATACACACACACACCCCTACACATGCACATGGGGACTGGGTGAAATTAAAACTACTGGGTTGTCTGAGGAGAAACTTTCACGATTGGACAACAGTGGAGGCAGAAATTCAAATCGAGAACCAATCAGATTCTGTGTCTCCTTGCTCCCCCCACCACCTTATTAGGCCGCCTCTTGCGTCTCTCAGATTTCCTGTCTGCTGGGTTGCACCCCGCAAAGAATGTCATCAGCACCGAATTGGTTTTATTGACCATATAAGGCATGATAATGTTGCAAGCCTCCCGTCTGGACATCATGAAGCTAAGAGAAAAAATAAAAAAATCCACAAGAAAATCGGAGAGGCCTTGCTTTGTCTTTTATTAAAATTACTTAAAACAGTATTTTTTTTTTTTATTTAAATTGTGACTTTTTCAATCAAGAATAAATCTTTATTCTTTGGGAAACTAAACATGAAGGACAGCAAATAATCAGGTTTATTATATTCTATCAAAACAAATTTAAAACAAGCATTCATATATACTTGTATCAATGTTAAATGCAAAGCAAGGCCTTCTTATTGGTATAATTAATAAATGCATTTGCAGTGTCCATTTATGCACAAAAATCTTTTAGTTTGTATAGATAAAAATATCCTTCACAGAGATTTAAAACGATTAAATCAGATGCACAGTTCTTTAAATGTACGTTATTGTATAAAATCTGAATTTAATCATTCACATTTCTTAATTTTTCAGTTTATTTTTCTATTCCCTAAGAACAAAATCGACCTAAAGCTTTAAAACTTTTATGTTCTGTTTTTTACATTCCAGAACTTGTCTGGGTAAAATCAAGAAAATTAAGCAGAAAAAGAAAGGCATTTTCGTCTTTTATAAAGTAAATTAAAATATGTCTCTAAATAAAATATTGTTTATTTTAAAAAATTTGATATAATTAGCAAAATAATTAGTTTGATATCTCTTAAGAAAACCCCAAAAATCTTAATAAACAGTTCAATCTGATGCACATTTTTCTTTACTGTTAAATCTCTGATTTTCGCTTGTTCAAAAAAACATTTTCACATCACATTCAGGTCTGAACAATCGGAAGATTTGTTTTAAACATTTTTGAAAACAACATTTCTCAAACTGCATCTAGCAAAAGTATTTTATTAATCAGCAAAATTTGCATTTCAGTGGAAAAAAATCTTCAGTTTAGCAATAAGAAATCCATTCTGCCCTGAAGTAATTGTTTTCTCTTTACCTTCATATTGAAAGAAACATCCAAAAATCAGAGATTTCGTACATGCAGCGCTGCCTGGCACTCACAGTCTTCCCAGAAAAAAACAACAACAACAATTTAAATCCAAACAGGTTATATCTTCTCTTCCTGGAATATTCTGAATAAATCTGTGTCATTGGAGTGAAAAGAGGCCTTTATTATTCTGTCAGGAGCGATGGAGCAACAGCAGCGGAAAAGTCCTGGATTTCTGAGTCACAGGAATGACACAAGACTGCTGTCTTTCTCTCACATTGCCACTTAAAACAATTAATAAGGCACTAACATTGAGTTGCAGACATGCAATAACCAGCTAAATGTTTCTGCAGGCTATGAAAAATGTTGAGACATATTTTTTCTGTGATTTATTTAGAGAAGGAGACGGGTAAATCAGAGCATTTTAATGCCAACGTTAACATTTTTAAATCTGCATGATGGCTCTAACTTTAGTACAGAAACAAGTTTTGTCTTAAAATTCCCTTTTTGATAAATGTTTACGGTAAATATAATTATTTAATATCAAAAGAGTTGGTTTCGCAGCATCAGTACTTTCTCCGCAACATACACTCTTCTGTACCACTTGTTTTTTTGCTTGTATTTGTATAAAAGTGCATTAGCTAGACAGATTTAGATTTATATATATTTTATAAATCTATATTTGAATGCTAATTATTAAGAAGATTTTCTCTTCTGTAAAATAAAATCCTAAAACTTTAGGAAAAACCCTCAGGCTCAGATTTGGTGTTGCAGAATCTCTTAAAAGCATATTTAAAGTCCTAAATAATATGTTCTACTGAATATCAAATTTTTAATTTGATTTTTTTTCCTTGTTTTTGGTGCTCAAATTAAGTCATTTGTTGCAAACTTGTTCACAGGAGGAGCAAGAGTCTCCTGATGTTGCTGCTTTTCCTTTGCACGTAGTTTTACTGAAAGCATTTACAGCCCAAATATTTCTTTCACATTCCAATTGATTTTGACAGTAAAGGGATTTTTAGATTCCAAAACAAAATTCCAGTGTGCAAATAAAAATAAAAAACAACTTAATGCCGTGAAACGCTCGCACTGAGAGATGATGGAAAACCCCTAAAAGTTTATTTTTATATCCCCCTAATTTCTAAAAGTGTTTTTTTTTTTAAAAAGGCAGAAATCATTAGTTCCGATCATTCTGCAAAACAGGAATTAAAAAGCAACACTGCAGATTTGTTCACACCCTCCTTTCACATAAATCTGTTTATTGCTCTGCTACATAGTTTATAATTTACACACTTTATACCTGGATTGCCCAGTAAGTTGGGCAAATTTCTGTTTTTAGTTTGGTTCTATTTGATATGTTTGGGAGAGCTTGAGTAATAAAACTCGGAGACAATATTTTATTTGACAAAGATAAAACACCTTGCCGCATCATTTCAGGGGAAGAGGAAGAAATATTTCATTCCAACTTTCTGGGCGACAGAGGGTCACAAAAGAATTATGAAACTACATAACTGCTAGATTTGGTTAATGAGGCTTAGAGCAGCTGGATGAACAACACTGGTTCAAACTTATTTTCTGATGGACAGAGTTTTTTTTGTGATATTACATCAAGCATACAAACAGTTTGAAAAATTAAGCTTTTTTTCTTTAATCTCAGGCTGATGTGGATCAAATTGTGAAACAAAAACCAAGATTTTGTTAACCTATTCCCTGAAGAAAACTCTTTCCGTTTTATAAATTGAACAAATAATGTGATCTAAAATCCTAACACACCTTTCTTAGATTTTTAATTTTAATTTTTTATTTTTCAGGATTTTGGATCCCGAACGAAAGTAGCCATCCAGAAGCTCATCCAGAAGGTCGGCTTCTTTGGGATTTTAGCCTGCGCCTCTGTGAGTTAAAAAATAAATAAAAATTCACCTTTCTCTGACAGTCCAGCTGGCACAATTACACACGCTCTGTTTTAATCAGTGGAGCGCAGAAACGAAGCAAATCCAGCAAACAGAAATACTTCACTCTCAGTTGTTTTATTTCTTGTGCAGAACTGAAACAATTAGTCTAAAATCACACCTTCTCATCCCTCAGATCCCGAACCCGCTGTTCGACCTGGCCGGATTAACGTGCGGACATTTTCTGGTCCCCTTCTGGACATTTTTTGGTGCAACGCTGATTGGAAAGGCTGTGATCAAAATGCACATTCAGGTGAGCTTCTCCGTCTCTCCTGTAACTCCTCTAAAAGAAGGTTCTGGCATGTCTTCTTTTGGACTATTTCCTGTCTTTTATTTGTATTTAAATATATGTCCTTCATGCGGTCCTTTAACAGACAGCTGTGTTATGCAATGACTCACTGTCAGGCTCAGCATCTTTGCACTAGCAGCTGCTCCCAGGGAGGCCATTTTGTGAAGCAGAGGCAGGGCTGTCAACCATTTTGTAGCTGCAGCAGCAGACCCTGCGCACTGTACAGCAGAGAACTCACAGGAAAGTCTCCCAAAGCTGACTAAGAAACTACAGTTGGGAATTTTGGCATTACTAATGTTTCATCTAATCCTGGAAAATCCTCAATTTGCGTCCAGGAATTTGCAGTATGTCCGTGATTAGCGTCAGGAGCTTAGCGTTTTGTTTTCTAAGCAGACTCGGGGAATGTGCTCGTGGTGACGCACAGGAGGGGTTAAGCACAGGCACGCAGCGTCATCCCTCACCAAATTTAGTTTAACAAAAAAAAAAAAAAAAAAAAGAGGTGCAAATTTGCAGCAAGCACACGTTACGGGCAGATAAATGTGGCCTGCTGGTGGGAGGTGATGGAGAAAGAGAAGGAGAGAGGGACAGATGGGGTGAGGGGATCAGGGGGAGAGATACATGTGGGGCAAGCACAATCACACATACAGGACCAGATTTCACCCAGGGGTCCCTGGGGCCCCCCCACTGGTAGAGGTGTGTCCTTCTCTGTCTCTCGGAAAGAAATACTTGTCCCGGCTCTCCGGCATGCCTGGGGGCCCGGTCTGTCCTGTAGCTGCTCGGTCTAATTTACTTCAAACTCAACTTTTGCTTCCAATGAGAAATGTTCAGTCATTTACAGTGTGGGCAGAAAAGAAATAAAAAACCTACAGCAGAGCAGGTGACGCGCTCACTTCTAGGCCAAGAGGAAACAAAAGGGGATTTTGAGACTTTTTGTGTGTGTGCGTGCGTGTGTGTTTCTGTATACTCCAAAGCGTACGTTTGATCTTCGTACCTGTGCTTCAGGTGTGTCCTCACCCGTCTCCAAAGACTAAGGGGTTTTTCTTTTTGCTTTTTTTTTTTTTTTGTTTTTTATTTGCCACTGCTTCCGTCTTTTGTTGCTCTAAATGCGTGCTGCTGAATGGCTAACGTCACCAGCTTCGTGACGCGGCGGGTCACTTGAGGATCAGTGGTGATGTCACTGAAGTGCAGACTTTGGACCCCTGGGACAGGTGATTGTTCCTCGAGAGCACAAACTGCGAGGTGTGGCAGAGACAGAAGGAAAAGATGCTTCACTTGCACTATTCTTACTTGTTGTGTATATATGTGTGGTCAGAGCTGCTGGAACATGTCGAAAACAGCCAGGAGTTGATATCACCTGGTTAGATGGTGTGTGTGTGTGTATGTGTGTGTGAGGGCGCCGTGTGTGTCTTTTGTTGACATTATCAGTTAGCAGAATGTAGCGAGTCAAGACAATGTCATCACTTTCCGGGCAGACCAATTCTGGGGATCTTAGTCAGCTTTCCTGCCATCTTGCTGCCTCTTCCTCCTTCCTTTTGCCTTAGATGATGGATCGTGTGTCAGCGCTCGTTGGAGCTGCTGGTACATTACAAGAAAAGCCTAAATCAGTTCCTTTAATCAAGTGAATTACTGTATTTCTACACTGTGAAAGCAACCAGTCAGAAGAGTTAGTCAGTTGACTTTGTTTTAAAAACAATTATATGTTTAATTTAGATTAATTTGATCAGGAGTTTTAAGTAGAAATAGTGAGTTTAGCAGCTGAAAAACACTTATTCAACAGAATTAGTCAAGTTTTAGAATCGTGCATCACATGATTTAAATGCTCTAGGAAACGAGTTAATTGAGATTAACAAATTAGTAATCAATTAATTGCTAACTGGAGAATACAAACTCAAAAGAGGACATTTGGTGAAAGAACAAAAATTACTAATTTAGTCAAGTCGAGCATTTTGCAATTAAAAGAAACCTTCTTTGTCTGTAAATATCTTCAACCCAGAAGTTCTCTAGCAGGAGTTCAGCTTCCACTGGTACAGATTCTGTAAAAAAACAACAAAAGTCTCCTATTAAGCACCTTTTGTCATCTAATCACTAATCCGTCAATCCAAAAATTAATCATCATATCAACCCTTTATTAATAATTAATTAATTATTGTAAGTCAAGCAGAAAATGCCAAACTTTCCACATGTTGTTAAAAATGTTTTTTGAGCCGCAGATGCAGCCTTTGCTCCAAATTATTAAGAAAAACTAAAATAATGCTGTTATTGCATTTTAGGCAATAAAATGTTTATTTTCTTACTTAAAAATGAATTTAAATATGTTTTAATTGCATGTCTTAATGAATTTCAAATGTCCTATAAAATAGACTTAAATGGTTAAATAAAAAACTCAACAGAATGTGCATTGATTAATTGTCAGATTAATTGATTAGTAGAATAATCGTTTGTTGCAGCCCTAACAAAATTACAAACACCTTCTTTATTTCTACCCTGAAATCATCTGTCTTGTCCTCCATGTTTAAGAAAAAACAACAGATAGGAAATGGTCATAAACAGGCGAATATTTCCCTTTTCACAGCAAAGATGTCATTAACAGTTGACCAAACATCATCAGTTAAATCCTAGTCAAATTTAGTTTGATTTAAACAAAAATAATTTTACCTGCCGATATTTAACACCCCTGAAATTACTTTTTAAAGTGCGAGGAAGCCCAATAAATGACAACAAGTAACAGTGACCGTATTGTTTTATGTAGAAAATGTGTTCTCCTCGGTTCTGTTTGACCCACGGCCAGAAGCTTAACAGCCACACAAAGAGCGGGACAAGCATACGGCAATACATGGATGACCTGGATTACATGTTACATAAGCACTATAACAAAGAACTGATCAAAGTGCCCTGTCACATGAAATTAAAATGGCCACCCCAGCAAGCTGGCGCTGAGTGATGCGTAGCGGGATCATTGGTACCGAGCTCGCTGCCGTGGTTACCATACTTCTGTTTATTCACCTGCATCGCACTGTGTTGACTTTATCTGAGCTCAGCAATTCTGAATTCGACATATTTATTATTCCCCTTCATTGAGAGTTATTAAAACAAACTATCTGGCCAGTTTTTAGAGTTAATAAACATAATTATATCACTCAAAATGTATTTGCCTATAATTACCATTGATCTTCCGTTGTGTTGAGACGCACACGCGTTTGTGAGAAATACAAGAGCTCTGGTTCACATATAAGCAGTTTTTATAGCCTCTGGCTAGTCAACATATAAGATAACTTACAGTGATGGCAGCTGAATTATTTATCTGATATGTCCTGTTTGGGCAACATTGTATTTTCCTTGAACTTGACAAGAGTGAGTAGAATTTGACGGGGTTTCTTTTGTTTTTTTTATAAATTACTTAAAAGAGTTGTTCCAAAAACATCAACCTAACAATTTTTTCAATGTCATTTATGTAAAGATGCAAATAAAGGCAGAAATTCAGCAAAAACACCTTTAATGTCCTTTAAAAATGCATATTTCCTAAAAATAAAGGAGAATAATAGTGATATTGTTGCCGCTGAAGGATTTTAACAGAGTGCAATCTTCTTTTTTCATGTGTTGGGGGGCAATCACTATGTAAGTTTTCACTTTCTCTAAACTTTTGCATTCACTAAAAATAAGCACACCAAAGTTGAACATTTCTTAGCTTGGGCACTAATATACAAATGTTATTTTGCTTGCTGGCACTATGTTCTAAAAAAGGTCTATAAATGAGCAAAAACTAAAATAGTTCTTGGTTTTCTCACACAAGTATCAGACTTTCCAAAATGAGGCCAGTTATTGTGTGCATGTTCTAAACCCCCTGATTCCCCGACATGCCACCAAGCGAGTACGAGCCAAGATGGCCGCTACAATCTCCAGTTGGCTCTTCTCCCCTGCTGTCTCGGTGACTAAACAGCAATCAAGCCGGACAGGAACCCAATCCAGACCCCCTCTGAAGCTGTGACACATCTCCTTTGATTCCTCCACTCCTCTGTCCTTGTGTTCTTTACACACACACACACACACCCTCTCTTGAAGTTCTGCTGACAGCCTCTTTGAAACGCTGACCCAGTGCGTTGTGTTGGCGATGTGTCACGCAGTCAAGGCCTTTCATTTCTTGCCCTGCGTGACCAAATTTCTTGCCGGCTTTCACCAAAACCAATTTAGCCTAACAAGGCCTGGGTTTGGGCATGATGATGCGTCTCATGGTGGTGGTTGAGGAGTGATTGGGGGTGGATGAGCGGGGCTGTTATTACCGGTCAAACTATGATGCACACACAGCGCCTTGTTCAACACCCCAGCAGCGACCCTTATGGCTCAGTAACTGACTCGTTCCTTCTCTGTGTTTTTCTTTGTCATACAGAAACTGTTTGTGATCATCACCTTCAGCAAGCACATTGTGGAGCAGATGGTCTCTCTCATTGGGTGAGTAAGCCTTATTGCGTGTGTGTGTGTGTTGGCGGTTGTGTGTGTGTTTGCAATCCAGAAGCATCCCATACGACGGGCGGAAATGTCAAATCAAAGTGTTGGAGCAGAGCTAGAAAGTTCAGGTGACCCCTGGTTGGTCGCTCAGGTCATCAGTTGGTTGTTTCATGAACTCTTCTTGGTCTTTCAGAGATTTGTCACATTTTCTTCCCCTTTTGAGCTCTTGCTCCTCTCAGTTGGATGATTAATGACTTGGATTTTTCCGCTGGATGACTATGAGCATGAACATGTCCTAGCTCCTTCGCAGGGCAAGATGGCCTCTTGTCGATCACCAAAAACACGTTGTCTTCTTTACCACGCACATTGCACCCCTCTTGTGCAACGTACTGCAGTCACATGTCGTAGGTCAGACAGATCAAATCAAGAGGTGTGGAGAGCATCTGGCATCCAGGTGAGAGGTGTGGAGTGTTTCTGCAGCAGCGTTTTTTGAAGCTTGTGAGTTTTTGAAAAAATAAATACATCTGCAGTGGAATGCTTATGGAGGGAGATATGGACTTAATATTTTATCACAATATTTTGTGGTACTATTGTGATTTTTGTTCTATTGTGACTATTATTACTTCTTCTTTTAGGTAACTATATGGCTGTCACTGCATGGCACAACAATCAAAGCCCCACAAATACCAATAGTTCTCTTGAAAAATACTCCTACTTGTAATACGCTTCTTTAGGACACCAGTCACCTAACCAAGGGGGGGTTGCATCGCCAGTCTTCACACAATAACTACATTTAATCATATTGTCAAGTTTCTTAGTACATATATTTTCTCTCATTTAAAAAGCTCATTTAATAATCCCAACAATATAGACAGGTTTGGAGGGGTTTAAGCACCATTAATTGGAATTTATCACAGCAATAAAAAAAGTAAATCTTATTATGACAAGAAATGTATAATGATAAATGACAAACGATACAATACACCAGTAGAATATGCTATATTAGTGGGCATTGTCTATCTTTTCCTCCAGAAGATACCATTAGTTCTTTAGTTCAAGTCTATTTTCTGCTATTTCTGATTACTTTTAATTTTGCCAATAGTTATTGTTAACATCATTTCATCTTAATGACCTGATAGTTAATCTTTCACTTTCATCTACTTTCTCAGCATATTATTCCCAAAACCATATATATATATATATATATATATATATATATATATATATATATATATATATATATTGCACTTTATTAAAACTTGAAAGTGAACATAGGAAGAAATGTAAACATTTAAAACATAAAATGTCACAAAAAACGTCTGCCGGGAAATTCAGTCTGCCTATCTCTGTGAAATAAGTCTCACTGTTACTTATTTATGGTTGAAAAAATGGGGAAAAGAATAAATATTGATCCGTCTCTGTATTTTTGTTAATTATGGCCTTGTGAGAACTCATAACCCCAGAGGGTTTTGTTTGTCACTGTTTCCTCAGCTGAACAATGTCTGTTTTCAGGAAAGTGGGCTGTTTAAATTAATTTGACCAGTTGGTCCTATTGGATCTTTTCCAAACTATTCTGAGACGTGGAAAAGCACATGAAGATACCCTCTTTGATAACTAACAACAAACAGACAAGTCATAGATGATTTGGCAGGATGATACAGCTGGAAACAGAATCCACGGCACCACTTCTCAAAAGAGTTGGTGTGTAAAAGAAACTGAAGTGGATTTGTTGCTGGGTGTGCTGGGAGATGGACACCATTTTTGTCCATGTAGAGATGTCAGGGGAAACTACCCTGGACACACCTGCTGCTGGTGGGAGTGCTGCTTATTATACACAGATAATCATAGAAATTCACATACTTTTACACTCTTAAAATCTCTCTGTCTTACACATACTTAGTCCTATTCACAACTCTGCAGTTTTGAAATCGGAGGAGAAGATTGCATCAGTTTTTTTTTGTTTTTTGCCTCGTTGGTGTTT
Source organism: Xiphophorus couchianus (assembly GCF_001444195.1). Taxonomy (NCBI): domain Eukaryota; kingdom Metazoa; phylum Chordata; class Actinopteri; order Cyprinodontiformes; family Poeciliidae; genus Xiphophorus; species Xiphophorus couchianus. Next base: position 25,404,147 of record NC_040238.1, read on the forward strand.
CTTTTTCACATTTGAAGACAGTAAAATTAAATATTTTGAAAAGAATATATATGGCTATATATAGCCCTATTAAATAATGTCTAATTTTATTTAAGCATATTATTTAATCTCAATTTACTAAGTGAATATTAATTTCTCACAGAATTCAATCTTCATTTCTTGTTTCTGTTAATTCTGATGATGTTTTTCCTCCCTACAATTAATAAAGTCATAACTTTTAAGGTTACATTAGATAAATAAAATGAACTGGATACATCAAATGCTAATAAGAAAAATTCAGAAGTATGGACTCAGTGAAAAGTATGTCTACTTTAAAAAGTAAAGCTACATTCAATCAGGCAAATGAGCCACATAGAAATACGTGTTCTGCTTTACTGAATATGTTTGCAGGGATTTAAGTACATCTATTTTTTTATTTTTATGTTGAAAGAAATTGTGCGTCTGACAACTTCTACTTTTTCCTATTGATCGCTGAAGATCGGTTCACCCAAGCTTAAAGAGGAAAAGCGATTGGATGGATAGAGTATTTCTGTGCTGTGCTCTCTGGCTGTCACTGTTCAGTGAGCTGCAGAGTGTGTGCAGCAGATGATTGGTTATTGACAGGTTTCAGTCTTACTCACTCTGCTGGAAGTTTCCCCTTTTTTACAACTTGTCAACCGTCGCCTTCCTTCCCCGAGAACTTCTTTCCGCCTTCACCCCTGCTTCTCTATGCGACACTCTCGCTTTCAGTCATATTTCGCCTTATGAATGAGTGACAGCCACACCGCTTGATACCTTTTTTTGTTTTTTTTGAGCTGGCATACCACAGTCATAACCGTAAAGATGCTTGAAGTCACCTTGATGGTCACAGAAAGCACCTGCTCTTGTCCTCCCCCCCTCTCTGCTCTTTGCGCACACGCAGGATGGCGTGTAGGGGTGTGTGTGCAGACACACACCGGGCACCCGGTGTGTGGATGTTTCGCCTCTCCATTGTTGATAAAAGTGCAAATTCTTGTATCCTCTTTCCTTCTCACCTCAGCCACAAATGGGTTTTACCCTTCATTGTTTCAGGTTGTAAGTAAATGTGGGGACACAGCAAAGACCGAGATAGAATAACACACTGTGAAACTCAAGCTAAAATTGTGCAAAAAAAAATTCATAGCTGTGAAAACATTTTTTTTAATTTTCTTTGAAAGGAAATTTTATATTAATATTTTTATTTATTTATTGTTTTTGATGGCTTTGGATTGAGTCTCCTCAGCAGCTGAGGACGGTGTTTGTCAGTTCCTGAAGTCGCTTTGCTTGGACTTTAGTTCTGGTGATCTCATTCTCACATGACATGGAGCAATACACACTTTATAAATAAAAGTCCTCCTTTTCTCTTTGCCTCTTAGGTGAACTCCCTGGCACACCCACCCACACACACACACCCTTCAGAGAACACGGTTCAGAGCTGTAAATTCTGACGGTGTTACACAAGATTGGACTGAAAAATGATTTAAAACGTTTTTAGCACAAACTGAAAACCTTCTCAACACAGCAAAATTATTTTCTGCACACATTATTTTTTTTTTTTAATTCTCATTTTGTGTGTGTGTCCTTGAATAATTTATTGTACTCAGTGACTTTTCCAGGCTCCAGTGAGTTTCGGTCTAAATGAGAATTTTGTTGAATTAAACCTTTTAGGTGATTCCCCTCGAACTGAGCGATTTCATTAATTCTAATCCGGTTTCTCACAGTTTGTTTTCTCTTTTTCCTAGACTTATGAGTGTTTGGAATTGCTTTGTTCGATTAGTCTTATATTTCTTTGTGTAAATGTGAATGTGAAAGTTGTGATCAAATCGGACTAAAAATGTGATTCTTCAAAAGTAAAGGTAGATTAAGTGCCCAGAAATTTCAGCGTAGTTTTCTTCCCTTTTTCGCTTGACTGTTGTTGAATGTTTGCAAAGCATTATTCCGTTTTTTTTTCACTTTGATTTGTTTTGGCAACACACAATATTTCTAAACAGTTCCTCATGTCGGTAATGTCCGCTGACTTATATTCACAGCCTCATTTTCATCTGTGAAAGTTTTCTGTCATTCGTAAATACGTTTAAATAGAAGATAACATTTTTATTGTTTTAAATGATGCCACTAAATTTCAGCTTCATTAAAAATGTCCTAAATAGCCTCAAAAACAACAATAAATATATTTATTTTATTCATTGCTTCTTGAGGCATACTTGATTTAAAAAAGAAAAATTTAGATATGAAGCTTAGCTATATGCTCTCCACTTTTATTGTTCATCTAAAATGTAATGACTCACATTTTCCGCTATGAAACTCTGATTGTTTTGATGTTCAGTCAGAAGGAGATAACACCAAAAAATAAGTCACATACCTTGACAATTACTCAATTAAATAAACTGCTGTGCTTGTTCTTGGGAACTGCTAGTTCTTAGTTCTTCGTAAATACTTTTGAGAAATTTGTGCCTCTCAGGCAGACAGCTCACCGTCCCCTTCGACAGGCAAAGCATTTAAAGCTAAATATGTTAGTGTTTAAGCAGCAGCAGGATGATGATAACGCAAGGACGACTTTGAACTCTTACAGAGACACAATGACTTCCCCCCGCACCCTCCATTTGCCTTTTGGGCTGATTACTAAAGCTGATATTGAGGTCGGGATGCGGCGTGGTGTCTGATCAGACTTGCTAACATCCTGGGACTAATGTGCAGACGTCTCCTCTTCGAGCGTGTCCAGTCGATGTTTAATTCAGGACGAGATTCTGCAAGCTATGACTGACCAAAGCTTGTGAAAATGCAAAGAGGCTGAAGCAATGCGTACACTTCTTGCTTTTGTGATCAAATAATAAAACAATTTCATTGCTTTTTTTGGTCCACAATGTGGATTATTTTTCTTAAAAACAAATCAATTTGCGTGGAAAAATAGAAAGCGGTAATAGCCATGTTGCATGATTGTGCACACCCTCAAAGTATTACTTTGCTAAAATCATCTTTTGGTTTAATTACAGCAATCAGTCTGCTTTCACATGGGTTTTCGACATGTTGCATCTTGACTGGGCAATATTTGCTCACACTACCTTACAAACGTTTTGCAAAGCTATTAGTTTGTGAGGACATCTCTTGTCCACAGCTCTCTCATAACTCTACCAAGTTTGATTAGGTAGGTAAAAATCTTGACTTGAACAACAAAAGTTGTAAAGGATAAATTTATGCACCTAACAAATATTGCTTACAATGTTTAAAGAACATTCTGAAAATCATAAAACTATGTGATCCCCCCCACCCAAAAAAAATAGTTGAACTAAAGTCCTCTCAAGCGGAAGAGTGTAAGCCGTGGGCCTGGTAGTTCCTCCTGCACCCTGCTCACTGTTTGAAACTGCAACTCAAAAGTTTAACTTTATTCAAATAAGTTTGTTTTAAGTTTTACATTTAAATATTTGTGAAGAGGATTATGAAACTGATCAATTCAGAAATGGTTCGAAAGGCTTTGTGTGCTTTGCTTCAAATGAAATCTCTTTTTATGTTCAGCTTTCTAATTAAATTTTTTATGTTTTGGTTTAAAAATGATATCAAAGCTGTTTATAATTACAACCACCTTGGTGCAAAAAAACAAACAAAAAAAACCCCACTTCCATCTCAAGAACTAACTTTTGACATCATTGTTATAAAACAAGACGTATATTAGGAGTTGTCTGTCATTCAGGTGCCAATAACATTTCATAATTTAATAATAAAAAGTATTCAACAAACAGATTAAGTAAATATTGAATGGCAAAATAGATATGAAACAAAAGAAATAGGATAAAATTAGGCAATAAAACTTATATTATTTATAATTTTTAAATAATACCTGATGAAAGATAAAACAGTGTGGGTCAAAAATGTTTAGCTTAAAATGAGGCATCTTGTGCAGGGGGTTGTGACCCCACAGCATAATGCTGCCATCCCCAATGTTTCAACATGTGGATGGTATTCTTTTGTTGATGTTGTTTTGGAACCAAGCTTACTTTTTGGAAACTATTCAGCAGAATAATTTTTATTTTTTTTTTTACATGCATTTCATGAAATAGTGAGAACATTTTAGAAGATGCTTCACGATGACGCCAGAAGTCCTTTATGACGACCTCATGTTCAGTTTAGTTCCCTTTTGGCTAAGCTTTTTTGTTTTTACTGACAAATAAAATCCATTTTCGTCTTCAGCTTTTTTTTTACCAGACTCTGTATTTTAACCACACACAAAAACAACATGCTTTAGCCAAAGAAAACTAACCACATAGCATGATGCTGCCACTGCAACAATTACGGTTGAGTATGGTACTCCTTTGGGGATGAAGCGTTTTGCTCCTAAATCATCACTGCGAAAGTTCAACTTCAGACTTTTTTGGATTTTCTAATTAAATAACTGAGGACAACCTGAAGGTCTTGTGAAGCTGACCACTCCGAATGCACTTCAGAGAGTTGGCAGTGGCTCACTGCTATGCTTCACGCAGCACAAGAGCAACAGATTTATCTTTTTCTCTCCGTGCCTACTCCTCCCTGCCCTCCTTTCTCTTCTTTCAGCTCAGACTTTGTCAGCCTGAAGTTGATGACAGAAAGCAGGAAAGACTCAAAATCATCCAGCGCGTGCAGGACTGGATCAGGGAGCTTTCCGGTGTTTGGCATGCCGTCTCAGTCCTCTCGTTTGATCTGGAGCGAGACGCTGCGTTGAGGCTGAGCTACTCGCTCGTATTTGTGCCAGTTTTTCCAGCCTTCACTTTGAGAAAAGCTGCAGTCATGGGGGGCCGTCGGATGGAAGTGTTTGGGATTCAGACTTGTTTACATCAACTCACCAACTGTTGGGGGAGAGCTGGAGGCTATGGCTTAAAAATGAAATTAAGTTTTTTGGGTATTTCTTTTTCATAACATAGCCGATTTCCAATTTAAATCGACGTTTTTCTTGCTTTCTTCACTAAAATAGAAATTACAAATGACAGAAAATATTTTCAATAAGTGGCTCTTATTGCCATCACCTTTCTTTGAGTTGTACGGAGACGTATTACGGCCTGGTTATGAGAATGTTTATTTCATTCTGAGGATACAGTTGAATCTTAGCAGAATAAAGATGCAATTTTACCAGAAAAAACATCTTAGAATTACAAGAAAACTGTTGTTTTAATGAAAAAAAGCTTTGATGGTTATCTGATGTGACCAGCTCAGTTAGTGTGTTTAATCTTTATAGATTCAGTTCTTTGCACAATCATTTCTGAGTCCTTTCACTGATAATTTGATGCTGATGTGTTAAAAAGTGAAATATTTCTATAGCGGTAAGTATTATCTATAAAACGTATATCAAACTTCATGAGATTCTCAGCATTCCACATTTTTAATTAAAAAATAGGACTTTATTCACTTAGTGAGAAAACACTAACAAACAATCTTAGCCTGTCCCTACTTGGTTGCACAGTTGACCGTAACCCTTTCATGCATGAATTATGATCCTTTGTGTCAGAATTTTTTTTCCATTTAAAAAAAAAAAATTCTTAAGGCATAAAAATGGTCGGAAAAGTTTTTTGTAAAAATAATTTTTATTTTATTTTTTATTTTTATGTGATCAATTGTAATTTTGTCCAAATACAAAGTTGTTATTTGAAAAATACATCAGTAGTATTGTTCCTTAGGGGTTATCTGATGTCACAATATCTTTTTTACTTGCAAGAGTCGTCTACAGTAGAAGGAGGGACCAGGTCGGTTCTCATGCTTTTTTGTCTGTCGGCCATATTGTATTTAACAAAAATAATTTCTTGCATTTGCAGCTGATGGCCAGTAGTTGATGGTATATTTTATGATGCATTAGTGTCCACTTCAGTGGTCTGTGTGCATTTATAACATATAAATCCACAGGAAGCACAAGAAAATGGCTTTTAGATAGCTGTCCACTGTAGTGACCACTATGCATGAAAGGGTTAATTCAAAGTCCAAATAAACAGACGCTGAAAAGCACAGTTGTCAAACAAGATGGCCGCCTTGGGTGTTCTGACATCATGCGGAACTATGAAAACCCAAAGAGTGCAAAAATCAGGATTTGTTTTGGAGAATCCTGACTTTCCAAAAAATAAATTTTCAAAAACCAAAAATTTGATTCATTGATCAAATCAATTTGATCACCCAGTCCTTGAAGGGACTGACTTGAGTTCCTACAAATGTTGCAGAGAGAAGAGAAAAAAATCTAACTGAAATAATATAACTAATCACAATAGTTTCATTTTCTGGCTCATCTTCTCAGTGATCCTCACTTAAATCCATCATATTGATTGAGTCAGCCCATCTCTACATCTTGCATAAAACTTGATAAATCAACTAGGCATGTGTCATGGGAGGGCGTCTCTCTGTCATATTCTGGTGGCGAATGCAGAAAGAGAGAATCCAAACCTCAAAAGCATAACCAGCATGGACTGATGTGCTGAGCCAGGATGGACCTGTTGCCATGTGAGTGTGTCTCCAAGGCAGGAGGAGTCCGTTACCGGCACACTGGTAAGGGACTCAGGTTGCTGCTCCTGCAGCACGAGGCTGTCCGCTTTAGGAGGTCCCAGCAGGCCGCTCTTGTTACTGGGGCGTGAGGAGGTTCGCTAGTGTGAACTATCAAAGCAGAGGTGGGTACCAGTGATGAGCTGCGAATCTTTGCACGGCAGTTCCAAGTCAAGGCCAAATCCACGTCTTTAATTATAAGTTTAAACAAGTTAAAACAAGTTGTCTTTTCAGCCTTTTGGATCCCAAAAGAGCTGCTGTGAGTTTCCATCGTCTTTCATTCAGCACCAAAAAAAAACTTTACCTGGAACATTGTTTTGTTTTATTAAAACAATCTATAACAAAATGGTAAGACTTTTATTCCCAAGAAGTAACAGCTCAATGCTTTACTGACGTGGTAGTTTTTAATGCAAATGTTGCTTTTCTGTTACTTCTTTAGTTTCTTTGTTAGAAATCTGTCAGAATTAGAAAATAAATCAATGAAATCTGTCCGTACAACATGTTTCATACGCTGTCACACCTGTGCAAAATTAAAATATCTATAAAAATGCAAAGTTAAAACATCTATGCATTGACAAAAACATCCACACAAAGACTTTAATCTTTAGGAGACATTTAGTTTAGTTCCTAACATCTTAACTGTAACAAGAGCTTTAAAAGTGAGTAATTCTACAACCTGAGGCCTAAACACATAGAAGCTACTTTTTAAAATGGGTCTATTTAGTATCTTTCTATTACTTAATTAATCTAAAAGTCTGATTTTCCTACATTTACAATTAAATACAATTGATATGCATGTCACACTAATAATAAAAAACACTTTCAAGCAATTTTACCAACAGAAACGGATTATTTTCCTTCTGGGGTTATTCTCATTACTGACATCACAAGCATTCTGAATATTTGATTTCTAAATGCGTACAAATAAAAGGACTTTATTTTTTTGTTTCTTACTATTTTTTGCTCCAATTTTCCAACTATATACTGATAACCCCAACAGATTTAGGTCCAGCGTAACCCTTTAATTTTGTTTCTTCCGATTGGAAGGAATAGTAACTATTTGGAGTGACCCAAACAGATTTCTGACTTGAATCTGATGGAGATCCGGTGGAGGGATCTGAAGATTAGGGTGATCCCCTACGAGGCCTTCCGACCTCAAAACGTTACGACATAAATTTGGAGGATTTAGATTTCAAATTATCAACCTAATGATGGGGAAAAAAGGACACATCTCTTTACATTTAAAAAGAACTGAGTATAAATAGTTTTGAAAAAAAAAAGAGATTTATCCATGTGAATTTATACATTATCTTTAAACACCATGGGGAAAAATATTTATACACTTTAAGCAAGGTTACATGGTGTTACAACAATCAAACCTTCAGCTTTTTTCTTCCACTTGTATTTTGAGGTTGTGAAGCCTCCGTTCCATCACCCTAATCTCAGTGTAAATATCAAAATAAACTTATATAAATAATTTAAATAGCCATACCAAAGCTGAAATCCTGGTCAAAATTTTAAAAAATAGCAATGTGCTTCTCCATTAGTTTCAACAGAGTCACTCCACAATGTTTCTTCCAATTTGAAGAAACATTTTGGTAGTTCAATGATTTCTTTCAACCTAAATCTGAGGGAGATATCTGTTTATAAAATGCTAAAATTTAAGCAGGTGGAAATTAACGTGCAACAAAAATAAGTCAAATGAAGCTCTTTTATTTGTATGCATTTAGAAATAGAATATTCAGTGTTTCTGATGTCAATAATGAGCTGTAAAGGAATAAAAACAGATCTCATTTTAATCATGAGTGCAACTTCAGAAGGAACGAGGTCTGCTTCAAGTTTGCACTATTTATTCAGAATGTTTTAAATAGAGTTTCCATGTAACATGCGTAAAAATTTGATTTAACACCAGTACATATTATTTCAGAGTTTTTCTTGTTTAAAATGTTTAGATTCTAAAACAGGCTGGACAGCAAAAGGTTTTGCTGCATGAAGCCTTTAACTCACACAGACATGGCGTTATTCAATCAGGCGGCCCAAATGCTGATTTAAAAGTTTTATCTGTTCATTCAGAGGAAAATGTAGCAGACAGACAATCTGTCTAACTTTATAGAGTGAATTCAGGGAATACTTCACCGAGCTTGAAGTAATCCCGTACTTTAAACCACTTCAGCTTTTGAAATCATTGAAAAACTTTTAGAACCTGCCTAATTTGTTACTGAAGCCAATGTTTATGCGCTATGGTTCATCTTAGATGAAGCTAACCAAAGCATGACACCAAACCCGATGACATATGTAGCACGCACATTTACGACTGTAGACAGAACTGAACAATTTAGCTGAAACGCTTCATCGGATTAAAGGATTATTGAAATAATCAGCAACTAATTTAGTAATCAGTTAATTGTTAACTGGGTTATACAGACTCTAAAGAAGGCCATTTGCTGAAGGAATAATACACTCAAAGCAGAAAACAAGCCAAAACTCTACAAAATATATACTTTGCATTTAAGATAAAAAAAAATTAAAAAACTGTTTTGTCTGTGAATATGTTCTACCCAGAACTCCTCAAGTGGCAGTTTTAGCTAAATCTGATTCAATTTCTGTTAAGGAAATTCTCCTATTATTATTCTCCAGTTGTTATTAATACAAAAATGAATCAACAGATTCGTCCTACACTGTTGATGTTAAGTCAAACAGAAAGGCTGCGCTTTCCACAGATGCATCTTTTGCTACAAATTGATCAAGCACACACTAAAGAAATGCGATGTTGTGGCATGTTAGACAATGAAATGCGCATTTTATTATCTATAAGAGGAATTAAATTATTTGTCTATGTATTTCTAGTATTGTATGAAAAGGTTTAAATTAAAAATCTGCAAGGTGTGCCATTTTTTTTATCCTATTAATTGATTAATCAATAGAATAATAACTAAAATAATTAGTTGGTGCAGCCCTTCTGAATACATTGCGGTCCGGGGGGATTTTTGAACAGTAAGTTCAAGAATCTTACTGTGTCTAATTTTTTTTAACTGTGCTGAAAAGAAAACGTTGATCGATTATTTGAACCGCCGTCATCCAGTCAGACGATTATCCCCAACAGCACAAGTATTTTTCTGTGCCTGATGCAGATTGACGCAGGAGAAGAAAACCCTTTCTCTCTCTTTTTTTTTTTTGTTGTCTTTTTTTTATGGTGACTATGATTCATTTTGAACGGATAATAAAAACTGAAGACTCAAATCGTCATGCAGCTGCTTCATCTGATCCTGAGGAGCTAAACTAATGTGACATGCGAAGATAGTGAGGTACAATTGCAGAAAGTGTTTGATGAAAAACATTCTTGTAGGTGATTTCAGTTATTTTTCTTATCTTTAGTGCGCCTTTTGATCAGCAATGGGACATGACCTCATTCTGGTCTTCTCTTGTTTTTAGAAGGGACCCTGCAGACTGTTGGGAGTAGGTGTAGACTCTTTGATTTAGCACCTGAACTGAATCATTGCACAGTTTTTATATTGTGTACAATTTAAATGTTGAGGTCAGAGACCAAAGCTCAAGGAAAGTAATGAGTGGCTCATTCAACTTACGTTGCATGTTGCTTTTTTAATGCCTTCAAATACAAAATGATCTGTGCTTCTTAAACCAAGAACTCCTGAAATCTAAATGAAAAGATCCATTAAGATTTGATAAACATTGTAAGCTCTTGCACATACTTTAAGGCTCACTCATTCGCCTTATCTTTTTGTTCTTCTGCAAATAGATAAGAAAAATGATTTTTGTAACAGAAATTGGTATGCTTAGAGGTTAAACCAGTAGAAAGTGACGTGAATCTAAAGAAGAGAATATATTTTGAATCATACAAGCTGCAGAAGAAGTTTGTGGATAATTTTATCTTCTTTTATCTTGCCTCTCATTTCCTGTTTCCTATTATGCTCATGTATAAATGTATAAGTAGAGAACTGAAATTACAGAGGGTTCATGCAAATCACACTGTTCTGGGTATTCACACTCGTTCTATTATTTGTGTACTGAACTGGTGGTGTGTGAGGGGAGAAAGAAAACGTCTGTTACAGTTTGTTTCCACTGACATATTCACTCATCTTAAACACACACGCGCACACACACACACATACACACACTCCTAGCTCATATAGAAACAAGGTTTGTATAGTTTCAAAGTGAATGTATGGCTGTCTTCACTAGAAGCAACTGGGAGATCTAAAAATCACCTATCATGAAGGGATTTTTTTTTTGTGGCTTTCTCTCCTTCCCCCCATTTACCTGGGGCAATTAGTTGTCTTAATCAGCCAAAAACATATAACTGAAAAATGTGTATATTCATTTACGCTCCTGTTTTCATGAGTAAAGTCTTCCTGCTCGTTAAGTCTGCAGAAATGGAGAAATTTTGTCACTGAAAAGCGCTCTGACAACGATGGCATTGATCAGTCCTTCCACTGCTAACCAAAACACCTCCAATAAGGTGATGAACATGACAGCCGCAGCGTTAGGAAGCCTCGGCGGCCTGCAACACACTCCGTTATGTCGTCATTATGTTTAATGCAGGGATCAGCAGGGGTGTCCGTTTTCCCGTCATATCCACTTCAGCTTCTGATTAGACGACGTCTGTCCTGCTAAATGAAATTCGCTCAGATCCACAAATGTTACATGACATTTTCAACAACAAAAACAAAAAAACAAAAAAAACTTACAATTACTTATAAATATCTTCTGTTGGAAATTTGTCATTTTTAAAGAGCCACCACTTTCCTTCTTTCAGGTTTTAAAATAATACTTTATTTTGGTGGAAGCTTTGGCAAAAAGAAAGAATGTTTCTTCTGTGGATTATTGATGTTTATCAAAAAATTCTGTGACAAAATACTAAAAGAAGGACATGGTTTCTAATCTAATCACTGATAAAAAGAAGACCAGAACATTTCAAAGTTAGTAAGAGCCATAGTGGAAAGTTCAAAGAATCACTGGCGACTCTGGAACCACAGGCTGCAGACCCCAGCCTCAGATCTTTGAGTCTCTGACACAGAGGAGCAGTGGGAGGTTTACCTGCGGGCCGAAAGGTCGAACGGAAGCCATTAAAGACGATATTGCATGGGATATATTTCCCGTAATAAAAACTCGACTGAGTGACAAACTGTTTATATCTGCTGCGAGGTACCGCAATATTTTTTGTAAGTGTGCTGAAAAAATAAAACGGTAGTTGTGCTTTGTGTGCATTTGGAGTGTTGGAATCACAGGAAGCACAAGAATCACGAAGGGCAGCTGGAATTAGTGAACAACATCAGGGACGAGACATGTTTGGTTGTTCTGGTTCTGATCTGATATTTTTATGAAGCTGTACAAAGTGCAGGCAAACATCTTTGAAGAGAACATTTTATTCAAAACATAAAAGAGGAAAAAAATACAATTAACAGATATAAGTCTGATTGGGCCTAATGTAATGTCACTAGTGGAACTTGTGCAGAGAGTTTTGTTTTTCGGGAAGTACATTTTATCTTTATCAAAAACTTGTTATAGCAAAAAAAAAACAAAAAAAACATGACAAATAATTCAAAAATCTTGGTTCCTAGATGGCTAACATTTTATGATGAGGGTCACTTTTATATAGTTAATTGTTCAAGCATTCAGATGTTATTCTGTGATCCGGAGGGGTCAGACACTCTTAGGGATTTTTAAGTGAGAACAACTAGAAGGAGTTTTCCATTTTGACAAATGGGTCAAACTGATGTCCAAGCATGCCTGGAGTACAATTAAATTAAAGCTTAGAATTTGGTGTGATTTTCATTTTTACGGTCAGTTGTAGCAAACAGTAAGTAAGAAAGAATCAAATGCTCTGAGGGGGTTGGTTGTCCCGGTTATCAATATGATTTAATTCAAGAACATTTTAAAATATATTTTTCAATCGGATACAAGCCTTATAAAGTGCACTTCATATTTAAATTATGCAATACATTATGCAAGCAGCAATAATTTGTGCAAAAAAATGTGAATTATTGTGTTTGAACATTTGTGACCAGTAGCTAGAGTCAGTGACACAAAAAATGAGTTAAGAAATCTGCCACATAGCTTTAGCCGCTAGCTGAAAAGCAAGTTTATGTCAAAGCTATTTGGCTTTTTAGTTTTAACAGTTTGTGATCTTTTAATAAAAAAATCAGCCTGAAAATGATGCACTATAATCTCAGAATTGCACTGCAATATGTGGTGTGTCAGTAAAAACCTGATGGACGTTAGATTGGAGGAATTGTAATGGTAGTTCATGGAGTTTTTGCAGAAAAATTCTGTATTTAATTTATGTGTTTATTTTTGTAACATGGCTTCATTTTCATTTCCTCAGTTAGAACTAAAATTGTTACATTATATTATATATTTTACAGATATAAGTAACTTGAAGGAGTGAAATTGAATTAGTGGCCACTTCACTGCACGCCTTTTTGAACATATTAAAGGAATTAAATATATAAGTCTGTCGTCCCTGAATTAGGTTGTGCTACTTAATGAAACATATAAATTTTGCTATTATGTGACCAGACACATTTTAAATAAACGTAAATGTACAATTATTATGGGTGTAATAATTAATATGTTGTTTCAGCAGGAATAAGAGGAATCCGTATACATTATAAATGAAAGCATCTGGCTCTTGTTAAACATTCATGTTATTTTTCTGAGTAATTGCAATATTTTGAATTTGCAGTATTTTGACTCAATATTATTCTACGCTGAGAATCTCATAATGATCCATACCTACCCTTGTATCTCTCTTTTTTGGACACACAAGCTGCTCCCTCAACAGGTTATTCCTGCGAACGTTCAGGCCAAGTTTCCAGCAAATGATGAGCGGATGACAAATGACCTACATGTCGTTTTTAGATAACAGTGTGACACTGATTCCTTTTTAGAACGGCTAATTTGTCAGGGGGAACACAACGTGACCTCAGACTCTTAATCAGCAGAGTCCAACAGAAAGACCCAAGATCCTCCGTAACGTCTCACCAGTCGCCATGATGTTGTGTGTGGGTGTGTGTGTTTGTGTGTGTTTTGGAGGCGAGTCACCCCAGACACGACCTGACTCAGAAGGCAGCTGGGCAGACATCCGGGCCCCGCTCGCTCCCAGCTTTGTATCAGTCACACCTCGGTGAAAACAGGCATATTGTTCCCCATCAGCATCTTTTCCTCGGAAGGAGCAAGTCACTCAGAGGGAGCAGTGTTAAGCGCATGAGCTGCATTGTTAAGACGTAGGGAGGGAAGGACTCGGCTCCAGTCTGAAAGCTGAGACATCTTCCTCTCACAGTAATGTTATGGTCCAGATACAGTAAGAGGAGGCGTGGTCCTGTTTCTGAATATTTAACCGTATTTTTCAGATACAATCTTGTTTAAATCTTGCTGCCGTTTTCATCTAGTTCATCTCAATGCACACCAACATGCAGACACCAAGTACTTTCACTTTGCTTTTCCTTGCTGACTTTCTAACCACAACGTCTGCGGCACGTAAACTCAGACTGCAGCTTCACTGTACGTTGAGCAGATGCGAAAGGAAATCAGCAGATGCTTGTGTTCCCATATTTCAACTGGGTTTTGGTTGTGTCTCGCTCCAACCGTCTTTACAAAATAATGGGTGCCTGATCTTGTTACCCATCTGTTGGCTCTGTTGTCGTCTGCTGAAGCTCTGACGTATGAAGCAGCAGGAGCAGTGGTGACAGTAGAAGATATGGAGCATGTTGTGGCTGTTGCCAGGTACATTGTACTGTAACCCATGTGGTTATGTGAGCAGCATACAACAGTGTATGTGACATGCCTCATAGGCACAATACAGAGCCGCAGCGTACTGTATACCGAAGCAGCTCCACAGTTTCACGTTTGTGCTCATTGCAACAAAATATTCACACCTTCTACACAAAATCTGTAACAAGACTTGAAAAATCCTGTTCACAGATGCTCTCCAGCCAATCTGACTTGTGTTTGAGCTATTTTGCAAAGAGGAGTTTTTAGCTTTAGCTGACACAAAGGCAAGCCACACTTTTGAGATTTTAATTTGCAACAAAAAAGACAGAACACCATCTTTTCTGTTCTACTTCATATCAGGGCTGTGCAACCTTTGTAATCTAAAGAGCCATTTTGCCTTCAGTCCAGCGAAAGAAAACTGGTTACATGATCTTTTGAAAAAAATACTTTTTTGGATAAATTTCTACTATAGAAAGTGTCTTTTTGTGTTTAAATAACCATCATTTTATTTCTATTTTTAGGTTTTAAATCAAAGAAAGATGCCAAATTTTTTGAAGTAAAGTGGGTGGAAACACTTTCTTTCTTTGGGATTTGGAGAAATTATTTATGTACTAATACTAAGTCTCTGTGTATTTCTGTGCGCTGTGAGCGCTTGCCCTATAAAGCTGATTGTGAAAAAGCAGCTTCCAACCTAATGACAAAAAAAAAGACCTGAAAAATATTACTGATTTGTTGGAGTCCTTTCTTTGTGTATATTTAATCCAATTATTCCATCAAAAAATGTGAAAAGCAACTAAAACCGGAATTTTTATTATATATATATATAAAATACATTAGTTGGTTCTTTATTACTTTTGCCAAAGTTATTAGGAGCCATCGTGGAAAGTCCAAAGAGCCTCTTCCGAGCCTGGAGCCACAAGTAAGACCCCTGGTCTATATAAAAAAGATCCCAAATAAATTTCACTGACGTTTCTGGTTATAACATGAGAAAAGGTAAACGATTTAAGCATTTTAAATTGTTTTCCAAGGTGTTATACTTTAGAATAGTTTTTGATTTATTCCTCAACCCACACTGTGACCTTGTGGCTTAGTTACGTAGGACTAATAATGTGTAAATACAACCTAAAATACAGTAAATGTCACACATAGGTAATAACACAACCTCCATACAGCAAGCGTCCCTTCTAATATAACTTTAGGAAAATCAGATGTGCCTTATATGTCATCATCTGCCCTCTCTTCTATTTCTGACCTGCCTGTTACTGCCGTTCTCTTGTCTGGATTTGTCTCTAGTCACCTCTGAGTCACTGAAGAAACACTTTTCCACCAGCTGAAGGGTCCAGGTGTGGTCGCCCTGTGACCCACCTCCACGCCCCGGTCAGCAGGCTCTGTGTGGGCATGCTGGGGCAGGAAGATGGGGTTAAAGGTGATTTTAGTGTGGCTGTGTTTCTGGGTACCCCAAGAGGATGTGTCCATATGTGTGTGTGTGTGTGTGTGTGAGTGTTGGCTGACACAGATGGCTCTGAAGCGAGGATGTGATAAACACCCTGGGCAGGGGGATCTCCGTCCAGGAGTGGGCTCCATGTTTTAGCGGTGAAGTCACTGGGAAAAAAGCCTGGTCAGACTGGAGGAGGAACAAACACACACAAACACGCAGACAGATATTACCTGCAAACATTTGTCACGCGAGTCACAATTTTCCTCCCTCGTTTGCCGAATGACCCGCTCCTCAGTTTTCCATCTTCTGATCAGATTTGCAGGTTTACTCCCCACAACCGGCTCGTAAAGAGACGCTCGGAGCGTTTTGTTTTGTGCACAGAGACGGTGAGGAGGTCAGAGTTTCTGTACCACCGCCTCACCACCCTGTGTGTGTGTTCTTCTTGCAGCGCTGCTGCTGTTATGTTAGGTGTGAACTATGGCCCTGTGGAGCATTGGGTAACAGTAGTGATTGCCTAACCTTGTTGTTGTGACGATGTCGTAACCCGTTGGACCTGGCCAGCGTTTGGCTGTCATGGGAGCCGTTGTTCTCCATCTTCCTCTGCCTGGGACGTCAGGGCATGCATGACTGTGTGTGTGGGGGTGCACGCGTGCGTGTGCGTGCGTAAGCCCGCGTGTGTCGTCCTGTGACTGTGCCTGTGTGTGTGTGTGTCGGGATTTCATGAACATGAGGAACAAGAAACCGGGAATCCTAAAGGTGGCACACAGACATGTCAAAGGTCACGTCTGACTCGAAGCCTTTGGAATTTAGCGTTCACAGGACGAACATAGGACATCCAGACATGCTCCATTCTCCATGAACAGAAGCAGGAAATGATAGTTCATTAAAAAAAAAAGTAGAAAAAAAAAGAAACGAGATGGCTGAAATGCTGCTCACAAATTAACCCTTCAGAACAATAATCAGGAAGCAGACAGCTGGGGGATTTTCCCTCCTTTCTTTACTTACTTAACGTGAGTTTTTTTCCCACCACATCCTTCCAGATTATTGAACACATATTTCAGAAAATGTCAACAGAGATTTAATTTTATAATTTATAAGTGTGCTCCACAGAACTCAATCTACCACATGTTTTTATCAGAAACCTGAAGAAATGCATGTGATTGGGTTTGTTGCTTGATTTCCTCCATGTGCTTCATAATTTGATCCAGTTGATTACTTCTTTTCCTTTTTATTTTTAAAACTTTTTTTTTTTTTTTTTGCTGGCGTTTTTACGCTTTAACAGCTATGCAAATCATGTGTGTGGGTGTATGTGCACAAGGATTTAAACGTGGTGCAGTATTTTTACTTCTGTGACAGAACTGTCACATTTCACAGAATACACTGATTCCATCTGACAAACAATTTAATAATTGTCGCTTTGGGATGTGCTGCAGAGATGTACTGTGTGAGCACACAGACAGGTTGGGAGGGAAAGCAGGAAAAGGGATTGTGTTGGTGGTACTATAGGAAGATGGCAGGGCTTTGGTTTCTCCTGGATCTCAGGATGAGATCAGTTCATGTTCAAAAAGTGTTGATCAAATAGAGCAGGGTTCTTCTGACTGCACTCTCAAATGAGGCGGTATTACCTTGTTTAGAGGAAAGCAAAGAAAGAAAATAGGGTGTGAATGGACCGTAAGTGACGCACGTTCTGGTTCCCTTTAAATTTCTGTGGTTAAATACATTAAAATCTAATCCTACACTTAAAAAAAAAATCTATGTTTGCATCTACGTATGAAAAGAAACGACAACAAAGGCATTAAGTTTGAGTATCTGATTTATTTCATTATGTCACCTTTCAGTTTGCAAAGAAATGTATTCAAATCCCTCTGATGAAAGAATTTTATGTACAAAATCAGCTTCAGGCAGAAAAAAACATAAATTACTTTTTACAATAAATGCTATTTTTTTTTATTTTTAGCAGTAACTCTTCAAACAACTTTTGGCTTTTTGCAAAAATTAATTGTAAAAAAAAATACAATGTGATTTTGTGACATGAATGAAAAATGTAAAATTTAAAATAGACTTTACACACACACACACACACACACACCCACACAAATATATATATATTTTTCTGGGTAGTTAAAATAATTTAACTTGTTAAATATTTCAGAGGATCTAAATGTGGGAAGTGTTGCAGTTTTTCAATAAAACATTTACAGCCTCTTTAAATTTTCCTTGCTTTTATTATTTCTGCTTTTCTTCATTCCTTATCTGCAGCATTCTGAAGCGAGTAACAAACACACACCCACACACACTCCAAATTATTTTAGTTTATTATTCTTTTGTTGTTTGTGATTGATAAAAAAATGTCAATAATTTTTATATTGTCGCAAGCACTCAAAGGATTATCATGTGCACCAAACACCAACATGCATCATTTATTTGTGTTGTTATTAATATATTTCACAAAATCACAAAATAGTCAACTTAGTTTGTCGGTGACGGACCCAAAAGTGGGGCACAACTTTATGGCACATGCTGAACAATTTTGTCCCACCTTATTAAATACACTTGTTATGGGTGTGATCTTTACTTTCAGTCGGAAAACTTTGAATTTCATAGCATTTACAGCAAGTATGAAATTAAAAGAATACTAAAAGCATCACATTTTACTCAACACAGAATTGAAACACAGTTTCAGTTCTAAAGGAGGATTTATAGTTTTTCAGAAATTTTCACCATGATTTTCCTTATTCCTCTTTTTACCTATGCAGAGTTTCCTCTACTCAAATCAGTTGATAAGTTGTACTGATTTGGTTTCTGCTTGACACATAAGACATTTTGTTGCTGTTTTACATTTTTAAATAAACATGGCTCTACTCTTCCTCGTCCCAAAAAATCTCCTGGAAATAATTATTGTTACATTTTCCAACAGTTTACTGAACAAGAAAAAAAAAAAAACAAAACTGTGTTTACAGTTTTTGCTCTGTACTTAAAAAGAAACAGTGTTTTAATCCCATCTAACAGAAGAATAACTTCGTCTTGGACCATTAAGATCTCCTTCGCCACAGAAAGATGTTCGGCACATGTACTCACAGATAAATTCTCAACACACCTACAAGAGGAATTCCTGAATCCAGCAATATCCACGAACCCTGTTAGGAGAAAAATAAATGTATATTCCCAAAAATAGAAAAATGACCAGACATAGAAAGCAGAGAGCCGTGGACTGTGTGGTTGTGTTTTCTGCAGCAGACTGTAAGCTTTGAGCTTCTTTGTTGGTGGATTTGCTCTGTTCGTGACTCAGTGTTGCTCATCGTGTAGGAGATGATTCGCCCGCCATTTCTGAAAACTCTTCTTCTCTCTTTGTTCTTACCTCTGTACTTTTACACGCCGAATGAATGTATATCTTCAGAAACTTTCCATCTAGTCACACTGATATTAGGGTTTTCTTCAGATCCAAATTCTTTATTTTAAGTTATGTGTGTACGTGTTGGGAATTTGCTCAAATTGGGGGGGATGGGAATTTGAAGGCTAGTTTTTCCCTCCAAAAAAAACAAACTTTCTTTTTTTTTTTTTTTGCCATGAGGTTCTTAACATAAAATACACCAGAGTCCAATCCAATGAGTTCTGTTTCATGTTCCTCTACAAGTCGGATGTGAACTACCTGTAATAAAGTTAATCATTAAGGGAACTCCTCGTCGTAAACACATTCATTTAACACAAAGTGTTTCTTTTCTCACCGTAAGATAGGTGTGTGTACACGTGCGTGTGTGTGTGTGTGTGTGTGTGTGGGATGGGGAGGAACGGAAATGACTTGCCTCCTTGAGAGAAAGTTATCAGCTATAAACCCAACCGTATGTGACACGGCTGCCCACGCAAAGCGCTGCCCTAAAATCTTTGATGTGCCTCGGAGCTTTGATGGTGGCTGCCCCATGCGAACAGAACAAAAAAAAAAAAAAAAAAAGATGCATACGTGGAAAAGGAGGAATGCATTGGTCTGAAACCTCAGGGCTGGGGGGGGGGAGTGTTGCATCCATAAAAGAAAATTAGTGGAGGTCTTTAGTGTGTATTTGTTTAGAGATTAATCACTAACTCCAACTCAGGGATGGGCCACTGATTCGCTATTCTAGGCCATTCTCTGCAGTCTCACTTTTTTTTTTTTTTTTTTTTTTTTTTTCTTAAGCGTGTGTAAGAGGGCAAGGAAAGGGATGGTGGGGTAGAGGGAGGGGGGCGAAGCAGAATGCTTGTAGTCGATGACTACATTTTGTAAAGGGTTTCCTAATATGGGCTGTCTTACAGCAGCGGCCCTCCCCCAGTGGGCCGGCCCCCCCGGGTCTCAGCCAGTGGCGGCGCGGCTCGGGTACGACTCACTTCCTCATTAATTGGCTGAAACCAGTTCTTACAGGAACCGCCTATGATAAATGGGAGAGTTCTGAGAAGTCATTCATTTCTCCTCGCTGCAGCGGCAGAGGAGGCACTGCAGGGGAGGTGAACGAGTTCACCGATGTGAGCGAGTGAGAGAGAGCGTAGAGCGGGAGAGTAAGCCGAGTGTGTGTGTGTGTGTGTGTAGAGGCGAGCTGAGCAGGAAAATGTGACTGACTACTGGTGCCGCAGCTGCCGCATGAGGCCAACTTTTATTTTTACCCGCTTTTTTTGTCAGGTTTCTGGTTTGTTTTTGAGTGTTATTGCTGTCTGAAGTTTTGTTCTTTTTTTTTTTTTTGTAAGTCTGTGAGTGAGTGTTTTATGGTGTGTGTGTGTGTGTGTGTGTGTGTGTGGGGAGGATGAGCGGTGACGGGGGTTGCACTCGTTGCTCTCTCCCCCGTCTTTCTCTCTCCTCGGAGAGAGGAAGCGGGGCCGGCTCTGTACAGTACCGGAGACAGGACGGCATGCCTCCCTTTGTTGCTGCCCTTGGGCTGGTGAGTAACAATGATGTGACGTGATTTGTGCTCCCCCTCCCACCCACCGCCTCTCCTCCATCACCCCACCGCCACCATCCTCCCCTTCTCTGTCTCTTTGCCCACCCACCCCTCTACCTCTTCCCTCTCTTTCTGTTTCTCCTCTACCTCCACCCAACCCTCTCATCCTCCTCTTGTCGGTGGAAACAGCGCTGTTCCTCTGCTGGGTGCGGCACTGCAGAAGCCCTTCAGGGAGTACTTGGAGGCCCAGAAGGCCAAGCTGCACCATGTCACCGGAGAGGGGACCCCAGCTGTAAGTATTGGGGCCTCGGGCCCCACGCTAATCTCACTTTCTACTCATCCACAAGTGCGTTCGGAGAGAAAAGAAAGCTCAACCCCATTATTTACATAACTGCCCTATTTTCAGCCTTGAACACACTTTGTTTAATTTTGTTAGTTACTAGATGTATCGTAATTAAAAAATAATAAATAGAAAACACACCCAGGGACGGAACTTTTTTAGATTTTGTTGCTTTCCGTTGAACCTGTTAGTGATCCAGTAAATTACAGAGGCGTGTTCGGTCCCAGAATGACAGAGTGGGTATCGCGCTGCCTCGGGCGGGCGGGTGGGGGGGGGAGACGGAAGGAGGAGAGGGGTGGCGGGGGCATTAGGGGGTAGCGTGGGGTCCCGCTTCACCCGAACTGTACTACTGTAGCGCGGGGCGTGCTGACTCATGCTCCGTCTTACCAATAGGGAAGAGTGTGTGCGAGTGTAGTCACTCCCCTATGTGTCACACACACACACACACTTGCACTCGGTGCCCCGCCTGAACCCAGCACTAACTGTAGACTGAGCCACCCCGGACCCCCCCACAACACCCCCACCCTGGTGACAATCCATCAAACTCTCCCCCCCCCCACCTTGTCTAGAACAAAAAGAGCCAGTTGTAGCTGAAGCCTATTTCTTTTTTTAAAGCAGTTTTCCCTCTTTTCGGTCCCCTCCCCCTCTCGCTTGTATACCTAGTGATTCATTGAGAACGATTTTTTTTTTCTTTTTTTTTTAAGTGCGTACGAGGAAGGAGAAGGAATAAAGAGGGTAGACTTTGAGTTGCACAAGGACAGATTAAGGCATTTTCTAGAACAATGTTCCTTTTTTCTTGTAACCCGAGCCTTCAGCAGTTACGGGGGAGAGAAGCGAGGCAATTTAACTCGGTGGAGGCAGGCTGCAGGCTGGGGTCACCGGGGGCGTTACAGGAGGGAGGACGGCGGGGGCTGCCGCGTGTTTTATTACCCCTGATCTCTATCTGTCCTGCACATGGAGCTGGATCCCCACCTAGCCTACAGCATCAGGAGCGGAGCGGAGTGGAGGGGGGGTGCTGCTGCTGCTGCATGTGGTGGTGTTGGTGGGGGGGAGAAAGGGGTGGCCCTCCTTTTTACTGACCGAGCTCTTCTCCGCTCTCTCTCTTTCTCTGTGGCTCCTGGCAGGAGGAGAACTGGCTCTCGTGGCTCTTCGAGAAGGTTGTGGTCATCATGGTATGCTTCTTTGTCTGCTCCATTGTCAACTCCATGGCGCAGAGCTACGCCAAGCGCAAGCGGCACGACAAGTCCTCGGAGAGCAAGACGGAGTGAGGACCAGTCGGAGGCAAACGGGGGGGGAAAGATTTCGTTGGACCACCAACCTCTAAACCCTCCTTCCTTCATATCTACTCTCCCTTTTGGCTGATACCCGGTCATTATCCCAGGCAACAATCAAAGAAAAAAAAGTCCGACCCATCTGGTTTCTCTCTTGCTTCTGTAACAACATGTTTATCTTGAACTTGGACTTCCATCCGCTAGTTTATGAAAGCTTTGCAATTTGGTAGCTATTTTGTGATTTATGTATCTTTTCCCCTCAAAGGTAGGTGATTGCTTGGGATTTGCGTGACTCTATGTAGGCATCCATGCTTTTGAGTATTACTAAGTCTTCCCAAGTTTATCCCAACGGTAGAATTGTTTTAAATACTAACCGTGTTTGCTGTTTAGTAGTTACAATACTCTTTCAGCTTTGTAAGTTGTTCTGCTTTGGCTGAGTAGATAAGAAACGTAGTGAATGAGGTTTTCTTTAGAACTGCATCATTTCCACTTCTTGTCTTGCAGCTGTGGAGATGTCAGTGAATATTTTAGGCTACACATGGTGAGATAGGTGACTTCTTCTGTTGTGTGGGCTGTAGTACTTCTAGATAAGTAATGATAAATCAGTCCTGAATCACCCCCTGCTGGTCTCTTTGTCTGCCCTCATTGTTCTGCTTCCAGGAAGAGAGCGCATGAGTCAGCCCGGGGGGCTACTTTACCAGATGCAGCCGTGTATCTATATTCAGTCAGATCTACAACTGAGTGAGCGTGTCTGTGCGTCACATGAAGATAGCGGTTTGCTTTATTTCGTGGATTAAAGCCGCTCATGCAGGCTACTACCTGACGTGCTAGCTCAGAGCCGTTCTGAGAAATCTTCTCTTTTTTTTGTCTCCTCTTGTCCTTTGGAGCTTTTTGTTCGAAAAGGAGGACACCTGGCTTTTCTTTCTTTGTCGGACTACGTCAGCTGGCTCGACTATTACCCCACTGCCTTTTTTCTGTTTCTTATTTTCTTTCTTCTTTTTTTTTTCTTTCATTATTTTAATCGCCAATGAAATGTGGCGTTTTCCTCTCCCTCTCTCTCTGTGCTACGCTGGACTGAGAGCTGCGGGGACGCTAGCGCAGCAGCACAAGCAGCGGGAAGGAGGGAGGGAGGAGGAGGAGAGAGAGAGAGAAAAAAGCCCTCCAGCTCACAGTGAAAAGCGTCTGTGCCGTTACCTCAGCTGAACCCTCGAATGAACTCGTTGCACTCCCCTCAGTCACGGAGCCAGGAGACGAATCACTCGAGTAGATTCAAAACAGAGGGGTACTGTTGGGTGAGCTGAACCCTGTGCTCCGCACCGGCTCTAGTCGAGAACATTCACATGTCCTCCTCTTTCTTTTTTTCCTCTTTCCTCCCGTCACGGTAAGTAGGATTAGGAATCTCTCTCTTTCTCTCTTTTTAAAAATTCATTGTTCTGTGTGTGTCCATGCATACGTCTTCAGGCATGTTCGTCACTCTCTCGACCTGTCAGATAGCTTATCAGACTGGTGTTGGCTGTTAAGATTGCAAGGCGACAACAGTCTGTAGGCTGTCTGACATTTCGGGCTCTTTCATCTGACCAGCATCCTGTCGTGTCCTCCTCCTCCTCCCTCCTCGTCCTCGTTGGTATATCATTGTTTCAGTTAGCATCAGTTCCCATTCAGAGGTGTGTGCCCCGCGATGTCACTTCCCTTTTCTCCCAACCGCTTGCGAAACGTCGGAGTTGTGGCTCTATTGTTTATTTCCTCCACGCTGACGTCCGTGAGGGTTTTTATGTGGCTTTATGTGAGGAACTGTGTTTGAGAATGCAGATGCTGGTGTGTTTGCGTGCGTGTGTGTGAGCTGACTCTGTCTTTTTTTGAAATTTCCAGAGAATCCAGACAGTACACACCTCATTGCAAAACATCACATTGTGACACCCAGCCTTAGGTATAGTACACGCAGTGCTCAACCGGCCTCCTCCTTCCCCCTTTTTTTTTTTTTAACACTTCCCTCTTCTGTTGCAATGAAAACTTTCTTCTGTTGCTCAATCCTCATTTTTGTACGAGGTAGCACTTTATTGGAACAACCCTGTTGATTTTTTTTCTTTTTTACCCACAGGTAGGTAAATATACAAATCTGAAATTAGTCTGACCTCTTCCCTCCCCTCCCCCATTTTTGAGCAAACAAATTGAACTTTCTTTAGGTTGTAAAAGTAAAATCACTGAGTTAAGCTGGAATGCCTTGCTGTCATAAGGAATGTTTTGCTTGGCCCGTTTCAGGATGTCCTGTTCCAAGAGGGAGCCCCTTTTGGCACAGCTAACCTGAATGTGTTTGTATAGAAACTCAGTTCATATGTTCCAGGGTGAGTTCCTGTTTATGACGAATGTCTGTAAAAAATAATAATAATAATTTAAACTTGTGTGTATTATGTTTTGCTGTTGTTTTTATCTTTAATAAAGCTGAAATAAAAAAAAAAGAGAGAAAAGAAGAGTGGTGTTGTGTTTCTTATGTGATGAGTCTTGACAACACTGCCGGGTCCACACTGACCCTGGAGCCTCTGAAGAATCTCACATGTCAGCCAAGAAAGAGGGATAGGGAGGATAGTGAGTCCCTCACAACTCCAGTTTCCACATCTAGTGTTTCACATCCAAACGGTTATCACGTTACTGATTTGCGCCTGCCGCGCTGACATCATCTCCATTTCAGAATCCAAGCCAGAGCTTAGCTGTTAGTTCTGAATTATGGCAGCACTGCATTTATTTCATATGTTAAGAAAAAGAAAATCTGTCAAATTTTGCACTATTTTCTGTTATGTAGCAGGAAAAAGTCAGGGTCAATCAAATATTTTGAAATATTCCTTATTATCTGACAATGGGGTAAATTAGGAAATGAATCAAAACCTTTCACACAAAATACTATTTTAAAAACTGATAAAATCTGTACCAATATATGTACAAAATATTTCTAAACACCCATAAAACAATTAGAGAAGTTCTACGTGTAAAACTGGAAGCCTCTTCTCAGGTAATCCCATTTGCATGAGGGAAACTTCCTAATCTCGATGGTACATGCCGTGGCTACGCCTGACTTCAGACCAGACTTGTTTAGGAACCGCGCAGCATCACCCTGTATCCTGCGGTCCAATGTGTGGAACCTGTTCTGGGGTCGATCTGTGCTGTTCCGAGATCGACCGCTCCTAGAGCACCGGGAAGATGGATCGGTCCCCACCCTCCCAACCCCGCCCTGCCTCTGGGGGCTCCGGTTGGAGCTCCCCCCTCCCTCCAGCGTTCAGATCATACCTGTTCAAACAGGGAGCTGGACTGAGATTCTAATAATGTAATAACGACTCCTTCCTCCAGAATCACCGTTTCCCACTGTCGCTCCCACTTCCTCCTCCTCCCCGTCAGCAGGTTAACCACCAGGGGATGCTGAAATATCACTGACTTCATCCACCGCCCACCCACGAGCCCACTCTGCATTTGGTTATCCACTTAGTTCCTTTCACACTCTGTCTCATTAAATTATGCTGACCGGGTGGATTTCTGTCTTCTTTTTTTTTTTTTTAATAAAAAAAAAATCACATTAAGCTTCTTTGTTTTTGTGAGTAGCAGTGAGATGCTTTCCCACTAAACAGTCCCAGTTCAAGGAGATTAAAAAAATTCAGACATAGAAATCAAAAAGGTTTTTGTTTTCATTTCAAACTTAATTGTTACAATTTGGTCATCTGATCTGGTTATAAACCAGCTGAAATGTGTGGAAGGCTTTTAACTTTTGGAGTAACAGTTTTATAAGTGTATACACTTTATTTCTTTATGCATATATTCCAACCAGCACAGTCTGATTTTTAGGACAGTCGATCAGAGTAAAGAGTTAAAAGGGCAGCAAGAGAAGGAGAAAGTTTATACTATTTCTCACATCAATCATGATGGGCGAGGATTATCCTAGACTCCAACATCTATCTGCCTGACTTTCTATACAGGTAAACACATTTAAAGAGGAGCAGCAAAAGCAAATCAGGTGGATTAGGAGTGCTCGCCAACAACAGATGGTTTCATCCAGGATTTACTTTGAAATATCGTCTCTGCGGCCCGGAAATCGAGTTTCTAACACCCGTTGAGTCAGAGGCTTCCTTAGATTTGACGTAACATTGGCTGCTACTGGAAATCCTTTGAGTTTATTGCAACACAACTTTTTCAAGATACTTAGATGTTAAGAGTTATGACCACATTTCATTCCCCTTTGGGATAAATAAAGAATGTTAACATCAGTTAACTTAACAACAAAAATTTATACTCACAACACCATTTGAAAAGAGGAATAGTCTTTCAGAAATGGTCAAACTGCAAGACGAACATATAATACATAATACTGCAAAAACATAAAACCTGACAAAGTTTTTTTTATTGTTTAGAGTGCAAATATCTTTAAGTTAACTTGAAATAAGATAAAACTAACTCACAAGGAACTTTTCTTAGCAGGATGTAGGAGCTTGTCAGTATTTCCTTAATAATAATAATAATAATAAAGTACTTTGTAGAAGTGAAAAATCTGCCAGTGAAACTAGTACTTTTTTACATTAAGGAATTGTGATGAATGAATTTATTGTTTGTCACTATGCACATGTACAATGAGATTAAGGATGTAGTTAATTTGTTATTTATGTAAAACATGCTCCTGTATCTTACTGAAAAGTTATTGAAAGTCAATTTCTCATGTAAGTGTATCATATAAGATATTTGCACTGAAAACTAGACAAAAGCTGCATGGTAAAATGTTGTATTTTTACAGTGCAGACAAACCTTTAGACATTTTGTCATGTTCCAGTCGCATAACTCCATGTGTTTTTGTTTGGACTTGATGCGATAGACCAACAGAAAACATGACAACAATTGTAAAGGAGAAAAAAACAAACTGTGGTTTTAAAATTTGTTAGCTAAAAAAAACCCCAGAGGAATCCTGGGAGGCTAATTACTGAGACTGGAGGTTCTGCTTCTATTAGAGCAACGACCCCAAACCTTCAGCCATAGAATGTTGCAGTGGTTTGGACCGAGACACGTTCATGCGTTAGAACGTGGCCCAGTCCAGACCCGAACGAAAGCTGGTGTCACCAGATGTTCTCTATCCACCCGACTGAGACTGAGATATTTATTGAAGAAGAATGAGCAAACATTTTCGTCTCCAGGTACGCAAAGCTGGTGGCGACACCAACGACATGCAGCTGTAATAGCATTAAAAGGCGGCATTTAGTCAGGGTAGCTGAAAACCATCGCACTCCGGACTGTTTTTATTTTATTTTATTTTTTTTGTAGAAAAACCAAAAACAAAACCTTTTTTTTTTTTTTTTTGGTCTCACTTTGGAATTATCCATAATTTATATGTCGGTACTGAACACAGACACAACGGAAAGACTTTTTTTTTACTTAAACAAAATGTGACCAAATTTAAACAGCACAAGTCTGAAATGCACCGTATTTGTATTTGAGGAACATTTCACGTGTTTGTGTTTAAACGGGGCATCGGGTTTATTAAAAAAAAACAGAAAATCAGTAAAAAACCCACCCCGCTTAAACCATGAGGCGTCCCATCGCTGGGATTAAGAACTGCCTGACTTATCTGTTCCCGTGTTAAACACATGCCTGTAAGCACTCGTTCATCATAACTGTGGTTAGCGCAGAGACCCGACTCCAAAGGCCTTTGCTTTCTTTCTTGTGGCTTTGGCATGGCGAGATCAAACAGGCTTATCAGCAGCTTCATACCCATCGTGATTCACTTCATCTGGGAGAGGAGAGCTTCTTTTAATCAGATCACAAGGTCTCCTCACAATGATAGACTGACTACCGAACATATCAGCAGTCACTTTGGCCCCTTGTTGAAGATTTACAATTATCTAAACACAGCCATTCAAAGCATAACTGGGATATGACAATGCGTGTGTTGGATCTAGTTGGACACATGAAAACACATCCGTCCGTGTTGAGCAGAAATAACCCATGATGTGTGGGTATTTTAACAGCATAGTTTGGCAGAACCCTCTGCTCTTCCTGTCCACACGAAACCAGTATGGCAGATGCTTTAATGCCTGGTGCCAAGAGGCACTGCTGGGGTATTTTATGCAGGTCTTTCAAAACTTGAGAACAACTGCAGTTGCAGCTGACCGTGGAACCACAGGGCAGATTTAAAGAAACATGACAGTAATACTTACTTTAGTAGATAAAAATAGGCAAAATGACTGTTTTCTTTGACGGGAAATAAACGAAGCGACGATAAACCATTTCAACGTTTTTTTTACCCCCCACTCCCTCCTACTAATAGCAGGAGGTTTATCACATGCAACTCAATAGACCAATGAATCAATCTGTCAGAGAAAAGGAAGAATTAAAAAGATGTATTGACCCGGTTGTATGCCAGGGCACACAATGAAGCTAACACTTTGAAGCACCTTTTGGTTCAGTTTTTTGTTTAGTTGGAATCAACAACCCATTTATATACACCTCATCTGCCTAGCAAACATTCGTCATCAGATTCTCATGACTTCTCTTGTCCACAACCCCGACTTCATGTGAAACCACAGGTTTTCTGTTAAACTTAGTTTTTGATTAAGCCATCACTGATTCATTGGTACTATGAGCTCCTTCTGACTCTTTGGATCTTCATGGCTTTAACTAAAATGTGGGTAAATCAGGAAAATCCTTCAAGGTCAGTTTATTTGAGTTTAATCAGATTTACTACAACTGATTTTGAATTCAAGAAGGCTGAATGCTGGAACCGAGTCAGAAAGTATTTGTTTTACTTACTCACTTATTGACGTTTTTATTTTTGTTTGTTTAAATTCTTTACATTTGCACTCATAACAGATTTCAACCAATCACATTTATTTGTATAGCACATTTCAATAACAATGCAATTTAAAGTGCTTTACACCAAGAAAACATAAAAACATCATAAACACATCATACAGTCAACAATTGTGTAAACCAGTAACAGACATGGCATTTTATCTAGTGCCATTATTAAAATGATCAATAAACATTAAATACGTTGATCAATTTTACAGTTCTTCTGGTTCAATAGCAAGTCTAAACAGGCCTTGATTTAAAGGAGCTCAGTGTTTCAGCTGTTTTGCAGTTTTGAGGTGCATAGAAGCTGAATGCTGCTCCTCCATGTTTGATTCTGGTTCTGGTGATGCATAACAGAACCAGAAGACCGGAGAGGTACAACAACCTTCTGTTTTTTGGGGGTGGGGGTTTTACATCACAACAAAACCCACCTTTCATTTCAACAAGGGTGTGTGCACCTACAATCCCCCCTTAGGTTCTGTGCTGCATTAAAAATGATGGATAAAACTCATTAAAAAGACGTTTCTTAGCTTGTAAGCCGACATGTCACAACAGGGCTGAGAGGAGTGGTGAAAAAATCTGCGTAAATGTCTGTCATTTACTTCTCTGTTCTTTTTGGGGGGTTTTTTTACTGCCAGCTTACCTTTTATGTGTTGATGTCATTCGGGTGTGTCAAACACTCAGAGGGAACGTGACTGATGCTCGGCAAGCTCAACAAGGTACAGCACGCCTGGGAGTGGGGTGGGTGTAAAATTGTAGATATTTGCCTAGGAATAACACGGCTCTCGGACGTGAGAAGCTCTGAGTAAGCCCATGGAATGCCTGCTATCTGACAGCAGCGATCCACCTCTGCAGCAGCTTCTCCTCAGGTTTTGCTTACGCACAGCTTTGCACATCATCTCGGGGTTCTGTGTCAAGACATGATGCCATCTTCAAAATATTACTCAGGTATGCAGCACACTACCTTCCACACATACCAGCCCCGGCAGTGTGTGTTATTTCTCGGCTTTCCTACGCAAGCTAGGCAAGGCCAGAATGAAGTGGAAAAACCACCGGTAGCTGCATAGCGAACATCTGAGAAGCGCCTTGATTTATGGCGGGTTTGGGAAACATTATAGTAATTGTCAGCATTAAGTCAAGCATTAACCTGCAAAAAAGGGTCAAAAAGCGAAACAGGTTGTCTGATTTTAAGGGGCACTATTGTGTAAAATCAACTTTTTTGAGCTACACATCATGTTATAATGCCAGTCCCTCATCAAAAACATACCTGGAGTGTTGCTTTGATTTTTTTCAAGCATGTTTGAGAAATCCTTTAATCTCCCGTGGCAACCATTCATCTGTGCAAAACGTCTGGGGGAACCGAGCGCCGCCTTCGAGGACAAAGCTCCTCCTCAGCACTGCAGTCTCCAAGCGTCCGCCTCACAGAGCACCACTCTCACATGACTCCCCCGCTCGGCTCCTTCAGACTAGCCAGCTGCAATTAGCAAATGCTTGTTGGAAATGCACATCTGCAGAGCTCATTACACAAGCTGCTTATTAGTGCAATTCTGGTAGAAATGTTGTTAAAGGGTTAATAGAGGCGTAATGTCATCAGGATGTTGTGACTTCCTGAAGGCGGAGTTTCGGAAAGAGCAGCAGTTTTTAAAGAGACAGAGGCATAGTTTCAGATTTCAAGGTGTTAAATTATTAAGTTATATATTGCATTTTTATAACTGAAGGTAACAAAGTTACTTGACTGTACTATAAAGTGGCACTATGTGCCTGGAAAATTACATATTACTGCCCCTTAAAACTTAAATTGTTTTTTTTTCTCATGACAATCCAATTAGTAGCAATTTAAAAGTTTCGTACAAACTTTTTTTTGACGGTTTTGAGTTTATAAGCCCCTTTACCAAGTCAGACCTCCATTTCATACCAAAACATTCCAATTTTATTTCCTCCATCTTCTGTTGCACCATCTTAAGCAATACTATTTCATGTCCATGTTACCTTAATTGTCTTTTCCGTTTTAAAAATATTATTCTACACCCTATTTTGTTGTGGGTTCCCATTCATGGTTTGGGTCATTTGACTCTGAAATAGGACCGACTGTGATCCCTGATTGGACCAGAATAACTGTGACTGACCTCAAAAGGTAGATACTTAACAGAGTCATAAAGTTACATTTTTTTGCACTAGCAGGATAGAACATTACTTAAAGGTGAGCACAACACGTCCCCTGTCTATCAAATGAACAGATAGTCAAAGTAAAACTAAATCTGAAAAGATTAAATGGCCACTCTCTTTTTCGGAAGGGAAAAGAAAATGATAAAACACAAATCTTGCATATCTCACCAGATTCTACTATTCCATTTAGCGCCTCGACGTTAACGTGGAGGAGACCGGGTTTTTTTGTTGTTGTTGTTTTTGTTAGATGTTAAACTAAACTGGACATTTTTCTCTGAATAAGTTTAAATCTTGTTCAATAAATGTAAGACAAATGGTGACATGTCTTTGCTGATTTTAACAAATATTTTGTTTCTGTGTTTTAACATAATGTTAAAGCATGTAAAAAAATGTCAAGGGTAAAGTATTTTGTTATTTTGAACCTTACAGTAAAATGTAATAAATACAAACTCAAAAGTTAGTTTATTCATGGCTTTAGATCAATTCACCTGTGTTTGCTCTCATTTTGCTCTCCAACACTGCCATTTCATCTCATGCCAACACTTTCTCCACATGTACAAATCCATTGCCAAAATGTTTAAAATTTATTCTGAATTTATTAAAGTATATATTTTAGATTACTTCCATTAAGGAACCTGAAAGATTGACCCACGATTAAACCAAAAAATAAATCTGCAACTGGATGCTGGTAGGTGACACAAGCGTATCTCAATAAATTAGAATATAATTGAAAAGGTCATATTAGTCTCTTGGGTAAGGTCTATTCTGGGGTTCTGGACAGGAGGGTCCACCGGATAGTCAAGTCTCAGATTCTAAAGGAACAGTGTGCTTTTCCACCTAGCCGTGTAGCACATTACCAGCTCTACACCTTCAGCAGGGTCTTGGACAGTTTTGGAGAGGGGAACAGGTGCTCAAGTATAAAAAAGGCGCTCTTTATGTGGCAGTTGGAACAGCTGGCTGCTTTAGTAGGGTGAGATTTATTACAGGCCACACACTACACCATATATATATATGTATTTCAAAAGGGCACTTTTTGTCTAGAGGCAAAACAACAGGTGCTCTAGCATCACCTAGTGTTCTCTTTTTACACATCCACAGTCTCTGGAAGTTCATGGGAGTTCATCCAACCAGTTTACATGAGTTTGATGGGTGGTGAGTACTTCAGGAGTATGGGGCACCAGGTCTCTTGATACGGGTCTTATGTCCCTGTAGGATCGATGTCAAAGCTTGGTTCAGTTCTCTTTTTGTTGGCCTCAGCATAAAGTCTCTGCTTTTTGCAGATGATGCGGTTCTGTTAGCTGCGTTAGATCGTAATCTACAGCTTTACGACCTTAAATCCGAAACAAACAGCTGTTCTTTCCCTTGTCTATGGTCGCGAGATTTGGGTAGTGACCGAAAGAACGAGATCATGGATACAAGGAGCCAAAATGAGTTTTCTTCTCTTCGTGTATGGGCTCTTCCTTAGATGAGAAGTTCGGTCAACTAGCAGGGACTCAGACTAGAGCCTCTGCTCCTCAACATCGAGAGGAGTCAGTTGAGGTGGCGCGGCCATTTGGATACTTTCCTACTCCGGGCACATTCCTTTGGGAGGAGATCCAGAGGAAGACCCAGGAGCTGGAGGAATTATGTTTCTCACATCAGTTTGGTAACACCTTGGGATTCCCTCGGAGAATCTGAACCGTCAACAGTCGGTCACCTCTTTGCAAGAAGTTCATATTTGCACACACACAGCGCAGTCCACCTGGGGTCGCCCTGTCTGCTCCAGTATACATCACGCCCTAATCCTATTGGCATAA
Organism: Xiphophorus couchianus; assembly: GCF_001444195.1. Taxonomy (NCBI): domain Eukaryota; kingdom Metazoa; phylum Chordata; class Actinopteri; order Cyprinodontiformes; family Poeciliidae; genus Xiphophorus; species Xiphophorus couchianus. Next base: position 25,437,092 of record NC_040238.1, read on the forward strand.
CAAAACGGTCAAGGACAGAGCCCACATCTTTCTGCAGAGAACGTTCTCCATGGACAATGACTTCGCAGTTTCCATCCAGGAGTTTTTAGTCATTGACAATCTTTGTAAGAATTTTGTGAAGAATCGTACAAATGTATGTAATTCCTCATCGCTTCTAGTAAGCAAACAATTATTCCTGTCAGAACAAGATGGCGTAATCTTCGTCACACGACTACGTCAATGAAAGATGATTTCTGCGCTTCAGATGAAGTATGGGAGAGTCTTTAGGCTGTGCCCTCTATAAATGGATGAAAAGGTCCAATATTTTAAAATCTACTATATTATATTGTCGGTTTATTATTGTTATTTTTTTTTATTATGAGTTGCAGCTCCCAAAATGTTTCTTCTCGTACATAAAACCAATCACTGACACCTCCAAGGAAATCATAAAAAACTGTAATTTCTCAGCGAGAGACTATTTCATTAACACTACCTGGGCTAAGGAGAGAAACACTTTCACAGTCGGTCATGACTTGGGGTGTCATGTCATATACTGGTGTTTTTCCACTGGGTTTTTAGCAACTCCGCAGTCAGAGGAGAACCAGGAAAAGTTATAGAGATGCTGATTTTCATTTTCCAGCAGGACTTGGTACCACCCGACCCTGCCAGAAATGTGTACCTTCTTCAGTAACTATTATACACCTACTACTGTTATCAACAAACAAACAAAATCTCTTTTTTTCAAATCTGCTTTTCTAGTCTAATCAAAGAAACCGAGGTTGAGGAGGTGCCGTCCCTGACAAGATGCCGTCCTGGGCAGTTGCCCATGTCCCCCCATCTCAGAAACCGCCACCGATCATTAGCTGTAAACCATATTCATTAAAAGTAACATAAATCGACACTTGAAATATATCACGCTCAGATAAAGCTACATAATGTGTGAGTCGAAGGGAACTGAATTACTAAAGTAAAACTAGTTGAACTAAACTATATGTTTGTATTTACTGACATGCACATGTTCTTCTTTGAGTCCCATACATACTTCCTCAGAGAACACTATGGGTAGTGCACAGAATCCGTTGTTAAGGCAGGAACAAAATGTTCTGGTGCGTGGTTGGGTACAGGATGTCCCCTATGTAAGTCATGCACCTAAAGACCAACCCTGCAGAAGCGTGACACGAGGGGTGAATTTTTTCTTTCTGTGTGTGTGCATGTGTGTGTGTGTGGGGTGGGGTGGGGGGGTGTGTGTGTGTCAGTCTCTGAAGCTCTGATCTGGGTTCTTTTTGTGGAAAGCTAACACAGCGTGGCTCCCATTGTTGTGATTATTTTGTTAAACCAGGGTGTACTGTGACTCCAAAGAGTGAGCTTGCCAATGAAGAACACAGTAAATTGAGATGATCCTGGAAACACCCAACTGCGGCGCTAACGGAGACAAAAGAAAACTGACAACTTGTTGAAGTGATCATAAACCCTTGCTCAACAGTGTGAAAAAAAACAACCTTCTGAACTCAGTGTTGTTGTGGGTTTTTTTTTTTTATTATATGTCAAACAAATTACAGCCAGGATTCTGTCAGAAATGTTCCTGTGCCGTGTGTGCTGACATCAAAGCCCCATATGACATTACTCTTACCACCTTAAGCTCTCAGCCTCTGTGGCATCAGGTATAATTTTAGGGCTCTGTGCATACTGTGCATGAAACTTGTTTACTGTGCACAGTCTGTTTGTATCCTACGTGCCCATCAACATGCTGCAAACAACCACAAAGAGCAAACAAAACCAGACTCCACAGCGAACATGCTGTGCTCCCATGCAGATCATCTGGAAAGGCTTTCCTGCAGTGCTACTTCACTAGAGGACTTTTACTGCTTTAACAACCTCACCTGACCCTCCCCAGCGCTTTATACCCCCTGTTTTTGACTGCAGCTTTGATGTTGAGCAGCATCCATTATCATCTCCACACCGAGCATCTCCAGCCTGCAAATCCAGTCACAAACTGAGATCTATTTATTTATTTTTTTGTGGATGGGGATTTTACGTGATATTTCCGTATTGAGTAGCAAATAACGTTGATATGGGTGAAAAAGAATGTAAAATTTGGATTGGTTTTCTTATTTTTTTTCACAAATAAAACTCTGAAATGTCAGCCACGCATTAAAACAATTGCCACAACTTTGATACATCCAAATAAAATTCAATGCCACAAATTGCCTCCAGACCCCCACCTGCTTAGTGAAAGGACTCCACCTGTGTGTAATTTCATGTATTTTTCTTCAACAAGGAGATGGAAGTGCTTCGTGAAGATTAGAAAAGACGACTAAATGTAAAGAAAAACAAAAAACAAAAAAAAAACAACAAACAGGCATCTGGTTATAGGATGCCTCCTGGACGCCTCCCTGGTGAGGTGTTCCTGGCACATCCCACCCAGAGGAAGACCCACGCTGGAGGGACTGTGTTTCTCAGGCCTGGGAACGCCTTGGGATTCCTCCAGAGGAGCTGGTAGGGCTGGGAAGAGGGAATTCTGGGCTTTTATGCTTAAACTGCTGCTAACTTAATGGATGGGTACTACAAAATGTAGTTGATCATGTGATTTTCAAAGTTGGCGTCTATTCCACCCGGAGGATTTTATGGCTCTATTTAACCATGTGTTTAAAAGCGTACGCTTTATACAAAGTGTTTTGTGGCACTGGTGGACTTTATTCACTAATAGCTGGAGAGGACATGCAGCTTATGATCTGTGGCTGAGAGGAGAACCAGGGACCACCGCATTGCAGACGGTAGCCTCTGCATATGATGTGCATGTTTCACCACTGATCCATGTGGAGTCACGTTTATTTATTTACTTATTACTACTTTATTTAACCAGAAAAGACCCAGTGAGCATTGGAATTTAAAATCTAATTTACAAGGATGTGCTCACAGCAACATGTGTTGCATTAGAGCTGCAGTAGGTAGCTTTTTTAATATAGATATATTTTTTTATTTTATTTTTACATATTTTTTAAAACTGCCTCTATGTTGTGACAGTAATATGAGAAGCTCCTATAGCTTCTCCTTGTGGTCCCACTGCTATCTGCAGAAATCCACCACATACAGTCAAAAGGTGAGATTCAGTGAGAGCCAGGAGGAGGGTCTTTGCGCTGTCTACCACCCTTGTATACGTGCTGCTCACACCCTCCTTTTTGCTACAGCTCCTTCTCCTTAAGAGGAGCCTGCTGTGAAGGTATGAGGTAGAAAACATGCCACCCAGAAGAAGACATTGTAACGTTAGGTTGTTTCTCAACCATTTGCCTTTACATACTGTGTAGGGGCACGGTTAGAGCATTGTGCACAAGAGGATGATTGAGATCGCTAAGACTTTCCTCCTGGCTCTGATTGGTTGTTTCTGACTGTGAACTTGATTTTTTTCACAGGTTATTTTTCTCATACTATCATAACATAGTGGCGTAACTTTAGGTGTAAACACCTAAAGACAATTTAGAGATGCCAGTTAACCGAACAGTCATGATTCTGGACTGTGAGAGGAAGCCAGAGTACCCAGCGAGAACCCACACATACACAGGGAGAACATTCAAACTCTATGCAGAAAGACCCCAGTCCTGCAGCCCACACATGCATTCAGATAAAACAAAAGTAAACTGAAATCGCCGACTCCTTCAGTCATCAGCCCTAAGCGACTGACTCTTCATACTGAGCACAGGAACACAAAACAGTGTGTTGATATGCAGAATGATTGGGGGGTGGAGAGTGAATAAAAACAACACAAAACCGACCTCAAGTCATCACACGGAACCTCCACTGTCTACTGGTGTCTAGTCTGCTGCTTTTCTCAGCATAAACAGAACCGAGAACACACGCAGAAAACAGATTTTGTCATCCATCGGAGCTGGTCTTTATCACAAGGCAACAGAAGTAAAACAAACCCTGTGGATGGGATTGAAGCCAGTGGTCAAAGTGAAGCTGCCCAGCAGGGGACGTAGGGGGCTTTCCTCAGGCAGGAGGAAAAAAAAAAAAACTTTAGGTGAACCCCCACCTCTCTACCTAACCACACAAACCCACAGTAAAAGAAGCTGCGGTGAGAACTGGCCTTCCAGATTCAAAACTGTGGACAAGGAGGGGATTTCATATGAAAATTGTTTTATTTTTTCACTGTGATATCAGGTCAGATGAAGTGTAAATAAGTTGCTTTGTAAACAAATCTTTATCAGTCAGCGTTGTCTGCCGCCTCCACATTACATCAAGTGTAGTGAAGAGAAGCAGCAGATGCAGGCCAGATGCTAGAGATTTCAGTCATATATGCACCTAACCAGTTTTCATGTTAATTCTGTCATCATTGGAAACCATTTTGTTTTTTAGGTTCAATCGAAAGACTTCTTCATGAAACTGAAGGGGGAGGGGGGGGGGGGCGACATTAACTGTATAGTTTTAGAATATGGGAAACTACAAATCAAGTGTTTCTCTTTGTTTTTATGTCTTCAACTTCAACTAGTACACTAAGAGACTCTTTGGTTCCAGAAACTCACCAAGCACAATTTAGGACTGAGCTTTGACCTTTGACATATTAGGATGAAAGATTTATCTTAAAAGTAGCAGGTGGGCTTATTTCTCAGCCTCCAGAGAAAAAACAATTCTAGTTTCTGAGCTATAAAGATAAAGGGACATTTTATATTGTGTTTACTTTGTATTTTGAGAACAGGTGCTGTTCTAATAGAGATTCCTCAAGCAATATGTAACATGTAATAATTATAAATGTTTTAAACAATGTATTTAAATCAGGTTGATCTGGTTGCCTAATACAGAATTCCATGCAAAAACTAAAACTGGAATATTGTATTTGTAATAAAGACTTGGTTGAACTGCATCTCCTCTGTCTCAAGATTGTGTTTCTTAAGGACTCTTACATGTCCAATAAAGCTCTTGACCACTAGAGGGAGCAACCAACATTGGTTTTCCGGAAATTCAAGCAAGTTCGGGGACACATTGGCATGTAAAAGGGTTATTTGCATTACTCAGTAATGTAGGGTGCTGAAGAAAAAAGTGCTGTAGACATGTCCAGGCATTTTGCGCATAAAAATAATGGAAGCAATAGAAATAAAAAAAAAATCTTTCGCTGCTGCCATCTCCTGGTAGGACCAATATGATATGATAAACTTCATGCTTTTAAGAATAAATAAATAAATAAATAAATAAATAAATATTATTAAGCACTGTTAAAAAAATAATGAAACGTTTAATTGTTTACGACTTTGAAATGAAAACACCTAATTGGATGCCTAAAAATATACATGTATACTTTGGTTTATGACAGAATAATTACTTTTTGACATGAGGTTAGAACAGTAGCTCAATTTCATTTTTGCGAAGTCAATTAATTTTGATCGGCGCGGCGCACAGTAGCGTCGCGCCGCCGCTATGTGTTGTTTTGGTTAGCTTCGGCTAGCTTCATGCTTTCCTCTGTAGCCGGTTGTTGCGGTGATGGCTCTCCCATGAGGTGGGAGAGCGGGACTGCTTTTCTCTGATTAAACATTGACTCGAGTGTCGCTGACATGGCCGGGGTTTTCGACATAGACTTGGATCAACCGGATGAGAATGTCTCTGACGACGAACTTGAGGATGGGGTGAGTTTATTGCTGAGCCCGCCGTTTGCTAGCTAACTAACTAGCACTTGGCAGCTTTGCGGCCTGTACTGCTAATCTCAATTCCACGGCTTCCATTATCGGACATTTCATTACTCGCCTTTGCCTCTTAAGTTTCGCTTATGTTTAAACTTTTATAACATAATGCTGTGACAGAATTACAGGCATATTCGAACCGCTTCCTGTGTCTGAAAGGTTAAGGTTTTTATCGATATTGAATGTAGGCACTAGATTTGAGCTGAACCCTGCGGTTAGTTTAGCTCAGTAAAGCACACAGTAAAGTTGTACATAAATTCTCAGTAAATAATTAATATGGAGCTTATACTAGATCAAGTAAGCTGAAATTCAAATTCGTGATATTGCAAAACAACATAAGTGTTACTCATAAAACACGAATACTTGTCCGACAATAGAGGTACATGCGCTTTGATGCTTTATATTAGTGTCTGACACCGCTACGTGTATTACCATGTAAATGGGCGTTAGATAAAGTTCAAACCTATTTACCTTGAAATATAGTTTATTTTGTAAATAATTTTGCGAAATTAATTATTACTATACTGAGTAACAGCATGTCATTATGCTAACATGTCTGTCCAAAATCTCTGCAGTGTTAGCTAGTTTCCCTTCCACTTTTTACTTCAGCGTCATGTTAGAAACCCCCCTTTTTGTTTTTGTTTTAAATGTAACTAAATATGTATGGATTTTATTTGTTATGAATACGAACCGAATTTGTTTTTTTAACTTGCTTGGAAATGACTCTGCATTAGCTTCAAGTTAGCATGTATATTGGCTTTAATGTTTGTTTACATTGTTGTGTTTTGTTGTCGCTTTTGCTTTCAGACCCAGCATGGTGAATACATGGACCAGTGCAGCAGCTTTGAATTGTAAGTAATGATTCACTGCAACCTGACTGATTTGGTCAGCAGTAGCAGCTACACTTTTAACACTGACCTTCCCATACAGTGGAGTTAAGCTCAATTTATTAATATGATTTTTCATATTGATCATTATATGCTCAAATTACTTTATTTTATAAGTTCATCTAATGGCTGAATGCACTAAATGTCTCTGAGAAAGACTGGGACATTTCCAGCAGTAACATTAACAGCTAAAACACCATCAGAGGGTTCTTTCGCATCTTGGATCATGTTATTGAATAATTAACTAGCAGGAAAACTTCAGCTTTGTGGTTTTCTGTAATAATCTGTGCACAATCCTGATGGAAAGCGTCTTATAGTTGTTTAAGCTGCAGCTGAAGCTCCTGAAGCTCCAGTTTAATAGAATCAAATTGAGTTGGATTCAATTCAGATTATTTATATTGCACCGATTACTCCAGATGTCTTCTCGAGGTGCAATTTTTATGCAGTCTTGGAAGCCCTTTGAAGAAAACTCTTTGGTTTTCTGCTGTCTCACTGTCAACTGAAAGATCCCAGCGAATGGGCTGTTGCATTGTGGGATGCGATAGAGTAAAAAGAAAGAAAAAAAAAAGTAAAAAATTGTGCCACGTTTTTTATTATTATTATTATTTTGTAAAGCATAAAGCAATTCAAAACTGTGAAGACGGCTCTCTAAATAATGCGCTGTTCTTCTCAGAGAATTTTACCTGAAATATTACCCAGAAACACACTGATATATTAAATTCTCCATATTTCCTCCTAGCTCAGAACACTGAAACCGTGTCTCAGTGAGACTGACCTGCGTAAATAAAAGTTAAATGATTACTGATTACATATCAGTACTAGGGAGGCAAGTTATCGATTAAAGAGTTAATCTAAAGTTGATTAATCTAATTGACTGACTCAACGATTAATTGATATGCGACTATTTTCTTAAAAACCTGAGCTTTCTCTTGAATCGAGAAGGTCAATCGTCTTTTTTTGACATGAAGGGAAAAAAGTTTTATAACACTAAATTAAAAAAAAAAAAGTAAATCATATTCTACCCATTTTTTATGTCATTAGTGTCAAATACTGACTGAATACATACATAATTGTGGTTTTCTCACAAGATTAAACTTACATGTATTTATAAAATATAACACAGAAAGTCACAAGTTTGCTGAAGCTAAAAATATTAGATGAAATATGTGAAATACTAAATACCCAAGACTTTATCGCCTTTGAGGTACATTAATCGTTTTTGATTGAGAAGTTGATGCTGCTCCGTCATGCAGCACGACTGAATGAGCGTCATTAAAGCGAAACTTAAGGAACTTATCTAGTTTTGAAATAAATCTAAATAAATCTAAAAATATTTCAAAACAGAATCGGATAAAGTGCATTTTTCATTCCACCCCGAACTCTGGGCCGTTTCTCTTTACCGTTCTGGTAAGGCCACCATCTTTAATTCTGGCTTCGCTCAAGGATGACCAGCGGCGCCCTCTGCTGGATGGCGGCCAAACTACAACACTAAAAGAACGTCTAATCGGACGTTATTAGTTTGATTGGAACTAATTTTAATCTCGTAAACCATTAATTGACAGTTAATTGTAAGTCGATTAATTGTTTGCATCCCCAGTGCTGATATATGCTTTCTAGAAACGCATGTTGAAGCTGTTCCGTTTTCCACTGGGCTTCATCTCCTCATCTCATCAAGCAGCAGGAATGCTTACACAAATTATCCTTCAGAGAAGAAAACGTTGCTGGCTTTTATGAGTTAAAAGTAGTAAAGCTGTTCCTTTCACGACTATTAAAACATCCTAATTAAACACCAACTGTTTAATAAGGTCAAGAATTTTTTTTTTAAAAAGTTACTTTTTTTTTTGCAGTTCTTGGTGTTTTCTGGTACTTTTTACAGACATGTCTGAATAAAGCAGCGAGGAACATTAACCATTCTTACTTTAACAGACTGATCAGCAGTTTAATGCTTTAATATTGTTACCGTGTCTTGAAATGCTTTTCAGACCTTTCAGTAGGCTAGCAACGGTTCTGGTTAAGCAAAAGAAAACACACACAAACACAAGTCATTTTGTTTCACTCCAAAACAAAAATAAGAAAAATGTGTGGGAGTGAAAATTTTAGCTGTACCCACTCACCTCATTTAGTCAGCTTTTGTTTTTGTATTTCTTTTTTTTTTTTTTTTTTTTGCAAATTAGTAAGGTTTTGCTCATGTTTAATTCTTTGTAAGTACTGCCTGGTAACTTGTTTTCAATTTTTGTTTTCCAGCAACATGGACGGGTGTGAAAAGTTTGAGATCTCAGAGAACAGCGTAAACAAGGGAACGGAGCAGATTGGACCGGAATGCTTTGAGCTGCTGAAGGTTTTGGGAAAAGGTGGCTATGGAAAGGTGAGGCTTCATATTTTCTGCTCTCCCTCGACCTTTTCCTTTTGATGGATTACTTTTCATTTTACATTTTTGAGTCGATCACAGTGAGGTTCGGTAGTTTTCCTCTCATTTTCAAGCTTTTGCTGAAATAGAGAACACGACAGTAGTCCAGAGTGATCCCAGTCGGTGGGGGATTTTTACACCAAAGGGGTTTGTTACAGGAAATGTCAGCACAGTTTTACATTGTCATTGTTGTTTATCAACTCTGCAGTTCCACTACGTCAATATTTGTGTTTGTGGTTAAAAGAAAAAACAAAATGTTTGGACCCTGAACCATCAGATCTCATATTCATTACGTTCCAAAAGTATGAATAGCTTCTGAATTCTTACACATTTTGTCATGTTAAAACCACGAACTTGTTTTTATTTATTTTTTTTGCAAATTCTGAATTTAAATTTGTTTTTAGGCCCATTTACTCACATCTCGCCATAAAAAACACCATCCCTACTTCAGAAAACATGGTGGTGGCAGCATCATGCTGTGGGGGTACTTTTGAGTGGTTTGAGCAGGACAGGACAACTGGAAGAAAAGTAATAGATGCTGCAGAAGACCTTTGATTGCAGCGGAGAATATCCTCTCACCATGTTAATAACCGTAATCATGCAACTACAGCTACAGTTAATTGGTTTAAATAGAATGGACCAGTCGAAGTCCAGAACTGAGGTATTTTTTTCTATTTGTTTAGAATAATCTGCAAACATTTCAACTTGTGTTTTTTTTTTTTGTATAATATAATTTCTGCAACAAGGCAGTTTAAAGTGCTTTACTCCATTAAAAACGTACATTAACCGATTATGAAACAAGCAGTGAATAATACATTTTGTCAAATGTCATCAGCAAATCCAGTTGTTATGAATCAAAGACAGTTCTAAACTGGTGGGGTTATTTTTAGACTTGACTTAAAGAACGTCAATGTTTCAGCAGGCTTGCAGTTTTCTGGAAGTCCAGATATGTGGAGCACAGAAACCGAGTGCTGCCACACATTTCAGATAATTTTGGTGAAAAAAAATAAAATAAAATTACATTGCACATTCATGTGCTCTTTTTTTGTTGTTGAACATCACAGAATATCTTGCGGTTGTAACAGAACGTGTGAGAAAGTTGAAGCAGCAGGAATATATATATGGAAGTTACTGGAAGGCTCCTCTGCTGCTGTAAATGCTTTTGGCGTAGCGACGGCGCCCTGTTGCTACGCCAGTCCTGGAAGCGGTGAGCCGTGTCCTCATTGGTTTATTTTTGTAATAGCAGGGATGGGTCTTAATCATCACAGGAAGTGGAAAAAACGTGAAAGTCAGAGCAGTTACTTGTTGCTGACTTCGATGAATCGTTCTGCTTAACAGCAGATTCCGACGTCATTTCAAGTGGAAATCCCCCCAGTTTGTCTGGAATATGTCTAATTACGCTCTAACCTCGGATTATTATCTAATCGTCGTGTCTACTTCTGGTAAATGAACTTAAACTTATTGCAGTGGCTGGAAACGTTGCTGCTGCTGTTGTTGTTGTTGTTGTTATTGTCGTCCTCCACCCCCTGCTCCGGTCGGCCCTCACAGCGAGCGCAAATACCAGCCAGATGCATTAAATAAACTACCTGTGTTCTCGTTGCGATGACTGCATAGTTTATTACTGGGACATGGCTCATGATTAACCGCAGCTCACATCAGCCATAGCTATTACGTCTTCAGGAAACATTGTTTACAGCTGGCAGGTCCTAGAAATACCTGGTATGTAATTGCTGGTTGTGTTTTAAAATAATTGTGGTGAATCTGGTGGAAATGCCTCAAGGGCGAAACACCGCCGCACAACACGCGCCGCAGCAGTAACTTCTGTGACACTCCATTATGTTCCTTCAAAGAGCAGAACTTGCATGAATCCACTCGATTTTATTCCTGCTCGCTCCACGCATGACGCTGCAGTTCCAGTTTTCTCCAGTTTTCTCCAAAATCATGTAGCTCTGTTTGATATTAATGCTTTCCTGTTCTATGGTGTGATTTTAATTTGACAAGTAATTTGGTTTGCATTTGATGTTGTCATTCCAAATGGTGCAACTCTGCCACCTGCTGACGTAAATCAGCTCCTGCAGGTCTTTGAAACGTTAGTTAAGCCTGCTGCCAAGAATAATCACGATAGATTAAAGTGAGCACTGTTATGACGTATGTTTCTTTTCAAGGGAAATTTTGTTTGTAGAGACGTAATCCATTTTATTTACGGTTCCAGTTGTGTGTGGTTTTTGATACTGTTTATTGTTTTTGGTTGTTGTTTTGGATATTTAAGATATCTTCCAGTTTCAGAGTTAAATGTTCTTTACAAAATGAAAGTTTATTGGTACTTAAAAGTGCAAATTTGCATTATCATGCTATTATCAATGTCTTACTTGAAAATGGTCTCAAAATAACGACATGATTGTTTATTGATAAATGGCTTTTGACATGATGAATGTTTTGTTTTCTGTTTTCTATGTCTTTTTAGTAAGTTGTTTTATGTTTTTCACCTTTTTATTTTATTATTATCCTTATTATTACTATTGTCTCGGTTTATTATTATCTGTCCCTAGTGTAAACATGTTGTTGTTTTGCGTTTTTTAGTTGAAGCTAAAGAGATTTGACATTTAGATAGTGTCCTACATAACAGTATATTAGAATAGAAAACCATTTTAAAGCCTTCGCACAGTGGTGAGCTCATAGTGCTGCATTGCTGGTGTGTTTTCAGCTTCAGACTGACTGATTCTTATCGCTTTTGAATTATAATTTTTTTTTTCAGGTCTTCCAGGTTCGCAAAGTGACAGGCGCTGCCTCTGGGAAAATCTTTGCCATGAAAGTTCTAAAGAAGGTCAGTGGATCTACTTTCTCTAGTTTCCTCTCATACGTCAGAGGCAACCTCTAATCTGCACGCGCAAAGCAAATATACTCAGCGGGGAACAATCAGTGGGTTATTATTCCGTGCATAGTCGAACTCTTGAGCAGCGCAGCTCTTGTTTCTCTTCCTTCCCAGGCCATGATTGTGCGTAATGCAAAAGACACAGCACACACCAAAGCAGAGAGGAACATTTTGGAGGAGGTGAAGCATCCCTTCATCGTGGACCTCATCTATGCCTTCCAGACTGGAGGAAAGCTCTACCTGATCCTGGAGTATCTGAGCGGTAAGCACGGCGGATTATAGCTCATGTTCTGCCATGGTTTCTATAAATACGGGGCATAACGTACTTATCAAACATTGGGTAAGTTTATTTGTGTAACAGATCTTGAAACAGATTGTGGTGACTGCAGGTGGAGAGCTCTTTATGCAGCTAGAAAGAGAGGGGATCTTCATGGAAGACACGGCGTGGTGAGAAAAATCTCCAGCTGCAGACACTGAAAACACATTAATTAGAGGGGGGGAACATGCAAAAGTCTCCACAGTCCTGTTAAAAATCCAGGTTTTTGTGATTTTAAAAAGTCAGACCAAAAGAAATCATTTGAAAGGTATTTTCACGTTTGATGTAGAAAATCAGCTAAGGGATTTTGGCACTCCCCTAATTTTTGCCAACTGTTTTTGTAACCATTTGCTAAAATTACGGGTTTCCGCCGTTGCTAAAGTGTTTTTGCCATTGACAGTTTCTATCTGGCGGAGATCTCCATGGCGTTGGGTCATCTGCACCAGAAAGGGATCATCTATAGAGACCTGAAGCCTGAGAACATTATGCTCAACAACAACGGTACAGACAGCTCCCTAGACTGAGGAGTGCAATCACGTTCACACACTTTTAAAACATCTGTACGTTGTGCTGAAGACCTTTTACGGGGTTTGAAATTAGAAGCATGGAAATATTTATCAAAGTGCAAACTTTTGGAGTAGAAGCCGACATGTTGGATACCAACTTCTGGTCACTGATTGTGACTTAACAATGCCGTGTTAGTTGCCGTGGGTGATATGGACTTCAGGTTTTATTACGATGCCGAGTTTTGCCCGGAAAATCTGCTAAGCCCACTTGTCGTGTTTTTCTATGAAAAATATTAAACAGGAAATGTGAAAATATTCCTGCATAATTATGTTACTGGAAGACATTGACAATGTTTAAAGATACAACTGTTGTCTTAAAAACAATAAACAAAAAAAACCAATATGATTAAATTTGGCCGATTTTTTTCACTTATAAAAAATGGAAAAAATTATAAATGGAAAACGCTCAGCCAGTGGAAGTAGTAGTTTTTAAAAAAATCAATATTTGAGAATTATTGACCTAAAATAAGTTCTTATATCTTGCTGAAAAGTTAGTTTTGTCTTATTTCAAGGGTACTAAGATATTTGCACTCGAAACCAGGCAAAAATACGTGGTAAGATTGAATGTTTTTTCAGTGTTCGTGAACAGAATTGTTTTCTTGTCGAAAGTTGCGCTCATCTCCACCTGCTGCCAGCTTTGCGTAAGCTCTGCGCTGGTGGCAACAACATCCCCTCTCGTTTAGAGAAGATCCCAAAGTCTTGTTCACGGCAAAATGGAAGCCTGGTGTCCTAAATTTTCAGAGTTTACATTTGGTGCGTGTGTTTCTTCAGAGGAAAACCATGATCCCAAAACACATCTGGTCCGGTTTGCTATCAGATTGAAAACATTGTGCGTTATCCCCATAAAAGCTCCTGGCGCAAGTTAGCAAAACCCGGCATTTGCATCTCTGCCAAAACCTTTTGACCATGGCCGTGCGCATTCTTACATCTGACGTTGATATTTGTATCACGTGAGGAACCTGATTCGAATCAGTTGTGAGTGCACCAAACTCACAGGCCTCCGTACTTTAACGATTTATTGATCACCTGACGTCTAGGTGGCTTCTGAAGCAAGTCTTCTTCTGCTTTGCAGGACATGTGAAGCTGACAGACTTCGGTCTGTGCAAAGAGTCCATCCACGACGGAACGTACACCCACACTTTCTGTGGAACCATCGAGTACATGTACGGTAGTCTGCTGTCCTGCAGTCCCTGTGGATTAATTTGAGCTGCAGATGTTGAGGCGTGTGAACGATGTCCTTCCTTCCTCAGGGCTCCGGAGATCCTCATGAGGAGCGGGCACAACCGCGCAGTGGACTGGTGGAGTCTCGGAGCGCTCATGTATGACATGCTGACTGGAGCAGTAAGTCTGTACCGATCTCCTTTATTTATTTATTTTTGTTTGTTTTTCATTGCTCAACTCTTGAAGTAACAAATCCAAGAAGAAAAGATTAGTTTCTGACCAACCTTTCTCTGTCAGCCTCCGTTTACAGGTGAAAATAGGAAGAAGACGATTGACAAAATCCTGAAATGCAAACTCAGCCTTCCACCTTACCTCACATACGAAGCCAGGGAACTCCTGAAAAAGGTGAGCTGCTCAATGCCTCGCTAGAACTGATGATTATCTTAGCAATAGGTTAATCTATTGGTTATTTTGTCGATTAATCGGATAAAAAAAAATTCCACAGATTATTTTTATTTGACCATTGGAGACTTTTTTTATACAATGTTAGAAATACATGAGAAGATGCAAATAAATAATTAAATTAGTTTTCTACGTAAGAAAATAAACAATTCATTGCCTAAAATGCAACAACACAATATTCCTTTAGTAAATCTGATCTGAGTGAAGGCAAAACAAAGGTGTTTATATTTTAAAAAGCAAAATATATTTATTTTTGTACAGTTTTTGCTTTCTGCTTTGAATTGTCGTTTTTGACTCTGTATACTCGAGTTAACGATTAATTGATTATTAAATTACTTGACAATTATTTCAACAACAGATTAATCACGATTAAACGGATTAATCGTGATTAATCGTTTCATCCCAACCAGAATGCTTCAACCTGGTGGGGATGAAACTCTACCACAGGTCTGAAAAAGACTGTATTTGATTATTGACACCTGGCAAATTTATCAATGATAGGGGTGGGGGGGGAAGAGGGGAGTTTCATTCCGGGAAAACTGTGGAAATAAAAACGTAAAAATGTCTAACGAAGCTGGGAAATCCCCTCTCCAACCTGTTTTCTTCCCAGCTGCTGAGACGAAATGCCTCAACACGACTCGGCGGTGGATCCGGTGACTCTGCTGAGGTCCAGGTAAACACATCCATCTGCATCCTGAAGGTTGAAACACTTCGCCTGTGGTGTATCTGAAGGGAGAAATGACGTTTCCTTCCAGGCTGACCCGTTCTTCCGGTTTATAAACTGGGACGATCTCCTCGCTCGCAAAGTAGAACCTCCCTTTAAACCATTTCTGGTGAGTCTTTTTTTAAATTTCCTCTCCATTTTACTGCTAACAGTTTTGCTAGTAGAAGCTTTACAGACATTTCTACAAATAATATCCCAGTTTTGTGACAGGCTTGTGTCGTAGAAATCAATGATGACCCCTTTTAACTGCGCGGTGATTAACAGTTTGGCTTCTCCTGGCAGCAATCAGCTGACGATGTCAGCCAGTTTGACTCCAAGTTCACCAGCCAGACTCCAGTGGACAGCCCCGACGACTCCACGCTCAGCGAAAGCGCTAATCAAGTCTTCCTGGTGAGTTCGAAGTGCCAGACGGAGCGGCACACCGTCTTGGTTAGAGAAGTGCTGGGTGATAAATAGGTCTTATTTTTGCTCTTTTTAAAAAATATTTTTTAGCTCAGAGTGATCTTAGCACGCAGAGGGCCGCCATTTTGTTTGACAAACGTATTTTACAGCTTCTATTTATGTGGACTTTGAATTCAGGTCAACTCTATGATGGAATATTTGGGCCATGCTCAGATTTATTTTATGAGAATAAAATCATAATGTTACTAGAATACAGTCGTATTAATACGCAAATAAAGTCGCGTATTAATTAAATTAATTAATTTAATTAATTTAATTAATTTATATAACTATATTATAACGACTATATTACCAGGATATAGTCGTAATATTCAGAGGATGGAGTGGTAACTCAAAAAAATCATACACCCCAAAAAATAATTACCTGAACTTTTTTCTCATTAAAGTGACTTTTTTTATTATTTTAAGATGTTCTTCTGGTAAAATTGCGTATTTATTCTGCTATTATTATGACTATATTCTTGTAATTAAACTAAAATCTTTGTGGCCTGGCTCCAATACTCCGTGGTACAACCTGTGGTAGGGGTGCACTGATAAATCGGCCCCAATTTTCCTTAAGTTTGGGAGAACGGTGATCAGCCAATCTCTGTTGCATATGAAGCTGATATTCTTTGCTGAGAGAGAGAACTGACAGACCAGCACAACCTCTGACTTCTGGATGTGCGCGGTTAACAATAGCCCTGAGTGTCTTCACATCCTTAAAGTCTTATATCCATGTAGCAAAAGTTAAGGCTTTGAAATGTCTTAACTTCATTTTAAAACGTTAGTTGACCTTAAATTGTTTTTGCAGTGTTCATGAACAGAATTGTTTTCTTAAATTTTGTCTGGGCATGACTTTTTAAAACTGAATATTCTGCTTTGTTTTGTTTTTTTTCTCAGGACTTTTCTGTCAGGCAAAAAGTTTAAGTCACACTCAGGCATCTTCGCTGTGTTTGCTAGCACACCTGTGCTAGCTAACTAGCTTTTTCTTTTGCATCTATCACGAGTTGGCTAGATAGACAATGTTTGTTCATTTCTGTTGAGGTACAAGTCTTAAAGTCCAATTATACGGGTCTTGTAAAGTCCCGTATGACCCGCAGAGACGCTGTGGTCACCCCACTGTTGCCAACTTGTTAACTTATATATTTAGCAAGTTTTTAAGACAAAAATAATCTGAATCAGTAGGTCAAGATTTTTAAAGATCATCCATCGACCACAAAACTGCACTTGGGCAGAGAAATGGTTTCCTCCACACAAAATCACACAGCTATTATAACATGTAGGAATAAGACCGATTGGTTCTTCTGTCAGGACAGATCAAGCTTTAAACTGTCTGACTCATGTCAACAGTAACCTTCTTGGTGGATCTCTAGCAACAAAAAAAAAACAACCCAAAAAACATTATTGCCACTTAAGTGTCGAATGGCTTATACTTTATTGATGTATAAGCCATGTAGTCATCGTCTTTGGCGAGGACTACAGCAGAAGAAACAAATCCAACACGATGCCTCCTGACCCTTTCAGCTCCCTGAAGGCACCATCATACAAGGAGATCTGCTGGATGCTGTTGACAAAAATTCTTGTTTCCTTCCTAAATCTTAAACTTAATGTCCCTGATTTCAAGTATAAATCCCAAACTGTCTGCGATTTGGTTTGCATTTATTCTGCAAGTAAACGTAGAAAAGAAAACGAGCAGTTTTGTCCGTAATGTCTCTCCTGTTTCTTTTTCACCGATCATTGTCTTACGAGAACCGGTTAATGCCTCCCATGTGTTTTACACACACAGACAGACACCCCCGCCTTCCCTCCCGAGTTTTCCTGGAAGCTTCTCGCCCTCTTCCACCACATTGCATGTTATGGTTTACTCAGTTTCATTGCTCATCATCAGCTGTGGGTTGTTTTTGGAAATCTGGTCTTTGAAGAGGTGGGACTCAGATGTCTCTCTTGTTTGTTGTCCCTCTCCTCTGCTGCAGGGTTTCACGTACGTAGCTCCGTCTGTGCTTGAGAACCTTAAGGAGAAATTCTCCTTCGAGCCAAAGGTCCGCTCCCCACGGAAGTTCCCTGGAAGCCCAAGGACACCTGTGAGGTAACTGTGCTGTTTTTGTCTTGGGTTTTGTTGAATCACCTCGGTCTTTGACAAGTTTTTCCAAAACAAGTCTCCCCCTCGTTGATGACTCATTTGCTGACTGTGTAAATGTAGCTCGCTGGGCCTTGCTGCAGCTGTGGTCAGAGCATAGTTAAGTAATACGTTTGCTCTGAGTCTGTAGATACTCCGATTTCCAATCATTGGCTTTTCTAAAGTTGCTCAATTAGCTGATTCTGTTTTCTGTTAAAGAACTGTTGCTGAACTTCGATCATCACGTAACCAGTCAATTGTCCCATTCGGATCGTAGCTGTGCAAAACTCAGTATGAATCACTTTGCCCTTTCTCATCATCCAGCTTTATCCATCAGAGTCTCAGGTCCTTTGTGCTTTCAGAGCAGACTGTTGAGATAGCAGAACTAAAGGGGGCGGAGCTTACAACCTCGCAGCGTTTCCTTCATTGTAGGCTTTTATTCTTTTATTGAAAGCATCTGCTATCTGCATCAGATTGTTTGTATGCTAATTATGCCAGTAACAATGTGTTTCTACAACAAAGTAGTAAGGCCAGACTAAGAATTTATTTACTTTTTAAATTATGAGAATAAAGTCAATATTATGAAGAAAAAAAAAGTCGTTTTAATGAGAAATAAAGCTTTGATTCAGTTATCAAGATCTGATGTTACCAGTTCGGCAAGTCTTTGTGTTTTGTTTTGTTGTTGTTTTTTTTTAAATAGGCCATTTTGGTTGTTTGAAAATCCCGCTACTGATAATATTTTGATGCTGATGTGTTGAAAGAGAAAGCATTTCCTGATTTGTGAAACCGATACCAAAACTGTGGCGCTGGCTTAATGATATCCACAAAGCTAACACTGACCACCTTCACCACATTCTCCAGCATTTGTCACTTCTTCTGTGGTTCCACAGTCCGGTGAAGTTCGCCAGAGGGGACTGCTGGCCCCACGGGCCCCCGCTGACCGATGCGCCAGCCCTGCTCTCCCTCAGCAGCTCTATGGACCAACCCATGGAGGTTTCCACGCCGGAGCAAATGGACACGAGCAGCGGCTTCACCACAGAGACCTCCGCTCCCCTTCCCATCAGGCATCCCTCCGGCCTCCACGCGGGGTCCTACAAAAAGCAGGCGTACCCCTTGAACTCCCGGCGGCCAGAGCACCTGCGAATGAACCTATGACACTCGGCTTATCTGTGAACTCCTCTCCTTTTTGCTTTTTTATTTTATTTTATTTCATTTTAGATCGTTTCTGAAACTTTTTGACTGACCACTTTGACGCAGATCACCAGCTCTTCCAGCAGCGCCTTCTCCACTGGCGGTGGTCTCGGTTGAACTCGGCCGGCATTATATGATTTTACTGGTGCTCTTTTAACTGCGGATCTGCACTGTTTTTTCCTACAATGTTCTTTTTCTAGGACAGAAAGAGTTTATTTCTCCTTTAATACGCCGTTTTCAGGCGATTTAAAAACATGCTTTGGGATCACGTATTTAGTCGTTAAACCTATCAGACGGACCAATCATCAATCCCTGTTGTTTTTGGGTCAGAGTGGGTAGGTGCTTGATGGTAAAAAAAAAAAATTATTTTAAAAAGCATCTATACAAAGAAGATTTCCATTCCCAGTCATGAGCAAACGCTGGCGCTGCTTCTTGCCGTGTAACTGGAATGTTTGCCGCTGGGCTTTTCTGCAGAAGCGGCTTTGTTTTGAATGTAAACGTTCCAGAAATTTTCATCTTCATCTTCTCCACTTCCTCCATGTAATGACTCCCGAGACTGTAATCCAGTGCGGTGTCATTGTTTTGTGCAGAAACAGGTTTTCAGTGTTAAAGGGAGAAATTTTTTTATTTCATTTTTTAAAATTATTTTTGGAAGCTGTGTTGTACGAACTGTGGAGCTAAGCCATTTGACCCCCTTCTTATATCAAACTGACCGCATGGTGGGTGGCAGATTCCCCGTCTCTCGCAGTCCGAACACTTGGGAATTTCCTAAACGGGCCAAACGCACTGTTCCAATTAGCCTGCTGCTGTTGTTTCTGGGAAATTTTGGAAAACAACTGAAGAATCACCGAGTTATCAACATTGAATGTTTTGTCCATATTTTATATGTATATTTTTTTTATCATACTGACACTGTTGTACTTTTTTTTTTAAATTTTTCTTATTATTTGCATCATTTATGTTTTTGTAAGCAGTGATCAAGGCTGCAACAACAGATTAGTGTTTGACTGAACTGACTTTATTTCATATAGATTCCTGTACTCCAATCAGTCACTCCTCTTAGTTTATTTTTAATTTATTTCTAGTGCCATTTTGCTTCCACTGCATTAAGCACTCTATGCAAAATGACGTATTTATAATGTAGTATTAAGAGCTACAGAATGTTGGGGTCTTTTTCTCACAGTAATGATGTACAGTGTAATTTTTCTTTCCATTTAACTCATCTTTTAACCTCTGATGGAGCTGGTTTTTATTTAATATTGGCAGTATTTATTTTGTGAAACATTATTACATCCATAAGGGATATTTAAAGTAAAAAATAGTTTTTTCTAAGACTGTTTTATTGCAGATATAAACCAATGGGAGTGGCATTGTGCCTTTAAGTTGCAGTGTACATGATTGATGTACAGTTAGCTGTAAATGGGATTAGCTTCTGGATTAGGCTTGGATTGATCCCCAACTTTCACTCTTAACAGATGTGCACTTCTTTGCTGTCCAACATTGGTGTGGGACGTTCTGACTGGAACGACTCTAAAGCACCTTCCACATCTCGTCAGCAAATCTAGGAATGGCAACATGTATCATGTACATAACGGAATCAGAATTAAAGCAATGGTTTGTAAATCCTGACGGCTCGATGGATTGCTTGGCATGCACAGTGGAGGGAGACGGCAATAAAGTTTTCCACGTTTTTTTAGTGTGGAAATCTGTACAAATAAATTGGAAAACAATTTTGAGGGGAAAAATAAACCGAACTGAACATGGTTGGATGAGTGTTGGTGGCCTTAAATACTTTTGCTTCATCAGAACGTCACATTTTTACAGCAAACGGAGCAAAAGCTGTTGGATCAGCGGAAATCTTCCAACAAATCGACACGTCAAATTTGCACAAAGAAAATCAAATGTAAATCTTTATTCAGATAATTGATGAATAAAAGTGAAGTTATTTTAATACATAAAATAGAGCCCAATCTTTGGTCTTTACAAAAAGAGTGAAGTCACCCCCATAGAAAAATAATTTATGTGAAAATCAATCTCAAAAGTTGGAGTTTAAATCAGACATGAAAAAAAGCACACCAAGATCTTTGCCCAGAGTAGAGGTTTGCCTTGTTTTACATTTATCAGTTCACCAGTGCTGGATGGAAAAAAAATAAAAAATTGTGTATTTGTTCCGAGTTTTAAATACTTGATGTGATTCTTTTAGTATCCCGTGTCGTAAACTATTCCAGCAGAATCAATTCCGACACCTGGAAGGTTTATTTTGCCATAAAAGGTGAAACAAAAGTGACTACTACTCAAAAGGAAACTGAAAGTACATTTTAAAAAAATACTTTATGATGCCCGTCAGATTTCTCTGGAAGAAGAGACGAACGGGTAGAAAACCACGCCACCTTCAGGAAGCCTCGTCCACTGAATAACGCGTGTTCAACAAACGCTGGTAAGGTTTGGAAAGGAGAAAAAAAAGCCGGATTATAGAAAAATTAATACCCCTGTCCCACATGCACACACTTGGTGGTCTGTGCCTGGTGAATCAATAAATCTGCAGGTGAGGAGAAGTCGCTCCGTCCCTCCACTTGTACACCTTGTCTGTGATGACGGTGCGGCAGAGCGGGCAGCTCTTCTCCCGGTTAAACCACAGAGCAATGCACTTGTCACAGAATACGTGCTGCGCAGGAGAAGAAGAAAAGCAGGTTAGCAACTTCTACATTTGCAGCACTCCAGCAACTTGCTCCATGCGTTTTGCTGCATTAAAAAACATTTACTAAAATGTGTGATGATTTGGTTTTCGGATTACTAACAGATTCTTGCATTGTTTTGGTTTTGAGAACTTTAAATAAATAGTAACTATCTAATTGAGATATTAGTTCTCATGCTATTTTATATTATATCATAATTTGATACACCAATATTGAGTGATCCAAGTCATAAAAAGTATTTAAAAACTATTTCTGCTGATGCAGAACGAAACAATACCCAGTTTTTGTTAGGGATGCATCGATCCACTTTTTTCACTTCTGATACAGATACCGATATCTGAGGTTCATTATCACTGAATTGATTTAAAACGTTTCCTTTTTTTAAACACAGAAATAAATTAGTTAGACATTTATTTGATAACTCTGCACCAACACAGCACACTTAGATACATCAATAGCTTCACGAGCTTGGTCAAACATGTAAAAATACCTGGAACAAACCTTTCAAATTCTTCAGAAAGTGGAATTAGGAATTTTAAATTTAATGTAAAATACATATAATATGACATCACTCAGATCAGGACCAGACATAAATATCGAATCGGTGCATCTCTAGTTTTTATACATCTGAATGACCTGGCAGCTACTGATTCTGTCTGCATTAAGCCAACTTGTGTTGTTTTCCTTTACCTGGCAGATGAGAACCCGAGGGTCTCTGTATTCTCCTTGGCAGATGGGACACACGTCTCCAGCCTCACTGCACTGAGCTCGTGTTGCTGCAGAGCCTGTATGCTGGAGCAGCATTAAAAATATGAAAAAAATATGTGTGAGCCGCACACACACACATCTGTTTGGAAGCCGTGGTTGTTACCGCTTCGATGAAGAGAGAAGGTGTTTAGCACTGACCTCGCCTGCTAGAAATATCCTTACAGTTTTCAGTAAAGATGTCCGCTGGTTGTACAACCCCAAAAGCTAAAAACGGGAAATGTTCAATGTAACAGAAATCTAGACTTTGCTTCAATTTCTTTTTAAATCTTTATTTAGGGTTACAACATCAAAAACTAGAGAGAGGAAAATAGTCACTATAACGCAGCATAAATCTAGAGACCCACCTTCAGTATGAGGTAGAATAAAGCCAACAGGACCCCAGTTGTGAGCCCAGAGACCCCATCAGAGTCCTGGTAGCTAACCAGGTAGCGGAACCACAGTGGAACAGGCGCTGTAGCTTGGTGCACTTGACCCAGTTCCTCAGTCAGCATCAGCCACCGGCCCTGTACACGGAACAACCCCTCAGACACAACCGCTTAACATGAATCAGCTTTTTCTTCTCTTAAACTACAATCGAAGAAACCTGCCGGTCATACCTGGGTTCTGTAGGTAACGAGTGCTGACGGAACCAGCAGGATAAGGCACTTTATTCCCATAAAGAGGAACTTTATAATGAAGTTGGTGATCCCGACTGCCCAAAGGATCTCCCAGAAACCCAGCGGCTCGATGGTTGGACTCAAGAAGATGAGGCTGGAAGGAAGTTGATATTCGAGTTACACAACGTAATGCTGTTATAGTTCAGACTTGGACTTCTAAAGGCTTGCAAAAGTACCATCCGGGAAAGAATCCTGTAACGTTTTTCTCACAGTTATGCGTTACTTTATGCAGTGGCGCCCCTAAATTAGTTATTGAAATTACTATTTCAATAATCAATTCTTCATAATTAATCAGATTTATTTTTTTCAATGCTGTTATGTATAAAGAGAGATTTTTTTTTCACCTGGTCTATGAAGATTTTCTGGGGGTGCCACTGACTTTATGTTTATCACATGCTATCGATAAAATACAGAACAAAGTTCAAAGAATACGAATACTTCGGCAAGCCACTGAGTCAGCTGCTCCTCTTAGGGATAATGTATCTGAAAAATAATACAGATCAATACTGATGGGGGCTCACCAGAGTGTCTCCTCTTAAGTTAGTCTTTAGGTTTTACAGCATAAAGGGACAATTTGCACCTCGGGTCCATACTTTTAGTTCTATGTTTGGGAGAATATCACGGTTTTTAACCAAATGTCTCTTCCAAAAACATTTTAAAAGAAAATGTGAAACAAGTGAGTAAGCCTTACGAGAAGTAAAGTGTCTCTGAGAGAAAAGTGTAGTACAGCAGGAGCGTGGAGGAGATGAGGAAGACAAGCAGCCATATGCAGCGCAGCTTCGAGTGACGATCCTGTAGGTGTGCAAAGGAGGAACATTTTCTGGGATTTTGAAAGCAACGTTGATGAATGTATCGTTCTGGAGCTTGGAAACTAACACTGGAGCTTACCTGAAGAAAGACTTGAGTTTGAATGTTTTTATTCACATATAAAAAAGTTGTCAGGAGGCCCACACCAACTGCTAAACCTGGGAGAAGAAGAGAAAGCGTACCGGTTGACCTGTGCTCACAATTTACACTAATATTGTTATCCCAACTCGTCCTCACCCAGAACATGCTGTATGACCAGCTTAGCGCACAGTATGACGAGGAAGGGAAGACTTTTTTGGATCCAACGGAACAAGCAGCGAAGCTCAGTCAGCGAGGCACTGGGCTCGCCAGAGTCCCCGTCAGGGTCGGGTGGGTCAAGCTCAGGCTCTGAGTTAGAGTGGAGCTGCCCCCGACTGTGTCCGTGTGAGTGGGGGTGGGCGTGCGAGTGCGTATGGGAGTTGACCCTGGACCTCCTGGACGATGCGCCTCCATTTGAGTCTCCAGAAGCCCCGGTCATGGATACCCTGACCTCGCTGCTGTCAGCGTTGGAAGCAGCAGCAGCAGCAGTAGCAGTAAATGGTGTCCCAGTGAGAAGCTCTGGTTGTAGATTTAAGGATAAACCGTTTCCTGCAAGAACACCCCGTTCACTTGGATTAGGCTGCATTACAGCAGGAGACTCCCTCAGTTTCAGTGCTCTTTTGGAATCACGCCTAGAAGGAAAACAGACCTGTCAGACAGTGTGTGATGTTCATGGTTCTGCAGCAGAAAATTATGTAAGTCAGTATTTATTTATATTTTTTACTTATTTACTCAACTGTCTCGCCATATTTAATAAGACTGATTAACAAAGTGACCAGCAAATACCCAAATAATGTTTTCAGGAGTGATTTCTATTAACGCTAGAAACTAATTCAGATACTATCCACTTTAGCAGCTCGACAGATAACACAGCTAACACTTTCCTCACCACAGCTAGCTGTTAGTAGCTAACAGCTGTTTCCCATCAGTTCATAAAGCTCCAGCTCACCTGTCATTCTGAACCCGCAGCTTCATGATAACCTTCTGGCCGCCATTTAGTACAAAACCCGGGTTTCCAAACGAAAGAAACGCAAAACTAAACGAAAACAAAAAGCAAAGCTGAGCTGCTAGCTTCTAAGCTAAGTGGTTCATGTAAGACATTTTGACGTCGAAAGCGTCACAGACTTCTTTTCTCTCCGGTCTCTGCGGGTGTAAAATGTAGCAATACCACCACCTACCGGAAATGTTTTGTAACTACAACTCCAACCTTGTAACAACCGAAATGCATCGGTTGCATCGGTAAAAGCAAAGCAAATGCTTTGCTTTTATGAATTACAGATTTGTTTTAATCCACAGCCATACATTTCTGACACTATTGGGGACCACTGCATGGTTCTGCTGGAGAATATAATTCTTATATTATATAAACATAATAGGTTTAACAGATGAATGCTGGTTATCTGTCGTTTCTTTTGATTAGACATCGTTTCAGTTTTGATGTTCTTGTTTGAAAACAAATCACTTCAGCTATTTATGTACCACCAGTCCATAAAAAATGCTGTCATACTGGCATGTTGCAAGGCAAACAACTTCAACTCATATCTAAAAGGATAAAAAATTAGACTGGAATCGTCAACATTCCAGTCTAGTTTTACTTCACCACACACAGTTTTAACTGGAAACTGATCAGTGAGCTCCAGCCTCCTCTGCATTTCCCAACGCAGACTAATTTTTGTTATTCCACATTGTCTGACAGACAAACGGTAACACTGAAATTGTCAACTGACAACCAAAAAGGTGATCAGAGGCTCTCTCTCAGAGATCTGCTATTATACACAACCGCCTTGATAACACAACCAACAGGTCTACCTGAGCACTCAACCTCGGATTTGTTGTTCATGGTCTGACAAACTTTGCTCCCTGCTAGACCTAGATGTTTTTGAGTGAAACACTTTGAAAATGGCTGGGCAACCACCGTTTACCATCTAAAAAAAAATATAAGGAACAATTTAATGCCACAAGTATCTCAAAAAGTGTAGTACTAAAAATATATATATCTTAAAGGGAAAAACACAAAGTTATATGATGCAATGGTTGAAGAGTATGAATTATTAAGGCACAGTAGAAGTTATTTTTTGAATTTTATGTTAGGTATTAAACATCTGGTTTAAGGAGTTTATGAAATGTCTATATCAAAAGCATGTTTTTATCGTGTACTGTCTGAATACACAATTATCATAGTTATTTTACAGAAGTTAAAGACATTTATGTGACTGGAATTGGGATAAATAAATGTAACTGATATAAATATAAATATAACTCTCTTACACAAGGAAAAGAAAAGATTTTTGTTGTTATAATGAGTCAAAAGAAGCCCAAAGTTACCAAATGTCAAAAGTAGAAGTTTAATTCCAACCTCTGCAGTGAATTAGATGGGAGAACCAGATTCCCTTGGAAACTAGTATGCGCTGCTCCTGGGTCCTTGTCATGTACTTGTTTTAAAACTAAAATCTGAAAACACAGGAATTCAAACGTTTTCTTCTTTTACTTTCTTTTGAGAATTCATAAAAAATTTAATTCTAACTTTTTCCCTAAAAATTTTTACCTTTTGTTTTTTGAATTCTCGCTGTAATCACTTTATTCGGTATTTTATTTTAGACATCAGTAAAGTAACCTCTATTGACCAGACAATATGATTGGTGCTTTGATTGGGCTAGATAGTGAGCAACACAAATATATGGAGTTTCTTTCCTCCAGTGGCATTTATTTGACAGTCAGTTTACAGGAAAGTAGGTTAGAGAGGGACAAAGGTCAACGGGTCGGGACTCAAACCTGTGGTGGCCATATGGAGGACTAAGGCTTCTGTTTATGGGTCACACACTTTACCCTTGCCCCCCTGTTGTGTAGTCTCCATAATATTTTAAGATGACACTTTATGTTTTAGTGAAATGATTTGTTGTGGCAATAAGCAAGGTTAACTGATTACCTTCCAGTGATTAACCGTGATCCTTTAAGGCAACTTTCAGTTTCAGAGATTGTTTTTTTTTTTCTACCTTTCCTTTACCTGGACAGAGTCGGATCTGGATATCCATCACGGTGGTAAAATGAGGTTAATGTCTTGTGGCTGTGTGAGCCGTTCCCCTGCTTTGTTCTCCTCTCAGTAATTGTGTTATTGCCCGACAGAATTGTCGGTGGATCTGTGCTGACCCAGTCAAGACATCTTAGACGAGTCTGTGGAGGGAGGTTAACCTGACATAGAAATTGCTATCTGCCAAGATGAATGGAGCTCACCAGAGAGCAGATGAGGAGAGCAGTGACCTGACATCATTTCTGACAGATTCTGTGCATCCCCAGCCATCTTTCGCTGCTCCTCTCCTTCTTCATGGTGCCAGCTGCCTCCTTCTGTCGTTCTGGTCCTGCCAGACAGTCACAGAGGTGCAGTCAGCACATAAATGTCTGAGGGTGAGAATTCATTTCATTTCAGCTCAAAAATATATTATTTATACACAGGGGAAGTTGAATGTTGTAACTTATATCATCCAACAACTATATTCTAAGGGTTGTGGTTGGTGATGCTGTGGGCAGAAAGGCTCTCCAGTAGCAGTCAGTGTTGCAAAAAATCTGAAGAAACCTCTTACTGAAGTCACTAACTAATATGTATATGTATACAATGTATATATATATATATATATATGTATGTATGTATGTATGTATGTATGTATGTATGTATGTATGTATGTATGTATGTATGTATGTATGTATGTATGTATGTATGTATGTATGTAGCCCCTGATTACAGGCGTGCTCTCTAACTGAACGGGGTTTATATTTTCCCAACTACATTCCTCCCATTCCTCCACCAGAACTGAACTGATGGGTCATTGTTACTCACATTTACGTATTCCTTCAATTTCCAGTAGGTGGTGCTGTTTGATAAGTAACGTACTTAAACTACATGCTAAACAGTTCCTTGGCAGCAGGGAAGCACTACAGCAGATAATTTAACCCAGCTAATTAAAATTGAACAACAACTGGAGTGATTTAGACCTAAGATGACAGGCTGTAAATACTGGATGCAAACACCGGTGTTTCCTTTATATAATTATAGGTATCTGTGGCCAGTCATCACTAAACATGGAGATTTACAGCTTACTATGCAGCTGAAACACATGCAGCCAGGAGAGAGCAGATAACTGCCATCTCCACAGCACAACCGGTGAACACCAAAGGAGAAGAAAGAAAATCATTCCGTGGTGACCTTTGTGCATCACTGCTTGTTCAAAACATCTCCCATCATCCTCCCACTGACACAAATTTCTGCCACTGCTTTTCCCTTTCATCTTCAGACGCAGCTTTTACTTCCGTCTCTGTGAGGGATGAAAAAAAAAAAAAAAAGAACTTATTGGCGGCGACACAGTCCCTCAATTGTCAGTGTGATCGATGTGTGCAGCCTGGATCTAGGCCACTGCATTAGTCGTGGAGGCTCTTAGCCGCTCACCGTGGATACACATCACTGCTCGCATCTTGCTGCCTCTGTGGTGTAATTGTTTTGTTATTGCAGCTCAGACCGAGTCCATTTAAATGTTCACATTGCGCAGACAGCTTAATGTGCATGACCTGGTTGGTTTTAGTGTCACTGTGACTAGTAGAGACACTGTGGAACATCTGACCATAAACAACATAACCCAACTTATTAAAATGTTTTTTTAAGTTCTACTTTAATGTATACATGTCTGCTTTATGGAACCTATCTCCTTTAAACTTCTAATAACTCAATAAGACTCTCAGAGCCAGAGCCGACCAAAAGCATAAGCAAACTAAATGCACATCTTGATTGAAGGAAACCTTTTAAAGGTAGCAGGACGGATTTTTAAGAATCTTTTAACTCCCTCTTTTTCCGCTGTAACCACTAGAGAAAAACAAATTTGCCAAAAAATAAGAACCCATGTAGGGAGGAAGCACTTTTTTATTTACTTTAAACTATAAGGTGGAGTTTTCACAAATCAGAGTGAAAGCATTTTGACTTGACTGATTTTTAAAAAAAATAATTTTTATCCATTGAAACGCGTCTGCAGCTTGTGTCTTCTGTGAATAATTGGCTGTGATACAGTTTACGTCAGTGAAGTCTGTTTTAAGCCATCAATGGTAATTTTAGTTTTAAAGAAATTACACGTTTCAGAGTGTAACCGTTGTGAAATGCTCTCAAGTTATACCTTCAAAAGTGACCAATTAGAAATAGATACACTTGTCCATGGAGTTTGGAGGGAAGCTGTCTAAGTTTTAATGTATAATTTCTGTTCCAGAGGATCTGCTTTAAGATTTTATTGAAAATCACATCCATTAGGGAACATTAAGACCTTTTTATGACCATCATGAATGGAATTTAAGACCTCCATCTCCGCAAAAATGTTTGAACTCCACAGAAATGTATGAACATTGTCCAGCCAAGTGGTGATACATTTGCACTTACCCATGATAGATGCAACAAAGCTAGGCTATGTTAGCAGCTAGTTTCCGGTAGCGTCAACTTCTTTGAGTCACAGCAGAATAAAGATGTCTGGGTGCGATTCAAACTTTTTCCTGACAGAAAAGTCCTGGAAGAAAAACAATTACATAGAATATGTAGCCAACTTATTTATTTCAAAATTGATTTAGGACATATTAAGGCCTTAATTTTAGATACAGGAATTTGAGACTTTTTAAGCACAACCTGGTTGGAAACATGGGATTTGCTGCTGAAATCCCAGAGGGGAGATGCCAATAGTTGAAGACAAGATACGTTTTCATAATGTTATAGTGATGTGATCATATATAGTTTAATATAACCAACATAGTTTGGTTTTCTCTACTTGGACATGAACAGAGGTAGTTAGACGTGGGCCCACTGGACATGACGCAAGAGCAAACGATTAAGTTAGAGAAATAACAAAGTCTACACTCATTAGAAATGTAAAAACATATCTTATTTGTTTGATTTTAATTTGATAAAATGCATTTAAAATATTGAAAATAATCAGAAAATATTCTAAAAATCCTTTCCAATACATATAACATGCAAAAAAAATAAGAAAAAGAAAAATATGTCTTATTTATGTATTTGTTTTAAATCAAAAACATCTAAAATGTACAAAAAGCATTACACATTTAAAAAAAAAAGTATTTCTAACACATACAATGTGCAAAATAAAATTAAGAAAGGTGGTCCTATGAAAGCTTGTAAGCTTCCCCGTAAGCATCTGCCCAAGGCCTCATCCAATTAATGGTCGGCCCTGCTTCGAAAGAAGACAGCAGTTTGAAACACCAATCACAATGAGCTCAAACTACTTTGAAAAAAAGGAAGAAGAAAAACTACTGTGTTCCTTTAAGAAGCAGCATGATGCTTTTTATTGATGGCATGTAATATCTCAGCAGAAGTCCTCCTCTTGCTCTCTCCTCTGGTAGCTGGAGGCCAAAAGCCTGGGCTGCTACGCCAGTCCTAATAAATCCCCAGCTGAGAGTGGCGGCAGCAGCAGCAAGCCTGCATTCTTCAGGAGCCAGCACTTCCCTTAATCCGCCCCAGAGTTGGAGCAACAGTTGGCCTTGCTGGCGGCGATGGGAGAGGAGAGGAGAGGAGAGAGGAGCAGAGGAGAGGAGGGGATTCCTGAGCGACAAGAGCGTGATGCGTTTGCAAAAACACCGGGAATGTTGGAATTGGACACGCTCAGACTCCTGCTCTCCCTTAAGTGGCTTGTGTAAAGATTCACAGGCTGATTTTGGCAGATGTGTTCGCTTTCTCCAGTGCCTTGTGCTAAACACAGAGACAATCAGAACGCATTACCCCTCCTGCCACACTGGATTATTTTTTTTTCATGATGTTTGACAGCTCTGTCCCCTCTGGTGTGTGTGTGGGCGTGTGTGTGTGTTGGAAAAAGCAAAACGATAAAAAAGGAGAGGAAATGCCTTGCAGATGTGTGCAATAATGTAGCCTCTTGTGTCAGCGAGGAGATTTTGTTGCTTATGAAACTGTTCTGTCTTACAAATGACTTTTAAGGATTTCTTACGCTGTGTGGGATACCTTAAATCTATTTCCATCCCTATAAGTGCATCCCATTAGCTGACCATGAGGCTCATTAACAGGCTGATGGGTGAGAGACCCTGGTCAATAAGCAGGGTTACGTGGAGATATACAGCTGACACAGCCAGTGCACTCTATTCAGCAGAGATCAGACCCCCGTGAATGAATTCCTCTCTCCTGGTCTCTGGTTTCAATTGATTGCTTTAATTTGGCCTGTAATGAGTAGGAGGCATCCTGCCTGCAATTAGTGCATGTATATGTCTGAGAGCATGTGTAAGTTGGTGTGCGTGTGTGTGTATGTCAGGGTGTATTCATATGGGCTGTGTTTAATTACTGCAGTGGGTGGATGCAGTGTGGCCCGGCAAGATCCTACAGGAATGGGAGGATCCACGCTGACACCTCCACCCACACTGAAGGGCTTAATGTACCTTTAATGTACCTTCCTGAATATGGGCAAGAATCTGACGTTTTCCTAAGCTTTTAATACCATTAATCTTTGAAATTACGAGGTGAACCCTTTACAAGCGACTCGCTTTAAAAGAGAATTCGTGGCCCCTAAACTTTCTCGCTCTTTGTGTCACATTAAAACCGCAAACTGCGTGCTATTTTGGAAATGTTACATGACAGACTAAAGGAAAGGAGAGCATAAAAGTGAAGCTGAACATTTTTATTTAAACTTTGGTTTGCAATTTGTTCCTCAAATAGAACTCACAAAAATGTGGAGTTCATTTGTAGCAAGTTCCCGTTACCGGGGAGATTCCCTCTTTCCTTCGGACAAAAAATGCCTTTCTGAATTTTTATTTGTATTTTTTTTTTACAGTGTAGTGTGTGGCCTGTAAAAGAAAATCTCACACTACTAAGGCAGCCAGTGGTTCCAAGTGACTCAGTGCCCTTTAATACTTGAACACCCACCCCCTAAAACATCCGCGCACTCCACTTGTCCATTACTAATACTAACACCCCTAAATAAAATCTAGCACAACGAGCTACCTTTAGAGCATATTCCATTCTGTGAAGTATAAATCCGACTGTTCTGTGAAGGACTCTGATGTTTGTCAGAGAGCATCAGTGGACAAACAGCATCATGAAGACCAAAGACCAGAGCAGGCAGGTCAGAGAGAAAGTTGATAAAACCACATACCAAGCTTTGAACATCGCTCAATGTTCTGTCCAATCCGTCATCTGAAACTGAAAAGAGTATGATACAAATGCAAACCTTCTACGGCATGGACGTCCATTGACAGGAAAGCTATTAGTTGCACACTCCACAAATGTGGTGTTCATAAAAAAGTAACAAGGAGAAAGCTATTGTTGAAACTGAACCATCTGCTGTTCACCACAGGCTATGTAGGTGGACACAGCAAACATGTGGAAGAAACGTTTTTTCTCAGATGAGCCGAGAATTGTGGCTAACCCTGCGCATCACCCTGAATAAACCATTATCACTGGAAAGCACGGTGAAGGCAGCATCATGCAATATTGATGTTCTTTTTCAATAGAGACAGGAAAGCCTCTAAGACTTAAGGATGGGGCTGTGAGTCAGATAGTATGACAGCGACTCTGAACCCACAACCAGACGTTGTATGGATTGTTTCAGATTAGACGATATTCATGAGCCAAGACATACATTTTGCTGAAAAATTGTGGTAAGACTTGTAAATTGATGTTTGCAGATACTCTCCATCTGATCGGGCTAAGGCCTCTTAAAAACGAAAAGGCAACAATTTCAGTCTCTTGACATAAGAAGCTGGCGGAGACACGTCAAAACACTTGGATCTCAATGGGACAACCGGTATAAACAAAGGTCAAATAAAGATAGAAATTACAGGTTTCTTGGTATTACCAGGTCTTTTTGTTTGCAAGTCAACACTAAATAATTACTTCATAAAATCTGTGTTTGTTTTCTTACTTTGTAGGACGACTCTGACTTTTCAAAAGAGCTAGCAGAAGTGCTCACGCAAAGAACGAGAAATTCCCACAGTTGCTAACTCTAAATTACAACAACGTGCTAAACTGCCTGGGATAAGAGCTGGGGATCTAAGGAGATCATGTCCTCTGCATAACAAACACTAAGAGCCATCCTCCCTCTGTCTCTCATTTGTCTATCCAACTTTACTCTTTATCTTTCAAGGGAATCATGTTTGTGTCTCTTCCTGGAGGGCAGGAGTAAGCCGCAGCTCCCTCAGGACGCGGTGAGGGTGGGCGGAGGTTGATTTGTTGTGCACTCTCGGTTCTTCGTGAATGCAAATAAGTGCTGAGTTCGCTCTGAAAAGTTTTCTCAACATTGCCCGACACTAATTCTGCCTTCAGACATGCCAAGAATATTGGCTTTATTGCATCCATACTGGGAAGAAATTAAAAATTCAATTGGTGTAATGATGTGAAAGTCTTTGGCATTTTGACAATGACCGTGCAGAATATCTTCACCACAACCAAGACAGGATAATTCAGCAGCTTGCGTGTCTCTCAGAACACACAATATTTATGACTCTGAAGCGTTTGTGAGGATTTGTTTCTTTAAATACTTCTGAATATATGTACATTTAAAATAAAATAATACTATTCTGCTAGTTTAGAACTTGGTAAACTTTTGAAATGAATTGATTCATAAAATCTTTATATTGTTTCCTTTGCCCTTTAGTCTGTTCTCAGGGCCTTGAACACAGTTTGTACTGTCGTACCGGAAAATATTGAAATCACTCCTCATCAATATGAGAAATAATTACTGTTATTATCAATGTCATTGTTATAACTCAGTTAATTTGTCAATTAGTACTGCATTATGATATATTGATTTAGAAAGAATTTCAACATGCTAAAAATTATTATCCACCCACTCCTCTGAACATGTAAATACTCTTTTCTACCGTTGTTTTTTTTTTTTTTGCTTGATTTTGTTTTAAATGTATTTTTTTTGCATGTATCTTTGTTCATCCTTTTACTACACTTTGTTTAATAAAGCCAAACTCCACAGTTGATTGTTAAGGGTTCTGAAAAACTCTTATGTTGAAACATTAACAGGTTGTAAACCTTGCAACGTTGCTACAAATTGTACAACTATTAATCCTCGTCCACTTGGTTAAAATGTGTGTGTAATTGTTCATATTCACCTTTACTCACTGTCTAATCTTTAGACTAAAACCACGTTTTGTTTTATTTCACCTCGATGCATCTGCTGTAGAGCTATCCCAGTCGTCACCTTCCTGCGCACTTCCGTTTGATTCACATCTCCCTCCAGTACTCCATCTGAGCTTTCTCCCATTGACGTGGATTTCACCGGTAGATTTTCAACCGGACCAATCAGCAAACAGAAGAAATTGCGAATGACAACGTCGATTTTCTGCGCTGCTTTAGAATTGTAGTCTGATTGTAGTTTTAGCAATGGCAGCAGAGGAAGTGGACTGTTTTGCTCCTGTTGGCCACGGTTACAAATTCTGAATTAACATCAACAGCCGCCTCGTTCGGCCAAATGCCAGCAATTGAGTATAATTTAAAACTTCAACAGAGTCTACGCTTCCAGGAAACAATCGTTCCTCAATAGCCGAGCGTCCATTCTGTATGAATTGAAACTGCTTTTTATCAGGCTGCTATCTTTATACCTTAAATGTTGTTCTTTATTAGATAGAGAAAAGTAGTCTCCTACTTCAGAATGACTTTGAATAAATTTGAGGCCGATATGAAAAATAATACAATATAAGTAGCATTCTTAACGGCTACATTAAATTTTCCCCTGTCTAAAAGTTTTCATAATTCCTTATGAAGGAATGAGATATTTTATTCATATTGGATAGACGTTTAGAAGCCTGAATGTCCCTTCAAGGGGTAAAAGTTATGCCTCTTTACTCTTTTTGTCCAATGACGTCCTTGATAGGATTAGCATGACTAAAGGGTCTTAATATATGGAAAATATATTAAACGTGTGATGGTTAGTGTCTATGCCTCATTAATGACAGAGTCCAATTATTTGTTCAAAATCTCCTGGCTCCAGTAGGACTAACCTCCACCTCAGCTTAATTATGTTTGAGTTCTTTCATGCTAATTTCCAGCGTAAAGCAGGCTTCCTAATGATGCTGTGTGCTTGATTGCTCTAAGGATCCTCTGCCAGTAGGATGCATATCATTTGCTTTTCTCTGTCATTAAGGAAATAATCTTATGGAGATTGCCAAAAGCTAATTACACTAGCCACTGCTGGAATCTTCAGTGCGGCATACAATAAAACAGCTGTGCAGGTAAAGCTGACAAGCTTTTAGCGGAGCCGTTCACCTCTCCGCTCTTTCTTTATAATCCTCATGAATATTGCTGACTTTGTACGGCAAAAATGGGAAATATATTTCATTTACCGCTGCTCGACGCCTTAGGCTCGGCTGACCTTGCATCATTCCTCCATTTTTATGAGTCGGGTCCGGGAAGACCTGCGTTCCTCGCAAGTTTAAAGACGGAATACTTCAGCATCGGTATTATCAACCGCTTGTGGTGTGTGCAGGTGCAGCATGACAATATGACATAATAAAGGCACGCTGCAGGTGAAAAATTGTGTTTTTCTTGCAGATGTCGGTTATTAAAAACATGCAGTGTACTGTATACTTTGAAACAATCCCTGCATCTGCCAATTCCTCAGTGTGGGTGTAGATATCAAACAGCTCCTACTGAAATTAGGCTCATTGGCCAGAATATGTTTTGTGATTAATTCTTTAACTTGTCATAAAATATCCCTTTTATTTGCATCATCCCGGATATCTAAAGGTGTTTACTTAGAAACGTTATTTAAGCCGTTAATTTTGAGAAAGATTTTCTTTACGCTTTGCTAAAGTTGAAATTGGCTTCAGAACGTTATTATGTCTGAACAAAATAAAAAGCCAGACCTGCAGGCAGCTGCTATGGGCAGCAAATTTCCAAATTTAAGATGTAATAATCAGCAGCCACTTTCAATCTGTTGCAAACGTGGGCAACAACACTTTAGATTTTAACCGCCATTTTAGTTAAGAGCATCTTGCTGAAGCATTCACATTCCTGAAATGATATTCACATAAAATCTTATTTTCAAAACCTTTCACCAATAAAAACCTAAAAAAAAGATTTAAAATAAAAAAAAATGCTGTGAATGTGTATTGCAGCTGTAATTGCAGTGAAACCAGCTGTCTCCATCGTGAACTGAAATTTTGCTAATTCTTCTTTGCAAAATAGCTCAACCTCAGTCAAACTGAATAGAAAATATTCAACTTTGGCTTTAAGTTATCAACTGGATTTAAATCTTTACTTCGACTGAGCCATGCTAGCACATGGACATACTTTGACCTAAACGTCTATAGTAGGACTCAGTGTGTGTTAAGAAAAGTAAGTAAATCTGTAAGCAAGTAAACAAATGTAATTCACATTTGATTGATGAAATCACAAAGGGGTGCACAATTAAAACATAGAACATTAAAACTATAAAAATGCTGTATGCACAAAATATGGCTTAAAAGAAATTTCACTTCGTAATTAAATTAGACCTCTGTCTCTTTAAGAAACTCCTGCTCTTTCTGAAACTCCGCCCTCAGGAAGTCATCACAACATGGCTTCTCTATTAACCCTTTAACAACATTTTCACGAGCATTGCCCTGAGAAGTAACTCGTATGACGAGTTCAGCAGATGTGCAGTTCCACCAGGTGCTTGCTAATTGCTGCTGGCTAGTCTGAAGGAGCAGAGTGAGGGAGTCATGGGAGAAGGCTGCTCTGTGAGGTGGAAACTCCAGCTCTTAAGAGGAGCTTCGTCCGGGCAGATGGGCTCAGTCCCCCAAGCGTTTTGCAAGGCTGAATGGTTGCCATGGGAGACTAAAGTAAACAAGCATAAAATAATCAAAGCAACACTCCAGGTATGCAATATAGCATGATGTAAAGCTTAAATTTCTTTTTTGACCTAATACCGTCCCTTTAAAAAGGCTGTAATGCTAGGCTAATTGCCTTTCACCAAGAAGATCCTGGGTTTAATGCATTTGCATTCATGGTCCTCTGGCTTCCTCTCACTATTTACAATCAAACTTTTGAAACAATATAAGACATGAGATACAATAAGTTGCTTAAAATGTAGAAGTGGACTATATCGAGATAGTATTTTTTTTTGTAGAAGACTCATTCAAAAATGACTAACAGTTTCCAAATCTGATAACTTGATAGGCATGCAGTGTTACAACAAGGGAACATTCACTGAAAATATACAGGGTGCAATCTCTGTAATAGGTGGCTAACTTGTTTAACACCATATACAAACTGCATTATGTGCATTAAGAGTCAAACATACACACTGATATGCAGCACTAAATGAGTAACCACACGTGTGTGGGTGTGGGTGTGTGTATGTGTGTGTGTGTGCATCTCATTTCAGCCTCCACCTCTAGCGTCTGTGGATGTGATTGACTTTTTCATTTTGTTTGTGTAAGCTGATTTGTTGTTGTTGTTGCTGTTGTTGCCTCTGAGACGTGGCCTATCCACCACCTCCAGCTGTGAGCTTTAACCCACGAGCTCCTGTGAGAAGTGTGACCCACCACGTCAAATCCACACACACACACACACACACACACACACACACACACACACACACACACACACACACACACATGTATCTCTAAAGGTACACATCAAGCTCTTATTTATGCAGTAAGCACCCAAAATTTATATAAGTTACCATAGATCACGCATGTTAAGGCTGCCAACAAGGTCACGACTGATGCATTTCCTCACACTAAGATAACATGTATGATATGGCGGCACAACATCCATTGTAGCGTTCACCATCCATTTCCTTAACAACTCAGAACCAATCCTGCTAGCGGTTATGACATGTGAAATACATGGGCCTTATTATCACATAATTGCAGGGTGCACCAGCGAGGATGTCTCTGTGAGAGTAAGAGCCCTAATGCTAAACAATGGGCCCTCTGTTCCCTCACTGGAGGTATGCAACTGCACGAAAAGAGGGAAGTGGGATGGATGGAGCCAGTGATGTCTTTCTCGTTGTCCTTCTATCACTAGTTAATACAGCCATTATTAGACAGCCATGCTGATTGGGCTCACCCCCCCGCTCCCTCCAATCCCCACCATGGCTTCTTTCAGGACTAAATGTAGCGATTCTCCAAGATGGCAGCAGATCTAATCCCACTTCCTGCTTTGAATCCAGACAGAAGGGAAAGCCGTGGATAATTTGCCTCTCCTCTCTGCTCTGTCTCTAACTGAGATGGATGCAGAAGAGCTTTCTATACATCTCACTTCATGTGTCTGCGTGCAGGCGTGTGTGTGTGTGTGTGCCTTAAGCAAGAAATGCTTTAATCTGTGTCTTAAGACTGAGTCCGGTGTGGCAGGGGGAGAGCATAATCTGATTTAAAGCATGCCAAGGATTTTGAATAATTTCCTCATTACCTCCACCCCATATTTAATTTAACATGAACAAGGAGAACATTTGTGTGTGTGTGTGTGTGTGTAGGCGTGTGTGGGCGTGCGTGGGGGTGTGTGTGTGTGTGATACTTTGGTTGCATGTCACACATATGCAGAAGACAGTCTAATTTCTTCCTGCTTGAGGAGGATGGAGTTACTCCTTGCATACTTCTCTCACTTTGCCTCCTTCACCAACCCTCTGAGAGCTACAGCTGTCACAGTGTCACTTTTCCCATCTACAATTGAGGAGTGTGCACAGCACACCGCCTGTGAAACCATGTCAACTACTGCCACTTGCTTCTGTTAAATAATCTGGCAGAACCAACACTACGGAAGGGGTACATTCGTGTTGCTGCCTATGTAATCACCCCCCTAAACCCCCACCCCAGCCCTTCCTCACTCATATTAGTCCGGTTCCTAACTCCCAGTTTGTCTCAATTGTCTGAGATGCAGTCAAAAAGTGTTAGACTTTGCCTTTCATCATCTTTTCGAAACTCTCCTGCTTAACAATGTTGATGAATAGTCAGAGGTAAAGGAGAGATGAGAAAACTACGACGGCGTATCCAGGCCGTTGTAGACAGAAAAAAAGAAGGAGCGATTTTTTTTTCTGCAAAAAAATGGGCAAATTTTCTAGAAAAAAACAAAAGAAACCAAGGAGAAGAAAAATAGGAAATTTCAGAATTTCAAACAATTGAAAATGGTCAATTTGTGAAACTCGAAAATTTCCATGTTCTTCCAAGAAACTATTTACATTGCCCTTAGATTAATCTAAAAATTTCTGAGAGCAAATTTTTAACTTTTAAAATGCAGAAAAATTCTTTTATATTTTTTTAATGATTTCTAAGATTTATCTAAAAATTTCAGAGTTTTTTTCATGGAAATTTACTCCTCTTTTTCTCTATCTACTAATGTGCTGTTATAGAAAACTCTCATCCACCTTGTGTTGGAATGGAATAGGCAGGGGCAGAAATGCTGCCTCAGTTAAGTCACGCTATATCACTGCCTTCTTAGTCATCTGACATTGTAGCAAACATAATGTGAACTCAGGCTGCCACAGACTCTTTAGGGTTGACTAAAAGAACCACAACATCTTTGTGATTTTGTACAACCTGTGTAAAGTTCACCCCCCACAAATTAAACTAAACTGGAATCCAATTATTATGCAGCAAAAAATATTTGTTTGTACCACGATCATTTCAAAAGTTTTCCCAGAAATCAACAACTGGCACATTAACAAAATCAAACAAAATTTATATAAGTAAAGTGTTCTATGTTTGTGCTGGTTTTGCAGCACCAACATAAGGCACTGAACATTATCAGAGACTCCTCACTAACTCTGCACACACATGAAAAGCAAAACCACTGCACAGCTTTCTCCCACAAGCTGTTAAAAACGCTAACCTTTTGAAAGATTAGAGAGAACCAATCTATCATTTTGATAAATAATATTTGTTTTAAGGCTCTTGCGGTGAACAAAGTAATAAACGAAATACACTACAGCGAGAAATGATTGACCAAACAAGGAGCAAGTACCCTGATTAGTAACGGAAAACAGGTTTAATGGGAGCAGAGAGCAAAACAAATACAAACAAAAACATGACAGGAACAAAGAATATGTCCTCCACAAAGCAGAAAAACATCTTTAATGGAATCTCAATGGATTCGAATTCGTTAATGAGAGCATGACATACTCATACATCTATTTAAACCTACGTCAGATGGTTTGTCAGCGAAGCCCTTTCTCTTCAGGCACCTTTCCCTGCCATTGCCTCGTCTACCTGTCAAACATGTCCCCCTATCACTTACTCTGCTTCTTTATTTGACTGCCAGTGTTGTTTTCTCCACTCCACCCTCCTTGTCCCCTCACTCCACATGAAGCGCAGAGGACACCAACAGAATGTCAGTTCAGCAGTGTGTCTAGAGGGATTTCTGCTGAGGGAAATACATATTTAATGACATCTCCA
Organism: Xiphophorus couchianus; assembly: GCF_001444195.1. Lineage (NCBI taxonomy): Eukaryota > Metazoa > Chordata > Actinopteri > Cyprinodontiformes > Poeciliidae > Xiphophorus > Xiphophorus couchianus. The sequence continues at coordinate 25,477,256 of NC_040238.1, forward strand.
ACTGAGTCTTTTTCAGACTCAGCCCGTAACCTTACCAGAGATGAACACGGGGGCGGGAGGAGACATTCACCATACTTACCTTTTGTAGACCCCCCCTGCAAAATAGGTTTTTATTAACAATTAATAACAATCATCTTTAATATTTAGTTGACCCCCTCTGTAATGCAATGTTGTTGCTGTAATGTTGCTGTAATGCAAATGTACGACCATTCATACATTTGCTTCTGGTAGTGCCCATGAGGAATCCTATGGCGAAAGACCTCAAGTAAAATATTGATGATATGAGGGCTTACAGTTCCCACCAGAGATTTTTAATCGAGTCTGCGATGGCATTAGTTGTGAGGATTTGGGTTTTCTGTGTGTTTATTTTGGTTTCTGTGTCAGTTGAGTCTCTGTGTTGTCCCGTCTACCCCTTGATTGATCCCAGTAGTGTCTTGTTCTCCTGTATTTAATCCCACCCGTGTCTCTTGTTCCTTGTCGGGTCCTAATCTATCCAGTCGTTTGTTTGTGTCACATGTCTCTGCATTTGTTCCAGTTGCTACCAGTTTCTGAGCTCCTAGCCTTCTGCTCATCTGTGCTGCCTGGACTTTGTGTTCTTGTCATTTCATCATTAAAACCACCATCATTTTCTCTACTGCCTGGCTCCACTGTGTTTACCTCACCTCCTACATACCGCAGATCTTGACAATAGTAGCACGTTTCAACACTTCTGAAATCAAACTATAAGCTTGGGATTCTTGTCCTGTTTTAGAGACCAAAGACACTTACGCTTTAGCCTCACAGATGTACTGTACATGCTACAGGTTTCCTTTACCAGAGGAATCAAAGTTACCCTAGAACATCACTGGATCATCACTATGTTTCCCTGTAGGCATGCTGTCCTAGCAGTATGTGGTTCCTTCAGACATACTCCTGATCCCTCAACCCAAACAGGTCCAGTTTTGATTCTTCACTCTCCAGAACTGAATCCCAAAACATCACTGGCTTTTTGTATGTAGCTGTGGACAAATTGGCACTGACCTTTTCTTGAGCTTTTGGGTCAGTGGTTGCGTACGACTTGGAGTTCAGGCAAGAAAACACTTAGCGTTGAGTATGTATGTTACTGTGGAAACGGAAATCTCAGTACCTGGTTCCATTTCAGGGTTTTGACCACCACAACTGCAAGAAGCTGTTCTTAAAAAGCTACGCTGCCAACTGTATCTTTAGGTACATTGTTTGTACACGATAACTGAGTCTTCTCTGAACTCTCTGGACAATTCTCTTAACTTTGCCATACTTCTATGATGTAATACAAAGTTACCATCAAGAGTCCAAGTACTTGAGGTACTAGATGCAACTGAGTCAATCTAAACTGAGACAAATGTAGTGAGTGGTGGGCGGTTGGAAGAAGCTGTCGTGTACTTGTTTTAAAATTAAGCCTTTAGCAGCAGCAAAACACAGCACCATGCGTCCAGGCAAAATTAGATTTGCAGGCAGCCTTTATACTGTATATTTATTTGCCTTTCAACAACTGATTAGTCTCCCATGGCCCTTGGAGTTTCATGCTAGACTTAGCATTTCAATTCAGCACACATCTCGCTTTATCCTGAAGCCAAATAAGTGTCTGTCTCCAGTGGGAGTTTCAGCCCACAAGAGCGCAACCACTTCTGAGCGTGGTGGAGGGGTGCGTGAGGAAGACGGCAGGGGAGACAAGGAGGGGGAAAAAAAGCATTGTGCACAAACTTGTGAAGATGAAAAATGACAATGAGTGATCGCCGCGAGGGGGAAGAGATCCTCTGCTTCAGACGGCTACGCAATTACAGCAGACGAACCCGACAACACATAATGCAGCTGGCTTTTTTTCCCCCTTCCCTTTTCTTCCTGTGAGCTAGACACAGCTGGAGAGGCAGCAAGACTCCGTTGTTCCTCTGTTTCTGCTGCTGCTCTTCGCAACACAGGCCCAAAAGCATCATCAACAGCTCTGAGACTGAGAGGGCTCGGGGAGCTGAGGGTGGCTGTTTGGAGCTAGAAAACACCTTACCAGTACATCTTAATGACAGGTGACAAATGAGCACCAAGTTCAGCTCGGTTATTCCCTGTTCATAAATCAAGGGCAAACTGCAGACAAGGGTGCATGTAAGAAGATTGGTTTACTCACTGCTCCAGAACAAACCTAAATGACACCAATGAAGCAAGCAATCTATATCAAAGATGCAGGCAGGGGGAGGTAAAATTCTGCGTGTAAGCACTCTGTCACGCCAACAGTAGCTCACCTTTTATGACCGACAGAACGCAAGTCAAGTGAGACACACTATATAGCAATTTAAATGTTTAAATCATTTGTGGAAATAGATAGCTGCCATTATGATTCTGGGCTTTTGCTCAACTTGTCCTTTCTTTTCTGTGTTAATCTAAAAAAACGTAGAGCAGCACTGATCTAATCTTTTTGAGTTGAAACCAGATATTCGCAGACACTGAATAAAAAGATGTTTTTTTCTCTCTGTCTTACAGTAAATTAGACAATATTGTTTCCTGATTCAGATCAGTCAGAGCACCGAGATTATTTCTGTTTGCTTTAGGAATTTTGACTTGTTCCTCCTGACAGAACTGATTTAAATGAGTCTGATATGTTACATTCTGAACTGAGACCAAGGTTTTGATAGGCTAGTAAAAACTAGCCCCTTGATCAACACTTACATAGTCATGTCATTTGACCGTGACGTATGTAATGCGTCAGCTCAATGGTAAAGAAAGTCACTCTATGAAGCTTACCAGATATTGTGTACTCTCACTGCCATTTGTGGAGTTGGGCCACAAAATCTATGCCAGCAATAAAATGCCTTAAACATTCTTCTTGCTGCGACTTTAATTGCTCAGTATATGGTAGTGTGGCCAACAAGGACTGAACGGCACAAGTGGCTTCCACTGCTGCCATTGCCAAACTACAACTCCATAGAGGCAATCTACAATTCTAAAACAGTGCAAAAACTTGCTATCATTGTTCATAGCTTCTCCCTCTATTCACTGATTGGCCAGGATGAAATGCAAACTGAGAGATCAAACTCAATGGGACAAAACCCAGATGCGCCACTGGACAGAGATGAGAATTGAGCAGAATTGAGTAGTAAAGCATTGGCTGGTTTTGAAAGCAACTGCAAAACTCGCACTTAAGTCGCTGTTTCTTTGATATTTCCACGTAACATTCTATTACTAATTGATACTTTGTGACGTGCCCCAATCCCTCCACCGTCGAGTACCACGCTGGTATTTGACAGCTGGAATGATTTTCTCTGGTTCACAAGCTCCTCTCCGTAATATACTTTTTTTTTACTTTTGCTTTCATAGAGATGGCTTCGTCACGTTGGTACAGGACTCATTTCACGATGGATAAAGATTGGCCGGCATCTTCACAAGATCTTTTACTTTTGTTCTGGGGTTGATACACACATTTTGCACCAAAACATACTAATCTCTGTGAAACAAAACCCATATTCTTCCTTAAAGATGTAACTTTAGCCTGCATATAGTTATTTGAGAAGAATAACACTGTATCCGGATTTGTAGACAGTTATCTTCTTGATATCACAGCTAATGTTTTTGAATATTTCTATTATGTCATAAATTGTTCATAGTCATAGTTATCCTTATCTATGTAATATTTGGACATTAAACAAGGCAATAAAAATTATTTTTCTCATCATTCTGGCATTTCTCAACAGAAATAAAAAAATGTCGTCTTATTTAATGTTAGACAGCGAGAAAATAATCGGCTGTGTTCTTTTACACAGTGTATTTAAATATCTCGATTCAACTGATACAAGACTTTATAGGGAGAAAGGAAAAAAAGCGTTTTGATTCAAGGTCTTTTCGTTTGGCTATCTATCCTCCCAGTGTCCCATTTTTACACCTCTCTTGTCCTCTTACCGCAGGCTGTGTTGGATGAGACGGATGCTTTTTGCCGGACTTTTCATTTGCCAGTGAGCCTGGCACAGGAATAATTACCTGTCTCTATGATCAATTACCTGATTACTCACCAGAGACGGGGCAGAATGGCTGAGGAACAAGAGCCTGGATCCGTGCTTTAGCAGAGCACAGGGCTGCTGTACTGTATGCATCCGCAAAGCACCAAAAAAAAAAAGTTAATAAATAAGACCATACAAGGAGACATGGATGTGTGTTTAGCACGCATACTTAATCTTTTCAAGCACGTTTGACACACAAACATCGAGGGTCCTGATCTGGTTGTGTTCTCCTGGAAACCAAACAGCTAGCAGAGTCAAGGACACACTGAGTGCTCGGCCAGAGAAAACACAAGGATGTCATTATGAACCATTCTGACACATTTTGGCAAGAGAGAATCCCTGAGTAGGGCAAGGCAATCCCAGACTGCCTTGTTATGATGAAAAGTATTTATCCAAGGACAATTTATAAGATGAGAAAAAGGCTGTCAAAGGAAAGCTCAGGAAATCACATGTTCCTCTCCCTGTTGACTCTTCTTTGTGTCCATAGGTAACTTCTCATTGGAGTGGACAGGAGGCACATGTGTGGCACCCCAAGGTTCAATCCTGGGACCCCTCCTAATTTATTAAATGGCTATGTTGGCTGATATTTGATAATTGCCAGACAGGAAGGTGGGTAATGAGAGAGGGCAAAGGTCATCAGGCTGGGACTCGAACTTGCGACTGCCACGTCGAGAACTAATCCCTCCATATGTAGGTCGTGCTTTACCCTTACGCCACTGCCGTAATCGGTCCCCTCCTATTTTTTATCTACCTGCTCTCACTAGACTATAACAAGAAATAAGACTAGTTACCATAACTTTAAAAAATAAGGCAGAGAGCTGGACCTGATCCAGAACACTGCTGCTGGCGTTCTCACTAAAACCATGAAGATAGAGCACATCACTCCAGGTCTAAAATCCTTACACTAGCTCTTTAGCTCAAGGAATTTACTTTAAAATACTTTTATTAATTTATAAATCACTGAACAGTTTAGCACCAAAATATAGTAGCGATCTTTTGTGCTATTGCACAAAAGATCGGGTCTTCTGGTTTCTGTTCTGCTCTGCATCCCCAGAACCAGAACCAAACTGAACCAGCTTTCAGCTTCTATGCACCACAAATCTGGAACAAACTTTTGAAATCAAGACTTAATGACAGGATTTGACAAAATGTAATGTTTATTGCTTGTTTCATAATTGATGACTGTATCATGTTTTTATGATATAAAGCACTCTGAACTGCCTTGCTGCTGACATGTGCTATACAAATAAACTGGACTTGAATTGACTATTCAACCAGAACTTAAACCAGCTGCTCATTGAGCTGGTCTGTAATGATGGGCACCAATCCAACAACAATCACATCAACAGAACCGATTCGTCTCCGGTGGCCTCCTTCTATCACAATGTGAGCTCCAGTAGCCAAACGTATCTTTAGAATCTGTCTTGTTTTTACAGCTCAATGGAGAATGATTGGAACATTTTAATAGCTTTTTAAGGTTTTTTATTTTAAAGTCCATGACATTTATGGAAGAAATTTATATAGTGTAAAAGCTTGTTCTTCTTCAGAAATTCGGCAATTCACTCCAACACGCAGGATATCAACCAGTGGGCAGAATTTGAACCGGTAGTGACCCATTCTTGTCTTATTAGTAGTTGGAGTGGATCACAGCGTATTGGCTTCTGTTCATTTGCATACTTTAACCAACCAATCAATATTCTGTCACACCCAGTAAGTTAGAACGTGCTTTCCAATGAGACTCGTTGGTTAGATTAAGATATACCTTTTGAAAAAACAACAACATTTAAGCAGGTATTGAGAATACTTTCTGTTTTCGCCAGACGTAATATTCTTAAATATTGAATTTTTGTGAGCTGTGAGAGGAAACTCCTCATAATTAAAACAAATAAAGACTTATAAACTTTAGTCAGTGTGTGATTAATTTAATGTGGTTTACTTAATGAATTGAGTTATAGAAATTTAATTGAGTTTTATGGATGTTTTTGTTTTGTTTTTTTAACACAATGAATCTTGCCAAAGTAGGAATGATTTGAAGTGCACAACATGTCCCAAGTGTTTATTTGGCCTTCAAATTACTTAGATCTCAATTCAGTCAACCACTTTGGTGATGTGCTGGACAAACAAATCTAAGTCTTGAATACACGCCTTCCAACTTACAGGAGCCAGGAGCCCCTGCGAATATTCTGGTGCCAGATACCACAGCATGCCTGCGGGGGTCCGTAGGAAACCAGCTGGTTCGGCAGTAAAATGTGGATCAATCTGGTAGGTGGTCGCAATGTTATGCCTCATCACTGTAAAGTGCCTGATGTGAGGAGTGATTCAAAATATTGTTATTCTATTGAATCGGGATTTTACACTCAGCAGGTCATGCTATCTTATATCTGCACGTGTGAATGCGTCATTACATTGTCTTATATACCCGAATCAAACACATAAAAACAGACAGAGCAGTTCCCAGGGATACAGCTCATTCACACAAAGAAAATCAATTTACTCTATTTTAACCTGGCAGGCTTGAAGACACCAGCTGCCTTCCAGTCAGTGCTGATGGACGGAAAGAAGAAAAATGAAAAACATAGCGAATGAGTGGCTGGATGGAGATTATAGTTGGTCCTGCAAAGGTTAACAAAATTCTGGATTCATGAAAAGAAATTAGAACAATAAATAAGTGGTGTGATTGTCTCTTACGTATTGCAGAGTTGAGTAAGCCAGAAACGAAGACAAAAGTTCTGCTCAGTGGGGGAAATCAGCTATTAATATCTCTGCTTAGTACAAACAGAGATGAAAACCTGGATGTTGACTTTCATGAGAGGCAGACTGAGTGGCAGGGAAACACAACTGCCGCTCTGCAATCCGTTCTTCACATCTAGCAGACGCCGCATTAACATAATATTGCCTGCATGGATTCCTTCGTCTCCACGCAATTATGACTCCCCCATTTTAGGCTCGTACGCGAGTCAATAAATCCACGGAAATGAGTCACAGCCTCACTCTCTGGCTCATAGATATGCAAAAATTATGATCCAGAGGTTCTCTTATTTCTCTCTACGGGAGAAACAATTGACCTTTTCCAGTCACTCCATGTGTCAATGCAAACAACAACAAAGCAGCCGCCTGGCAGGAAAAAAGGCTCGGCGGCTCAGCAGCCCATCATCATTCAGGTAACACGTTCAGGAGGGCATATGGCAGAGCAGTTCGGTACCGAACTCATGTCAAGAATATCAAAAACAGCGGAGTAAAAAGGTTGTATTAAAGTCAGCTGAGAGCTCACTGAGATGTTTGGAATGACCAAATACTAAAAGCAGAGAAATGATTGTCGATGATTGTCGAGGGTTGAAAGCAATCACATCCATATCAATAACTCTGGCTATGGATGAGGGTCCTACATATGTATCTTAATCTAATCAGGATAGAAACCCAGTGAAATCCAAGATAAAGTATCCTCTGGATAGTCCACGCGTTCCCCTAACCAGCAGCCCTCTCCAGCTTACAGGAAATCCCAAGGCGTTGCTTGGCCAGAGGGAACGTACACTAACACCAGTGTATTCTGGATTTGCCCCGTGGTCTGCTCCCAGTGGGACATGCCCAGGAGGCAACCTCATTAGACACCTAGACCACTTCAACGGACTCCTTTAACAGGAAGCAGAGCTTATTGCCCTATCTTTAAGGCGGAGTCTGGTCTGGCTGTGGAGGGAAGTCATTTCTGTCATGATTCACACCTTATGCCTGGTCGTATTCAGTCAACCCAAAAAGGTCCTATAAAAGAGGCCCACTGCTAGCCAAGGAAAAAATGTTCCATTATTTAGGACGCATGTTGAAAACAACAAAAACAATTTAAAAATCCCAAGCGAATATACAGTAAATATTACATTGATGAAAGAGCCCGGTGTGGTCGCACCAAAGTCGAACTGTCGAGTGGTTTTCGTCTGTTTCGCACAGACCTTTCACGGTGTACAAAACACACCAAGCCGATCTCCCCACTCTCGTTAACGATGTGCGTCATGGAGTTTTGCCATGCGTAATTTGCAACAACATAGTAAACACAGCGATTATGGCAGAGATGAATAACTATTATGAGTTCACAAGTTCTGTGGAGGAGGAAATAATGGTAATTGACAAAAGCTCATTTTATTTGTCATGTTATTGATAATTAAAAAGAAGGGAAGGCATCAGTAAAATGTTTTCCTACTACTGTACATCGGACCAGAACTGGGCCAGGGGGAGTTTAATATTTCAGCACGTACTTTCTCATGGCATTGGACAATTGCTCCTCAAAATCTGCTCTCGGACTGAAAAAGCGGTATTCTGACTACCCAAGTTTACAAGTAGTAACAGATTAATTGCTTTCCCTTACTTCTCTTTAGCCGTATGTAACGAGTCTAGATTTAAAAAAACAAAACTCTTTTGATCTGTCAGTTACACATCTTGTAGATGTAACCCTAGTTGTAGTCTACTTTTTAAAGCTTTTCTATAAACATCTTAAGTGGTTTGAGGTTTGCTTTCATGTCCAACTGCCCTTTGCTGCATCCTAGCTCGCTTTCTTCTTTCTTCTTCACCATGCTCCCCAACAACCAATATCACTGTGAGAACACAAGTCATACATACTTTTATTACTTATTTTGGAAGTGTAGGATGCTAGAAAATGCTTGATCATGCGAGATTACTCGAAGAACAATATGCAACGACAATTGGTATGACAACAGCTGACCCATTTATTATTAACCAAGAGGTCTGCATGGGGGATACAAGTGCCGCTGGATAGAAATGCTGGAGCAGACGAAATGTTGGAGCACTTTATCTCCGATTGAGTGTATCTGTCTGAGATTTTAGATGCAGGCAGATATAATCCGATACTTGTTGTTTGGCTGATATTGGACCAATTTCTGATAAAAATATCGGATTGGGACAACCCGTATTAAGTGCAAAGGAATAAATGGGGTGTTGCTGTTTAGTATCCAGTTGAGTCTTGGACTCTCCCAGTGTTTATTTGTATTCCAGAATGAGACAGCAGAATGCCTTATAGTGCTTTTATAAAACACTAAAATCATATTAAAAGTTCATCCTAATATTGATTTCATGTGACTTTTAATAATTTATTAGGGCCACCATATTACATTTAACATTGTGCATAAAAAAAAAGAAATCCATAAATTTTTAAAACGTTTTCTTTAACAACAGTGGAACATTATGATAAACTGGCATTCCTTGCCACATGCATATTGCTAATCTTTACTTGAACCCTCCTCATCCTCTCTTTTCCCTCTTCATGACATGAATAGTATCATTAGTCAAACCCCAGTTCTGAAAATGAAACCAGACGAAAAATGAAGGTCACCATGTGAGCAACAGCAGCAGTGATAGCTGTGTGCGTGCATGTGGGGGAGTGTGTGCGTGTGGGGGTGTGTGGGCATGGGTATGCGTGTGTGTGTGCGTGTGGGGGTCTTGGGGTGTGTGTGTGTGTTCTTTGTGGGGGTCTTAAGAGAGAGTGCATCCCACAGTGGTCTTTTCAAGAATGCTGATTTATCTGCTGTAAGTGAAAAGCAGCTCCCACATTAGAGTTAATCTCAGAACCTGCTCCCATATTTATAAATTCCTAAATTTTTCATCAGTAGACAGCCAAAAGACTCAAAAATATTCAATAATTAAAAGTGTACAAAACTACAGATCATTTGGACAATTTTTCTTCTCTAATTGTGTTCAAAGTTGTAGTTTATGACAGCTGTATTCATGTCCTTTACTGAATTTGAGAACTTTGTAAAAAAAAAAAAAAAAAAGACAAAATGCATTGCTTTGTCCCGAGAGCAACTTGGATTGTCTTTGCTGAGAAACGATTCTTTCCCTCTCAAATATTAGTTTCAATGGAAGCTAACAGTTATGAGTAATGTCCACCTGCCCTAACAAGGTTTGGTGAAGATCCAGAAGCAATAAATAATTTAATGCACTCTCTAATCCTCTAAAACCCCTTCATCTATCTCTATATGTAAGGTAAGGTCTACAGCACTAAAGTCCCTCTTGTAAATTTATTCTTGCTCATTTGCAAAATGTGCAAACCTTTATGATTTATTCACTATGCTCAACTGAGTACTCAAACTTGTCAAATTTGTTCGTTTTAGTGGGAAATTTGAGAACACTTCCTGTACACCAGAAATTCAAGCTATCCATTCAAGAATGGACGTAAAAGGGCAGTAACATGCATTTTCCAGGCACATAGTCTCATTTTATAGCATAATCAAGAAACTATGTTACCTTCAGTTGTTATAAAAATGCTATATATATATCAAACATGACTTAAAATAAAATTTGACTTCGAAATTTAACTCTGTCTTTTTAAGAAGCTCCTGCTCCTTCCGACTCAACAGTCACAACTCCATTCCTCCTTAAGTTCTAAACTAGCTAAATACCAATTAAGCATTGCATTTAGATATTGCTTGACAATCTCATGATCATTATCTGCAGGATAAAAGATTATTCTGCTACTACAATCTGATGTCGTAGTAAAGGTTTGCTGTGCTTCTCCCTACACTAATAAATACTTATTCAGTTTTAAACAGAACATAAATTGTGCATGTTTAAAGAAATAATCATTTACATTTCAATACCACCACACCCAGAAGTGGTAGTGTGCAAACACGATAAGAATGAACTGTAAAATATTTTTGATCAGTGTAATGAAGGTCTTCATTACTGGTCAGGATAACACTTTAATTATGTGTAAATGATAATGAGACGGGTACAAATAGATTGAAGTATTTTATTGGGTGTTTTATGCAGGGCATCTCAGTGGGTATTGAGGGTGTCCTGGGGGGGAATAATATAAATGAAGTAGGTGTGGTAATTATGAAATGTATTACAAATGTTTGTAGATTATGGCTTACCTCTGTCTGTTCCTGTGTAGGGTGTTCAGGCGAAAAGAGTCCCCGGGGGCCTGAACACCTGATAAAGATTCTGGAAGAGACCAAGTGCAGATGGAAGAGGGGGAACAAAGCCTGAGGCATTTTAGAAGTGATGAATAAATTAATATTTATATGAGGGTAATTTTAGATAGCAAATGAGTATGTAACCATGAAGAATGTTTGTTATTTATGTGTTGAAGATTGGTTGTTTTGTTAAGTTGTTTGGTGTATAAGTGGTTTGTTCTACCCTGTCTTTTGAGAAGTGTGTTAATTGGTGCCGCCCAGGATTACAAAGCCTGCATGTTGGCCACATGATGGGAGTAATAGGTGCGGGTGCTGCGACACCTCATGACTATGTAAGCAGGAATGTCATCTTTGTTAAATGTTGGAGATTAAAACACCTGGTTGGTTGCACTACCCCTGCCTCCAGACTCCTATTTCAGCCTCCCGCTAAGGGCCATCCTAACAATCAGCCAGTCAAACACTCACTAGTATGACTAATCCTGATCATTTCAGACTTCTTAAATAGTGTTCACTTCCAGTTAGTTTTTTATTCCAACCTTAAGAGTCTCTACATATTTTTGCCACAGGATGGCAAAACTATTTTTTTTTACCGATGGCAGTAGTTTCCCAGCAAAATCAGCCTTTTGCATTGTAAATCAGGAGTAATCTCTGTTGAATGATTTAGCAGCTGAATTAAGTGGCATGCATCTAATCTGTACAAAAAAAATGTATTTTTTCTTTTCAACGGAATGATTTATTCAAGAAGAACACTGTTGCATTTTCAGCCAAAGCGTGAACAAACACATTTTTGCAAAGAGCTGATTTGCATTCAGTTTTATTCACATCACCAGATAGGGAAGCGTCTTCAGTTTGTGGGCTGCTTCGGTGAAAACATGCCGGATGATGGCACACAAACAAAATGCCCCCCCCCCCCCCCCCAAAAAAACACACAATTGCCAAAATGGCTCTATTTTCTTCCTTTTTGCAGAACTCTATGGTCCACTGAATGCAGAGAAGTTGGAGATGCATGATGTAAATGTCAGGGTTGAAATGCCACAGAATAACACACCGACTCCTTCCTTTAATTCATGCTGTTCTGGAGCCAGCTCTGACTCACTGGGTCACACACTGTCATGAATCACAGAGAAAAGCCCAGAGTGAGCGGTGTTTACTTTTCACGTGTGCGTGTGTGAGAACCTCTGTGTGTGGAGTGAGTGGGGATATGAAGAGACTAAAACAAAACTGAATGTGCCTTTAAACTACGTCCCCTCAGAGAATCTGTGGTTAAAATGGCAGCTGTTATTATCTGATCAATTTAGATACAAGGAGATTTCAGCAAAGTATTGCTCCAGTACCTCTAATCTGCTGTGAACAAGCAAACATTTAAAGTACATTTAAAGTTCTGCCTGGTGACATTAGATAAAAAGCGCAACATAAACTTCTGTCTTTCAAATGTGCAGAAAATCCTGCAGTATGGTCACACAATACATTTTTGCACAATAAATGTTAATATTGGACAGAAATAACCTGAGTATATATAAAAATTAGCCTAACTCTTTAAAGTGGGAGCACTATCCAAACCAACATGGATTCACCTCATTTTTTAAAAGTGTAAATTAACTGTAATTAGCCAAGTTTGAACAGCTGATTTCCAATTTCTTTACAGGTTACTATCAGATTGGTAAAATCGCAAAATTACTTAAAGATATCCTGCATGACAAAATGAAGTGGGTCAAAAGTATCAAAAAGCAGCACATCATGCCCAAAACGAGAAAAAATATTCGAGAACAGATGAGAAGGTATCGTCTACGGAGGGCCAAAAGAGACAATAAATAGATAAATAAATGAATACATCATCAAATCATTAATTAATTAAATGTATATTTAATTCTATCGTGGCTTCTGGTTCTGCAGCATTACCAAGGAATGATTTTATCTGCCAAAATCGCCCATCAAGGTCCAGGGGCATGGCTGCGGGCGGGGCTACCACTGAACAGTGGAACACCACTTTAGACTGCGAAAGTTCAATAGTCTCTTTTCACATTAAAATCTTCCAGTTTCAAAACCACAATACTTAAGACTCTTCACGCTTCTGCTAGATGATTCTTCTATAAATATAGCCGAACTTACACAGTGAACTGCCCACTAATTATTACACATAGCACCGCCCCTAACTATCTGCAGTCCTGTAAAAGTTAGCATTTTGATGACATATTTTTAAAAAACTGTCTATTAAATAATGTATTTAAGCATTTAAACACTTATTTACTTGATGGTGCATTTAATTAATGATTTAATACTGTATTTATCTGTTTAATTTTGTCCATTTTGCTTTCCATAATTGACATCTATCAGTCTGAAAAGGGTTGCAAAGTCATTTCTAAGCCTGGTTGCCTGCACAGTTGTGAGTTACTGTATGTAGCTGGCAGAGGAGATCATAACCATAAAATCTATCAAAAGTCTCCCCATCCTGTTCATTTTAAAACAATTAATGGTGGACCAATCTACTGTTGGTCCACTGTTCAATCGAAAGTGTTGCGATACTTTCGATTGAATACAATTTTCAAGGTTAAATTCTCTAAGTCAGTTTTTTCCCTTCAAAGCGGAAACCATTTGTTTAGATTTGTAAGTCCTGCTGCTGGCTAGTTGCACAGACTGCACACCATCACTAAATCACTGCCTCAACCAGAGAAGCTTGCTTGCCCCGACAAAAGTCACCCTGTGCCAACCTCATCTGATAAATCAGTGGTGTAACACACATCTGAAAAAAGAACATGAAGTAAACAGTCAGGCATGGCAGCACTGTGCAATAGGTTTAGTTTGGCCATGAATAATTGCTGATGAATGCCAAAGACAATTAGTAAGAAAATTAGATCATTATTACCAAATTGGGGCAACACGTGATTATTAGGAAATAATAGCCTCAGATAGTCTCAGATAAATGTCTCCCTACCAAAGCTTAGGCATTAAGATAACAACAGATTTAAGACTAAAGTTCAGAAGAACAAATGTTTCTTCAAACAGCTTAGCTCTACACATGCGCATGGAGCAAAGTACAAACATTTATGAACAAAAATAATTAAACTTTACAGTCAAATACCTTAATCAAGTAAAAAAAATTAAAGAATAATGGAAACTAATAAACCTCCAAAAAGTAAAACACTAAAATATACAAATAACAGTTTAGTATAAACTGTGAATGTTGAGAAACAAGATTTATGTAAGACGAATTTAGAAATGTGGCCAAATTAAAATATTCAACTAATTACCATTATTTTGCATCAAAATGTGATTGTTGATATGGAACAACTTGAACCATAGTTCTGCTCTCTAGCAGAAAAAACTTGACTGTGTTCTTCCACGGAGATGGAAAACACTCATTAACGGCAACTGTTGCCGCCGGTGGTGCCACAAGCAGCTATTAAGTTTAGGGGGAAATTATGTTTCATAAAGGAGCAGGTTAGTTTAGGCAGCATTTTCTCTTCCTATGAATAAAATCATTATTTTAATCCACCTTTTTTGTTTACCCTGAAATGAATGTTGAGCCAAAATATCCAATTGTCACCAAATAAAAAAAATTAAAGTAAAATCAGACAAAATCTGGTGTGGGGCAAGTAGCTTTTCACAACCATGTATTAATTGCATTGCCTCTCACAAGTAGACACTCTACAGAGTAAATGTAACACAGATGCAATCATCCATAATGCATTATGCTGGGCAAGTGTTCATGTTGCAATGTGAGTTTGGAGTGTTGAGAGAGGATATTTGGCATATTACACTGTGAATAATGGCTCCAAACACATGCGCACACCCCAACACACAACACACTGAATCGGTCTGACGTAGGAGCGGCTTCAACAAAATACATCTGGGTGAAAACCTGCACGCCTTGTATTGAGCCGGTAATGACATGGGAACTATACTAATCGTTGTTATATTGTGTTTATTTTATATTCTGAGCAAAGGTAGTAATACATACAAACTGATCACTGAACAGAGGGAGATATTGTATCTGTCGATAATATTTATTGACAGGAGAATGTTTACTGAGACCTTGGATGCTGCACTTGTTATATTTATTGAGCACCGCCTGAAATGTCCAAATAAAACCTGTTCATGAATATTGACAAACATAAAATATAGAAGAGTGTACAGAGTTGGATTCTGGGTAGTGAATTTGTGAAAGCATGAATGGATGGGATGCTGCTGAACTGTTTTTTTGTTGTTGTTTTGTTTTGGGTTTTTTTTTTTTTTTGCTTTATTCAAACAAATTCAGGAGAGTAAAACATATTTATTAATAAAGATAATGTTGAAATGAGTCATCACCCCACCTGGTAGTTAATGCGACAATAGAGTATGTTCAGAATTTGTTTCGGCAGTAAGGTTTGTGTTTGCTCATTTTTATTCATTCAAACTAAAGTCTGTGAGAAGTAAATGAAAAACAAAAATATAAGAGATTCTGCATAAGCTCCCACTTTTGTGGGCAAAAAAATTATTACAGAGGTTCAGAAAATGAACTCAATGAGTCAGAAAAATAGAATTTGAATGGGAACTTATACAGTCACAACACTAGCTTTATAAACTCACTGCAACAAGTATTCAACCAAAGTATTCAACTTTCTGCAGCCTAGGATAGTTAATTTGGCTGAAAGGTTACTTATAAGTTAGTTTTGCTGCACTTGTCTTATTTCAACTTGTTTTATATCTTATTTGAGATATTTGCACTACAAACTAGACAAAGGGTACTTGGCAAGATATTTGTTTTTGCAGTGTACAGTGTATTGCAAAAGTCCTCACCTCTGACATTTTTCATTCATAGTTAGATTGTAATATGATTTATCTGGAATTATTTTTGATTGATCAATGCAAAGTTACACTAAACTGTGAAATGGAACCAAAATAGGAAACATAATTTAGAAGTACTGCACAGTAAATATTTGAAGAGGGTAAGAGTGTAACGTATTGATATCCCCATAAAAATCCAGTATAATCAACTGCTTCCAGAAGTCAACTAATTAGTAAATAGAGTTTTCCTGTGTATAATATAATCTTGAAATACAGTAAGTACAGCAATTACTTTTTTTGAGAGAGAGAGCGCCAGTTGGCAAACAGCATCACAATGAACCAAGGAACACAGCAGACAGGTCAGGTGTATGTTTAGAGTTAATTCTTAAAAGATTTTTCACTTCAAACTTCTGGCATTTAGTAAACAGAAATGACGAAAACATTTGATTTCAACTGTAGGTTGAAGAATCAACTAGGAGATGATTCAAAGGTAAACTGATCTCATCGTTCAAACTGCTGAGTAGTAGAGAGAATTACATGGACTTTGACATGTCTACTCCATCCCACATTCAGCATTCAGCATAATTAATCAATTAAGAGCTGATTAACTTTGAAACATGACTGGTCCAGTTGAGAGAAACTTCCACTGCATGAACTGCCCTGCAGACAAAGCCGTGTCTCTGACCATGTCCCTGAGTTGAACTTTCAGGATCCGAGCGACTGTGTATCTGCCTTCAGTTGCTCCTCCTCTTTCTCTCTCTCATCCTCCTCCTCTGTCTCTGAACTTACTGTGGCGGTCCATATGGACGGTGGGAAAACTGCAGTGTATGCAAACCTGTACAGACGTCCTGTGGAGCGTATGTTTGTTTTTATGGCCTGCTCCTCGATAACAATCAGAATTCAGCGCTGCTTTTTGCCACAACAGGCGTTGGACCCAGCTGCTTTCATGTGTGCTCCTTCAAAGTGTCTTTTTATTCCGCTTTCTTATTTATTTCTCCAACCAGAAGCCCCGGATGATTGCTTTGATGTGGCCCGTCCCTCGGTGTCCCTCTGAGGAAAATGACAAAGCGCCATGTCACAGAGGAATGCTGAACATGTTGTGGCCAGTCGCCCAGGTCAGCCTGATGACAGCGGGCCAGTTTTGTAGTTTTGTCGGCTGCTGCTTTTAATGTGACAATGATCTCATTCTCTCCATCTCTCTCTCTCTCTTTCTGTCTTTCTCTCTCCCTGTGCTCAAGGAGTTGTGTGTTCAGCCTTCTTCCAAGTGGCTGGCTGTAAGCAGGGAGAGATGAGGAGGTGGGGGGAGGCACATTTCATTAGCTTTCAATTCATGTTGAATTTATTAGTCCCATGCTGGTTCTGCAGGATGGAAGGCTGCTTAAGAAGGAGAAAATATCTTCTATGTAGACACCTTTTTTCTCCATCTGCTTACAACATGTGCGGAAAATGACCGGGAGACGTAAAAATCCGGAAAGAGGATGGATAGAGGATAGATAGGGAAGTGGATAAGGAGAGCAGAGGAATCCAAGAAGGCGGGAATAAACCCGCCTCATAACAAGGGCCTGTGGAAAAAAAAGACTACGGCGGTTAAAAAGTGTGTCAGATCGTTTACCAGCGGGGGATGCGGGACTTCATCGGCCTTGCAGAAAGGCACTTGTCTAGTCAGCACTGCAACAAAGAAACAGCCACGGCTTTATTTGTGAGCCTGGAATGTTCCTGTGTGCGCAGGACCAGCAACCAAACAACCATCTCTCAGCTCTACCTAGAGAGGAAACATGGATCTGACCTGAGCCAGACATCGCTGCAGATGTACAGACACAAGTTATTGTCGCAGGTGACCCGACAGGCCTGTAGCTCTGTTTAACTGCAGAAGTGACCCAGCAAAGAGCCCCGTCTGAATCACAGAGACTGATGTGGCTCAGAACACATTCACGCTGTAGTATACCGATTTGAGCAGGTGGCACTGTAAGGGAGCCCTGATATGTAAAATCAACTTTTCTTTACATTGTGTTATAATGCTATCAAAAACATACTAGGAGTGTGGCCTTGATTCTTTCTTGCATGTTTGAGAAATCTTTTAATCTCCTGTGGTAGCATTATGTATTTTCCAGGCTCACAGTGCCAGATTGTAGCACAATCAAGTAACTATTTTATCTTCAGTTGTTCTAAAAATGCTATATATATCAAATATGACTTAATAAAAATTTGACTTGGTCATTTATCGCCATTAAATTGGGCCCCTGTCTCTTTAAAAAGTCCTGCTCTTTCTGAAACTTTGCCTTCAGGAAGTCGTCATAACATCTCTCCTCTATTAGAAAATGGTGTAATGCTCAACAAAGTAAATTTTCCCAGATGAGATTTTTTCCACTTGAGGACCATGCAACAGATACACAAATTATCTGCTGGACCTTTTTCAGGATGAGCTTAGATGATCTTAGAGGAACATTTCTTGCAAAACTCGCAAGTTGTACTCATGTGAAACATATGGGAAAACCACATGCTTAGGTGTTAATCATCCTCTTCAAACTCCCAAGGTTTGAAGTGATATCCATGTGACATGTGATATCCATGTGAAGCCAATGAATTGTACGAGACGAACGTCTGAACAACGGCAGGGCCTGGAGGGGCTGCGTAGGTGCCACCTAATAAATTCCCCCATGAACACCCAAATTTTAGACCGTAGAATGAAAACACATTTGTTAGTAAGAGGACACAGCTGCAAACATTTATAAATGTGATCACATTCTGTAAAGGTGTGTGCGCGTGTGTGGGGGTGGGTGTGTGTGTGTGTGTGTGTGTGCCTATGCTACATATTCTTTTAGTTGAGTAACACTTTATTTGTTTAGGCTGTCTAATACAAGTACACAATCTGATTCAAAGACACTATATGTCTGTGCTATCTGTTTTATTTTGGATTTCAAAAAATGTGCACTGTCTGTTAGATTTTTTTACATTTGAACTTTTAGCCTGAACACTGGGAAAAGAAGTCTTACATATCAATCATTTTAACTTTTTGGGGTGAATAAAAAATGTAGTAAAATTGAAACATTAACTTCAGCAATTCCTATTCAAGTGCTCATCTCTTCCTAAGAAGAGTAGGGATGACAGGGACCGTGAATGAAATAAAATGAGTTACTTTTGCATTTGTAGGTGAATCTGTTCATTTCAACATGTCAATGTCCATTCATACAATATTTAAATCACAGTATGTCATGTCATAAACATTTGAGAACATAAGCTGTTTGAAACATAAGCCTTTACTACGTAAGGGTATTAGGACCAGTGAAAAAAAAATTAAGAATTCTCAAAGTTCTGAGATTAAAGTCAGAATTTTTTTATTTTATTTTATTTTTTGTGGCCCTAATCCTCTTCCGTACTTTCTTCTAATGGCGAGTAATACAAAATGCTCTATTTTTAAACAATAAGAACTTCTGGGAAAAATACTCGAACACCTTCTCCAAGTCCACAAAACACGAACTCCCATAATACACACTCGTCCAGATTTGTGCATAAACACGTTCGAGGTTCTAGAGGAGTGAGAATGAGGTGTTAATTCAAGATGGTGACGAAACCTCTGGCAATAAAGAGTAGAACATAAAAATAATGCATCGATTCCCTCCAGTTCTCAAAAGACGATTGACTTTAATTGAATCCGACCGTTTCAGGTTTGGGTGGGAGCTTTAACGTAAATGCTCAAAATATGCTGTGTGTGCATATTTGTTTGCGTTATCAGAGCAGAAAGAGAACAGGAAAGTAAAGTGTGTGTGTGAATTAGGAGGAGGGCTACTTCATAAGAACATGGCACAGTTGTTAACCCGCTTTATAACTATCGCCTTCTTTGCACAGATGAACAGTGGGATATTAGCACTTAGCCTCAGTAAACACACGTTACGTCGTTGACCTCTGCTCCTCTGAATCATCCTCCTAATTGCTGGAGGCCTCAGCAGTGTGGAGCTAAAGGGCCTCGTCTGTTTGGGCGTTCAGCTTCATTAGCTTAAGAGAAAATCTTCTCAGAAAGAGATCCATTTTTACGCCTGCTCTTCCTCCTCGACTGTTTCATCGCTTTTAAAGACGAAGTCTTCAAATTTTGCGTCTCGGATTCCTCTCCGTCTAATCCGAACACATGCAGCCTCTTGTTGAATTCCGAATTACTATTCACGTTCCCGTGCAAGTTTTAGTCACACAAGAAAGCGAGGCAAACTCCCCGTCTTAACAAATGCTCCAGCAGCAGGCCGACAGGGGCTGCAAAGCGTGTCCAATCAAATGTCAAAAGAGCAGCGAGGCAACCCCAAACTATCTCCTGACTTTCATTTCTTCAATCTTCTCCAGATTGAAGAAATGAAAGTCAGTCTGAAACGACAGAGTTGCTCTGTGGGTTTTCAGATAAGGCGAAGCGGCAGATAAACGTGGGAAACCCATCGACGGCTATGACAGCCATCCGGCGTCCACGTCGCTCAATGCACAGTGACATCTGCCGCACCTCTAGATGTGGGTTTTTGTTCCGTGTCTTGCAGATGGTATCGTGTTCGATTGTCTCTTCATATCAAGGAGAAGGGAAAACAGTGAGTGTGAGATTATCACCCCTTGAGGAGATTTAAGGTTTAAAACGCTTCTCAGTCCTTCAAGATCAGATGAAATACTCAAAGCTGAGCCTTTTGAGACGGCACAGCACAATCTCTTTGTCATGCGATTCTTTGGTAGGGCCAATTATCGCATCAGTGCCAGATTGTATCTTTCAGATCAGACCTGTTTTCTGTGTTTGACATGCAAGATTAAAATCCCACTGCGCCCGGCTCAAACAGAAGATGCCGGATCTCCAAGGCAATAAGCATTTGAGGATAAATAAATCTGTGCAGACCACTGTGAAGCATCTTTCTGGTGGATCCTGCACCAAGACGGTCTTCCTTACTTGTTTTCCCTCAGGCGATTACAATTTCAGGTCTCTGGAGGAGCCAGCTGTTTCTCGGCCTTGGGATATGCTATCATCACCTCCCTTACGACCCGGTTTCCCCAAGTTCTTTCAGAAAGTCTCGCAAATTTCACCTGTTCACCCCTCTAGGGCCTGGAGGAAAGGATCTGTTGAAAGAAGTCTGCACTCATTTGATTCGTGCAGCACACAAGGACGTGTTCATGTGTTACTATGCAAAACTACAAACACCGTGAGGGAATAACAGCGGCATGACGGGCTGAAGTTGTGAAAGCGGTTGTGATTTTGGTTTGGGGGAAAGCGCTTAGCAGAAGTTGAATTTATAGGACCATAATTACTCCTTCATGAGACCCAGCCAGAGGGCTGTCATGTACTTCTATAAAGAAATTGTCTAAAGACAGCTTGTGCCATATTCTAATTAGGAGCAAGCCCTTGCTGAAGCTATTTATAAATTATTCTATTTTAATAAACCTGCTGTACTCACACTATGAAGGCCACAAACTGAGTAAGAGTGCATCATTGGTAAAAATAAATGAATAAAGGAAAGCTGTGGTGGATGAACTGTAGAGATCAACTGTCAGACCCCCGTTATTAGCAAAGCACACTCCTCAACAAAATGTTTGACCAAGACTTGAACTGTGTTGGCCAGAGTGTGTGTTTGTGTGTGAACTGAAATTCTTGTTTGCTCCAGGCTGATCCAAGTGTGCTGGGGTCCAAACACTTGTATCTGTTGACTCCGTTCTGTGAAACTGGAACAGAAACGTTGTGTAATGAGCTGACAGTTCTCACAGACATGTTGCAACGCATACAGTAGGATGCAGTCAGGATTTGGCTTGGTGCAATGTCTTACAAATCTTTTGACATTTTTTTTTTTTCACTTATTTTGATGACCGGATTAGATTAGAAATTATATTCTAAGCTTTGAACTTCCCACAGAGCCTCATCTGAAATTGGAAACAGAGGAGTACAGTGGCACCCCTACAAAGACATGTCAACAGAGGCCCATGATGACTTTGGAGGAGCTGCAGAGATTCATAGCTGAGGTGGACGAGGCAGACTTTGTGCGCATGTAGCCAGGTCTTTATAAAAAGGAATATCTCCTAGAATGACATCCAAGAATGACACAAGTTTGTCCAACACAGATGTAGACTTTTTACTTTTACTTTTAATCAAGGCAAAATGATCATTTTCTCACAATGGATAAGGTTGAGTACAACATTAGAAACACGTCTATCCAGAGACTTTTACCGAAAAGCCAGCTTTTATTTAATTTATTGAACTGAACTAAACATTATGAAAGAAAGAGACCCGAATCCTAGACTAAATTTATTCAAGAGTCCAAAGAATTTGGAAATTACATGCTTTTTTTTACTACAGGAAATATGCAAAATCCTTCCAAGTTTTGGATCTATGATGAACAACATGCATTATATACAAATAAATTAATAAATAAAATAAAATAACTGCGATATTTGCTTTATTTTCTAGACCCACAAGTACTTTTGACTCGACAATTTTGGTCCAGGTGACATAAAGTTTGGACACCCTTGGCTTAGATCAAAGCATACTCATGTGTTAAAATGGCTCAATCAAAGTCAAGACCAGAATCCAAATGAGAACTGCCATCAAGACTGATTGAATTTAACTTGACTACTTGTGAAACTCGAGCTCCAGTCGCTACAAGTCTCCAGATCTCTTATATTGTGTATTTCATTGTGACACCAAAACAAAACCAGAAAAGTCAAAAGCATAAAATTCTGTGAAACTATCGTTCTCTTATTGCAGCAAAGCATTCAGACACGGTTGCACTCTTCACTTCACGTTTGCAGCTGCCTTTCCGTCTCAGCGGTCACACATTGAGTAAACCCAGACAAATAAATAACAGAAACAACATGTTGAAACCACAAACGCTTAATATCCTGAAGGCGATGTTTTGTGATTTGCAGAGGTAGCCACTGTTTAAACTGCACAATCCGAAATTGTAAGGCCAGTGTTTACTCATGCTGGTGCCATTGTAAAAAATAAAAAATAAAAAAATTTAAAATAATAATAAAAAAATCTGATTTTCCGCCTGAACAAAAAAGAGGTACCTGTCAGGGATTGAGGAGGTCTGATCAGGCACTCAAAAACAGCAACCAGCACACCTGAGATTTCATAAATAATCAACATGCTGGTTGTGCTGCTGTTGCTCTCAGGGAGCAAGAAACATTTTAATAGCAAAACAATCAATGTGAACCTGGTGAAATGACTGGTGACGATGCGCCTTTTCTTTTTTGGAACATAATCAAATTTAAATCAATTATAAGCAAAATGTACTTTGATTTAATTCAGTACTGTACTCCTCTTTAAATACAATACATGAGGCTATAAAGTAATGAGACCGCATCAAAGTCAGTGTAAAGTATAATATTTAGTCCATATTTAGAGAGATATTGGTATATTGTATTATTCATGCTTTAAAACACACTGCACCAGCGCTCATCTATCTTGTAGTGTTGCTAATATGGCCATCTCATCTCCTAAGTTGATCATGTGTTGAGCATACCCCCCTCTAACCCAACTCATTATCTCTAATACTTGCTTGTTTCCCTGTTGTAGTTCTAGGAAATTTTACATTTACTCAATTCTTCACCGTATTCAGACACCTCACGGATGAATGGATCTATTTTATTACAGAAAAGGATAACAAAGGGCGCATCAATGCACAATCTGTGAACATTTTAAATGTAAGTGAAACATGGCATGCGCTAGGTGGTGCACTGTGTAAGTGAGCAAGTTTACTGTATAGGATTTGATCATAGCAGGGGGAAAAAAAGAAAAGAAAAAAAATCTGTTGCTCAGTAGCGCCACTTGCGCTGGCCCAGCGGCAATACCTATCAGTCTTGTGTTATTACAGCCCTCATGACCGCGACAAAGTCAAGACAGCAATACTAACCCAAGAAAGTCTGGATCTGAGCTGTCAAAATAAGACAAACTGTAGTTCACAGGTAATATAACTTAACTTAAGCCTTAATTGTCTTTTTGTACACATTAGATGAACAAAACTGATTTATATTATGCCTAATATAATCATTAATAACAATAATAATAATTATTATTATTATAGTTATAATTATAACAATAAGTTATTATTGTTGTTAATAATAATTATTATAACAACAATTATTATTATATAATAATAATTATTATTATGGTTATTGTTATTATTATTATGGTTATTGTTATTATTATTATTATTAATAATAATAATACTAATAATAAATTTCACCAAGTTAACTATGTAATGTTATTAACTTAGCATGCATGGGTTCCCTCCGGGTTCTCCGGCTTCCTCCCACAGTCCAAAAACATGACAGTTAGGTTAATTGGTCTCTCTAAATTCTCCCTAGGTGTGAGTGTGTGTGTGCATGGTTGTGTGTCCTGTCTGTTTCTGTGTTGCTCTGCGACAGACTGGTCCAGGGTGACCCCCGCCTCTCGCCCGGAACGTTAGCTGGAGATGGGCACCAGCAGCCCTCCCGACACCTCTAAGGGACAAGGGTGTTTGAAAATGGATGGATCGATGGATGTTATTAACTTAAACTACAAATGGTAATAACAGCAACCATACTGCTGTTATGACTAAAAAGAAAGTGTTACAATAACAGTAACAATAGTAATAACACTAATAATTATTATATTCATTAATTCAGTTTGATTTAAATTATGCTACTGAGTTGCAACTAATCTGAGATCTTATTTATTTTTAATAACTGTATGTTTATAATGTGATGTCTGCCATAATTTGTAATGACTGCAGGCTTTCATTTACCTTCTTCTGCTGGTACACCTGATTTTCTCCACTGCATGACACTGTATTTTCTTCTGTTTATCTGATACTACTACTACTACTACTACTACTACTAATAATAATAATAATAATAATAATAATAATAATAATGATAATAATATTTTATGACTAAACTGAAGGTTCCAACACAGAGAACAGAACAGACAAATGTGAAGAATATACGTATGTTGACAAGATGCAGTGCTTTATGAGGAAAATATGGAGGACGTTCTGGTAAGCTAAAGGGACAAAAGACATCTTAAATATAAGCCAGTAGCAGAGCGGGAGAAAATTCTTTACTTCTCTTTTATTCATTAAAAGCTTTATGTCAAAATTGTCCACTAAATGTTTCTAATGAAACTGTAAAACTAGCTTTTACTTTGGCGGAAACGTCGTTCAGTGTGCGAGGTGTCTCCGTGGACGCGCTGCTAGCTTGACGAAGCTCTGACCACGAATGAGCCAATAGGCTGTGGAAGGCAGAGTTGTCCCTGTGGCCGCCATTAAAGAAAGGAATCCATGAATTCAAATGGAAACCAACAGGAACCGAGGCTCTAATCATGATCAAAATCTTTGCTGAAACGTAGGCCGGTGCCAGATTTCGAGACGTTTCGCCAGGATGTATTTCATTTTTTGGATAAATTTAGCGATGGAGGAGTGAGACGAGGGGTTTTTATTTTATTTTATTTTTTTATTTTTTTTAAAGCGGAGACCGTTTTAGGGCTAAGGGGGAGGGGGAGAGTTGCTTCTTTGCTCTCCTTTTCTTTTTGTTTTATGAACATTTTTACGCTCTTTTGAACATGGTTTTACGGCGTACTTTTGGGATGTCGGCGTAGGGACGGCATTGTCTCTTTTATCCGCTTCTTTTTTTTTTTTTTTTTTATCTCTGGCGGAGGAAACTGCAGTCGGAAGGTTGTTTGTTGAATTAACTCCTCCAGCCAAATGTTACAGAAAAATATTTCTCGCTGATTAGGCTTGCACAGAAAACACACAGAGGCTAATTGTTTTTTAATTTCCCCTGGACGTGAAAACGATGGAGAGTTGGATCTCGCAGTGAAGAAGGATGAGTTCTTGTTTCGTACCGAACGGGGCCAGCTTGGAGGATTGCCATTCCAATCTATTCTGTCTGGTAAGAGATTTAAAACTAAAGGAAAGGAGCCATTTTTAACTAGCTGAAGGGGGCTATGCTAACGTTAGCCACAGAGGCATCAGTTGATAGTAGCTTAGCCAGGCTTAAGGCCCTGTCAAAGCTGACATTAGTAGACGACAGGGTTATTTTACTTTAAATGAAAATGATTTTTAACACTTTATCAGCTGGCTTCAATGACCTGTCAGTTGGCGTTAACTTTCTGTTCAAGGGTTACTGCTCGTAAACAAAACTCTCACCCTCCTTGAAAGCTAAAGCTTGTGTTACTACATCTCATTTAACATTTAGTTTTCCACAAGGGATGGAAAACGATGCCTTTTTTCACCTCCTTCCGTACTACTACAAACCTCTCAGTAATGATGTCGCTGCACTTTCTCCCGTTCGCCTCGGCGCCTTGTTTATTATTAACCTGCTACTATCTGGTTTTCCTCGCATTTCCACTATGTTTTATCAAGCGGGGAGCCGCAATCCAAACACTTGATGCACTTCGCTGAGCAGCTTTGAGTTGGAAACTGCCAGACCTTTGAACAGTCGCTGCTAGATAGGGTTACTGTTTATGTTTAATGCTGACACCTCCCGAATGAACTAGCGGGTGTCACTGCACAGCTTGTCCAGACAAGCCCGCCCCTCTTTAAAAGCCTTCTCTTCTTCTTCTTCTTTTGTTTTTTCCTCGAAAGTTTTTCACACTTTATGTTATTGTAAAAATAAGAACAAACAGACAAAAAAAAAACAAACATGTAACGTAGTTTTTCTTGCTTATGTGTTTTTTTTTTTTTTTATTTGGTTGTGCCTTAATCTGCTTGGACTTCATATTCTGGTATCAGCACCAACTAGGGCACGGGCTGATTATATAATGGTTGGCAATCAGAACCCCTGGCAGTACAAACAAACAAACCAAAAAAAAAAAAAGAGAAGAAGAAAGGTATCAGCATGCCTCTCTGTTGCAAAGAAACTTATCCCGCCTTTCATCTGGATGTTTCTTAATGTGATCGTGTTGCCAGTTGTGGCTGGTTAACATCACCCTATATAGCTGCGGTCGGAGATCTCCGATATGATTTAAGTCCCATTTGAGACAAACAGTGCCTGCCTGCTCCATATTCTTAGCCACAGCAGCAAACCTAGTGGGCCTGTTTACAGTCCATCCTCTGGCCAGATGATCAGGAAAACAGTGTGTGTGTGTGTGTGTGTGGGGGGGGGGGGGTTGTTGTTGCAGTTAATTAGCTTGTCAACAGGTTTAACTGTACGCTGGTTATGGTGCAGAAGTTTTAACAACCTTTAAAAAGGTTAAAGTTGGGAAAAAAATGGCTGACAGTTTCCACTGTTGTTACATTTTAAAGTGAAGATGCAACAGTCCATCTCCAACAGATGAGAGTCTGCATTATTACATGCAAAAAAAACTTAAGTTCTGCCATAATTTCTTTAGTCTATGTATGCATTTTTTTGAGATAATTGAAAATCAGATGATGATACGGAATGTTTCCTTCCAAAAATTGGGATAATCCTGTAATTCATGTTCTGTTGAATCAAAAACACCAAACCAGCTGCAGATTTAATTTTTAAATGTTTTATTTTTTTAAGAAAAGCAGGCCTGTGAGAAAATCCGATTCAACCACGGAAAAGCTGATCGCTACGCTTTTTAGTTTGAAGTTCTTTTGATGAAATGCCAGCTCAAAGTGTCAGGAGTTTGTGTAAAACAGAGTCATGAACACCTGCTGTGCCTTGCCGGTCAGCTGGCTTGCAGCAGATATGACCCGGAAATTGTTCAGGTCAGACACTGGGCTCAAAACAGGCGCTTCTTTCTTTTTTTTGTGTGTTAAAATCAAACCAGAACAAATGAAGGGTAATATATATTATTATAAATGTAACAACAAATGCTATTTTAGCAGCAGTATGAATAATTTTTGCTTTTTTTGTGTAAATGCTGCAACACCATCTCAATATTATGAGAAACTCGTACATTAATGGTAGCCGGTCAGTTTAATGTCCGCAACTTTAACATTTGATATACAATTTCATTGGAAAATAAAGTGACTAAATGCTGCAGGAGTGGAGGGGGAGAAAAGTAAGTTTTTTTTTCCTGTTGCAGTCCCTCTTGTGCTGTGCAGACTGCACAGATTACATATGCAGAGCTCTGCCAGCGAAACCAAAAGGGGGGGAAGACGCGAGCAGGGAAATGCCTCATTACTAATGCTGACATTAAACTAATTCAAAGTAACAACACGGCCGAAACGCCACCCTGCGTTTAGCCGCTTCCGAAGCCGTCCGCCCTCCTGAAGGTAACATTTTCCTGCAGAAAATTCCCACTCTCTCCCCGGCACTCCCGCTGGCTCTGGACCGCGCTGCGCCGAGCTCGTAATTATAACATTTACGACCTCACTTGAAGGCAGCGTTGGCTACGACGCCACGGACACGACGGAGGCTGGTCGCCCGGCTGGCTAACATTTTTTTTTTTTCCCCTCTTTCTCTTTCCCTGCATGCTGAGACTAAGCATAACACTACTGCTGTTATGACTCACTTGCTCAACAGAGTCCACTTTGTGGTTTTATGGCAAAAAGAATGTGAACACATTGTGGTAGTTTACCTGCCCCCCCCTCCCCGTTCTTCAGTGGATGGTGTGAAGCTGTTGGTGCAGTTATATTCTTATTATTGCAAGTAAGACCATGAGAACTAACTCCAGGTGTGTCCTCAGGTGCACCTGTGAGACCTTTAGCGGCTTTCTTCTACATTTAATTGATTGAAATCATCGAATACGGGAGGGAATTTGCATCACTTTCAAAAAGAAAAATGCCAAAGCACCTGCTAGTTTCAGGTTTGCTTCAAGACAGGCTTACTCGGGGTGGAAAGGTAAATAGGCAGGAAAAAGAAACTTGGTAGGAGAGGAGCATCTGTGACATGATTTGACCAGCCTCACCTGTTGTCTTGCATCTTGAAAAGGCAGCTGCTTGAACACAGTGTTCCCTATTCAGACCCAGAACCCGATGTTGCCAGAGGGGAAGGTAAGCTAGTTGGCAGAATACTAGAGGTCGCGACCCCGCCAAGTTATAAAGTGTGCGTCACCTCAGGAAAACTTCTCCCCTCTCTCTATCCAGCGGCTTCGGCCTGACAATCCCGGCTAATGCACCAGCGTGATTCCTGGCTCTGGCGTTATGAAATCTAAAACTCCCCGCGACTGGAGCTGGCCACGCCGCCCGGGACGCTTCTCCCGAGCAGTTGCTCCACATACCTGAGTATTTAGTAAGAAACGAGCAGGAAGGAACACCGTGTTGATTCACAGGGCTGAAAATGTCTGAGCACAGCCTGGGAACTCATGCGCACAGCCTGGGAAGCAGGGCTGTTGGAAGGAAATACTCAGGAATCTTTGGCACTCCATATATATATATATATATATATATATATATATATATATATATATATATATATATATATATATTTTTTTTTTTTTTTACACACAGTCTGTAACTAATTTATTTAGAAAGTACAAACAGCGCAACTGCAGACGGCAAAGCTATCTTTGGGTGCAGAGTTTTGGCATGCTGTCTATTTTTTTGTTTGTTTTTTTTCCCGTTTTGATCTCAAGGGGATTTAAGGACACTTTGATCTAGAATTTGTGATTTTTTTTGTGTGTGTGCATAAAATTGGAAGAAACTCACCTGTAACAGATAAAAGCAACAGGTTGACTTAAATAGAGATGCACCAAGCAGACTACAGTTTGTAAACCTTTGACCTATTGGTGGGGGAGATGGACTTTAAAATTTTCATCATGATATTTCGTGGTACTATTGTGATGACAATAAAAATTAAAAGAACAATTTATCACTTCTTTTTTAGGTAACCTTATGTAAGAATGTGACTTCACGACACAGATATCAACTCCACAAAATGATGCTCTTGAAAAAAATTGTAACGCGCCTCTTTTGGACAGCAGTCATGTAAATAAGTGTTCACAATAATTGCATTCATTAATTGGAATGTATTGTGACGATGATAAATCACAATTTGTATAAGAAATTTATCACAATAAATGATAAACGATACGATAAATGTCCTCCCTTACTTTGACCTACTGGGAACAATTTTAACCAATTCTAGTTTCTCTTTAAAAATATAAAATACAGCATTATGAAGCAGGTTTTCTAGCCTCCCTTACTGAGTAACCATATTCATGTTTGGAAAAGAGACGTCACACGTCTCTGTGAGCATAGAGTACTGTAAGACAAGATTTTGTCACTTTTTAAAGCACAGACATCGAAGTTTGTATTTTTAAATTAGCTTTTGCTTGCTCTCCTAACAAACAATAATAAATAATAATGTTTGCATACATTCTAGAGAATTTGGGTCCCAGTCTAGTCTTGTCTGAACCGGTATCCATCTGGCCAACAGTTCAAATCTCAGCATAATTCATGACAAAATGGGTCACAGATCCAAGCGTTTTTTACGTTGTTTATGCGGTACTTTTCAGATCCAACATTTGAAATCAGAGTTTATCCTGATAGAAAGACAGTTTGTTGAGGTTTATTATGTAATTACTGACCTTGTAGATATAAATAGGATTTAACATATGTGGTCAAATCGCAGGGGTAACAGCAATATTGGTATCGGCACATATATCAATCAGCTTTATCAATCAATCAATCAGCTTTATTGTCAATTCCTCTTACATGTCCAGACATACAACGAAATTGAAATGACGTTTCTCACTATCCCACAGTGATACAAGACAGGGCGTTACTAACATTGAGTAACAATAAAATATATCTCAAATATCTTGTTCGGATCAGAAAATTCCTGGATCTGAGCATCTCTGCTGTCATGAATTGCAGATGATGTTATTAGAATTATATCGCTCTTGGTGGCAGCATGTTGGTTCTTTCTGTTTAGAATTTTTTTTTTTTTGGTTGAGGCATTACACGTTGCGACAATTATTCCCTCTGATGTTGGATCCTGTGCAGCTGGAAGGATTTTTGCTCTTCTTTTTTTTGTGGCAACAAAGTATTTTTTTTTTTACAACTGGGATCAGCTAATTAGCATCTCAGAAATTCAAATAATACCTGAACTATGACCCCCAAATCCAAGAGGAGTTGAAAAGGAGATGGAGGAAGTTCAAATAATATCTTCCATCTGTCACAATGGACAAGGATCAAATCCCCGACTCCGTCATGTCTCTACTCAGCTTTCTAACCACACGCTCTGACAGAGATCCAGAGGAGTGACAAAAGCAAATGAGGCGGATTAGCAGTGCTTTCTAACAACCGATGGCGTCATCCACTACACATGCTACTGTGGAATATCGTCTCCACTGTCTGGAAATTGGGCTGTCATAACGCTGTCATACAGCAACAGTCTTCAGTCAGAGGCTTCTTCAGATTCGTTGCAAGACTGACTACTAGCAAAAATCCTTCCTGTCCACAGCATCATATTCCAGAATGACTCTGAAGGTTCAATGGTGATATGAGCTGCAACTTTTAATTTCCCTTAAGGATAAATGAAGTGTTTTTAAATTGAATTTGAATGGACTTCTCCGTCTTGCTGCTTTTTGATGTATTTAAAGTGCTTCCCCTGATATCCAAAACCTCAACAACACAGGACGTAGCTCACGTCGACTCTTCTTCACTCAGTAATAACGTTTAGTTTTATTGTTGGACAACCTTGTTTTTCCTTATGGTAGTTTCACTGGACAATGAAACCTTTCGACTGGTCAGGTCGGTTCGGATTAACAGCTGATTTCTTCATTTTACATTTCTAGTCGTGGTACGTCTTTCCTTAGATATCTACAGGCTTTTGGTGCTCTTGTTCAGCCAACCTTTTTATGAAGCACTCGATGCCACACAAACCCCTGACGGAATTATCGCTGTGTACACTTCGTGGTGGGAGACTGTGAAGACAAACTTTCAGTCTTTCCACAGTAACATGTGGTAACATTTTACCTGGCTTCATGCTTAAATAGCTTAGTCTTGGAAGAGGAGAACAAATTTCATTAAAAATGACTTTGGAAGAGATTTGCTAATTCTTACAGCAGGTACAGACACTTCTACTTCAACAGTCTCCCTGTACGTCCAGTCAGATGAGAGTCAAACCGAATGGAGCCGCTACACTGTAAAAACACAAAAGCTTTCCAAGAATTTGTTTTGGTCTAGATTCCAGTGCAAACTAGTACAATTGAGAAATGAGATAAAAACTTAGCTTACAAGCAACTTTTCAGCAAGAAAATTCCTTAACATTGATAAAAAACAATATTAGGGAACTTTTGACTTTAAACAAGCTCCCATATCTTGTACCAGTAAGTTGCTTGTACCAGTAAGCTAGTTTAGTTTCACTTCAAGTGTACCAAGATTTGTCACTAGAAACAAACGTAGAAAATATGTGGTAATTTTTTTTTTTTTCTTTTTGTTGTGTAGCCAGCATTGTTTACCAAATGTTGGACATTTCTGTTAAGATCCTGAACATCTACTTCATCACAACATCCTCACAGATTTAATAGATCCTGTGAGGAGGAAAAACCCGCGTGCTGAGCTTGCAGGCTTTTTAAAGATTGGTAATCAGCGATTGGACAGAAAACTGCAATTGGTGCACCTCCAATTAAAAGCCTAAATTTGAAAAGCGACGTTTAAAGTTTAAACCAAAAATTTTAAAGTAAAAAATTTTTTTTTTCATATTTGTCTGAATCAGACCAAGCTTCTCTTGTTTTAGGTCAGTTAGAATTACCTAAATTATAATTTTTTTTGCTAAATGCTGGAACACTTGGTAAGAACATTTTTCAGAGATTTTTTTTGTGTAACTTTTTTGAACCAGTCAGGTGTATAGGGTGTGTATGCGTGTGTGTGTAAGAGAGAGAGAGAGAGACCTTTAAAAACATAAAATCTTGCTATCTTGTACTTCACTTGTCCCTCCTGTAGAATGTAGAATCACGTGACGTTATTCATAACAGTAATAAATGATATCATACAATGGCGAGTTGAAATTATCTTCTGTATTAATTTTATCTCCAACGTGTAGAGCTGGAAACGTGATTTTTGTTTATTTTTTTGTTACAAAGTAGGAACAACTTGTTGCGCGTTCAGGTGACTTCATTCAAGAACAGCCGCAGGACAGATGCGCTAGTCCTGGTAACACCAGAAACGGTCACACACACCACAAATAAAATAATAATAATTAAAAAAAAGTCATGGCCAGAGCTGTAATGTAAGACGAGGAGAGCGGCCTGCTGCTCCTGTAAGTTAACAGCCGAGCAGCAGCAGCTGTGGCTGCAGCACTAATCAGTATTTTAGCTACGACAGCAGCTAAATCCCTGCAATGAACTGGGTCAAACTCAGGTTACCACTGTGTTTGATCAGTTTTTTTTGTTTGTTTGTTTGTTTGTGTTTTCTCTCTGCTTGACTCATGCGTTTTGTCGCACTGTAAAAACTGGGGATAATTACAGGCAGCTTGTTGGTGTCTGACAGGAGCAGCACAGCACATTAAACTGCTTAACATTTTTGTTATTGTTTTGATTTATATTGAAGTGCCTTGCCACTAGCTTAAAGAGTTTAAATTAGATGTGCCATTAAAAATGGTATACTTCAGAAAGTAGATTTTTAACATGTAGATTTTTAGATAAAAGGAAAAAAATATGTACAGTTGCATACTTTTATACAGAAAGGAAGGTCAACAAAGCAAAAAATCCAGCGGAGGTGGTGAGCAACGGCAGCAGACAGCTAGACAGCAACAGGTGGCTGCAAACCGGAGGAACGTCAACACTGAGTTTAAATGTCAGTGTTGACAGAGCTTAGTACAGTGTAGCCATTTTTTTTTGAACGTCTTTATCTAAACTGTAAATGTTCAGATGTTTGTACTGATCTAGGTGCAGCTTTTGCAGAAAATACATTTGAAGTTGAACTTAAATAAAACAAAAACAAATCTCTCCCTCTCTCTCTCTGTAAGTTCTGTAAGTGGATACCAGTTGTTTTCATGTCAATAAACTGAGAGGAGAGAAACTCCGACCGCATAATGCGGAGAGATGGGCTGATTACTGGCCAGGAGGAGGTATGCTAAGGTTTGGGGGAAGAAAAAAAAAGTTGCCGTTCCCAAACCGCAAAAACGTTGTTTTAAAATGTTGAAGTCATTTTTAATGGTGTGCAGAGAGAGTTTTCTTCTGCTGTTTGGAGCAAAGAGAGATGGAGGGCTGATTCTATCCACACCTGTTGCTGCACAC
Organism: Xiphophorus couchianus; assembly: GCF_001444195.1. Lineage (NCBI taxonomy): Eukaryota > Metazoa > Chordata > Actinopteri > Cyprinodontiformes > Poeciliidae > Xiphophorus > Xiphophorus couchianus. Next base: position 25,511,023 of record NC_040238.1, read on the forward strand.
TGCGGTTCAGCTGGCTGAAAGGAGCTTTTCCCTAGATTGCAAGACAAATTTGGCCGAGAACAACAAAAAATGTAGAATATTCTGTTGAAATATTCCAAATTTAAACATGTTTCCCCCTTTATTTTCTTTTTAAGTATATCAGAATTCATATGATAAATAACTTATTATACATAGCATTATCAAAACTAGTAATTTCTGCGTTATGTTATTTTAATGACAGAGGGAATAATTGCTGCATTTCTGTTTCCAAAAACAACAAACGTGCATATTGTTACTGTTAAAACACTGAGTTTTATTGTGCTTTGGGAACTTCCTAGTGCTCCATATTTAGTATTATACATTATACCTCTTAAAAGTTAGGGTTTAAAAGTTAAGTATCTTCAAAGACTCGCTCTGGGCAGGAACAATTTCCAGTAGCAGTCAGTCTCACAACGAATCTCAAGGGGCCTCTGACTGAAGACTGTTGCTGTATAACAGTCTGATGACTTTCCTGGAAGACACCATCAGTTGTTAACTTTTACTGCTCCTCATTATACCGTTTATTGTATCGCTTATCGTTTCTCGTGATACGTTTCTTATCATGGTAAGAAGCTATTGTTGGCATTGTACGTTTTACAAGTTTATCCCATTTTTGTTCAATGAAAGCATCAATGAATTACAAAACATGATTTAATCCAGTTACAATTTACAGTTAAGTGATATAAATCACGCTTCTTTGTGTGACTGGTGTCCTAAAGAGACGTATGACAAATAGGAATGTTTTTCAAGCATTTGTGTTTGTGGGGCTATTATTGCTGTGACACAAAGTGGCAGCCATATAGTTACCCTAAAAATTAAGCAACAGGGTGCTGTGGTGGCGCAGGGGCAAAGCACAACCCGCGTATTAAGGCTTTAGTCCTCGTGGTGGTGGTCGCAGGTTCGATTCCCGGCCTGGCTACATTTGCCGCTTGTCTTCCCTCTCTCTCATTACCCTCTTTCCTGTCGAACTACTTTCAAATAAAGGCCACTACAGCCAACAAAACCTTAAAAAAAAATGTAAGCAACAAAAAGTCCTGATCGCCACATATCATTATCACAATAGCACCACAAAATATTGCGATAAATCTTTAACTTCATATCCCCCTAATAGTTAGAAAGCCATACATTTATAGGTATAGTTTAAAGAAGTGGAAGCATTTGCATTAAAGTGACCAGTTGCTCTAGTAGCCTACAGCCAGTTGCGTTGCACTAAATGTTTTTCATCTGATCTGCCTCTGATCTATAGTGTGTAAAGATTTACCAAATAAAATCTGACATCGAGTTCAAAGTAAATTATGGAATAAATTCCCTACTCAGCTGTACTTTTCTTTAAATAAAACATGCAGATTTCAATAAATCCACTCTCTTTTTTCCCCCTTTTTTTAATTTTTTTATTCTAAGCCAATAACTTCCCTTTAGACATTATAGACCCCCTTTTAACATTTTTCTGCAGTTTAATTGCTGTTCTCAAATAGTTCAGATTGAGTTTGCAGTGGATATGCACTTGAACATTTTTACACGCAAGAACTCACTATAGGACATAGTGTTTGTCTGGTGGGGCCTTTAATCTTCTATATAAATACGAGAAGAGCTTTTTTTTATTATCCTTTAATGTCAAGCAATTACCCTCTATCTGTATCCACTTTTGTTCACTGCAATTTAGATCTGACCTGTAAGAGCAACAGGAAAGCGGTATCTTTCTGGCAATTTCTCTACGTCAGTAACTTCGGCTGTTTAATACGCTTAATCATCGCCGTATGAGAACAATTTATGGCCCATACATAATTGTATGGAAACAGAAATAGAGGGACTTTGTGTATAATGAATTCTAGCTCTTATAAGAGCGAAAATGGCTGCAGTAGTGAAACCGCAAACCGAAACTCCTATTTAAATGTTAGTTTTTGTTTTATTTTTTCAGGGCTTCTGCAACTGTTAGATTCCTGCATCCCCCCACCCCCACCTGAGCAGCACATACAAGTGTAAAAACCAATTTTTGCGGGAGGAAGAACAAAAAGCCCACCATAAGATAAAACACACACACAGAGGAGGTCTGGACGTGGTGGTGAAGACGACACGGGGTGCTCACCTTCTAATTGCCGGTCTCCACCGCTTGCGATCTGGTTTCACAGTTAACCGTTGTTTCCACCCTCCCTTTCCATTGTGAGCACAGATGTTTCCGAGCGCGGCGCAGGTGTAAAGTGGTGCTTCTCGCACTCCAGCAGGAAAGAGCGGGGCCCAACCGCTCACTGCACCGCTGCCATCGCACTCAGGCCGCGCTTCGACTGTTTGAACCCCCTGAGTAGGCAGCATTTTTAGAATTCCTCAGGAAGTCTGGTCGCTCATCAGAGATCACGTTTTGATGCATGCAGTGTAATTATGGTGTGTTCATATATGAAACAAGAATATATTGCAACCTGACTTAGATTTTTAATTTTTTGTTTCTGTGTTGCTGGTGTTGGGTACAAAGCAAACATTTGCTTTGTTTTGTTTGATGCATAAAGTAGAGCAGCTGAATCAAAGTTCTAACATCTTTCTGGTGAAGATTGATGTGTACGACAGCGACGTGTGGAAGGTGGTTGACAGAACGCTGTTGTGATGTGTTTAGAGGTTTTCCTTTTTGTGATCAATGTTTAGTTAGTGTTTGGTAGAAAGAAGCGAAAAAACAATTAGAGATGCGTCGATCAGAATTTTCTGGTCACCAGTTTTTGTAAACTACTGACTTGTCATTAAGTGTTTTTGTCAATTCTTTTGACAAGATTCAGAAACTGCATTCCAAATCCTTTTTGTGCTGGCCTCCGTGTAATGAGAGGTTGTTCTCTTTTTCTTTTTAATCTTAGCAATAGTCACGGGAGATGAGGAGCGTTAATACACATTTTTACTAATGTTTTATAATGGCCAAAGGATGGCAGTGGTTTACGTTTTAAACTAGTTTTAGTATCTTATGTGAGTGGTTAATACTGCAAGAACAGCAAAAGTAGCATTCTCTTTGGGGATTCCCTTGAGCCTTTCCGCTTCTGATCCACAAAATAATGCTGAAAAACATCAAGTAGTGTTTTTATCAAATTAGTGGTGGGACTCGATGACATGTTTTTTCAACAGAGTTAATTGTAGGGTCTGTAATTAATCGAAAACTATATACTGACAAAATTTGAATTTCAAAAAATGTTGCTGCCATATTATTGAAAAAACAGACAGATGAGCTCAACAACAATGATTTTTTTTTTGTTTGTTTTTAATCTATATTTAGGTTATTTTACCATCAGATTAGAACAAAGTAAGATTATAACCATTCAGCTTTCAAGTGTTTCAGCAACCTCTGATCGTTCATGGAACTAATTTGAAGGAATCTTTCTTTAGAAATGCGGACTGACGTTGGCATCGGGGACGTCTGTGTTGCTGCACCGTGTTTAACATTGAGATTCTATTTTACGCTTGAATAGCTTTGCTGATAGGTCAATTCCTTTTAGCAGAACTTCAGCATGCAGTAGTCTTTTCAGTGTTCAATCAGATCATTTAAAAAAAAAATTTTTTTAAAATTTTTTTAGCAAACATTAACCTCCAGTGGGACAAGGCTTCAGTGTCCATCGCTGTTCATGTATGTCGCTTGTTCATCAGACTTACAGATGTACCAGAGACATACAAATACAAAGGTTACGCCTCAGGACTTTTGCATGAAAAAAACAAAACAAGACAAAAAAAAACCCCAACAAACAAAAGTGATTAATTGTGTTAAAATCAATGTAATTAATCTAGTGGCATAAAAATGGTTTATTATTGGTAAATTTTCTCAAGGATTGGGCATTTGTAATGTTTTTGCTATTGTGAATATTTTTACATGAAAAGAATTTAGATTTACTCGCATAATGACGAATTCCAGTTAATGATATTTGAAAACTCCATAAAACTAGATTGTATTGAATTTTTTATTTTTGCAATTTTCTCCCCTGTTGGTTCCATGGGAGCAGCAACAAATACCTGCAAATTGAAAAACATGATTAAATTCAGTTACAGTTAGTAGCTTAGTGATAAAAATCACACTTCTCTACGTAAGTGCAGCTGGTATTTTAAGAGCAGTCTTTGTCTTTCTGGGGCTTTCATTTCTGTGTCATGCAGTGAATCATACTGTTACTTAAAAAAGACGGCAAAGACACTTTTTCTTATTGTTGCTTTTGTCAGTTTCACAATAAATTCCACAAAATATTGGGATATTTTAAGTCTTTATCGCCTCTTCCTACCAGCAGTTGTCAATTTGCAACACCAGCGGGGGGGAGCAACTTTCCTAGGGAATATAGATTCTTAGTTTAACAGGGGTACAACCAAATCCTGCCATCATTCCAAATGCAGCGTGTTTGAAAATTGAAAATAGTAAAATAAAGCCTTTTCTGCCCTCTGTTCAGCTTTCCTGTTATTTGCAGAAAGTAGGGGTTGGCGATATGGACTTAAAATTTTATCACAACATTTCGTGCTACAATTGTGGTAATGAATAAAGTGACATTAAGAGCTGGTTATTACTTATTTTTTAGGTAACTTTAAGTGTCTCTCACTGCAATCATATATCCACAAACACTGCTCTTGAAAAACCATTAAAATGCGTTTCTTTAGGACACCTGCCATATGCGTGGGATTTTGTATCACTAAACTAGACACAGTAACTGCCAAATTGTATGTTCAAGTTTATTGATGCTGCCAATGAAAAAAAACTGGAGAAAATAGTAAAGCTAACAATCCCAATAATATGGACAGCTTTTTTAAAAAACATCTTTAAATAGAATTTATATTTTATCACAATAAAATAAACAGCCTGAACATACATATGCTGACATGTCGGAGGAAATATGTTTGCCTTTCAAATTTGTCTCTTCCGACTTTCTTCTTAATTATGAAACTGATATTGAAAACTGCAAATTTTGGGTTCTTCAGTTGATAACAGTTCCCACACCCAAGAGTGTTCTCTGTGCGACACTGCATGGTGTGTTTAATGATCAAGAAAAGAGTCGATTTTTGAGTTTTCGCCTCTTAAGACGCCGATCAAGCCGAAACCATCTGATTGCTTTGTGCTTCTCTATTTAAAATGTTATTTTTTTTTTCTTCAGCTCACATCTTTTAACTTAGAGTAAATCCTTCAGCTTTCTGTTACCAGAGATAAGACATTTTTTTATTTATTTTTTAAGGTTTCTTAATTCAAAACGCCTTAATTATGGTGATTGGGGAGACCATAATCTCCCCAATCACTAGGCTTTAAAATAGACCAGGAAGTTTGTTGTTATCACTATCAACTTGTTTCTCAGGGCCACCTTGGGTCCAGCTTGATGACAAACAGCGTACACCTCCACCACAAATTTCCCAGCTTATCCCTACTCAGGCGAAAGACCACTGCTTCGCCACAACCACGAGTAATCACTTTTCCACGCTCGATGCGTCTGAACTTGAGTTAAGGTATCCCCCTGCATTGTAATGGATTAATTGGTTGAATATACGGCGGGAAGGCTCTCTCAGTCTGCCCGAACGAAGCAGGACTAAACAGCAGGGTAATGAACAGACCGTGTTGTTGCGGATTAGTTGAAATGCCTACAAGGATAAATCGAGGCCCACGAACGCCGGCAGGGAACGCATGTGAGTGCCTATAAGGCATCGCATTTGTGTTCTAAGGTAGCGGGCATGTGTTACGTGTGTTTAGGTAAACATGGGTTGATAAGCAGGAGCCCGAGCCAGCAGCGGGGCGCAATGTTCCTGTTTTAACACTTAATAACCCTGCTGGTGATTTAGTGCCTGCGAGGATTTCTCCTCTGGGTTCTCTGCATAAAAGCAGACTCCACCACAGCCAGCAATCGGCAATAATATGGATTAAAAGCAGCGAAACTATACGAAGCAGAACTACTTCATCATGATGTGTTTTGAACATTCTGTTCCTTGTATTCCTAAACTCCTAAACAGTCCTGAACAAAATCTTCCAAATGCATTGCCTTCGTGAATTCCTTGAAACTCCTGAACTTTCGTCACAATATAGCAGGGCAGGATTTACAAGGATTTGGGCCCCTGAGCTGGAGACTTCAGGGTCCCTATCCACTAATGAAAACTTATTTTATCAATGCAAATAATAGGTAGTCCTGTACATCAGCAGGATGGTTAATACGTCCCCTAGCTTATGTTGTTCCCAAAGAAATCTACTGTAACGCTATAGTTTTCAAACCCTTGAATATTATGTTCATAAAAAATCTAATACAATACAACTCACATGATTTGGGCCTATGAATTTCATACAAAGAACAATGTTTGTTTTTAAATTAATTTAAAAAAAAGTTAGAACATTAATATCTGTGGGCCGCCCCAAAACTTGAGGCCCTGGGAGACTGCCTCTGTAAGCCCTTTCTAAAGTCTGGCCTTGCATTATAGAAGTAAAAAAAAAATTATAAAAAAGTTTTTTCTTTATTTGCTTTTATTTACTTAGCCAACATAAGTCCTTTATATATACCTATTTTAAAACTTTTTCATATATAAGGCGCACTGCATTATAAGGCGCATAGAATAGATGCTACAGTAGAGGCTGGGGTTACGTTATGCATCCATTAGATGGAACTGCGATAAAGGGAATGTCGACAAAACAGTCAGATAGGTCAGTTAAACTTTATTAATAGATTACAAACCAGCATTCTGAAAACTCCTTTCATTCCCAAAATGAATAAACAGCTGTTGCTTCCTCCACTTCCGCACCATTGATTGTTCATGTTAAATTCTCTCGCTGCTGCTCTATGGGCTCTTTGCACCTCAGCTTAATGATGAACATCGAGCCGAAGCCCCGACAATAAGCTGGAGAAAGGTTTTAACATGTTCGCCTTGTTATACACAGATACGAAGGTGAGTTTTACTTTCTTTAAACGTTGTGGCTAACATTAGCTTTAGCTTATGCCGGACATTTTTCTTGTAAAAATGTGCTATCTAAGTATCTAAACATTTTTCATCATTCATTAACGGACAATGTTTTTACCTTATGTTCAAGTATATTACATGCGTTTATTGTCGTTAGTGTCAAGAGACCAAGTAACGGGGATTTTACGGTTCAGGCTTTTTGCTTCTGAAGCACAACGAGCCCATAGCTTAACATTAGCTCTGGTGTCGGAGTTCTAGTTCAGCTGACGGTTCAGGCTCAAAGTTGTTGCTTTTAGAAAAATATGGCCGTGTTCCTTAAGGTTTCCGTGTTATTTCGCTTTATTAGTTTTGCATGCTTCTTGTGAAGCAGGACGGTGTTTACAGCGGTTTGTACAGGCGGATCAGTAGCTCGGCTGTCTGGCTCTGGTCTGCTCTCTCGTTCCGTAAACTCTCTTTCAGGCTGAATACAGAAGTGATTCCATGGAAATAACACAGGAGGCTCTTTTACCTTCTTCTTTAGACTGAAGAAGTTGATCCGGAGTGACGTGAAGGCTGCAAACTTTGCTGTGCTGCGTCAGCTTTAACTGGTAGTGACGAATATTTACAAGCCATTGTCTTCTTAATTCAGGATCGTTTGGAAATCCATGAAAACTTAAAAGCCCATTATATTAGGAAGACAGCAATGTTCATAGTATTGTTTTATTTGCGTCTGAAATAAGACTTTGTCTTTTCTAGCTGTCATGGTAACTCAAAGCAAAAAAAGAGAGCCGCATTTGCACATGCGGTTGTGACGTCAGCGCGGCAGGTGCAAAGAGCCCATTCCCATATTCTACTGTGTGACTGATCGCCTTGAGCTTAAACTCTGCGTTGTAAGCATGTCTCTTAATAGGAGCCATTTTGGGGTCTTTACACAAAACCCAGCTTGCACCGCTGGCTGCATCGGCGGCTGCTTTCCCCCATTTCTTCTTCTACGGGGAAAATGAAGTTGGCGTCTGCTTTCCCGTTTCTTCTTCTACGGGGAAATGAAGTTGGCGTCTGCTTTCCTCCGTTTCTTCCTCTACGGGGAAAATAAAGTCGGCGTCTGCTTTCCCGTTTCTTCTTCTACGGGGAAATGAAGTTGGCGTCTGCTTTCCTCCGTTTCTTCCTCTAGGGCAGTGGTTCTCAAATGGGGGTACGTGTACCCCTGGGGGTACGTGGAGGTACTGCAGGGGGTACGTGAAGCTTTTCAAAATATCTTTAAAAAATCAGTAGGCTCCTCATAATAAGTCTTGGGAAAAATTATTTTGTAAAAAGTTCGATAAAATATAAATGTGTGTTCATGCACTGAATTTTATATTCAGTATTTAGTTTCAATATCCTTTAAAATAAAACGGTTTGACTGGTTTTATACCTTCCTGGTGGTCACCGTCTTCTGTTTTTCTTTTTTGTTTAACCATGCAATGTTTGCAATATGGATGTATTTGTCAGGTTCACTGATATAAGTTGTTTGGCTTTAATAAATCAGACAGTGATTTTACAGCACTGTACCTCTTTTTAATTCCAAAAATGTTTTGCCCGTGTCAGGGGGTACTTGACTAAAAATATATTTTTAAGGGGGTACATCACTGAAAAAAGTTTGAGAACCACTGCTCTAGGGGAAAATAAAGTCGGCGTCTGCTTATCGTAGTTGCGAGAGCTGTTGTGGCTCAATATTGGTCCATATATAAGGCGCACCGGATTATAAGGCGCACTGTCGGCTTTTGAGAAAATTGAAGGTTTTTAGGTGCGCCTTATAGTGCGGAAAATACGGTAGTTCTTATTTTTACTTTGGATAATTAAATATCTGAAAAGTTTGCCATTCCTTTTCCTTCAGTCCCATTTACTCTGATGCTACTAAATTAAAGACCGCATCCACTTACCTTAAGAATGTATCTAATTAGTAAAGAGTCATTTAACTAGGAATGCACGATAAATCGACATCAGACGGTTTTTAATCCGATAATTAACTGGCCTGTTTTATTCACAAAAACGTCCTAATCTGTTTCATTCATGCTTTTGGTTGTGTGTGGTGTTTATTTCTAATAGATCCACTCTTTTTGGTTGTTGTGTTTTATTTATTTTGGATATATAAAAAAAAGAAAAGTCTTCCAGTTCCAGCAATAAATGTTCATGTTTATTATGCCACTTTCAGCATATTACTTGGAAATTGTTGTGAAAATGACGATATAATCGTTCATCGCAATAATTACTGAGTCCATGTATCTTCCAGCCAAAATTTGTTACCGTGACATATAACAATAACAAATTTTCTAACAAATGTTGCAAGGCCCTTTAAGAACCATTTCCTTTAGTTTTTCCCTCTTTTTTTCACAGCAATAATCACATTTACTCATAGGAATTGCTCCCCCATCAAAGAGAAACAATATTATTTTTTTGTAAAAACTGCTCAGTACACTTCATTTCTCGCCTCTCCCCCAAAAGGTGCTGAATTGTACACCAGCGAATCCTCCCCTCACTGTCCTCCCTCTCTCCCCTCGGTTGCAGGCTGACTTGACGGGGATCAAATGGAAGAAGTTCGTGTGGCAGGGTCCCACCTCTGCCCCCATCCTCTTCCCGGTGACGGAGGAGGACCCCATCCTGTGCAGTTTCAGCCGCTGCCTTAAGGCCGACGTGTTGAGCGTGTGGCGGCGCAGCCAGCGACAGGGCTGGAGGGAGCTGTGGCTCTTCTGGTGGGGGGACGACCCCAACTTCGCCGATCTGATTCACCACGAGCTCGCAGGTAAGAGGAGACCGGTCCCCTTCGCTTTTATAGAGGCTTACAGAGCGATGCTCAAGGTGGCTGCAGTTTCTCAATAATGGAGGTTGATGAAATCGGGTAGTTTAGGGGGGAAGAAGAAAAAAAAGGAAATAATTTACTCCGCTGCTGCAAGAACAAGGAAAGAAAAAAGTATGACAAGAAAATTCACTTTCTTACCTGTGAACCGTTCGTAGATTCAGCCAAGGTTATACGCCTGCAAATGAATGATGGCTGTAAAAGATAAAAAGAGAAAGTTTGGTGCTCAGAGCTTTTATAAAGGAAACACTTGAACATGATGGCAAGATTTGTTATCGATTGCGCCATAAAAAAGAATAAAATGATTCGAGAGGGTGATTGTCAGGTCAGACGCCCTGTAAGTAAGAGCAATAAGGAAGTGTTGTTATCCGTGTAATCTAATACCGCCTTTACCCAATCAGCTGACTGATAATCCAGCTGACCCGGCTGCCGGTGCCAACATCTGCAGGGCCTTTCGGGTTCCTCGCAGACACCGGGCGACATGCCGTGCCGTTTCGCCCGCATGCTCGCGACAAATCTTCCGGACAAATCAGCACTCTGCATTCTAGCTTGGCGCAATGGCAGCAGAAGTAGAGCCAGGCGCTGCAGCTCTTCAGAAGAGGAATAGGTGGGCAATCATTACTTGAGGGAGAAGTACAGTTCAGCACAGGCAGCCATGCAGAAACGAGGCCGACGCATCCACTCTCTGCTCTCTGCTTTCTCCTTTTTTTTCCTTCTAAGAGCAGCATGAGATGTGGAAGATTGGTGGTGGTGTTTGGGGGGGGGGAAAGCTGTCTTCATGCACATTTTCTGCCATGTAGATGAAAGTTTGCTTCCTGAGCCACACACAGCTTGTCTGCGGTCCCTTTTCTACTCCCCCCCCTTCATTATGAGACTTTGTGCCTGAAGTGGACTCTCGGATTGGGAGCTGAAGGCTACGATGGGCGACTCATTCAAGCCTAACCGGTGCTGGTAATAACCTAAAGCGGTTGGCTCGGGCCCCTCTGATGGAGTGGGCTTCATTTCAAGCAGGAGGATGTGTTATGGAGCATCTTAATTTGTAGGTTGCTGGAGATGCTGCTGTGCTTTCCACAAGCGCTGGAAAGGAGAAATGTATCTCGAGTGTTCTGTTGATAGAAAATAGATAATTGACCGCTGGTCTGACTTTCAACGCAGTGTTTTCTTTGAGCAACATCTGGAATGCTTTGCATTGGGAGCCCTGTGTGTTTTTTACCATGTCTTAATACATGTCTCAATATTTTAGATTAAGTCGATCCAATATGGATGGTGTACTACTTTCTTTCCTCGTGACTATAGATCAAATCTTTAGGATCTTTATTAAATCTTTTTTTCTCTGTGACGATGAACAATCTAACTTTAGATTAGATCCAAACGTTTTGTCAAATGGGCCAAAATAGACATTTTAAAGTGACTTGTGGGCCAAAAGATTGACAGAAAAAGAAACAAAATAGACTCCTTTTTCAAACATACTTGACAATAAACTAAGTTGCATTGTTTTTTTAATATGAGTAAACCACTCCTATTTTTTAAAAATATGTTTATATTGGCAAGTGATGTGTAAATTGTTGTTGATTCAAAACTTTAAAAAGGTTTTGCAGGTTTGCATCTAAAAAAGAGGGCCCAATTTGTGAATCTCTAAAGCTCTCCACTGAAAATAATATTTTGTTTTGTCAATTTTGAGCAGTAAAAACAAGAATTAGGCTACTTTTGTATTAAATTGTATAGCCAAGTTTAATAAATTCATTAAAAGCAGATTTAGATGCGTCAAAGTGTGCTGGATATATGGAGTCCTCACAAGAGAATACAAAAAGCCTGAGTATTGAATACTGTGTGCAGTAGCCAACATTTCTGAAGTAAAATGTTAATTTCTGTAATAATTTTGCCCTGGTTAAAAATAAAAAGTTTCAGTCTGCATCAAACACATGTGCTATGGGAGGCAGTAAGCATTATGTTGAATTGGAGTCGTGGGCCGCACAAAATCGATCCATGAGCCGCAAATAGCCCCCGGACCGCACTTTAGACACCCCTGCTTTAGATAAATAATCAAATACTTGCGGGCGTTAAAGTGCCTAGTATCTGGAAAGACTACAGATATTAAGTTGTCTGTCCAGATACGAGGGGGGAAAATATGAGCTTTGTTATTTTCTCCTTAATAACTGAGCTACATTGAAAAAGTTGCGTCTGACTTCATCTGCTGTTTTAATTAAAGAAACCAGCTTTGTTTGGTTTCTTAATGACTTCACCAGAACATTTAGATGCCTTCCTAAAACATTTTCTGCTACATTAAACAACAAGTATCACCAAATATATCAGTGGTATAGAGAGAGAGTGACGGTGCAGTACTTAACTGCATGTAATCAGCTTATATTTATTGCTGTCCAAGTGGTTTTATTGTGACGGTGATGCTGCGTACAGATATTTTTATATATTTAGCAGCCTTACTTAGCATTACCGGGTTTAAAATTAAATTAACATCAGATTTGTGCTCACTAACTAGCTAACAAGCAGAAGCTGGTGAATGTGAAACGAGCACAATGTGTCTTATAACTGGACAAGAAAGACTTGTTATAATACACGTTTTTGTTCTCATTAATGGAATGACTCCATTAATGAGACCTTATCTGATTACCTGCCCAGCAGCTAATGCTAGCAATGTTAGCTACTAGTAGATGTTGCAAATACTCACTTTAATTCCTACAAAATCCATTGAAGACTGGCAGCAGTTTTGTTCAGTTCAATAGACGAGGGTAAGTATCTTGGATTTCTTGTTATTTGTTAGCTTGTTAAATAATTATTAATGTATTTATTACCACCTTAAGTTCATGAGCCTTAAGGAGCTTTACTGCCATCATCTGCCATTATTTATTGATATTGGGGCCAGATGGGGTGGCACAGAGCAGTCAGTGTTACACCGCTCTGCAGTTGGACAAGTTTTAACAAATATTCTAGAATACCAATATTGAACCTTTACAGTTTCTTGCATTTTGTATTAGAGATTAGAAGGAGTTTATGGACGGATTGTCCCAAAATGCTTTGCCTGAAGAGATCCAGGTTGATAAATTATCTTTAAACTTTGTTAGGATGTGAAATGTCTTCCTGCTGTCTCACACATTTCACCACTTGCTCCATGGCTTTTTTTTTTTTTATTTTAATTTTGACTTTCTTCTTTACCTCCCAGGAATTCTGGAACTTTCTCTTGTGTTTTGCAGCTTCTTTTTACCGTTTCGGGCAGTGTTAGCAGTAAACATGAAAATCCACTCTTGTCCCATTTTTTTTCCTCCTTCTTCTTCTTATTATTTTGGGCGTCTGAAATGGCGCTTGCTCGTTCCCCGCCACCCTCTTCCACCCTCATTAGATTAGCAGCCTGTGAAAGTCTTTTAATTTTGAGCAAGTGCCATTTGTGCGTACCAGTGTGTCAGTAATCCCCGCTCTCCGGGGGAGACGAGGAGGGAGAAGGAGGGAGCCGCAGAGCTAGGAGCAGCGAAGGGCGGAAAACTTGAGGGATCTTTTAACGTCTGGCTCTTAATCACCATTGATGGAACAGTGCGAGGAACAAACCACAGAGCTCCCTCTTCTTCTTACGCTGCCGGACGACCCGCCCTGCTCGCTCCGACACTACGAGAAAACCAATTCTAATCTTCCCCTGGCCATGCACAGGAATTATCCCCAACAAGCGAGCGCTGTTGCTGAATTAAACAACTTGCCTCCCCCATCTTACCAGTTCAGCATAGGCATGCATTCTCATGCAAATGATCTCTCCAATCCTTCTTCTGACCATAGGCATCCGACATGAAAGATAAATAGCCGCCTTTTTCCCCCCTCCTTTTTTTTTACGATACACAAATTTTCTCTTCACTGTGAATCAACCACTGTACAGTTTGCAACAAATACAAGCGATGTTCTCATCTCCGCAATGAGTCGAAGACAAAATGTATGCTCTCTTTTTTTTCTTCTTCTTTTTTTTAGTAAGACTGAGAAATGATTGGACGTAACAGGGAAGGTCAAAGGGAAGAGGCAGTCATCTGCTGCCTGTAACATTTTATTGCCGCGCCATCTCTACTCTGGTCACCGGAGTCCCCAAATGTATTCATTGCTGGGCGCTACAGACAATCTCCTGGGATTGCTAAAGAAGAAGTGGGGGATGGGTCTGACTGTCTCCTCCACTAGGTTGATGAACATTGTTTGAGATCCATGCGTTGATGGAAGGGGATAGAAGCTGATGATGGCAGCTCTATTTAAACTTTTTTTTGTATCGTCTGTAATTGGTTATTATCTTTTTGTCAGTGGTCTCTGGATTATGTGTAGATTTTGTGACTTAACGAAGTTCACAAGTTCTCTTTCCCCTCCCCCCCCTTTTTTTATTTGTGTCATGACTTTCCTCTGTGCATTTGAATCAAGGGTGAAATAAAAGGGGCTCTGTCTTGCACCTCAGGGCGGAACATCTAGTTCCAAAGGGCATATTTCAGTAGTCTGTGCAGGGCATGTTGACTGAAAGTTTCACTTTCTTCCAGGTCAGCCTGATTTTTCTCTTTCTTTTTTTTCTTCTTTCTGTTCTTTGATGATGTTTCAGCAGAAAATTATTGAACTGCTTTCACTGCAGCAGAAAAAAAATATCTGAAGCTTTGCTTCAAGAATGCAGATGTTTGCCGACAGCAAATGTGAGCATACACTGACATGTCCCAGTTTGTTGCCATCCCAGGCTTAAAATAATGTCATCTTCTATTGCAGTTCACATCAAAAAGTAGGAAGTTTAGTTCCTTTTGTTACATGGCAAAAAAAAAAAAATTCTATTTTATGAAATAATTCTTTGTCAAATAGTGAAACGTTTATTGAGCACTTCAATAAACGTTGAAGTCTTTTTAAAATACATTCAGCTGAAGCTTTTTTTAAATTTACACTTAAGATTTTAGACTGCTCCGATGTTTAAGTTGTCCTGTTAATTATCCACTCTATCCCTGAGACCCCTGCTGTATAGAGGCCCATTTGCTTTACTGTAACAATAATATCTTCATTGCATAATTTTGAAATGTTCTCAATTCACTTTAATTTGTCTCATAAATCTTGTAGTCTGTGATCCCTCAGCAGGTTCGGTTAAGTGCCTAATCCCCAAGCTGTTTTTTTTGGGGGGGGGGTTTGCTACGAGGGCCAAAATTGTCACATTGAGATCACACTAAGGCAATGAAATTAAGAGGAAAAATTAAATTTCTGAATACATTTGATATTTTTATTTCTTAGACTTAATTGAAGCAAGTAAACTAGTTTAATTTTTGTCAATAAAGAATCTGTAAGTCATTGTCGAGCCAAAGATAAAAAGAACATAATTGCCATGATTAAAAAAAACAGGCAAATCATTTCCAAAAACGTTTTGGAGCTCTATTGTATTTTTTTTTGTTTGTTTGTTTTTTGTTCTTTGTTGGGCACATGTCATCAATTCCTGTAAATAACCAAGTTTAATCAATGAAACATGGTTGATAGAGAAATACTTAGTTGTAGCAAAAAGAATAATAATTTTGTCTGTGAAAATCTTCCCCTGAAATAATTGTCGTCCTCATCGACCGCCTGTGCATGCAGAACAGATTCTCTCTAAAATCGACGTTTTTGAGCTTTATATCATGTCACAATGTTATTACCTCATCCAAAGTGTTTCTTTTGAGTCCTTCCGAATTTTTTCCTCATTCAGTGAATATACTCAAATTATGAATTTTCCAAAAATTTCAAAGTGAGTTGTTATTCCTGCAAAGAAATACAGGCATTTTACACAATTTTCACCAGCCATTCCAACCCTCTTGTGCCTCTGTAACGGCTTGTTTCATAAGTGCCCTTAAAGGACTGCATTTGTGGAAGGAATACTTGACAAGGAAGCTTCTTTGGCAACAAACACACTGGTAAACCTCTCTGCTCACTTTTATGATCTTCTGTTCATGCATGCTCAGCGGTCCTGTTGCTCAAAGTGGCAGATGTGTTTTCACGTCTCCACTCAAACGCCGAACATGTTAAAAAGAAGCTGCTTCCCCACCGACGGCTGTAATTGTAGAACAAGAGATGTGTTTGAGGGGAAGGACTTCCATCAGCTGAAAGGTACGACGGCGTATTAGGGCCACTGTACATAGAAAAAGAGGGTGTAAATTTCCGCCATAAACCAAGGAAATTTCTGAGCTCCAAAAGTCGAGACATTTTCTAGAAATTTTCTGATACATATTATACATATATGTGTGTGTGTATTTATTTATTTATTTTCAGAAGTGTATGACTTTTGAAATTTGGAACTGTACAAGTTTTTTTATACTGTGGTAAATGTTAGTTGAAACATCACCGCATCTGGTTTGTAAAGGCCCGACTCGGCACCTGTAGTCCTGTCACACAGATTGCCACGACATATGCTGCCTCCTCGAGCAGTCGCAGAAGCAGTGACACACACCACGACGACCCAGTCATGAGATGATGTAATACATAAGCGCCAGAGTCCAACGAATGCCAACACTCCCCACAACCCCAGGCAAGGATTCAGGAAGGAGAAATGCCACTCGCTCTTTGGAATTCCCAAGCGTTATCGACTTGGACAACCTGTGAAAGTCGGGCAGAAAGATGACATTCTCTACACATCGCCCAGCCGTCAGCATGAACAAAGTGTGTCCAGAAGCATTAATCGGGAGGCTTGTGTGTGTCCCATCCATGGGGCTTGCCAGGCTGAGAGGATGTGCATCAAAGAACAATTAGACACACTTGGTTAACCTTAGCTCTGGAGCGGCGCTGCTTCCTCTCCGCTCGTTCCAGACATCTTCGAAACTCCGGCGCGTAACGGCCGAGATTGATGAGTTGATAAACCCGGGCCCGGCTCCTAGGAGGGAAAAAAGTGGCCAATGGCTTTTGTGCTTGGGGATCAATTTTCCAGGGCTAATCTCCTGCCCTGTGAAACCACCCTGTGCTTTCCTCTTTTCCTCCTGCTCAATCTCCATCTCTTTCTCCTGGTCTCTCTCTGATGGATCTCCTTTGGCTGACATAGCGCAGAGACTCGGCCATGCGTACCGTCCTGGCCCGTGGGTGTAGTCCAGCATTTTTTCCCCCCTCCTCATCTCTGCTGAAGAAATATTCTTTAATTAGTAATGGAGACTTTTTATTGAGTGCTCCCTCTCTTTCCTTGCAGATAAGGAAGAACTGGAGGGAAGGAGAGTGCCTCTTGGCCAGCCTGGGTTCAGTTCCCCTGAGCACCATTGATCATAAGCCATTAATCTTTCTGTTTAATGACTGACTGCTGCTCTAATTGCGTAAACACAGATGAGCAACTTTTAGAGAAAGACACCTGTCCTTTCCCACCCTCCTTAAGTTGAAAGGATTCATTGGTCCAGACAAAAACAAACCACTTAAAATATTTTGAATGCATGTTCTGTAAGGGCACGGCAGAGGTAGCAGTTTTTCCGTCCCGGAGACATGAACGTTCTTTATGGCGCTGCCGTGCTTCTTCTAAGCACTCTTATAAAGGTCAGCTCATCTGGGTTGGCTTCATAGGAGGCAGAGACGTGAAAGTGTCCCAAGCTTCACCTGAGCCCATAAATCTTTGTCTAAATGAGGTTGCTCATCGTTCAGCCCCTACGCTGCCCGCTTCCCACCATTCCCCACCCTCTCTACCACATGCACGCTCTCAGATGTGTAAGCAAACCAGGATCTTAAGCGATCAGCACTGCAGGTTTGAAATCTACGTACCCTTTCTTTGCGTCTGTGCATATTGAATTATATTTCTATGGAGTTCAATGCATTTCTTTAGTGTGATTGGTTGAGAATTAACATAACTTTTTTAATCTTTTCGCTAACATTTCAAAAGGATTCCAGCTTTGAGTTGTTGCGTACAAACTTTCTAAATTTGGAAATATCTTATTACTGTAGTTTTAAAGAAACCAGTGACAACAGATGAGACTCCAGGTTGCGTAACAGGCAGTACTTTCTTCAAGTGTTTGATTTACATCTGGATATTTGTCCAAAACCATACAGTAGGATGGGAAGTACATTTATTTTATCCATTAATCAAACTTTTGGTTTTTCACGATTCAATTTTGGAGAATTGTGATTTATTTTTTCACCATTGCTGTCCTTGCGCGTCCATAGTTCAAAGAGATGTCAGCACTCGCAGGGTCTCCATCTTGTTTGACAAGTGCGTTTTCCAGCATTTATTTATTTTGACTTTGAATTCAGGTCAACTGTGGGACAGAATATTGGGGCCTGGGTAAGATTTTTATTTATTTATTTTAAATTAGGAATAATAAAACCATATGACAATAAAGTTGAATAATGAGAATAAAGCTTTAATAGATGAGTCTGTTTTGAAGAAAAAACACATTGACTGAACTGGTCACATCAGATCTTGACTCTACCAAAGCTGTTATGTCATTAAAACAAGTTTTTTTCTTGTAATTTTAGGATGTTCTCTATATTCTGGTAAGAATTGCACCTTTATTCTGCTACTATTATGACCATATTCTCATAATTAAGTAAATTCTCGTTATCTGGCCTTTATACTCCTCCGTATAACTCAGAGAAGGGATGATTGAAATAAAAGCCACTTCTTGAAAATATTTCCCATCATGTATAATTTTGTATTTAGAAAAGAAAGCCAGAAAAAAATGGATTGAAACCAGAAATCAGATCTGTTGTGAAAAAACTAAAGGTAATATTTTTAAGCCACACCTAGCACTTTCTGCATTGTGCTTGATTTCCACGATGTTTAATAAACAAAATGGAACCCACAATAAAATACTGCTTTGGGGGGGAAATATCAACAAAGCCTCCTGGCAATCCTTCAAGAATAAGCGTGTTAGATGATAGATGCATTATTAGGCATGAAAAAACTTAAACTGTCTAGACTTTTTTTTTTTCCAACTAGTGCATGATAAAAATCAGAACTTGTGAAAAATGGTCTTTTATGTTGTAATTATATTTAGAAGATGGCCCATATCTTTCATTTGCTGCATCACGACTTGAAGCTTTTTGTCCCACTTATCAACCACTTTGGTTTTGAGTTGCTGACAGCTAAACACGCTCATTTCACTGCTGTTTCTTTTAGCCTTCATGTCCTCTTAGTTGTGAGTTTTAAAGTGAACGGAAAGGTTTATTTGAGATGGTACACTCACAATCGGACACACAAAACATTGACATTTCAACATGTTTTCATTAGCGTCGTACAATAAATCGGCCCCTGATTTCCTTAATTTAGGGAGATCTGTGATCAGCTGATACTTGCAGGTTCAACTAATCTTATCACCGATCTTATCTGCCTCAGCAAAGGTCTAAATATCAGCCTGACAGACCCACCCGCCAGGTTATGTCTGCATGTTTACAGCTAACAGTAGTACACTAGTCACTGTTATCAACTCAGCGACTTTCTTGCCATATTTAGCAACATGTCAGACATAAAAAAAGCCATTATAGGCAAAATCAGAACCGTCAGGTGAGGCATTTTAAAGATCGGTAATCGTCGATGGGTCTGAAAACTGCAATCGGTGCACCCCTTGTTTCCATTTAAGCGAATAAATGGAAACAACTCACTGTTGAAACAGTGAGTTAGTATTTTTGGTAACACTTCATTTGAAGGGGTGTGCATAAGACTGACATTACACTGTCATAAACAACACCTTCATGAATGTTTACGACTGTTGTCATGAATGTCATTCGGTAAATAATGACACTGTTAATGCAAAGTTGACTCTTTTAATTGACTTTTAATGTAAATTATAATGCAACTTTGCATAAAAATGTATTTATTTGCCAAATAATGTTAAGTTAATACTTTTAATGCAACTTTCAATTCATATTTGCATTAAAATGGTAATTATTTATCGAATGACGCTTCATGACAACAGTCAAACATTCATGAAGACTTGTTCATGACAGATGTCATGTCATGTTTATGACAGTGTAATGTCAGTCTTATGAACACCCCGTCAATTAGCGTTACCACATTTCTTCTATCTAATGTTGGATAACCAGCCCAGGATTTTCTGAATACAGTGATCCCTCGTTTTTCGCGGGGGTTACGGGATAAGCGAAATCCGCTAAGTAGGAACCTTTATTTTTTTTAACAATTATACAATGAAATACTCCATAATACATTTAAAACAAAGAACAAAACCTTTTTTTACAGGGCCAAGCATTTTTTTAACAAATAAAAGTACTGTATAAATGTTTTTCTTTTTTTTTTTTTTTACAAATAACTACTATACTGAAAAATAATTAAAAATAATAAATAAATAATAATAACTTCAATACGAAGTGAAGGCTTCAAATTGCGGAGATCAGCGCCGCCCCACAGCGACCCGAGTTATTAGAATAGAACGGGAAAAAATGGTTATGAAAAAAAAATACAAAGTGCAGTTGGACAAATAGTGATTCACCTGCATTTCACTGCTCCGCCTGACTCCGCTCTGTCGCGTTTTTTTCTTCTAAAGCCCGCGGTGAAGGTGTGTTTTTTTTTTTTTTTTAGAGAAGAACATAGTTATTGGTAGTTGTTGTCGCTCTTTTTTCTTCTGGGCAAAAAGAGTCTTATAAACCGACATGCCACCATCGATTATGTTAAATTTGGCAAGCTGTTTTACGTACGTGTACATATTAAACCGCAACGTTGTTGACACACAGGTAGAGATGAAGCGGAGAGACTGTTTAGCCAATCAGAATGCAGAACACAATGCACAATGCAAATCCACGAAGCAGTGAGACCGCAAAGCAGCGAGACCGCGAAAGGTGAACCGCGATATAGCGAGGGTTCACTGTATAACAGATTTGAACTGTAACTCAAACATGTTTGTAGTCAAGTATCATAATATGAGGCTAAGGCGGAACGAGTTCGCCCTGCAATTGGTGGGTCCGATTGTGAATTTGCCCTTTAATATCTCAATTTGATATAAAAAGGGCAATATAAATAAAATTGATTATTACTGTTATTAATGCTGTTGTAAAAGCCAACCGCAAGAAGTGTGGAAATTTGAAATGGGAACATTTGTAAGAAACAACTTTATTAAGTCACCTCTGCCTCATCAGGCATCTTAAGTGACACCCCTGCCCCCTTAAAGCAACAGTGCATTCACACAGATGAATTTTTCGACTTATGGGAGCGAAAACTTAAGTAGCTATTTAGGCAACCCTCATGAGCTGCCGCATGTTTAGATGCTTTGAAGTGGATTAACGATAATGCCAGCTAAGACTTCTGTTCTGTTTTTATTTTATTTTTTTTTCCTCCATAAGAAGACTAATGGGTGTTGCTCGGGGACTTGTGCAGACAAGTGCAATAAGGTCAACAAACATGTTCAGGGATTCGAGCTTTAAAAGTGTGTTGTTGTTTTTTTTTCTTTTTCCGACTTGGTCGTTTTTATGTCCCCAGGCAACTTTCCCGCAATCATCAGGCGGAGACCGTGACAGAGATTTTTCAGAAACTATTAAAAATGTAAAAAAAAGGAAAATGGGCCTCCACCTCATCCTCTGCCACTGCAAGTCGCCCTTCCCCTCGGATGTCTGGGTTTATTCGCCTGCATCTTCTGTGGGAAGCTTCACACAGATATTGTCCTTTCTAATCAGTGTTGTTTTGTTTACAAGAGAACAAAAGCTCGCCCTGGACTGCAGCATTACTTAGGTCTGTCTGAAGTGGCAAGCGTCGCAGAGGGCCTCGCGCGGCGAACACCAGGTCATTAGGAACATTTGATGCAAACCAGACGCCTCTGTGTGTGTGTGTGTGTTTTTTTTAGTTTTTTTTAGGGCTTCTTGTTGCCGAAGGGAGGGACTGAGGAGTCACAGGCGACAGGGAGGGCCACAGAAAAGGCAGATGTGGTCTTGGCAGGGAGGGGCGGGTAGGGAGGTTTCTGCCAGGTTATGGCAAAGGGAGGGGAGCGCTGCAGCAAGGCTGTAGGTTTTAAACGCCGGTTTGATATCTTCCTCATCCTAGACACAAGCCATTTCCCCCAGTACGTGGACGTTATCACTCTCACCGAGTCTGTTTAAATTTGAGAATCTGGCTCGTCGTTTTCTTCCTTTTCTCTTCCTAATGCATCACGAGTGCCTTGAGGGTTGAACTTTCTTTGCTTGTTGACTTTTTGCCCTCTTGTCTGCCTTGTGTCTCAGGATGGCCGCAGCAGCTGCTAAATCACTTAACTCCGACTTAGTTTCAAAAAAGAAAAAAAGAAAAACACAAGCTCTCTGCACGCTCTGTTTATTTCCACTATATCTTGAAAGGTAAATGGCTTTATTCTGTTGTTATTTAGCCGGCGCTGTAAATATTTAATAGGAAATTGCTGTTTTCCTTCCCTTTCCCTGCCTTTTGCACCACTTTTCTGTGTTCCCAGATCTTATCCTTCATGATACGCTTGCATCCGATAAATTAGTTTGGGTCCTCTCAGAAATGGCTGTGCACGTAGCCCTTCCCCCCCAGTCCTCTCTGTTTGTTGGCAGCCAGCCTGAGGTTGCTTTTTTCCTCTTTGGTAGTTGGTAAGAGTTTTATGGCTACTTCAAGTCTACCAGAGTTACAGCTGTTATAAAGAGCTTTAGTGGAGTTGCGATAAATGGCTCTTTTTGAAACGCAAAGCTGTTTTTATTTTCATTCTGCTATCCTTACGAAATATCCGATCTCTCTAATTAAATAGATTTAGTTAATTTCTTCTTATCAAGGTTTAAACAGTTTGGATGATTTGGAAATATGGTGAAATTGTCATAAAAGATAAAGTAAAATTTCTAGCCTGGCTGTTGTTTTTCTCTCCCTGCGGCACCAGAAACCACTGTGCAGTGTTTTATGCTTTATTTCTTGCCTTCCTTTTGTCCTTGCAGTGATTTTTGCAGGTGTTTTATTTTCACACCTGACCCTGATAAAACTATCTGCTGCAAAATTTCTGCTGCTTTTCATGTTTATATATGAGCCTGAAGAGAATTTAGTTTATTGTAGTCCAGAAGAGTCTGAAATGGACAGTTGTTCCTTCTGGTTTTAAATGCTGTGCAGCTGGAAGGATTTTTGCACTTGCTTTTAAACTTTTGGACATGTGTAACCATGGCAACCGTGCATAGCTTTTACAAATGGGAGTGGTTGATTAGCGTCTTAAAGTCTAAAACAGGACCTAAACCCCAAATCCCAAAGGAATTGATGAGGTTTCCCATTAATTATTGTGATAAACAATAACATTTTTATTTTGAGACCATTTTCAAATAACATATTGATAATGGCATGATAATCCAAGGCCACCCTCTCACAGACCAGTAAACTTTAATTTTGTAAATAACAACCCATACTTTAACTGGAAGACATTAAATATCCAAAATTAAACACCACAACCAAAAACAATTGACAAAATGGAAATAAAAACCACACTCAACAGAAAAAATACATAAAATTGACTTTGAAAAAGCATTAATCATCAGATTGGAAATTTTTGAGAGTTCATTGATTATAATTTGATTAATTGCTCATTGCGACAGGCGTAAACCAGACCAAAGAGCAGAATGGAGGTAGAAGTCCAGACCATTTCTTCCACCATTCATAATTGCCCATAATCTTGTCCCCACCTCAAATGTCTCTCTGTCTGGCTTTCAGCCATTTACAGATATAAAGAGGTGCGACAAAAGCTAATGTTTTGGATTAGCAGTGCTTTCCAGGAACTGATGGTGTCATCCGGGATATGTTTCTGTGGAAAACATCATCCCAGATGACTGGGATGCTTTCTTGATGAGTTATGACACTTGATGGTCCAGCAGACTCAGTTTGATTTGAGGACCAAAATTGCAACATTTGCTGCATTTTCAGCTGCTGGCGATGAAGACTTGATCTTCAAACATGTAAACAAGAATGGAGTGGTGTCAGAATTTAGTAATTGTACGATTTCTCTTTCAACAAAGACCATGAGCCTTGTCTCTCGCTGATGGTAGACTGTTTTTGTTGTATTTACCCAGAATGCCCTGTGCTATGCTACCTTTCCTGCTTTAGGAGCGGTCTCCGGTCCGCTTCCATTCACAGTTGCATTCAACCAAATTGAGACCTAGGTCTGGTCCGCATGAGAGTTTGACTACACACTCACACCTCCTCAAATGAACTATGGTTCGGTTAAAGCGGACTGAGCAGATCTGGTGTGAATTCAGCCTTAATTTCTCTTTGGCACAAATATAGTATTTTTGGATGGAGTTGAGTTGAACCACACTCTTAGATATTAGTTCCTTCTAAATATATCCAATTGTCACATTTAATCAGCAGGCAGAGGGTTCATTTAATCATTCAGTGAAGCCGATGAAGTCACTTCTGGGCCATCTTGTGCCTCCTCGTCGCTCTCTGTACTTATTATGCCCGAGCTCATGTGGAGACGGCACACTCGGGGAGATGTTTGCTGCAGACTTGACTGAAAGGAGCTTAAGTGCTGTAAGATGTGAGCAGTGGCTGTTAATGAGATTAGACCTGCATTCAGGCCAGCGCAGAATGTGATTCAGAAAGCAAGACTGATACGGGTCTAATGGCACACTTCTTTATTGTAAGCAGCAAGGCAAGCGCTCGCTGTTTCTTTTCTAGCCCGTTGTACCAAATAGTAGTAGTTTGTTGTTTTTTTTCTTCTTCTTCTTCTCCTTTCTTCACACAATGCACAAGTGCAAGTTTAACTGTAATCTTGCTCTGTGCATGTTGCTGTTAGATGGCTTAACAGCACTAGTGTGGGAACAATACCTGGGCTTAAACGAAGACTGCTTATGCAGCATTTTACATCAGTTGGTTGAAGTACAGCATCACTGATTCACTTAGGTTTGCTCTGGATACTCCAGTTCTCATAACTAAACGCAGACTGCTACTCAACCTTAAATGTTGTGCCCTTCTTAAATCATCTTGTATTGAGACCTCGGTGCTTAAAATGATTCAGCAGCAGGGTTTCTACCCAGCCTCTCTTAGACTAACTGAGCACTTTTGCTCTCATTTACATAGCGTCTTCTTGTGATGCCATGTAAATGGCAGCGTTCAGGCTCGCTGTTTTGCATTTGAGGAAATGGGCCGTTATTTTCATGGTGTCCTGAACATCACGCTCGACATATTACAGGAGTTAGTTTTTTTGTTTTTATTGGCGTATTGGGCCATAAGAATGAAATGAATGGACAAGCACTTTAAAATGCCTTGCTGCTGAAATGTGCTATACAAATAAAATTTGATTAGATTTTTTTGATTTGACAAGATATGCATGTGTTTTACTTGTTTTTGCTGCTGGAAAATGCTTATCTCCTATTGCTTCTCTTTGTATTCCACCAAAATCTATATACCATGAGAGTTTGGGATGAGCATTTGTGTGTCTATATGTATAATTTGTGTGTGTATATAAAAATTATATACACACAAGGAATTGGACGGCTCGTTACTGATCGCCATGATCAGAATATTCATATGTTGGACTAAATGCAGGACTTGGAACCAGTTACTTTAAAGTAATTTGATTATTTGAATTAAATCAGAATTAAAGATGCTTCTTCCTCCAAAACTGCTGATAAATCGCTCAAATCTTTGCTGAAGTCCTCACAACTTCCCCCGATTCTGTGTACTCCTAGTTGTTTACGGTTTGAGTTACCCTGATTACATCACAATATGGCACTGGCGTTTGACCCAGTTAGTACAGACGAAAACAGCGACACTCTGTATTCATAATATTTTGTGAGAAATATTTATAAAAGCTTTTTTGTGCACAGAATGAAAGCATGGTAGTTCAACTTCTTAAATTATGTAATTCTTTTTGATGTGTCAGTGACACTATAGGTGTGCTATACTGGTGAAGAGTCATTAAATACATTTGTAATTAAGTATTATGTCGATTTAAAAAAAAATGTTTCAAGTCAATTCAGCTTTGTTTTTATGTATCGACCGATATCAAACTTCAGATATCGGTATCAAAAATGAAAAAAGTGGATCAGTGCACCCCTAATCTCAAACAGGTAGATCAATATTACATGCTCGTCACATCAGCAAACATGTTTGTTTTCTGTGCTCTTAAGCCGAACGTTGCTTGTCTTGGAGATTTCTTACGAATGGGTAAAGTGAGAATCACCGCTCTTTTGTGTTTCTCTTTTCCCAGCCGAGGACGACGACCTGTGGGAGAACGGCCTCTCCTACGAGTGTCGCACTCTGCTGTTCAAAGCCATCCACAACTTGCTGGAGCGTTGCCTCATGAACCGCAGCTTTGTGCGCATCGGCAAGTGGTTCGTCAAACCCTACGAGAAGCACGAGAAGCCCATCAACAAGAGGTACGCCACAAATTCTTCCACTCGTCTGTTTTCTGCCTCGCTGCTGTTTAAAACCATATTACACTCATTAATGTTTGGCTATGAAAGCAATATTCCCTGCTTTAAAAATCTTGAAATGGCAAATCATTTTGAAAATATTCAGTGCTCTACATTACTCTTGTGATATTAGAGTTTAAATATTGGCCACAGAGGTGCTTTAGTGGCCCCTTTGTCTGCCTCATATCTTCCCTGTTACTCTGAGAGTGTTTGCAGCTGAGCCATGCTCCTTCTCGCCGCTATCTGCTGAGCTGGATTTCTTACAGTCAGTGTCTGCTCTTATAGATAACAGATGCAGTACTTGTGTACTAAGGAAACTGTGGCCATGGTGGCTTTACTTTCTTTTTAAAAATTTTTTATTTTGTTTGCACTTGCTCTTGACTTCTCCCGTCTCCACTCTAGAAAAAAATTCAGCTTGTTGTCAAAGATGTTTTTAGGTTGTTGTTTTCAAAATTTGTAGCTGCACCTGATGCTGCAGGTTTAATACTTGTGTAAACGTAACAACAGGAGAGAGTTTGATAAGACGGCTGTGTTTAAGAGAGAGTAGAGGGAGCAGTACGTGGTGTTGTTTACTGTTTAGCTCATAATCTGCCTGCATCAGAGTTTATTATTTGAATTCTTGCTTGATTTCCCTTTGACTGGTTTGAGGACATCATGATATTAATATGATAGTATTGACAGGATTGTTGTAGGGATATAAAACTAATTGGATGACTTTTGCTTTTTTTATGACTTTTTTGTGTATGTATTTAATTCAGAGTTTATATGCAGTTTAGAAAAGCGTGAACTTTGTTTGCAGAGCAGGAAAATGAGCTGTTTTTGTCTTTTTGACCATATGCGACCCAAATTGGACTTTTTCACAGCAGTCTGAACAGTCCAAAAAAATCTGACTTATGCCACTTCCATATGCGGTACTAATTCAGATACATATCTGATATTTATCATAGCACCTGCTGTCTGAACAATCATGTTGCATGTAATCCGACTTTTACGTCACTGACATGTGACAAGTGTCATAATTCTGCACCAAAAGAAGCCAGATGTGGCAAATCCAGACATAAACAATGGCTGAAAATTATAATTATGTGTCAATAAAACACATCGCCTCCCAATCCCACCACTCTCAGCTCTGACTGCACATCTAAACAGACTTCCCTGCAGAAATTAAAGTCAACGTGCCACAAAATGACATTGCTAGTGGTGCATTCTCTTGATTAGCTTCCGTTGTTTTGTTATGATCTTGTGACAATCGTGTTTGCTCTGAATAGCTTTTAAATAAAGTTATTTTATGGCCGTTTACAGCCATGCCATAAACGGTGTGCTGCCGTGTGACGTCAGAGTCGCAAACCGTACACACAGATGTCTGACTGCGGTTGCATTTAATTAGTTCTATGAATAAACACACAAAAAAGCTGAATGGGAAATGAGCATCTAGATGTGCTGTATGAACTCAGCCTGAGACATGTTATTCCTTCTTACCATCAGTGCTTCCTTCCTTTTTTCCTTGTTTTCTTCCTTTTATGCTTTTTTCCTTATATGCTTCAGTCGATTCTTCCTTCCACTCTATATCAAACCAGACCCGGATAGAAATATCAGCATAATGAACTCTTGTAAACATACTGAAGCCTGGCAACTACTTGCTAATTTATGTTGGCAAAACTAAGATAGATTAAAAGATGAGCGGCAAAAGCAAATAAGGCGGATTAGCAAGTTTACCAACAGCTGGTGGTGTCGTCCAGGACATGTTACTGTGGAATATTCTTGAGCTTTTGGCCTGTCATACAGAAACTGTCTTTAGACAGAGGCTTCTTCAGACTTATTGCAGAACTGACTGCTAGTGGTGATCCTTTCTGCCCACAGCATCACCATGCACAATGACTCGTTGGAAGATACCACGATGGTTTAAGTTACAGCATTCAATTTTTCTTTGGAACAAATTAAGTATTTTTTAGTTTTCAATGGAATTAAGATGTGAAAAATGTTCAGGAACTCTCCTAATCAATAGGAGATTAGGAGAGTCTCCTAATGAGACATTCAGGATTTTAATCTTTTAACCTCCACAGAGTTTTGCTGACTTTGTGGAGGTTTTTAAAAAGCATCTAAAACATTTTTATTTTCCCAGGCTTTTATCTCTTGATTTTGTTGTGTTTTTTCTGGTGGTTTTATGTTTTGTAAGGTTTTTAAGGTTGATTTTTTCTTTATTATACAGCGCATTGTGATTTTATATACATTTTATATGTGAAAAGCGCTTTATAAATAAATGTTACTTACTTGCAGATCTTTACTTTTGTGGTCCTGCTGAGTGGAAGTTGAAAGTCCTTCAGTCATAACACAAGCACCTGTGCTCCTTTTGGGCTCATCTGTGTTTTCCTTCCCTCATTCAGATTCACAGTTCAGTAAAATTCCATCTTGGGAATTGTTTTAACGTATAATCTTGCCTGGTTTTATTCTCAGCTGTAAACAAGGGTTCTTTTTAAAAGGAATATTTGTTAAACATCTTAAGTGAATAATTGACGACTGGAAAAACACGTTCTAACTTTAACAAGCATGTTTAAGCCCTGTAGGCTTTTTTTCTTTTCTTTTTTCTTTTACCTATTTGTACTGATTACAGAAGGCCCCAGTGAAGGAAAAAAAAACACAATGGTCTTTTCCTTTCTCTGGAATTCACAGGCCACCCTCTGTCAGTCTGGTTCTCTCTCTCTCTTTCTCTTTCTATTTTCTCTCTCTTTCTGCCCTCCTCTTCATCCTCCTCTGCTATCACAAAGCAGATTGGGCAGGTTATAAATAGTGGTGAATCTCTGTTGTTGTTGAGGATGTTTTCCTCTTTCCTTTGGTTCGATCCACTGTAACCACAACCACACCGGGATTTTCATAATCGAAGAACCACAAAGATACGACAGAAGATTCCCTATTGACTTTTTCTCAGGTGGTTATTTTAACGCTAAAACTAACAAACCAATAGCAAATGGATTTATCCATCAAAAAAATGTCTATATAAAATATGTTAAAAGAGGGTAAAAAATCCCCAACTTGTTTCTGTCTGTTGCTCCGGATAGACAGAGTTAAATCCACTTCTGTGGACAATTAAAAAAATGCTAAAAAAAATCTGTCAATGGAATGTTTCCTGTAGAAGTAGTAATTATAAAGCCAGTTAAACTTACAGAGCTGCTGAATTTACACCGTGTTCTAAATTATTATGCGAGTGATATTTTCTCCGATTTTCTTAAATGGTCAATGCAAATGATTCTCAGTATAATTTTCAAGTCACAAACTATTACAGTGTAAATCAAATTTTACTGAACAAAGCTCCCCATGAGAACAGTATTTTTTTCAAAAATAAAAAACTCAAAATGCACTGTTCCAAATTATTATGCACAGCAGATTTTCTAAACATTTTATGGATTATAAAGAACTGCAAACAGTCATTCTTTGAATGTGCAGCATTAAGTGGTCACATGTACTAAAATCAAAAGCTATTTCAATCAAAAACATCTTAACAGAGCGAGTTACATGTTAACATAGGACTCCTTCTTTGATATCACAGCACAATTCTTGCATCCATTGAACTTGTGAGTTTGTGGAAAGTTTCTGCTTGAATTTCTTTGCAGGATGTCAGAAAACCTTCCCAGAGCTGCTGTTTGGATATGAACTGCATTCCACCCTCAGATCTTCTGCTTGAGGAAACTCCAAAGGTTCTCAATAGGGTTGAGGTCAGAGGAGGATGGTGACCACACCATGAGTTTCCCCCCTCTTATGCCCATAGCAGCCAATGATACAGTGGTATTCCTTGCAGCATGAGATGGTGCATTGTGATGCATGAAAATGATTTTGCTACGGAAGGTACAGCTCTTCTGTTTGAACCATGAAAGAAAGTGATCAGTCAGAAAGTCTATATACTTTGCTGAGGTCATTTTCACACCTTTGGGGACTCTGAAGGGGCCGACCAGCTCTCTCTCTCTCTCTCCCCATGATTTCAGCCCAAAATATGACTCCACCACCTCCTTGCTGACGTCACAGCCGTGTTGGGACGTGGTGGCCATCTACCACCAATCCACTACTGCGTCCATCTGGACCATCCGGGGTTGCACAGAAGTCATCAGTGAACAAGTCTGTTTGAAAATTAATCTTCATGTAGGACTGGGCCCACTGCGACCGTTTCTGCTTGTGAGCTCTGGTTAGGAGCAGCCGAATTGTAGGTTCATGCACTGCAAGCCTCTGGAGGATCCTCCACCTTGAGGTTCCAGAGGCACCAGCAGCTTCAAATAACTGTTTGCTGCTTTGTAAGGGCATTTTAACAGCTGCTCTCTTAATCTGATGAATTTGTCTAACAGAAACTTTCCTCATTATGCCTTTATCTGTACAAATCCATCTTTGTTCTCCATAAATTTCTTCACAGTACGATAACGTTTCAGTTTTTGTTAAATATCTAATGTTTTCATACCTTGTCATACGGCACTACACTATCTGATAATTTTCGTCAGCAGGGATCCTTTTTCTTTCCCATATTGCTTGAAACCTGTGGCCTGCTTAATAATGTGGAACATCCGTCTTAAGTAGATTTCCTTTAATTGAGCTCACCAGACAAACTAATCAACCCAGCTCTCTGAAATTAATTATAATGATTCAAAGAGCCCTGACACACAATACCATCTATAAATTTAATAGCACAACAAAAATTTCTATCTTTATGACACTTAAATCCAATTTGCATAATAATTTGGGACACGGTGTTTATAGACTGCTGAGACTAAGGATGTGCTGGGAGGACACAGTGAACATTACAATAGAAGAGTTGTTCAAAACTACTTTTGGTAACTTTTGAGCTTTATTGGTGTTAATACTGGAAACAATGTACTGTAAGGCTTCTATATTTAGCTACAAAATCCATTTGTAACAAATGTTTCTCTAACAAAATTTTCTGCTCCTAGCAGTCACTATGTTATTACTTATTCACCTGTAAAGCTTTAACTGTGTGCATGAGAGATCGAGATGAATAATGAATAGTCCTTTATTATTTTAGAGTCTAGAACATTGGACATTTAAAAAAAAAAAAAAAAAACTTTTATTAGTGACAATCACAATTAAGTTCACTTAGGATCACTAGATGCAATAGCTGCCTCTCAGTGTACTTTCAAAATTGTTAATATTTCCTGTTTCCTTCTAACAGGCTGCTAACATTTTTACATCCTTTATGCTTCCTGGTAGTCACTTTGATGCTATGAAGCTTGCCTGAAATTGCCTTCACTGTAAACAACCGTCCTCCACTTCAAAGTTAATGCTAATTCAGGAATTGGAAGTGTGGCCAACATGGCCTGAATGGCTTTGTTCACTTCCTCCACCGCCATTGCTGAAATTACAGGCAGACTACAATTCTAAAAAAAATGCAGAAAATTGATGTTATAGTTCACAATTTCTCCTTCTGTTCGCTGATTGGCTCTGTTGAAAAATCTACCAGAGGAACGAACTCCAAGTGAACGGGAGAAAGCAGAGACTGTAATGTAAGTAAGATTTTTTCCGAGGGGAATAGCAGAGGCAGGCAACGGCCAATCTAGCTTTCTGGCAGATAAAAGCTAAAAGTAAAAGAATAAAAAAAATATTTTCCTCAAATGCTCTTTGTTGCTCCTTGTCCCAGTTAAAGCTATAGGTAATAGTATTTTTGTCTTGGTACCATTTTCAACGACCAATAAACTTTAATTTTGTAAAGAGCACTGAACACGGGAACTGGAAGATATTTCAAATATCCAAAATAAAACCCGACAACCAAAGCCATAAACAAAGTGGCGATATGAAGATAAATTAAGATAAACAAAATTTTACTTCAAAAAATATTAATCATCAGAATTTATATTATCGAGCTCATTTTAATTTATCATACAATTAATTGATTTAATGACTTATTGCGACAGGCTTATTTAGATGTAAAGTCCGATATCACTATTCAATCTCAGCTGCCCCGGTGGAGCTTTAGACGCCTCTGCCAGATCTTTTTAAGTTTATAATAACCAGCTTTATATTTTTGATGCCTGGTTCAAACTCTTATTAACATACTTGTAATGCTAACCTGATTTAACCTGAAACAGGAGAACGTTATTGCGGAGATTTATCTGAAGTCCCCAGCAGTAGTGAAAGAGAGAGAGCCAGCATGTCTGCTTCTTTCTCAGAGACGCCCATAAAATGGGAATAGGTTTAAAACTGTGAGGAAGTCCTTCATTTGTTGTCCTTAAAAAACCCTTCTTGACGGTACATTGATTTAAACCCACTGTACTGTGACACCTCTTGTTCCTCTTCTTTAATTTAGATTCACACAGTGAATTGACTGCCTAACACAGCTTATCATTGCTTCACCTCCAAACACGTTGTCTCTCTTGTTGAAGAGCAGGCCAGAAGCTGCTTTGCATTGGCCTGCTTTCTAAACCAATTTGCAATGCATATCTCTGTTGGAATTCAGCCACTAAACTCTGAGAATTTGTTTGTTTAATTAAATTCTTCTGAACCATGCAACGCTTTAGATGTCTTAAACAAAAACGCTTTCTGTTGGGGATTCCCACAGAGTGTTTTTGGTAGAGTTGACGGTTTCGTGGCCAATACGATTTCCATTTGTGCTTAAGGTCCGACATTATCGGATTTACTTTTAAGGACCAGAATACACCAGAGAAGAAAAATGTGCTGACGGTCCTTTTGATAGAGGATAGATATTGAATTAAACAAATACTGAAGAACTCAAAAGATAATCTCTGTTTATATGTTGAAGTGCATTTGAGTTTGATCACACTTCACTGCGCGTCAAAGTTCATGCTGTTAATTCGTTAAACCAAAAATTCTTTCTTTATGCCTCCATTCTATTTCTGTGAAAACTGTGGAAATATTTAACATACATCTCGTGAAGTATCACTGCTCTTTAAAAAAAAAAAAAAGACATTTTGATGTAAAATATTAAGTCTGGAAAAGTATAAAATTTCCATGCTAAAAATGTGTAAAACTGCTGAGGGAATTTGATTGGCTGTGTCCACTCTCTGGTTGATTGACCCAGAGCTACTTTGCATTGGGAAGGCTGTTGATTTTTTTTTATATATATATATATATATACTGTATATATATATATATACAGTATGTATATATATTTATATATATATATACAGTATATATATATATATACTGTATATATATATACAGTATATATACCACCAGTAGAAACAAAAACATTTATATACAGTAATCAAATTATATATAAAAAAAAAAACAGGAAACCATTGGAGGGAAAACCCTTGGAGCTATCCTCTCTGATCCCAACCTTACCGTAAACACTTTTCTGTATTTACTCATGTTGTTCTCTCAGTTCCGACTTCGCGCAAACGCTCTGCTTTTCCCCGGTAGCAGTCTTCGACCTCAGTGCTCGGTTCTTACTCCCCACTTGTTTAGCAGCTAGATTTGACAGCAGTTCAAGAATGTTCCTTTGCGAGGTTGCAGGGGGAAGACACTCGATACCCTGCTGCTCCTCTGACAGCTCCGGCGCAGCATCCAAAGCCACCAGTTGGTGGAGGTTGTAGTCATCTCACAACCTCGACCCCTGACCTCAGCTGTAGCTGGCCTGTAGACTCTTACATCATCCCTCACACACCTCCTCTCTAAATCTCAACTCATTCTTACCACGATGGCAAACATTTTTCATCCGATTTCAATATTAGTTAAGTTGATAGTAAAGAAAATATATATATATATATAATTGTCTGCCTGTGTGTGTTGATATAGCTGCAGGTGATTCTCTTTGTCTGGGGTTCAGGTTGGCTGTTTCTGTGAACCGTCCTCTGCTGGAGACGTAGAGAGGCAGAGAGAGCACAGGGGACTGTGGGAGTATGGGAATGAGAGAGGGAGAGCTCCTCTCCGTTGTCATGGCAGCAGGGAAATGCACCCTGGGATGGTGTGTTTCCAAGGTGAAGCGGGATGCTCGTGGTCTATTGGTCGCCTTCAGGCACACCGACTCGTCGACTTGTTCCTAATTGGCCGCATTAGAGAAACCGAGAGCAACATTAAATCCCATCTGCTTTGATGTTTTAGTTTGATTCGGACAAAGAGGACGGGCTGCAACCCGGTCCGGCTGGGCTCCGTGCATTCGTACCGGATCCGTGGCGTATTCCTCAGATTGCTGCTGCGCACTATTTAAATATGTTTAGTCTGTCGTTGTTTTTGTCTAACTGTGAGCATCATTAACAAGTTCAAGCTGTTACAGAACAAGGGCTACTCTGCAAAAAAGGCTCCCCACAGGGGGCCAATTTATGTATAAATGCGAGCTATATGTACGCATCCATAAACATACGGGACGCTTTGATTGCCGCGGAATGTCGCGAGGTGAACACGCCGGTTCACGGACACACAGCGCAGC
Source organism: Xiphophorus couchianus (assembly GCF_001444195.1). Taxonomy (NCBI): domain Eukaryota; kingdom Metazoa; phylum Chordata; class Actinopteri; order Cyprinodontiformes; family Poeciliidae; genus Xiphophorus; species Xiphophorus couchianus. Next base: position 25,545,357 of record NC_040238.1, read on the forward strand.
GCTCAGATAAGTAGGACAGAGCAGGATAAAGGGCCCCTGCCTCCAGTCTAGGGCTAAAGCGCTAAATTTAGGGGTTAGGGTTAGGGGTTAGGGTTAGGGTTAGGGTTAGTGTTGGCTGCGTTTGTGTTGGCTGCACAACACAAACACAGGGAGACGAGTCGTCAGATGTCCGCGAGCCGCTCGCCTTTAAGTCAGCGCACCAGGCAGAGACGCAATTAATCAATTGTTGAAATAATCATCAACCAATTTAGTAATTGATTAATCGTTAACTTGAGTAAACAGACTCAAAAATGGCAACTTTCTCAAAGAATAACATGTTGAGAGCAATAAGTAACAAAAAGTGTATAAACATATACACATTTTGCATTTAAGATAAAAAAACAACTTTGTAAATAAGTTCTACACAAGACTCACCAAATGGCAGTTTTGGCTTCACCACATTCAAATAAAAAACAAGCAAAAATCTTGCAATAAGCATTTTTTACAATACAATTATTTATCGGTTAATCCAAAAAATAATCAGCAAATCAGCTCTACACTGTACTGATGCTAAGTAGAGTAGAAATGGTTGAGCTTTTCATGTGTTAAAGTTTTTTTTTTGTTGCAGATGCACACATTGCTGCAAATGATTAAGTGTACGCCAAAGGAATGCCATATTACTGCATTGTAGGCAATAAAAAAATGTTTATTTTTTATTTTATAAAAGGGATTTGAATTATTTTTTCATTCACGTTTTCTTAAGTGATCCTAATTACTTAAGAAAAGTAATTAGTTTGTACTAAGCTTAAGCGCACGACTCCCAGTGTGCAACTGTGCAAACATAGTAGTCGCATGGGGGTCTTCAGTTGACACACACAGAACCTCTAGAACCTCTTTGGAGCAGAAACTCCAGGAATGCATGTGCCCTGGAGCTCAACCCTGTTGCTAGGGAGACAATTTCCCAAACATAAATATGACTTGTAAATGTCATCAAAATAGTTTTTATCCATTAAAAAAAAATGGATTTAACTGCTGCACAATTATACATCACTGCTGCTTTATTTATACCTTTTTTTTCTTGATTTACAGTTTGGAGTTAAAGTGAACTCCTTAAAAGATTTATTCAAGGCTGCAGCAGAGCAGAGGGCCAAGCGAAGGTCTGAAAAACTCGTCATAGTTAATCCATCAGCTGTCACTCCCTTCGGCCCCGCCCCTCCCTTTTCGTCGATCCTTTTCTAAGAAACCGCCATTCCGACCGTAGTGTCTTAATCCAGAGGTTCAGACAGATGGTCGCATTTAGAGCTAATCCTTTTTGTGTCCTTTTAGGCACCCCATCTCCGGCGGCGCGTGCAGCGCACCACAAATCTCGGAGTTCAGGCTGCGCGAAGTGATCTGTTGCAAACCGAATGCAGGTTTCTGTTTCAATTCAGAAAAATGCAAAACCAACTGGAAGGCTGCGGCAAAATACCGGCACGTCATCATTTCTTCTCCACTTCCTAAGTACGAGCGGTCCGACTCGTAGTTCATGCAGTATTTATGACGGTGAAGTGATATTGATTGTGTCATCAGTAACCATTTGAAAAGTGCAATAGAGGCAAAAGTCTCTTTGAAGAAGCTTGAAGACTGTTTGGTGTCTGTGGTGCCGTAACAAATAGTTATCTTTGAATTTAGTCTGTGAAACACAAGCTGAACAGATTAATGGTGGCTAATTAAGAATCATTTTACAACTCGTGAGGATTCTGTCACTTAATGGCTTTTAAATAAACACAAGTTTTTAGAATTTCTCATAAATCTGATTGTGACATCATATTACTAAATAACAATATTCTAGGGTTAAATTGGAATTATTCTGATTAATCGCGTAATCTGAAAACAAAATTGCCAAACTGCAGATTCTCGATCTACCACTTAGATTGCATATTTCATACAATATAAGAAATGCATAGGAAAAGGCAAATGAACCAATAATTAAATTCCTTTTTTAAAAATGTTTTAAATTTTTAAAAAGTGATCATTTGTAGCAAAGGCTGCATGTATAGCTAATTAATTAATAATTGGATGGCAAAAGATGCTTAGAGTTGGAGTTTCTTTTTTTTTCTTTTACATAACTTGAACCAGGTGAAGCTAAAAATGCCGTTTTTTATCATCTTAAATGCGAAATGTTTATTTATTTTTTAGAGGTTTGGTTTACTTAATGCCCTCAGTGTGTAAATTTTTGCAAATGTATCTTTTTTTCAGTCTGTGTAGTTTAGCGATTACTTAATTTCTAAATTATTTGAAATCAAATAACTAATCAGATTAGTCATGATTCATCGATTACTCCAATAATCGTTTGATCATTAATCATTTCAGCCCTAGTTCAAATGCATTCATTACCAGGGTGATATTCCCATTCTTTCAGATGCTACTCCATCAGAATTGTGATTTGATTTCAGAACGGATTCGTCTTTAGAGAAGGAAGATGTTTCTCTGACTGAGTCGTGACTGACAGCAGGGGCTTCAGAGACGCCCCCGGCGTGTCACTTTGTGTGGCTGGAACCTGACCTGCCGTCAGGGTTATGTCAGAATCATTTTTATTCAGCTCCAGCTGTAGCTCTGTGTGGTTATGATCCGCTAGCTCTGGATCAGATTCCTCATCCGTTTTTCTTTCTCTTTTTTTCATGAACATGTCGTTCTATCTGTTCCTATTTCTCTCTCCCTTCCAAGTCTAATCTGACATTTATAAAGTTGCTCGGCCTGCTTTCCATCTGTGGGAGAAGGAGATCAATTCAAAGTAATAGAGTTCTACATGTGGGAAAGTGCCGGGCTTCAGAGTTTCAGCCGAGCGTTTTCTCCACGTTGAAGCGTAGGCGTGAATGGCAGCTGCTGTGTGTTTTGGTGTCTGTGGCAGCAGACTGAGCTGTTGTTTCCCAGCGGTCAGGTGGCTAGACTGGAGGAAAGGTGATATCACCCGATTCTCTGCTGCTTACCTGCGCTCACCTTGTTTTCTCCCTTCTAATTGTGCTTTGGTTCTTTAATGCCGCTGCAGTGCCGAGCATTCAGGGGTATTCCCGCGAATACCCCTGAATTCACGGGGTATTCTGACCCCATGAACTTTTTTGTCTGTGTTTTATTGGGAGCAAATAAAACAGTCCAATTTTTTTTCTGTTTTTTTGTTTAGATTTTTGTAAGAAGGATGTTGTTCATCGCAGATCCCAAACATAAAAAGGATTTTCCATGTTTGTTGTGTGACAAGATGTTTCTCTGTGAAAAGAAAGCCATCTACTTTTCAAACCCTTTTGGACTCATTTGAACAAGTTTATTCTCATCCTGTAGAAACAGGATTTGGATCACTTCCTTTCAAAACGCTTCAATAAATTCAATAAAAGCTGATTTGAGTCGACAAATCAAAGTCGACTTTTCAGTAAAAGTCTCTGGATCATTGTGATTCTGCTTATTATAAAAGCTTGGTTATAAGAACATGAATACTTTGTGTTGTACTGAACACTTTCCACTGTAAGAAAATTATGTTGTTAATAGTAGGGGTCCGCACAAACTCAGTTTGAGGGCCACAGATGCCCATCTCTGTCATAAGGCAAATCCTGGAGAAGTCACTAGCCTATCACAAGGCAGTTTGGTGGACTGATCCAACAGTAGGGGTGCGCTGATTGCAGTTTTTTGAACAATCACAGATTTTTTAGTAAACCTGACATGGTGGTACCGATTTTTTTTGTTTGTTTGTTTGAAAAGTTGCTAAATATTGCGACAAAGTTGCTAACCTGGCATCAGTGCTGTAACTATTGTCACCAGCGCACGTGCAGACATGACCTGGTGGGTGGGCCAGTCAATCAGCGCTCTCTCATGGCAGAGCAAAAGGGTACCGTGGCTGATTTTCAGATCTTTGCGGTGGTAGATACAAGTTGTCTACGTTCAGTTGTAGTCTTACATTCACATGTCTAATAAAAGGCCTTAAATTTGTATATTTACGTTGCCCTTAAATTAATTAATCACAGGTCTTAGCAGGACTATTTGGTGTAGCTTTTTTCTCGTGGGTCTTATCTGTCAGGCAAAAGTCTGAGTCGCACGTAAACATCTTCATTGTCTTCTGTCGATTGAGGCTGTGGAGGCTACTGGTTGCTAATATACCCCTGTTATCTAGCTAGCTTTTTTCCTCAAATACATAAGTGAAAATTTATTAGCAGTTGGCTGGCTGACTTCTACTGCAGAGAGCATGCAGTGTGATTAGAACAAAGCCAGCATCACAGTTGCTGCTATGTTTAATTGTAATGCAGCAAATTCTCCCAACCATCCGCTATATTTATAGATTTTTTTTTTTTATCTTAAAGTTCATTCAAGGTGGCATTAAAAAGTCTTAAATTAGATTTGCTGATGCCCTGAAGATAAGATTGGTGGATAAGATTTGTTTCTCATTTAAATGTCAACCGCTCTCCCAAAATTAATAACATCGTGGACGATGTTATTGGTGCAGCCTTACCCAACAGTCATGTTTTTCAGGACGTCCGTGGATCCTTAAATTCACGTCTGAAACAAATGGCTTAAGATGTCTTAAACGTAAAGCCTTAAATATTTTGATTATAGGTCTTAAATTCTGTCTCAGCAGGGATATTTACTTGTATGTTCTATGCATTTATTTCTTTTTTTTCTCACCGGATTTTTCTGTCAGGCAAAAGGTTGAGCCACAAGCAGACATCTTTATTGCTGCTGTGGCTCACTGCTAATATTTTCTAGCTACCTTGCCAGTTTTTCATTCACAATGGTCTCAAAAAGGTCTCAAAAAGTTTTACATTTGAGTTGGCGACCAGAACCCAAACCCAGCACCACAAATCAGAATCCACATAATTGATAAAAACTCTAACCTTGCATTCCATGTGGAGCCACTACTAATTCCTCTGGTTTGGTGTGTCGCCTGGATAAAGCCTCTTCAGCATCTCTGTCCTGGCTAATGGCAGTCTGTCGCCGGTCTTGCCGTGTCTTATTACAGCAAGCTTCCAATCCAGAAACACCGTTTATTAAAGTCTCGCCAGGATCCGTGGCCGTGCCAGCACGTCCTGTCACCGCAGCAGCACATGATCAGTCAAAACACGTTTCCACACCCCTGATCACTATGACACGCCGACACCAGTGGCAGATATTTACAAACAAGGCAGAAAAGAAAAAAGAAATGGAGGAGTCTCTTTTTATTTTTTACTTTCTTTCTCAGAGGAAGAGGACTGAGGAAGTGTACATGAGCAAAGCGGAAGGTCGGTTCTTAGACCTTACCCGGCCAAGCCCAACAAACATCTGTGGAATGCTGCAGCTCCGCCGTCCATTCCTCCTCAAACACTGTTTCATTCACCTCAGATTGACTTGTGTTTTACCCTTTGAAAGTGTGAATGACACAGGAAGCCAGTGGTTCATGAGAACTGTTGCTACTTTTACTGTCTTTACAGATTTCTGTTTTCAGAACACTGCGGCAGTCCTATTGAAGTGTTTCCTTTTTTTTTCATTAAACCACTTTCTTTCAAGCAGACACAGCAAAAGGTAACGAAGGCGGCATGTTGAATTCAGTGCATCCTTTTCAGCTGCTGATCATTTCCAATGTATTTTATTGGGACATGTCTGTACGCGATGAGTCATTTAGTGCATAGATCTGAAGTTAAGTGGAAAAAAAACATACATGGTAATTGAATTTGATTTAAGTAAAACATTTTCACCTACATGCATGGTGGAAAGCCAACACTGCACATCACCAGTAAAACATGGTGGTGGCTGTATCATGCTGTGGGAATGCATAAATACAATTGAATTGTGAAAGAAAACCTATTGGAGGCTGCAGAAGCCTTGAGACTGGGTTGGAATTTTTACTCTCTGTTCAATGAGAGGATCAATAAAGCTTAATAGACTGGAAAATATGATTTATATGATTGCAGTTTATTTGTACAGGAAAAATAGTCCAGATACAAGGTTTTCCCCAGAAGACTTGCTAAGCCCAGTGGTAGAGTGCTAGGACAGTCATTCATCCAGGGGCCCGTCGTGTTTGTGAGTTAAAAAATGTTTGAAGTTGACAGAAAATTTGAAAATACCACTTAATAAATATGTGTTATTGAAAGACTGGAAGATTAATACATGAACACCAACTATAAAGTCTTAAAAAATGCAAACATTTTAAAAAGACTTAAATAAGTAATGCTTAGCCTGGTGGGGGCACAAGTATAGCCTGGTGGCCTGCCAGGCTTATAATACACTGATATATGCATTGTACAAAAAAACTGGTTTACTCAAATAGTCTTAGTTTAAAATAGGTGTTGGTGTTTGTGGGGCTCTGACTTTATACTGAGCTAAAATGCATTGCTGAAAAGGCTGTGACTTATCTGTATCGGGTTAAAAGAAAACTTATTGATAAATTGGCACAAAGTTTCTTAATTTTGGGAGATTGGTAATTGCCCAATACTCGTCAAACGAAGGTAATAAATATCTGAAAATCAACCATGAGGTATGGCTGACTGACCGACCCGCCCACCAGGTCATGTCTGCAACTGCGCTGTTAATAGTCGCCCCACTATCGCCGACTCATCGACTTTGTTGCCATATTTAGAGACTTTTCAGACAAAACAATTGGCATCAGAATCGTCAACTTTTCAAAGATCAATGATCGGTCAGAAAACTGCAATTGGTACAACCCCACATATTGCCCGTTTCTACTGTAGATGTTCAAAGCTGTTCATGTTTTTTAAAATACTTAAAGAAATATTCTTTGTCAGTAAGAATGCTTTTTGTATGTTGCTTTTTATTCAATACTGTTTAAAAACGGAATTGAATTATTTATTTGTATATTTGTGTTTCTAATACTGTATAAAATGAGCTCATGTGGGTTAAATGAAAAATCTGCAGAACGTGTCCAAATTTTTATGCAATCATTTGTCAACACAATCAATAAAACAATCGACTCCTAAAATAATTGTTAGTTGCAACTCTAGAGTCAAATGCATCACTCTTGTCTGAGTTTAACTGTGAAAATGTTTTTAAAAAACATTTACAGTGAAACATGACTTTTTATTGGTCTACAACATCATAATCCAGTAATACATATTAAAGTTAGTATTTGCAACGTGACAATGCGTAAAACTGTAGGGGTCTGAAAACTTTTTCAAGACACCAGAGATTGCAGAGGAAACCTTTGCAACAAAAAGTGGAATGACAACCCTAATTCGGAGGTTGGAAAACACACACCTCCTTTTTCTTCCAAATGAGAAGTTAATAAAAGTGATATCCTACAGTAAAGTAGATATGCTTTGCTAATATTTGCTGCTCCAACACATCAGATTGGTCTGATGGCAAACATGAAAACGGACAACAGAACACAATGAGCCATTCTTCACATGATTTTGGTTTTATGCAAACAGAAAGGTGCACCACTGCAGAAACCTGTTGTCAATTTGTCAGAAAGCAAAATATTTTAGCTACAGAAAAAAGAAGGGGGATCTAATTAGATCCAGTTGTTCAGTTATTGAGCTTATCAACCCTGGTTGTGTCCCTCACTATGGTCCTCCCTTTTGCCGCCGCACAGGGCGCCTCTGCTCTCTTGAATCTCGCTAGCAGAACGTGCCATCTGAAGGCAAACGTGCCCACCAAGCTTTTCTTTGTCTTCATGTTGTCATCGGATCATCCCATTGTCTTCTCACCAAGCTACGAAACCGCCGTTTGCATTTAAGGGGCGACGGAGGGGAGGAGAACAAGGGGAAGCGCCTCGGCGGATGATCAGAGCGAGCGAATGCCGCGTGCGACGGGAAGGAGAGGAAGAGACGACAGCAGATCAGAGAGCAGCCCCAGCCATTTGCCAGTTAACAGATGAAGAGCGGAGCAGAGAGAAGCGGGAGGAAAGGCAGTGACAGACAGAAAAAAAAAGAAAGAAAATGATTAAACGATTTTGTGGCTGTTTTTTTATTCTCCTTTATCCTCCCTGTGAACATGACAGACGCAGAGAGATGCACATGAGAGTATGAAGAGAGTTCCTCACAAATCTGGTTAACGAACAAAATGTTCCGACAAGTTACTCAGGTTCTCCCGTTCACGTTCTCCCGTCTCACTTCTGACGCCAAAACGAGAGGTGTCCTGGCCTCGCCCGTGTCCGTCAGCTCACGCTGCTGACAGCTTGGGTTTTAATTGCAGCCGTTCGTACTCAATACACACCTTCAGGGTTTGGCCCTTTTTGTTTTGTTTTTTTTTTTTCTTTTTTGAAGAGCAAGCAGTACCTCGCTGCAGGGAAGATGACATTCTGAAATCCCTGAGAACCTGAGCGCCGAAGCTGGAGCAGCAAAGACTGTGTGCCTGGATAAGCACCCTCAAGGAATTCCCAAAGGAGAGTAGACCCTGAGGCGAAAAGCGTGAAGTTTTCACATCAAACTAGTAAAGTTCGGATTATAATTTGGTCTTGGTGCAGAGGAGAAATCGTGCTTCTTTGCTAGAAATAATAATGATAAAAAAAAAAACGTCAGGTTGTGAAACACTGAAAATAGAACAAAATTAGGGGAAAATTACCTGAAAATCTGAGATGCACCGACAAACCAGCCAGAGGTCAGAATCAGCAGATAGAGTAACCACAAATGTATTCAAGCAAGAGTAACACTTTCAACATATTTTTATTCAAGTAAAAGTAAAAAGAGTGAAAAGGTTTTTGAGGAGACCGCTACTCCAGTACTGAGTAAATTATCATAAAATCTTATTAAATTTTTTTATTTTAAAATTATGACATGAAACAGATCGACTATGAAGCTACGTCTGAATTGTCATTTTAAAGGAGGCAGTATTATGTAAAATTAACTTTTTTAGCTTTACACCGTGTTATGCTATTCCCTCATCAAAATCATAAATGGAGTGTTGATTTGATTATTTCATGTATGTTTGAGAAATCACTCTGCTCCTTCAGACTAGCCAGATGCAATTAGCAAACACGTTTTGGAACTGCACATCTGTTGAGTTTATTATACCAGCTACCTCTCAGCACAAAGCCGGGTAAAAATGTTGCTAAAGGGTTCATATAGAAGACGTGTTGTGTCCGGAGGGCAGAGTTTCAGAAAGAACAGAAGTTTTTAAAGAGACAGACACAATTTAACTAGGACGCGTTAAATTGCAAAGTCAAAAATTGTTTTTGTCATTTAATATAAACAGCGTTTTTATAACAAGTGAAGTTGACATATTTATTTAATTGTGGTATGAAATGACACAATGTGCCTGGAAAATACATAAAACTGCCCTTTATAATAATAAAAAAATACTACAATCAAATACAAAATGATGCAGTAGCAGAGGAAACATTCATTTAAAATTTTGTTTTCAATATTAAACTTTATTTTACTTCATTTTTTAATTTCATTAATGCATCTACCAGACAGATCACAAGTTAAAGAAACTTGCTTTCATAGGTAATGCTAATATTGGCACAACGTGTGCAAAGCTTTCCCTAACTTTTTCAGTTGAGGCGGATTTTGTTCCAAATATAAAAAAAGCTTTATAGCTATCAGGCGTTCCAGACCAGTGGCCTAAACTTGAGGAATCTGTTGTGATCAATCTGCACAGTGATGCAGTTGGTAGCACTGTTGCCTTGCAGCAAGAAGGTCCTGTGTTCGATTCCCGGCTCGGGGTCTTTCTGCACGGAGTTTGCATGTTCTCCCTGTGCATGCGTGGGTTCTCTCCAGGTTCTCCGGCTTACTCCCACAGTCCAAAAACATGACAGTTAGGTTAATTGGTCTCTCTAAATTCTCCCTAGGTGTGAGTGTGTGTGTGCATGGTTGTTTGTCCTGTCTGTCTCTGTGTTGCCCTGCGACAGACTGGTGACCTGTCCAGGGTGAACCCCGGAACGTCAACTGGAGATGGGCACCAGCACCCCTCCTGACCCCTCTAAGGGACAAGGGTGAACAGAAAATGGATGGGTGGATGGATGGATTTCCACATAGATTGTGCCTTTTTATTAACTTTTTTTTCTTAATATTCCACAGATATGAACATCTCATTGAAGATTAAAAATCTTTTCTTTTTTTTTTTGCTGAAGTTTTTATCTCTCTCTTAAAAACTAAAAATAGAAAAAGGTAAAATGGCAACCAATGTCATATAGTAGCTCTTTATATAAAAAAATATATACACATATATATATATATATATTTCCCATTAAGACATATAGTACAGACCAAAAGTTTGGACACACTTTCTCATTGAATTCAATGAGAAGGTGTGTCCAAACTTTTGGTCTGTACTGTAAGTCCAAGTTTTATTTAGCTAAGCTGAGGTCAACTATGTCTCTTTGGATTGTAAAGGTTGCAGATCCCTGACATGGACAAATTTATGTAGTTGTTTTACAGAAAACATTCCTTTTTATATTCTACAGAGCAACACCAGTAGCATAACAATTAATTAACTAGATAAGTAACTGGTTAGTCAGACAGCTTGCTTACAGCATAACTGCTTTGTTAAAACAGCGTTATATTAAATGTGATGAGTGAAAGCAGCTTGATTTCTTTCTTTTTTACCTAAAACATGTTTGCCTTTTATTTAGGAGGTAAATTAATAGATTGATTTGGTGTATTCATTGAAAGATCATTACAATATATAAGGAGTACAGTATCTTAAATATATGTTATTATGGAAAACCGATGGCTCAGATTTAATACACACACATAGATAAGTATATTTGTTGTCTTTTAATGGCATTTTGCAACATAAGGGAACCACGGCCTGCATCGAAACATTGTGTGATGAAGCTCTGCTGCCCCTTGTGGTGTAAGGGTGTCATTAGAAGATTTTCAAATGTAGTGGGTGATGTGAGGTAAACATTTTTCAACTTGTTAAACCTTTTACTTACAACTCCATTTAGGGTCCCATAGGCAGAGGCTGACATTTGTCAGAATGCATCACATTATTAGAGTTTTAAGGTGTTAAAGTGAAAATCTGTGTAATTAGGGACTAGTCAAAGGCTTCAGCCTAAGAAAGATCACAAATGATCAAATCAAAATCAAATCAAATTTTATTTGAATAGCACATTTCAGCAGCAAGGCATTTCAAAATGCTTTACATCATATCAAACACAGAAACACAATGCAACATAGAATCAACAATCAAAACATGACATTAAGTAAAGTTCCATCAATAAATTTGTAATTGATTACGTTTCAAATACAATCCTAAACAGGTGGGTTTTTAGTCAAGATTTAAAGGAAGTCAGTGTTTCAGCTGTTTTACAGTTTTCTTTAAGTTTGTTCCAAATTTGTGGTGCATAGATGCTGAAAGCTGCTTCTCCTTGTTTGGTTCTGGTTCTGGGGATGCAGAGCAGACCAGAACCAGAAGACCTGAAAGGTCTGGACGGTTGATACAACAACAGCAGATCTTTAATGTATTGTGGTGCTAAGCCGTTCAGTGATTTGTAAACTAACAACACTATCAATGTACCTATGTTGACACTTTTAATACAATAACCGACAAATATTGCATTTCAAACTGTCTTTTGCAATATTAATATCAAGGATGAAATATTTGTGATATATTGTGCAGTCCCGGTTGATTCACTCAATAGTTCATACATTTTACACTCCTAGCTGTTTAGTCACTCATCAATCCGTGTTGTGGTTTCCCAAAAATCCACGCCTAACCCGGTTGCTGTGTGTGTGTGATCAGTGTTTCTCAGCAGTCGCACACACTTACTTGGCAGTTGCTTGTTGTGCCAGTGTGTGGGTTCCTCACATGCTGTGGTGTGTGAGCTTTTTTTTTTTTTTTTTTTTTTTTTTTTTTTCTGTGCGAGCCCGGCAGCAAAGCAGCAGCACACTCCGGGTGTTTGTTGAATGCGTGTTTGTGAAGAGGAGAGCAGAGACAGTGAGGAGCTGCGTCAGGTGCTGCTGTTGATGCCGTGTTAAGTTGGCCGGCACAGACCGGGGCACCTGTTGACATTTGAACCCCCGCCCCCAAAAAACACACACACATACACACCCCCTCTCTCTTATAAACCCCGCTACGAACATAGTAAAACACAAGTATCATGCCGCTCAGGAAGGCTGGCTTTTTAGGATTATCTGAAGAAAAAAACAACAACAAAAAAACAGAAAACACTTGAACAGTTTAAGTCAATAAACAGTTACATAACATTCAGATATTTTTAGTCGTTTTCTCAGAGACAAGCATATTTAAAACACCCCAGTCAGTGTGTGTGTTTGTGTGTGTAATCTTCTAAGGTTAAAATCTGCACTATTGCGTTTGTAAAGAAGCTGATTCCAATCTGGTATGATGGCGTGTGTGTCGGCTGTACTTCTGCCTGCTGAGCCACAGATGGCAGCCCTCTCTCCCTGCTCACAGTGCAGATGTACGTGTGTGTGCGTGTGTTTGTGAATGTGTAGTGTCAGGTTTTCTTTGCACGTGAGCAGAGGATGCTGTGTGTTTTTGTTGATGTGTGCAAAATACACGGAGACATTTTAACTCCCTCTCCACACTTTCTCACCAATCTCAAGGCCATCTATTCCCCTATCCGCTTTTCGGATAAGCGTCATTTCTTGTTTGATTTAGTTCATCTTTATTTACACTTGTGAAAGTTGATTGAGAAGAAATTCTCATTTTTAATAACAACCTGTTCAGAAAACACTAAGACATCAGACAACAGAAATACATCAAACAGAAGAATGTCTGTACATTTCTATCCCGTCCACCTTCCCCCAACACCTCCACCCTTCACCCCACCAGGACACACACTGGAGTCAAAGTAGTGCAATTTACCACTTAGACATCATGACACACCTAGCAAACAAAAAGGATTTTTGCTCTTTGTGCCAGCATATGCCCAGATTCCCTAGGTGTCTTTTCACAGCCTCACCTGGCAGCGTACCAGTGTTTCTTTCCTCTGTTTGTGTAGTTCGTTGATCTCCTGCAGGCGGCTGCTCGGAGAAGCTGTTTGTTCCTGCTTCTCTCACCTGTGCCCTGCTTTAGTCTGCTTCACATATACTGGACAGTTAAACTCAATAAAATACAGTCAAATTAACTTTAAAAAAAAACTTTTTTATTCCTAACCTAGACAGGAGTTTAGACAAAATGTTGACTTGTCCTCACTTTCTCTGGCATCCAGTTTTCTCAGGGACAAAAACCTAATAACACGAAATGTGTAAAGTTTTTTTTGTTTTGTTTAACCTTGTTTTTTGTTCTTTAATTTAACAAGTGGCTCTTGAAAATGAGAAACTGTTGCTAATTAAAAATGAACTTTTGATGAATAAATGCAATATAAATGTCTCAAAAAGATCTTTCATTTACCACACCACAAAACTACTTATCTGTGAGATTTTATTTATCATTCCAAGTTTAGCTTACACAAGGTGTCCTTCACCGTTTAACTTTACCCGTTTCAAATCGCAGCATTCTGCTAAAGAGGCAGCAAACACTTCCAAATTATACCGATTAGTAATGTTAACCCGTTGTGTACAGAGTCTTGCATAAGTATTCATAGCCCCTGCATGTTTTTACATTTTCACAAACTAATAGGTTTGAGTATTTTCTGAAATAAACTTAACAACTTGGTGCATAACTGTGCAACGGATGGAAAACGATCGCTGCAGGATATCAGGAAATGTACCTATACTGTACAGTATGTTGCTACATTAACTAAGATTCACCCACATTTTTCATTGTAATCCCTTTCTCTGGTATTATGCAATGTCCTCACAACAAACAGTATAAATACTTTTGGAACGCAAAGCCAGACAAAGCAGGTAAAAAAAAAAAACTTTCCCATGTTAAAGTTTAATGCTCTTCTCGTCCCTCATCTCGCCACTGAGCTGCAGATAATTATCACCGTTAAGCCATCTAAATGTACTGTCTAATCAAAATCCCTTTTTCTTCTTAGAAAAACAGAGTCCCTGCACTGTATTTGTGAGCTGAACCTTGCAAGTATCTTCACCGCTGCACTCGCGTATGACAAGCCAGCCTCCACAGCACAGAACTTGTCAGCATATGCGTGTAATAATTACAGTGCGAAAGCGAAGAAGAATGGCTGCACTGATGTCGAGCACTGTTCTGACACCCTGGCTGGCAAATTACACCAATCCCCTGCACTCTCATTAGCAAAGAGCACAGTGAGGCACCGAGCATTTAGATAGCTTCTCGTCTGTACCTGTCAGTGACTGTTGCTTTCTGCGTTCTAACCGGGAAACACAACTGCTGGAAAGTTAGGACACTTACTCCCATGCTCTTTCTGATGGCTATTTGTTGCCTGAATACTTCTGCAGCAATGCGGAAACTTTGCATGGAGATGGTTGCATTTAGAACGTAGGGTATTTAAGTTAAGAATCAACACTGATTTAAGGCCTGAAGAAAAGGCCTTAAATCAGTTCCTTTAACTTCTTCACAGCCAGATTTCTACATTATTTGTTGGGCTTTTCTGTAATTCATTAATACAAAGTGGTTTGTCATTATCAGATGGAAGGAAAGTGCATGTCTTCCTTTCAACAGAGTCCCTGCATATTTATTTCAAAATGTTATACTTTTCCAGACTAAATTTTATAGATTATTTTTCTAGACATTTTTCTATGATTTGATGGTAATTAAGGACCACAAATCCAGCTTTACTTGATTTAAAATTTGTCTAAAGAGAAAACTGATAAATGGCCCTTTTTTGGTCACTAGAGCCTCGTTTAGTCCGCTTTAATCAAACTCCAGTTCGTGTTCATAGGCATCATAATTTGGGAATAATACTGTGTGGGGCTTAGCGTGGTGGGGGAGCAAGTCTGTCCTGGTGGCCGCTAGGCTTATATACACCTGGGGAAACCCTTCACCCCCAAGTTAAGCGAGTCTACCAGACTATCGGGTGGGAACATACCTTAAACGTAAGGTGGATGGAGCACAGATGTTCAACCCTGTAGACTGTTGTGGAACTAACGCTAACAGAGACATGTGGACTGTTTCCCCCCACCCAACCTGATAGGTGCCATTATGTCATAGAAGCTCTCCGTCCTTCCTCCCTTACGCCTCCCACCCTCTCTTTCCGCTCCTCGTCTTTAATCCTCTGCAGAGTAGGTGTGTCAGATCACCAGCTTTAGGGGGGCAAAAGACTCATATTTGCTTAACCAAATCCACAGGGAGGCAACCCTCCTTTATCTACTTCCAAATTCACTGCATCCACTCTTATTCAGTCATTTGTCACTTGCACTGTCTCCCCACTCTCTTTCTGCTCCTTTCTCTCTCTCTCTCCTCATTTTGTGTGTGTTTGCTCGGGTGTGTGCAGGCAGAGAGAGGAAAGCCCACAGACAGTGCTCAGCATTTTACCCTGCTGCTCTCCTTCCTTGCTGCTCGTCCAGGCTTTCCCTCAGTGGTTTATCTTTTCTTCTTTCGCCTTGCTGCTGAGGTCAGACTGGCACAGGCAGGCGTTGTTGGAAGCAGAGAAGATCTTGTGTGTGTGTGTGTGTGTGTATAAGGTAGTGTTTTGTTGCTGAGCTTATTGGCTAGAATGCCAGGGTTAGTCAGGGCTTGCCCCTTTGTTTTACACACAGGGCCACACAGTAAGCAGGCAGAGACACACTAGCTCCCAGCAGTGCTCATAAATACCTGTGAAGCATTGCTGTATTGACTCCCGCAACAGGCCACTGCACAACTCAGGAAATGTCAGAGTCACAACCATGCACACCATTTACTGAAAGGATTACCGCTAAACACATCGGATTCTTGGAGTACCAAAGCAGTTTGGGAAGGCATGGAACACTGCAGAAACACAAAATCTTACAAGTTATTTTTTTAGTTTCTAGTGCACATATCTTGGTACACTACAAAAAAGGTCAAGACTAACTTACAAGTTGCTTTAAGCAAGATAAGCTTGTTTTAAGACATTAATTCCTTAATATTGATGAAAAAGTACTAGTTCCAGTGGCAGATTATTTCACCTCTAACATGGGAAAAATGTCTTGATATAAGTGAAATAATCTGTCAATGGAACTGGTACTTTTTCACCAATATTAAGGAATTATTTACCAAAAAGTGAGTGAGGTAGTTCAGGGGTTCCCAAACGTTTCCACTTCACAGACCCCCAAAAAGCCTTGACTGGCCGGGGACCCCCAGCCCACAGACGATGTTAATATGTAAAGAAACATCAACTTTTAGAATATCTCACTTTTATTCAATATTTAAGAATTATTACATTTGTTTGGCATATGCATAAAAGCTTTTGCATTTTGTTCTTGCTAAGCTTGGTACTTTGAGGAGCAAAGCAGATTAGATTTTATGCAATATACATATATATATATATAAAAATTTTTTTTAGATTTTTAAAAATATTTTGCACATTTCTTTCCTCCTAACTTGCCCTGGTGGCCCCCATTCTGAATAACACAGAGATACTGTATATATATATATAGTATATATAGTTGATTTATCTTCCAGCCCAAAGTTACAGTATTTTTTCTGCTTTTGCCTCCGTTCCCTCACAGTGAGCACTTGTCCTGCGCATTCACCTTCTTTCTGCACGGTGAGAGCAACGTGTGTACCAGCGTGGAGATCAACCAGCACCAGCCCATCTACCACCTCACAGAGGAGCACCTAGCTCTGGCCCAGCAGGCGTCCAGTCCATTTCAAGGTTGGTCTTTATTTTTTTTTATTAGTTGTGGGTTTACTTTTAAAACACGGGTACTGCATTTCCTCTTCACGTGTTTGCAAAAAAATCTGAAATAAGCAACTGAGTGAACACTGTGGTTTTCTTGCTCATATTACTTTAATTTGACTCTTAAAGTGGAGCAGTGTAGCGTTAAGGCTAAACGCGCCGGTTTGCTGCAGATGAGACAAACTTTTACTGGTTGAGTCTGGAATATTGCACATAGCAGGACTCATTTCTGCGAGGATAGCATGTGCTGTTTTTAATTTAATGCATCAACACTGCTTTGGAATTTCCCTGTTTCAATATAAAGGCCAGCCGAGACGTTGGTCGGATGAGACTAACCACAGAAACATTTGACGTTTGCACTGACACACCAAGTCATCTGAGGAGAAGCTTTTCATTGAACGATGCTCATTTAAATAAAATGAAAACATTAGGCTTACGTTTAGCGTGAATCTCATTATGTGTTTACTTGATACATAATGATTTCATCACTTAACCTCTGAAATAAGGTTGCATTTATTCAGCACTCGGTAATCTATTCTCTTCCAAAAACTAGAAATGTGTAAAATGTTGCATTCTATTTTTGGAGATGCACCAATCAGGCTTTACTTTGATTGCTGATTTCTATTTATTTCCATAAGACTGATGTGTTGATTACAATTCTCACTAGCTGCATTTCCATTGAATGTATAATTCTGCAAATTGGAATTGCAAAAATAAATTAGCTTAATGGAAACACTTTTCATTTTGAAAAAAAATTATGTTTTGTGATAAAAAGTTTTTGCGCTAGGATGCCGTATTGAAATTAGTTAATGTCGCAATACTGCAATTTTTTCGCCTCACATGACTTGTGGTCAAAAACAAGATGTGATCTTAATTGCATTTTCTTACTTATTAAAAACACAACAATTGCGAAATTGTTATGTTTGACTTTGGCGGAATATCAGCAAAGTTTTGCGCACATTTCTAATGGAAACGCAGCAACAGATTCAGATTGTTTCCTCTAAGGCCAACACAATGCAAAAGATTAGACCTAAAATTAATCTGAAAGCTTTCTTTTATTAAAGAAAATATCTGAGACAGTTTTCAGGATGTATAATAAACTATAATTAATTGTTTTCTTCTACTTTGTTTAATGAAAATAATATGTATTTTAATCACAAAAATTAAAGACTTACCATAAAATTATTTTGTATTTTTAATTGCAAAATTAAAATTGCATTTTTTTTTTCTTCTTAATGGAGTAATTGTATCTAATTTTCACAACAGAATGACACAAAATTTCCCAATCAATTTTATTTGGATTCATTTTTCTTATTAGGCTGTAAACTGTGTGCAAATATCCCATATAAGAAAATGTAGCCATCATCTTTTAGAAAAAAAAGGTTTGTTATCTTTTAGATTAAAACCCAAAACTGGCGATAAAACTATTACTCTTTAAAAATTACAACAGATGTTCTGTAGTAGATGTCTCTGAAAACTTATAAAATGTCTTTTTCCAAAATAAACTGTTGTGAAATATTAATTTTAATTAAGATTTGTTGCTCTAAACCCGTTTTATTCAGCTGTACTGAGGGTAAAAATGTCCCTATGGACTGTTAAGGTCACAGACTCCTGTCTTAGTATGATGTGTTGAATCAAACAGAAAACAGTGGTGTCTCTCGTTAGGGCAGCTCCTTTACAAGCCCAAAAAGACTAAAAATATCAAGAAGGAAAGGCTCACACTAAATGCACTTTATTGGAACGAAAAATATTACTATGGCTGCTTTAGATGTCTTGGCTGCTGTTGCTGAAGATAATGCACATATAATCTTCTGTCAGGCTGATTTTCATTACTGAATGGCTCTCAGCCAGTGTGAAAGAAAAGCCTGCACAGTCACTTTAGATTAGGTTGTGGTATGGTTATAAAAAAAAACCTGCAGCTTTAATGATCTCCCATCACTCATCTGGAGCCCTACTCTGGAAGTCAAAACTATTGCCAGCTTGCATCCTCTCATTTAGACGTCACGGTGTAATGACTGTAATTTACATTCTGCCCTGCCCTTACGAGAAGTGACTGACAAATGGTGTACTTTCTGGATTATATTTTTTGATATAACATTATTTTTATAAGTGTAGCTCAGTTTTGCATTTGACTTTTGTATCAGAAGACATTTTTAAACATCTTTTCTGCTTAGTTACAAGAATAAAATGCTTTGATTTTGACTTTAGTGAATATCTCAGTGTTTTGTTAAAGGTTTCATGGTGTAAGCGTTGTTTCTCTTGCTAAGAAACAAATTTATATTAAGATTTACAGTCAGTATATAGATTCTACAGGAACTGACCGGGACTTAAAAAGGCAGGTATACATTACGCACAATTAAGACTGCGACTAACAATTATTTTAGTAATCAATTATTCTGTCTATTCGTTAGATTTAAGAAATTGGCACATTCTGCAGATTTTTCATTGAACCACTTAAGCCCTTTTCATACAGTGTTAGAGATACTCTGAAATACGCTAATGAACAAATAATTTAATTCATTCTTTAAATAAGAAAATAAACATTGCATTGCCTAAAATGCAATAACTTGGCTTTATTTTAGTGTAAAGCTGAAACTGCCACTTGAGGAGTTTTTGGTAAAACATAATTACAGAAAAGCGCTTTTGTCTCAAATGCAAAAGGTATATTTTTTTGTACAGTTTTGGCTTAATTACGTCTCTGAGTATGATTTTTTTCCCCTTGCAAAATGATCTTTTGTCGAGTCTTTATGCTGCAGTTAATGATTAATCGATAACTAAATTAGTTGACAATAATTTAAATAATTGATTCGTCACCATTGACCGATTAATCGTTTCAGCCCTAAACAATTAATTCACCAATAATGAATTGTACTTCTATTCTCTTTTATATTTACAATGAGATTTCTCATTTTGAAGCGGCACAATGATGAGCCAGAGTATGAAAATCAGATACCAAACAGGAAACGGCGATGACTCAGTGAACTACTCAACCAAAAACGTACCCACAGTAAGTGGGGGTTTGGGGGTAAGATTCTCTTTTGCTTCAAAAATCAGATGTCATATGACCTATGTGGCCAGTTTATGCACTACTGACACTGGCATTTAAAAAAAAGATGTTTTTAATTATTATTTACGAAAAATATTGCATTGTTTATCTGCCTCGGCTGTTCACATTGCAATTCTATGTACGTTATACTGATGTGATATGATGGCTTGAAGCTTCACACCAACACTGTATAAATGTGACTTTGGTTTGCCCGTAATAGTAACCTAGTTGCTGCAAAAGTCACAAAGAGCGTGTTAAAGATATTACTCAAGGTGGTCATAAAGGTTAAAGTGTGAATAAAGGAGTTTGGTGCGTTTGACTCTGCTTTCCATCACCAGCCGCTCTGCTCAAAGGAAATGATTGTTCTGGGCAGAGGGCGGCCGGTGCTTTGACCCTAGATGCTTTCATGTACGTTAGTGCAAAGACTCATGGGACTGATAAGCTCAAGTCCACGGAGTTAGATTGTGAGGCTTGTGTGGTTTAGGTGTGTTCTGTTTAAACTGTAATTGATTTGGGATTTAGGTCCTAAACAGCGTTATGTACAATGTGCATAGAGCAATAAGGGTTAGGGGTCTATACGTCCATTCACTGCTTCTATTTTTGCACCAAGGATTTTGTATAAAAAAAAAATTTCCCACGTCAGCATCATTAAATGTCAGTGAATTTGGAAATATAATTAAATGCAGTTACAGAGGGCAGTTTAGTGATTGACATCACACTTCTTTAAATGTACTGAAGAAATCTACATTATATGGGAAAAATTTTCAAGAACAGTATTTCTTTATTTACATCATACATTATTATATTGCCACAAAATAAAATTCAAAGTCCATATCGCCCAACCCTACTTTGTCCACTCCTTTTCTAATTGTAAATTGTTAATATTTTTTTACACATCACCTTTTCCTAATTCATCATAATTATGTAGCAATCAAAATTTTGTGATCAATTTCTAGGGATGCACCAATAAATCAGCCCCAATTTCCTTACTTTTTATAATTAGGAACTTTTCAGGCAAAAATAAAATCGCTATCGGCCAAAATTGGAAATGGCAGGTTTTTAGAGACCACTGATAGAACAGAAAACCTTAATAGGTTTACCGCTACCCAATTTCAGTCTGGTTTTCAACCAGTGTTTACCTGGCAGTATTTACTTCCCACTATATGCTGTTTTAAAACAGACAAGGTATTTGAAGTTGACCTTTAGTGTCTTGTATTGGTGGTTAGGGCTACAAAAATAGCACTCTCTTTGTATATATATTGTGATTCCCTTAACATGCAACACGCTTCGTGATAGATAGGTTGAAATTCCTGAAGGATAAAACATAGATGTTCAACCTTCCTATTACTTGCTGAAAACCTTCCTCTCTCACAGCCTGAGATCAAACATGTCCTGACCTGCCATAGGAAACAGATTTCTCTCTAAAGGACTTCTTCCATCTCTGCGCTTCCTCTAAGAAGCCACTCCAAAAAAGATAATGTCTGGAAGTTTAGATACTGAGGTTCTGTAAATCTTTATTGTTTTTTATGTTCCCACTTGTACGTGATGAATAAATAACCTGGATAAGACAAATCACAGTGGAAATTTCCAGATTCAGCTATTCAGCTGTCTTTCTGTAAGGGTAATAATACGGATTACTTCTTCAGCTCACTGTGTTAGCTCCTCTACAGCCAAACCCCTCCACTATGTGTCTCACCCTCCTGAGGCGAGGTGATAAAACCCCTCAGTTAAAGACTACTGCCTCAGATTAAAACGAAATGACTTTTGTAACTTGACATTTGAGTTCTAACTGGGAAAATAATGGGTTTAGTTACTCAGTTAAGATGATTGTATTTCTCCTGAGTCACAGTGACTCCTGGAATTTATCGAATGAAGACACCCAGTCCTGCATGTTTGAAAGGAGCAGCGTTATGTAAAGTTGACTCTTTTTTTAAGCTCTAAATCATGCGATAATGTTATTCCCTCATCACAAAACATAAAACCCTGGTTCTTTCATGCATGTTTGTACATCTTTACATCTCCCGTGGCAACCATCTAGCTGTTCAAAACTCTAGCACCACCTTCAAGGTGCAGCTCCAAGCTTCTGAGCTTCTACCTAACAGAGCAGCTCTCCCTGCAACTCTCCCACTCAGCTCCTTCAGACTAGCCAGCAGTAATTAGCAAACCCCAAGTGGGACTGCGCATCTGCTGATCTTACTATACAAGCTACTTCTCAGTGCAATGCTGGAAAAAATGTTGTTGAAGGGTTAGTAGAGGAGCGATGTTGTGATGACTTCCTGGAGGCGGAGTTTCAGAAAGAACAGGAGTTCTTAAAGAGACAGAGCCCCGATTTCAAGTCGTTAAATTACAAAGTCAAAATTCTTTTAAGTCATATTTGATGTATATGGAATTTTTTATAACAACTGAAGTTAACATAGTTACTTGATTATGCAATAAAATGGCACTGTGTGAATAGAAAACACATAATACTGCCCCTTTAAATAAAATCTAACATTTCTTTTGTTCTAAATATCATTTCTGTCTGCGTCTGGTTATATATTTATTAGAACATAATTGTAATGCTCGAACACTGATGCGTCCACATAAAGCAGGTCTGTTGTGGGTATTGAGTGTGTGTGTGTGCAGGTGAGGCTTTTTCCTGCCGCAGTGTGTCTCCTTCTGGCTAACCAAGCGTAGCGTTGAGGAAGGGCGGACATCCAACTCCTTTTCATCCATCAACACCTCGTACCTCCCCCTTTCACTACTCATCCTCACCTCCGCCAAGCTTGGTTTACTGTGCGGCAGAGCGCCCCGGCATACTGACCTCTCCAGGATGTGACCTCATAAAAGGGCGCAGAGTGAATGTAATGAACTCTCAGCCCATTACACTGATCTGAGCGCATTTGACATGTCTTCAGGGAGCCCCAGGATAGACTCCCAGGCAGTGAAAGAGGGAAAGAAGCAGATGGGGAGACGAGCGGGAGAGAAAAAAAAACTATCATTTCCCAAACTGTGCTTTGGTTTTCCAAAAACAAGCAGTAATTATAAAGGATTTGCACTAGATGCACTGAGAAGGCATTGGTTGACCAGATTTTCACCCAGAGCAGCCTTAACCGATAATCAAACTGATGGAAACGCAAAAATGTGATCCTTTTTCATCTCTTCCAGATAGCTCTGACGAGTGACGGCAAAACTCTTGATTTGAAAGCTGCTATAGCAGAAAAACGACTCAGCTCTATCCAGGATCAGCAATGTGTTAAAAGTTAGAGAAAAAAAAAGTCAAAGGAAGAGACGTGTGAGTTAAACTTTTAGCTCTTAAAAGGAAGTCTGTTTGGAGTACGGCGAAGTTGCTCTGATTTACATTTTGGAAGTTTTAGTCTCGGTCTCTTATGACACATGAGAGATGTTAGCAACCTTTTAGAATTCCCAAATTTAAGATAAGGACATTTATGGCTAAATCAATGGCAAATTAAGAATAAATAAAAAAAAATTGACACAGATAACAATAATCAAAACCAAGACATGATCAAATATATTTGCTTCTCTATGTGCCGCTGCTGAGTTTAAGGCAAATTGTAATCCGTAGCTTCAAGTAACTTGCTGTGTTAGTCGCTCATAGATCAATCAATGTTTGAGTCTCAGGCGGTCGCACTGATTGTTGTTTGAGAAGCGAACAATGCACATTATATCCCAAATGTCCCCATGCGCATTTCTTGCATCAATGTTTAATTGCATCCCTCCTAATTGGTGAGGAAGCTCAGAAGAAGGTTGAAAAATGTGAAAAAAAAAAGTTAAAAGATGAATAGTTTCCTGAGAAACCAGTTTAGTCACCAAGGTAAGTGCCTCCTGCCTTCATCTTCCTGCCTATTTCTGCTCCATGCTCCCTCCTGCCTTGTTTTTTTTTCCCCCTTCAGTCCTGCCCTTGGATCGATACCTGGGAACAGATCCCATCCAGTCTAGTAATGACATACCAGAAAGGCAGAGAAGAGGGGGACATTAACAAATGCTCACCCTCACACCCACCTAGACAGTCTGTCCGCTGAGCCATTATGCCCCCTTCTCCACATTTCAATGCATTTTCTACGCAGTGAAAGATGAAACCCCACGTGTGTGTGTGTGTGTGTGTGTGTGTGTGTGTGTGTGTGTGTGTGTGTGTGTGTGTGTGTGTGTGTGTGTGTGTGTATGTCGCCAGCTGAAGCGCTGATGGTTTCTGTGCTCACATGTATGCATTATGCATTGTGTTTAATGGAACAATTTGCATTGGCTGATGGATGTTAGTGTGCTCTGTATGCAGAGTGATTGTTTTTTGTTTTTTTTGTTTCCCCCACTCGTATGTTGCATCTACTGTATGTTTTCTGCAGGGAGTCACCTTTTTGTAGCAGCTAAAAACAGACAAAACTTTACTTAGAAGACGACCAAGTACAATCAGAGAAATCAAATTGGTGGGACAGCAGAGATCAAAATATTCCAAAACCTAAAAAGGAGGAAATTTATTTTGAAATTAATAGCTGTGTTAAAATAAACATTAAAATCACCTGTGGCCGGTGAAGAGAGACAAGAAAGCTGCTGAGGATATTCATTTCTTTTTTCTTTCTCTCTCTCTGTCTCTTTTTTCTCCCCACTAGTCATCCTGAGTCCGTTCGGCCTGAAGGCAACACTGACTGGCCAGTCGTTTAAGATGTCAGACCCCCCCACACAGAAGCTGATTGAGGAGTGGAACCAGTTTTATCCCATCAGTCGCAGTAACAAGGAGGGCTCTTCAGAGGACAAGCCTGAGGACATGGACTGGGAGGATGATTCTCTGGCCTCTGTAGAGGTCCTCGTTGGTCAGTTTTTAAGTTTTAATAACCCACTCTGTGGTCATTTTTGCATTTTGTTTTGTTGTTAAGCACCAGATATGTTTTTTGTTGGTGTAGGTGGGGTGCGTATGGTCTACCCAGCCTGCCTGGTGCTTGTACCCCAGTCAGATATCCCCGTCGTGGCCCCTGTGGGGTCTTCTCACTGCACTGCCGTCTACTCGGGTGGTCACCAAGTGCCTGCTTCCCAGCGAGAGCCTGCCATGTCATTGGTGACCCTCACCCCTCCCACGTCACCCGAGGAGACGCACACAGGTGAGCGGGCAGTGAAAATTTAGGGAAAAAAAGCTAGTCGTGTCTTTCTTCACTGTCGATTTTTTCATTTTGTATTTTTGGGGGGTGGATTTTCGGTCTGTCAACCCCAATCTTCCTCTCTCCAGTGGACTCTCAGTCGGCCCAGAAGTGGGTCAAGATGCCATCATCATCTGACGCATTCAGTGTGGACAGAACAAGTCACCACGGAGGGAAGATTCCACGCAGGCTGGCCCGTCAGGTGGTGGAGCGTGTCTGGCAAGAGTGCAATATCAACAGAGTGCAGAACAAGTGAGTAACACACCACTTTACCAGGCTGAAATAAAAAAAACCCATAGAGATGGGACTCTCTCATCTGCAAAAAAATTCTTGGGCTACAGCTAACTATTATTTTTTGTTTAACCACTTAATGTTACTGTATACAATATCAGAAACATGCTAACAAATAAGAAAACAAACCTTTTATAGTCTGCAGCTAGAAAAATCCTTCTAACATCAACATATGAAAAGCTCAGCCCTTTCTGCTTGACTTAGCATCAATACATTGTAGGGCAGATTTGGTGATTCATTTTTTAGATCAGTACCAACCCCCGGTACCGGGCCGCAGAAGAAATAATTAAATACTTCTGTCTCGGCGTTCAACCCCCCCGCCTCCCCGGTCCGAAGTCTTGTTGTAGCGCCCCGCCCCCCCTACCGCGGTCCCCAGCGAAGTCTAGACCAGTCCGCGGTACTAAAAAGGTTGGGGACCACTGTTTTAGATGAATAATTGGACAGCAAAGAGGCCTTTTAATACGAGATTTGCTTTACAGAATTTTAACCACATGTAGATAAACTATGCCATTTGAGATCTTGGTAAAACATGTACAGATACAGATTTATTTTTCTTAAATGTAAATTTTTTTGTACAGTTTTGGCTCAACTACTTCTCTGAGTATGTTGTTCTTTGAGCAAATGGCATTTCTTAAGTCTATGTACTCCAGTTAAAAATTTGTTTTTTACCCCTCCAGGGGGACTTTTTGTGGGCTCTAGTGTCCCTTATATGATAGTAGGCTGACAGGAAACGGGGAAGGAGAGGGGGGAAGACATGCGGCAAATGTCGTCGGGTCCGGGAGTCGAACCTGCGACGGCCGCGTCGAGGACTGAAGGCCTCCAAATACGGGTCGCGCTAACCACTACGCCACCAAATTAGTTGACGATTATTTTAGTTCATTTATTAATCGCAATTAATCAGTTATTTCAATTAATCATGATTAACCAGTTAATTATTTCAGCCAAAAAAATAGTAATTCTACTAAAAGGTTTTGGGTTTATGGAAATGGAGGAGGCAAGCATGCAAACAAGGCAGCCAGCAGCCAGAGCTGCCTTTTGCTCATTTGCGTTTAGCTTAATTATAGGCATTCTGAAACGATTCCTGGCTCTCTCTCTGCTTGATCAAGAGAATCTGCTATGAAAGGTTCACAATGTTTCTGCTTTTAAGGCGTTTTGGGTAGCAGGGGAGATTATGGATAATCTCCTAGCGCTGCCCAGGTTCTCCACAAACCCCAACGTCTCATTAACTTTCTTTTCCCAGAGCCGACTCGAATGTTTTTCTGTTAAATTCCGGAGTGGTGGCAACGAGATCCACGTAAATCCACTGCTTTGTTTGTTTCGCGATGCCTTGGGAACATATGTGGAGTTTTGTTTTATATCTTTGATGATAGATAATTTAAAAAAAACCAACAAACTCTGGGTTCAGTTTAGTCCATTTTTGTATAATTTAACATCAGTGACTCTGACACATTGGGTGCATCCTGGGTTCTGTTACCCCTTGACCAGGCACAGACTGCCAGCTAAATTTAGCTTTTGGCCTGTCAGCCAAAATACTGTGGCTCCGGGGGGACGGTGATTCAGCCACACAACAAAGCTTTTACCAAACGGGACTGCATACCACAGAAAACCAACCAAAGACGCACATTTTTTATCCCTATTATTTCAAGCATTGTGCGTAACGGACAGTGTAAAAGCAGATTCTTCCTCACAGTGCAATAAAAAATGAGTTTGGAATTTGGCTTAGATGTGTTTGTTTCTCACATCTTTACTTTTAGGCGGAAGTTTCCAACTACATCCAACGGTACCTGTGAGGAGGAGGAGGTAGAGAAGGTTGGAGCCTGGGAATTTGTGGTGCCTTCACAGAGGTCCTACTGCAGCTGCTCCAGGTAAAGTCACTTGTACTTCCTGACAATCGATCGCATAAATATGCTACAGATTTTTCGTTTAATCACTTAAGCCTTTTTATACAATATTAGAGATATATTAAAACATGAATATAAACAAACCAGTTCCTTTTTTTAATAAGAAAATAAACACTTTCTTGCCTAAAAGACAATAACAGCATTCTTTTAATGAATCAGAACTGGGTGAAGCTAAATCTATGCCACTTGAGTTTTGGCAAAAACATAGGGTCTTTTTATCTTAAATGTCTTTCTTTTGAGACTGTCTAATTGATTACTAAATTAGTTGATGACTAATCTGATTAATCATGATTAATCTGATTAATTATTTCAGAACAAAACATTATGGAGATGGCAAGAAAAAAAAGTATTCTAAGCTAATGAGAAACTGTTTTCGTGTACTTGTGCTTGTCATCACTTGTTTTTGTTTTCATTTTCTTTCGCAGACACAAATCAGGAAAGCAGCGAACAGGCAGCACTCCGGGCCAAACCCAGTTGACGGGTCAGCCCTCCCAGCCTCCAACCAAGCACAAAACTGGAGGCGAGAAGCCAGAGAAGCAGCAGAAAAGACCCCAAACGCCGTTCCATCACCGCAGCTTGACCAGTGACGAAACATCCATAGAGACCGAAGCGGCGGTAGCCCAGAGGCTGGCCATGAGGGCTCAGGACAGCGGACGATTTCGATCTGCGGACGTCACCACCCTCCCTAAACCCCCCCAGCTCCAAGGTGGAGCGATTGGCGCCGGGCCTTCGGAACAGTCTAATTCACCGCCGCCGCCGCCACTTAGCCCCCGCCCCAGCGAGCGCAGCGAAGAGTCAGGGGAGGGCATAAAGAACCCTTCCACCCCCAACAGCCAACACTTCTACCAGCTACCCCCAGAGCCCTGCTTGGCTGGGGCGAAGGGCGATGGCGAGGAGCCCGGCGGGCCCCACAGTTTGAGCTATCACTTCCACAACCCCCACTCTCATCCGGGAACCTCTGCCTTCTCGGAGCCTCCCGAGCCCACAGTGTTCGTGGGCTCAGCGGTCAACCTGGAGGATGACGGCTGCCACACGCCGTGGAGGTTATTCAACCTGCCCCGCAGGAAGGAGGCTGAGCTGCCCACGCCACCGCTGCCCGGAGACAAACTGAGGGATGAGGCAGCTGCGTCACAGGACCTGGTGTCGGTTACAGAGTGAGTGTCGACGCTTCGAACTTGACGCCCAAACAGCAATTTTTAAGGGCTTAGTTAGGGCTGGGCAATAAATCAGTACCAACATATTTGGGCTGAACGATATGACTGAAAAACTTACCACATCATAAGTGTTTCATATATTGATATCACTAAGTGTGGATAGATAATTATAGAGCTTTTTGTTAGAAATATCTGAAATACTGCCAAACTGGTGGCATTACATTTCCTGTTTTCACTCCACGCCATTGTTTTTTCTAATTTTTATTAGTAGTTTTGAAGCACGGTAGCAAAACCTGAAACTACTGCTGCGCAAGTTACTAAACAGGTTGTTGCTAGGTAACCATGTTGTTGCCAACTTTGCTTATCGGGCAGTGAGAGGTTGAGCAGCTTTTCCTCTCACTGCTCATGTTTCCTCTCATGTTTTTGTAAAGAACACTTTCCTCTTGAACTGGAAGACACTTTAAATATCAAAACGAAAACAACACATTATAAACAATAACCAAAAAATAATAATTGGTCCAGTTGTGAAAAAATATAATTTCTGATACTGTCTGAATGGAAAATCCCATTCTTTTAAAAATGGGAAAACGTTCTGGATTATCTCAGAGTTAAAAAGTCAGTAAGGTGAATCGGTATGATATACCTTTAAGTATATATAGGTTACTTCTTTCAGGTAATTGCAAGCAAGTTGGGTAAAAAGTATTGCCCACAATGACAGAGGCGGACAGAGCGGGAATCGAACCGGCAACCCACCGTTTGCGGGACAGCCGTCCAGGCCTAGTTTCAGTCAACATTCCCCTCGTTTCTCCCCGTCGTCCTTAGCACGTTAATCACTTCCTATTTGCCCCGTTGTGACATCACATGTTACGAATGTGCCGGCCTAGCACTACTCATTGATTCCTACACACAAAACACACTCCGAAGCTCTGAGAGAGGAAGAATAACGATCGGTATAGATAAAGATAAAGCCCAGCTATTGGAACGAAGTTGAAGCTGATAGAGTGCCTGTCTGTTGGCTATCAAGCGGCAGAGATGGCGTTGCTCACCAGCAGGTGTGTTGGAGGTGGTGGGGACGGAGGGGCAAAGGGATTACTGGGTTGGTGGAGTTGTGCAGTCCTAAGGGACCAGCTGTTCGGACAGCCTTTTTCTAGTGAGCTGTGATCCCTCCAGCCACAGCTCTGAATGGCCACTAATCTCCTGCTCGGACCACTGCACACACCACCTTACATCTGGGCCAGACAGGCACGTCGTTGAGCGAGACGAGGTCCAGGGAAACGGAGGGACGACACGTCAGCCGGCTCAGCCCCCCGCTCTCCTGCCAAGCGGTGTGTTTTCGTTCCCCCAGCCTCTGATGCCTCATATCCAAGTAGGCCGCAGTTACGGCAAGCCACAAGCTCCTAAATGTTCGAACAGGTTTTCAGAAATTCTGCAGAGATGTAATTGACGGCAAACACGCCGCATCGGTTGTACCTCGCGGCAGCTGTCGGAGCTGTTTGCATCCGCTGACATTTATGTTGCTGCATGCAAACATGACAGCAATGCTGACATATGTTGTAAGGTGCCATCTGTTCGCACAGAGCCACTCCGCCTATAAAAGTCGCCCTTCGTAAACTAAGACGATTTAGGAGTTATGTTTTAGAGGAAAATTGGCTGTCAACCGGTGACCACACAGTACCAGACTTAAAAGTTAGGTTTTTCATTCATTTAAAAACATCCAGGCTGCACTGACAGTCACACTCTTCATCATGAAAGCGAGATCAGAAGAAGCACAACTTCGGTAAGAAGTACTTACTAGTTTTGATGAAATGAGCAAGACTGCAACCAGATAACAGGAAGGATCTAATGACCTTTGCCTGCATAGTGGGTCTTTTTAAGCTTTTAAACTTTCAGACTTGGTTTGTTTCAACACCTGATAGTCTCATACTGTTCAATTTGTTCCATTTTTCAGCTGGTGCAGTTCACTGTCGCTTTAGTGAACCTAACTGTTAATCCCATATATTGAGTGCTCCGTTTGTCTGAAGTTATAAAACATGAAACCCCATTTTTTGACTGTGGAAACACCAAGTACCAATGATTAATGACCACTCACAGCTGAAAGGATGGACGAAATACACATGAGCTTTATGAAAACCATAAATTGGAAAGTGGCCACAAATTTCTGATAAATTTTTCTTGGTGCAATTGTAATTTACATTAGGAATTAATCCATCTTTGTGTTGCGTTTCCCCACGTCCCCTTTCAGAGTGATGTCTACATCTAAAATGCCTCTGAAGGTGTCTGAGGACCGGCTTCAGATGTATAGAGCCAGGAGGAACCAGTACCTATCTGCTGCTTTCACTGACGGAGATCACGAGCCAGAGGAAGACCCCTACGCCTTCGAGGAAGGAGACGTCAAGTTCACGTTCTCCACGAAGAAGGATAAAGGAGGAGAACGGGAGCCTGGAAAGAAACACAAGGTAGGAAGCTGGAGTCAAATCTAATCAATCAAAATAAACTATATTGATTAGTACCTAGCAAAATAGAATAGTGTCTCTTCAGGATCTTTTTAATGCGAAGAATAATTAGATATAAAAATCCCTACAACAATCTCTTTTTTTCTTTCTTTCATTCTTTCCTCTTGCTTAAAGACTAGTGGTCACCATCCCAACATGTTGCCATTGTTCTTGTGATGTTCCTAAACCCACCCATCATGTAATGTGCAGACCTGCTCATATTAAGCATCTGATCTGGACACTCTGAACTCCCTTTGTGATTGAAAGCAGCTTTTTAATGGTTTGCGCTCAGTGACGTGGGCTCTCGAAAGGCGTCAGGGGCTTATCGCAAAAAATAGACTCGACGACCTTTTTTATGAGAAAGTACAGAAAATAAGTCCAAAGAAACAGACACGGCCCTAGGAACACGTCGGACTCCCAGCACTTGTTGTTCTGGCTGTGAGGTGATATTAGCAGATGAAGTAACAGGAAGAGACTCCAGTGCTTGTTAGTGCTGCTGCTGTGGATCTCAGGAGAAAAAAAAGCTGTTAATAGTCAGTATTTTTCTGGTGTTCGCGTTGAAGGTGCACCTGTGTTGCCTGACGATGCTTTGTGTGATATCATCAGCTCAGATGTTGCCGGGATACGAACACCACAACCTAAGCCGGCGTTGATGTGTCAAGAATATACACGTAGCTTTTTTTTTTCCTCTTTCTTTCAGCTTTTTGCTTTAGTTCCCGGCGTTTTGTGAGGATATCTCGTTGTGTTTAAAGAGCGGTGAGTTGTTAATGTAACTGAACAAGAGGGGTTGATTTGTTTGAGATCCAGGAGCAGACGAGCTAGAAAATAGGCCATCGGCATCCTTAGCAGCACAGCACTAAAGATAATGCTGCAGTTACTTTCTTCGTGCTTCCTCTTTGACTGGCCACGTTTTAACCAAACAGGAAGTCATTTCTCATGCCCTGTTGTCGCTTGTTCCCCAACGGAGCAGCCCAATAGTGTGCATGCTCAGTTTCCTCCACTGTTTTCCTTTTTCTTCGTGTACTCCTACTGAAGGAAAGCCACTGGAGTTGTATATGTCCGACTTTCCAGCCTGTTGCAGTTTGTCTTCCAACTGGCCAATCGGTACGGTGAAAACCGCTTTGGTGTTGGGATGAAGGCAGCTCTCAGCGGAGTGACAGTAATTCAGGCGGTGTGCGTTTGCATCCCCAACATATGTCCTTGTTTAAGCGGACACACTCATTTGTTTTCTTTCCCAAGTCAAATTTTACCCAAGCTAGTCTTTGTCTGCTTTTCTTTTGAAATGCTGCGTCTTAGGAGTTTACACTGGGTTTCAATTTGGATTATTTCAAATTCTACTAACCCTAGCATGTAACACGGGTTACACAATGCAGCCTGGATGAATCTGGGAAAGTTTGAAATTTGATTAAATTCATTTCCATATCCGCTAGTGTGGAAAGGTAAAAATAGAGAATGAGAATGTTGGCCATTTTCTCATCTATTCATCAGTTTCTCTGTCATTCATTCATCTAACTTGCTCTCATGTTTGTCCATCCATCCATCCATCCATCCACCCACCCATCCATCCATCCATCCATCCATCCATCCATCCATCCATCCATCCATCCATCCATCCATCCATCCATCCATCCATCCATCCATCCATCATTTTATATGGTAATCCATCTGTCTCTCTCTGTTGATCCATCATTCTATCCTTCTGTTTATTCCCCTGTTTCTCCTTCTGTTCTATTTGTTAATTCTTTATCCTTTTGTTCATTCATTTATGTTTCTACTTCTGTTTTTCATCTATCCATCTGTTTCTCCTCCTTTCACTCTTTCATCCTTCTGATTGTCCATTTATTTGTCCGTTGTCCGTCCACCAATCTTCTTTTATTCTGATGGGTTTGCAAGTTCCATATATTCATAATCCTGCCCACTGTAGAATATTTGCCATGAATTAAATTTCAAATCATCCTTTGGAAGTGTGCTGGAAGGGACATGTCAGTACTGCCATTTTATTCTGTTATGACGGAGGAGGCTTGGAGCACCGCAGTTGTCCCACCTTCACTTCCTGCCAGAATACTAAACCGACTTTATGTGAATCATGCATGAACGTCAAGCAGCGATCAAGCAGTCTTTTTGACTGGAGCACTACCGACTGCACGGCTGGCCATGCGACACACGCACTCCGCAATGGGCGCATCATCAGAAGTGCTGCTCCTGTTGAATTAGGCCGAGGACGCGGGCACGGAAACAACTTTAGACAAGTCGAAAAAGGGAAATTAGAGAGATTGCAATAGTCCAAACCAGACTTTAACATGTTTTCACCCAAGGCAAACGTATTGATATTACGATAAGGCATCATTGCGGGCGATAGATTGCGACCTTGGTGTGTGCGTGTGTGTCGGGCCTCTAAGAGAGACAAATTAGAGCCTTCGCTGGTCAGAGAAAAGCCCCGGAGCAAAATGAAATCAATGAAGAGGACATAACAGTCCCGTTCTCCAGCTAGTTCTGCTCAGCACACACACACTATCGCAGGAACACACGCTCCCACAGAAGGCCTGCCCTCCCAGATATTGATGTCTGGGCAGGAGATGGAGAAGCCATTCCTTGGATCATGATTTCACTGTGGCCCATGCTGGAAATCCCATTTGCCACAGTGGAAAGAAGCAGAGCCTGTTTGCTGTTCTGTTTTAGTTCAATTCTCTCTCACCACTCCATCATTTGATGCTCACCCCCTCCCTCCCTCCAGATTTTCACATTGATTGTTGGAGGTGGGGGTGTGTCTTTAGTTAGCTACTTTTAAGCGTTGCCTACCTGGTTTACTTGTCTTTTTTTTTCTTTTCACTTTCAGTTTCATCTGCATGTGTTTTCTTAAAACATTTCATCTTTGTTTTCTTTTCTCCCCTCAGGGTGAAGATGAAGGAACCGGTCAAACAGATGGTAAACAGTTGTTTTGTAACACTTTATTTGACACGTTTCACACCGTTTGCCATACAGTTACAATTAGCAGGATTCAATGTGACAGAGCAACACAAACACATCCACTTCATAGCACAGCTGACCGTCAGGTCAGGATGACCTGACTGTGAGTGGAAGCCCAGCTATGAAGTGGATGGACAGGTTTTTCAAAAGGTTTGGAACGTTTGACACAGTGCAGTGAGAAAGCAAACAGCGCCAGCTACACATTTAACAACTGTTGCAATTAGGCCTGTCACGATAACCAATAAATCAATTAATCGCATGATAAATTATAACAAACTTTTCTCTTTTCTTCTCTTTCTACCAAAAACTGGAAGTTTTTTTGTTTACTGTTCTTTTATATTTAAAATGTCTCCCAGTTCCAGTGGTAAATGTTCATTACAATTTAAAGTTTATTGCTTTTTGAGAATGTGTTTTTGCATTCTTTTACCATTACAATTACATTAGTTACAAATGATCTCAAAACATCAATATTATTATTTATCACAATAACTTCTGGGACAATTTATCGTCTAGCTAATGGTGTTATCATGACAGGCCTAGTTGCATTCAAACTGAGTCTAACTAATATTATTATCTGTAGATTTTCTTATCTAGGTATGAGTCAGCTTGTAACCCTTTAGACTATGTAATTTAATTTAGTTGTTGGCTCTTTAGCACATTATATTGAACAGGCATATCAATATTATAACAACGGTTTTAATTACAAATATTTCAGTCAGCACTCAAAAAAAATCAGTCAGTAGATAATATGGATCAATAAATCGAGATAAGGGGTTGGATGAAATAAGTGTTCACTTCTTTCTACTCCTTTTCAAAGAGAAAAGTAGTGGCAAAAAAATTATTTCATTTTTCTTGTTTTAAAAACCTGCTTGAAATAAATAAAGCAAAGCAAATCAACAGATGTGAAAACAGCCTATATCAAATGGGAAATCTGTGGCAAGATTTAATATATATATATCTGACTGAATTTGACTTAATTTCCAAACAAGATTCGTCAAATTCTTTACCATTTGCTTTTGCTGTTGCAATTGCAATGAAAGGCGGTTATACAAAGTACTAACAGTGACTTTGTGTCAGTCTGTCACATAAATGCTTCAGGTGAAAACCTTTAGGTGTTTTGTTGCATGTGAAAATGGTTGAAAAGTTTAAGAAGTATGAATACTTAAAGATCTACAGTTCAGTGTTCACCAAACAAGCATCCTAAAATATTTTTCTGTTTCATCGCAAGTTTGTCGCACTGTAAGTGTTTAAAAAGTTGAATTAGGAAGATATTCTACTAGCTGTTTAGGCTTTAGGCCTTTCTGACAGAAAGGGACAATTTTTGCTTCACTTGCTTCTCGGACAGCGTTGGCATCCTCACGGGGAACTTGAGGGTCAGGCCGAAAAAATCTTTATTAATAGCGTCACGCCTGCCTGTGTGTCCCTCCTCGTGTCCAGATGCACAACATGCGGCTGCTCACAATCGCATGGCCTCGTCCAGCCTTATGCACGTGACGGACCTGGTGGTTTCCTTCACCGACCTCGAC
This sequence comes from Xiphophorus couchianus, assembly GCF_001444195.1. Classification (NCBI taxonomy): domain Eukaryota; kingdom Metazoa; phylum Chordata; class Actinopteri; order Cyprinodontiformes; family Poeciliidae; genus Xiphophorus; species Xiphophorus couchianus. The sequence continues at coordinate 25,580,427 of NC_040238.1, forward strand.
AACCTCTTCAATTCGGACGAGGATGACCTGACGGTGAGTGGAGGCCTCACGCTTCACGCTGAGGCGCGTATCTCGTTACGCAGCACGGTCTGGCAGCACTGTGTGTGTGTTTTCATCATTCTGTGCTCTTCTCTTCATCACTTTCTCTCTGTTAATCTAAACTGTTGTCATGTGTTACACTTGTTCGATTCTACAGGTGTGAGAAATTAAACAGGGCTAAATTTAGAGTTAATATTCTGACTTTTCTGTCGCAGCCTGGTACCAGACGACCCGTGAATGGAACTGATGAGAGATTTGGCAACAAGGAGCCGAAGACATCCTCATTGGACCCTGTATCTTGCATCAGTATGTATTTCCATCCTCTCGTTTGTCTAGACATTTCTCCACCCATCAACACTTTTGTCCATCTGCCCATTCAGACGTTTGTCCATCTTTCCATCCATTTAACATTCTATCAGTTTCCTTGTCAGCACTTATGTCCGATCCATCCATCCATGCTGTTGTCTCTCCATCTGTCCATTGATATGTTTATTCATCTGTCCATTCTTCAATCCATGCTTTTGGCTGTACTCCTCCATCCATCCAGCAATTCATCCACCGGTCCTTTCACTTTTTTCTTAGACCATCCATCCATTCTTAGGCTATTTTTTGGCAGTATTCTGTGTGTGCCATTTTATACCATTACTTCAGCTGTTTTAAAAAAGTTGTATATATTAAAAATTACTGGAAAGAAATTTGACTTTAAAATTTAACACTTTGAAGTTGAGCCTTTGTCTCTTTAAGAAGCTCCTGTTCTTTCGACAGGAGAGAACAGGCTGCTCCATGAATTCAAGAATTCATCACAACAGTGACTTTCCATTAAGCCTTTAACAATGTTTTACCAGAGTTGCACTGAGCAGTAGTTGGTATGTTGAGCTCAGCAGATGCGCAGCGCCACCAGGTGTTTGCTAATTGCTGCTGGCTAGTCTGAAGGAGCAAAGTGGGGGAAACTCAGGGGAAGCTTGGCTGGGGGCTGCACCTTGAAGGCAGAGCTTTGGGATATAGGGAATGCTTTGTGAGAACAAGCGTTCAGGCTCCCCCAAATGGTTGCCGTGGAAGATTCAAGGTCTTCTCAGTCATGCTTAAAACAATCAAACAACATACCAGGTATGTTTTGGATGAGAGAATAACATCATAAAATGATGTGAAGATCATAAAAGTAGATTTTCCATAATACTGCCCCTTTATCAGTGTTTAGATTCAACTGAAATCCATCTTGGACTGATATAGTTTACCTGTGTCACATCCTGCATTGCAGGGTTTTTATTATTATTGTCATATTTACAACAGCAGTGCGATGGCCGCATTTCCCCGCTGAAGAAGACAGCTGACATCAGCAAGTATCTTTGAGAGAATCTTTGATGGCTCGTGTTGGACGAGCCATAAGACACATCCAGACGCTCACAGTTATTATGCTAAATGGGATCTTTGCAGATGTTTGCTTTACAGTTTGAAAGCAGACAATCTACTGTCTGCACATTCCGTGGCATGATCGACATGAAAACTTCAACAACGAGATTCCTTCAAATCGATGGATCCCTGTTCTCTGCCCTCCGCCAGGCTCAGCAGACCTGCACCAGATGTTTCCCACGCCTCCCTCCCTGGAGCAGCACATCATGGGTTTCTCGCCCATGAACATGTGCAACAAGGAGTACAACATCATGGAGCCCAACCCCGGCATGACCTCGCTGGACGGCACGTCCACGCTGGGGGGCCACTTCAAGATCGAGGTGGAGGAGAGCTTCTGCAGCCCTAAGCCATCTGAGATCAAGGTGAGCGCAGGCTGGCAGTTCATGTCTTTGATACAGGCTGAAAGTAAATGTTGAGATATTTTGATTTAAGAAACCAAGCGATTCTTCTCCATTTTTGTTTCTTTATAGGATTATTCATTTGTGTACAAGCCTGAGCTGTGTCAGGCATTTGTAGGCTGCTCCATGTTTGCCCCCCTGAAGACGTTGCCCAGCCAGTGTCTCCCTCCCATTAAACTACCAGAGGACTGCGTCTACAGAACAAGCTGGACCATGGGCAGGGAGATGCTCAGTACTGTTCCTGTGATGGGCTTCCTAAACAAAGACAGGTAAAACCATCACCACCTGTTTTTTTTTCCCTCTACTTGTGCCTGGAGGTGTATATTTATCCTCTGCTCTCTTTCTGTCCGTGCTCACCAACTGTTTTCCCACTGGAGACCACCTTGGCAGCCAGCTCCATTATCCATGCATGACCACTTTTTGGTAGTAGTAGTAGTTAAGAGTCTGGAGAATCACTGGGAGATGGCAACACTCCAATTGAGACGTAACTGAAACCAAAACCATACAGCAAGATCAAATTGATTTAATTTAAAACAGATTATTCCAGTTATTATCACGAGATTTTAGGGCAGCAACTAATGATTACTTTAGTTATCAATTATTCTGATTAATCAGGTTTAAAAAAAATAGGCTCGTCCTGCAGATATATTATTTATCCACTTAAAGTGTCATTGACCACAAAACTACTTGCATGATTTAAAAAGATGAACTACTGTGCTTTCATTCTGTGCACACAAAAGCTTTTAATTAATAGTAATAGTGATTAAATACTTATTATACAAAGTTTTGTGTACACAGAATGAAAGTGTACACAATTAAGTTAATTTTTTTAAATCATGTGAGTGGTTTTATCTTGCCAGTGACACGTTAAGCTTATTTCATACAAAACTGAATAAAATTAATTCAGTTTTTAAGTAAGAATATAAACATTTTATTGGCTAAAATGCAATACCAGCATTCCTTTAGTGTTCACTTGATCATGTCTAGCAAAGGATGCACGTGCAGCGAAAAGCTCAATTCTCATCTCCCTTTCGTGCTCCATTTGGAATCTCTCCCATTGACCTGGATTTCTCCATTAAAATTTCAACCGCGCCACTCAGCGAACCAAAGAACTTGTGAATGACGACATTGATTTTCTGCACCGTTTTAGCCTCCCTGTAGTTTCAGCGATGGCAGCAGAGTGAGCGAAGCCGTTCAGGCCGTGTTGGCCACGCCTCCAAATATTGAACTAACACTTTCGTTCAGCTCGGCACTTCTCTCTTCTGTCTTGAGTAAGTCTGGACACAACTCAACATGTGAGATAAAGATCTTAATATGTAGCACATGTGCTGCAGTCCATGCCACTCTGAATGTACTGTAGCTGGGACTTCTTATTTATGGGCCTGTTCCAAGAAGTGTTCCCTTCCTGCAGCGAGGAACATGGTGTACTCCCCTTCTCTCTATCCTCCTCCCTCTGTGACTCTCCAAGGCTTTGCAGTTAGTTCCCCTTCCAAAATAAACTCTTACCTCAGAGGGACACTTAGCGAGTTGTTCATTGAAGGTTTTTTTTCCTCCTTATGTTTTCCTGCTACCCATTTTTCATTTTCTCTTGTCTGTTTTGGGTGTTTTTGTGCAGTTAAGATAAAAATCCTGAGTGCAGATCACTCAGCGTCGCTTCTGTATTACCCGTTCTCTCTTATGTGCAAGATATTTAAATGTTAAGTGAGAAAAATACAATGGTTGCCTTACAAAAAAAAAAAGTCATCTCGTACACGTCCTGTATAATAAATTCCTGGCACTTGTATATGACAAAATATTTTGAAGTAGGACTGAGAAAATAGACTATTGAGTATAATCTGAGATTTTTTCAGGCTGATTTGTGTCAGAGCAGTCAGAAATCTGATATTTTTGTTAGCAGTGAACACACCAGGTGCTGCCAGGTCCAGCAGTAACACTTTATTGTCAAAGAACACTAATCCTGTTCACTGTTAGTTAAGCATTGAGAATAATGTCAGAAAAATCTGACAGGTGTGCTTTTGAAATGAAATGAAAACTGTATTTGAACAGATATTTCTGCACTTTCTTCAGGCTGCGAGAGATCAAGGCCTTCAAATGTTCAGTAAATTAGCTCCGCTGTATCATTTTATTTTATTTTTTTAACAAAATTCTCAATGTGCCAATTTTGGCCTTGGTTTTTTTAGAATTAAAGTAAAGATATTTTTAGTTTTGGAGAAATATCTTTACCCTTCTTTGTGCTAACTCCTGTCTTTCATTGTGTCTTCTCTCAGTAATATTCCCAGTGTTGGCAGCGCCATGGACCAGGACTACACCCAGACCTACACCCCTCAGACACACACCCCCTTTATGTCCAACAGCGCTCCCCCCAGCAACAGTGGCACCGGTATCTTGCCTTCCCCCGCCACCCCACGGTTCTCAGCCCCCACGCCGCGTACGCCCCGGACGCCGCGCACCCCTCGGGGCCCCTCCAGCGTCCAGGGCTCCCTCAAGTATGAGAACTCGGACCTGTACTCCCCGGCGTCCACCCCTTCCACGTGCCGGCCGCTGAACTCGGTGGAGCCAGCCACGGTCCCCTCTATCCCCGAAGCTCATAGCCTCTACGTCACGCTGATCCTCTCGGAGTCAGTCATGAACCTCTTCAAGGACTGCAACTTCGACAGCTGCTGCATCTGCGTGTGCAACATGAACATCAAAGGCGCCGACGTGGGCGTATACCTGAGCGGCGCCGACGCCGAGGACCAAGACCCCTGCAGCTGCGGCTTCAGCGCCGTGGTGAACAGGCGATACGGGAACGGCTCGGGCCTCTTCCTGGAGGACGAGCTGGACATCATCGGCCGCGGCTCGGACGTCAGCAAGGAGGCGGAGAAGAGCTTCGAGGAGCTGCGGCTCTCGTCGCTGGAAAGGACTGGGGTCGAGAGAGAGGAGCGCGTTCCCGACGAGCTCATCGTGCTCCTGCAGGACCAGTGCACGAACCCGTTTTCGCCCATTTCTGTCATGGAGCATGAGGCAGCGTCGAGGGGGTTGAGCGGCGCGCCGGCGGCCCCCTGCCAACGGGTGGAGGAGAGAGACTACCGGAACGACTGCTATATGGCTCTGGAACACGGCAGGCAGTTCATGGACAACATGTCAGGCGGCAAAGTGGACGAGGCGCTGGTCAAGAGCACCTGCCTTCATCACTGGGCCAAACAAAACGGTGAGTGGGATCATACAGCACAATGTCAGTATATATTCGGAAAGAAATTCTGAGAGAGTACTGAGACATTAATTGACATGAGACCACCTGTCAATCAATCCACTGGGTTTGTCAGCAACTAATCAATAAGCAGTCGCTATTTGCTAAAAAGTCAACACCCCTGACCCGGAGGACCAAACAACCAAGCGGTTTTGCCTTGGTGTCGTGTTAATAAAGCATTTCTTCTGTTGTTCATTAGGATAATGTTCTGTTCAGGGCATTGGGTACTCTTGGTTTCATCAGTCTTTCTTTTGTTCCCATGATCCTCAGCGGTGGACGTGAGTTCTCTGTGCTCTCAGGATGTACTGCGGGTGCTGATGTCGCTCCAGCCTGTTCTCCAGGATGTCATTCAGAAGAAGAGGATGGTGCGGTCGTGGGGGGTTCAAGGTCCCCTCACCTGGCAGCAGTTCCACAAGATGGCTGGACGTGGCTCTTATGGTAAAGTCGGACGTCCGCTTCATTATAGGCATAAAATAAAATGTTGTTTAATATCTTTTAGTTTCAGTCAGAACTGGGCAATAAATCAACTTTTTAGTTTTTGAAGATCTAATTTTGGAAAATTTGCTCCGTTTTTCCCACCAGTTGACAGCTTTGGGATCCATAGTTCACCATCAAGGCCCGTCACCTTGTTTGAAATTGAGATTTATTTTTCACTATCAAGTCATAACGTTATTAGAATACAAGTAATATAAGAATAATGTTGAAATAATAAGAAAAAGTTGTAATATTCGGAGATTGAAGCAGTAGTTTTATGAGAACTTTTACATGAAAAACAAAAAATCAATTACCCAGAATTTTTTCTCATTAAAATGATTTTTTTTCTCTCTTAATTTTGAGACGTTCTTCTGGTAAAGTGCATCCTTATTCTGCTAATATTATGACTACATTCTCGTAATGAAAGAAAACTTCTTGCAGCCTGGCTCTTAATACTCTGACATCCAACTTACAGAAGGAATAATTGAGATAAAAGCCACAACTTGAGAATATTTAACATCAGTATTAATGTCTTTTTTTTTTTTTGGAGGAATTTTAAAGGAAGATTTAAAATTGGACACAAATTTTCTGAGTTTATTTTTAATCCGCATCGCCCGGCCCCTGCTTAAGTGATTTATTCTTTCTCCCATCCACAGGCACAGATGAGTCTCCAGAGCCTCTGCCCATCCCCACCTTCCTGGTGGGCTACGAGTACGACTTCGTGGTGCTCTCTCCGTTCGGTTTGCCGTACTGGGAAAAGCTTCTGCTGGACCCGTACGGCTCCCAGCGGGACATTGGGTACCTGGTGGTTTGCCCCGACAGCGAAGCCATGCTCAGCGGCGCCAAAAGCTTCTTCCGAGACCTCACAGCCGTTTACGAGGTAAAAAAAAAGGGCAGTGTAAAGCATCTGCTGTTAACGGTTAATAGGAGCTTCAAAGTGTTTTTATGGGGATTTTATATGATAGACCAACACAAGGCGGTTGAGAATTAGAAGGGGAATGATGCATGGTTTGTAAAGCTCAGCAAGCTTTCAACCTAAATTCTGGGTAGTAACACTGCTGAAAATAATATTTCATTTCACTTCTGTCTTTCTTTCTTTTATTTCTTCATCAGTCCTGTCGTCTGGGCCAGCACCGGCCGATTTCCAGGAGTTACCCCGACGGGATAGTGGTCGTCGGCGGCAGCGGAACCAAAAGCGTGATGGATCAGCCCGTCAGCGACTGGTTCCATAAGGCTGCCGGCAGCAACAGCGACGCCTTCACCAAACTCAAGCTTTATGCACAAGTGTGCCGACACAACCTTGGTACACGTCGGACATGCTTCCGGGTTTTTGCTCTCGAAACGCGGCCTTTATGATTCCTGTGCATTTAATGCAACATTTATTTTTTTGTTTCTTGTCGATTTCCACCCTCAACACCTCTTGATTTAGTTGTCCAACTCTTATTTTAGAGAGGCCAGGCAGGGAGCTTTAAAAGTGAGATCAGTGTAGGAGGATGTTTCAGTGGACTGAATTAATTTTGTCAGACAGCATGAGATGGAAGCGTTATGCTACCTAGTTGTATATTTACTATGTAAAACCTACTGTACACTTTGCAGTATGTAACTTTTATAAAAAATGTTTCGTTGCATATTTGTTATAATTGGATTTCCTCACTTGGTGCTCTGTTTCATTCCTGAAATTCTAACTGTGTCTTCTTGTCTCTCCCTGTAGCTCCTTACCTCGCTTCACAGACATTAGACAGTTCACTCCTCACACAGCCTAGTGCCTCTTCTTCATCCAATCAGACGTCATCCACTCAACAGTCGAACTCCAGCACAGCCAGCCAGCAAAGTTCCTCCGTTCCCAACAGCAACAGCAGCAGCAGCAACGTTGGCTCTGGAAGCGCCTCAGCATCATCCAACGGCCTCACCGCATCCTCAGGCCAGCCTGGCAGCACCATGCCGTCCGGCAAACCCAACTCTTTCCCGCCTTTCGGAAACATGAACAGCCAGGGTTCCCAGAGCGGACAGCTGGGACAGCAGGCTGGCACCCAGAACGCTGCCACCTCAGGGGACAACTCCAGCAGCCAGGCCCAGGGACCCACAGAGCCTCCTGAAAGGTTCGGCACACAGGGAGTCCGCGCATCCTTAAGAAGCCTGAAAGGGGCAGTATTGGGTGTTTTCCAGCCACATAGTAACCTTTCTTATTACACAATCAAGCAATTATGATACCCTCAGTTAAAAAAAATGCTCAAAACATGACTTAAACGAAATTAGACATTGTAATTTAATGGCTTGAAATTGGGGCTCTGTCTCTTTAAGAAACCCCTGCTCTTTCTGGCACTCCGCCTTCAGTAGGTCATCACATCAGCATTCCATCACTTTATCTACAATTAAGGCCTTAAATGTATTACATTCGTAAAACAAAATGTAAATACATTAAGCACCGGTCTTAAATTTTGTAATCACATCACTATTTAATCTCACGGATTATTTGTATTTTAATACTGAAAGTGAGTTTTTTTTGTTTTTTTTTCCTCTTAGCACTTTGGAGCGGGAGAAAATCGGCGTGCCCACAGATGGGGAGTCCCACGCTGTGACTTACCCTCCCGCCATCATCGTTTACATCGTAGACCCCTTCAGCTACGAGGAGGCCGACGGCGGCTCCGGGCCCGTGCCAACCCACTCCAGCGTGTGGACCCTTGGTTTGCTTCGCTGTTACCTGGAGATGCTTCAGTGTCTGCCTCCACACATTCGCAACTCAATTTCTGTACAGGTGAGGCGACTTGATGAGCAGCTTGCTATCCTGGGCTGAGCATTACATTGGTTTTTAATGGGGCATGCGAGTCATTTTGTTTAGAGTAGAATGATAACGCAATCTCCAACATAAATTCATTAAAAAACACAACACACTTAAATTGAATCGACATTTGTTGAGATGTTTTTACACTTCAGTAAACTTGATTCAGTTTTGGACCAAAATTGCAACATTTGTAATATTTTCAGCTGGTGCAGTTCACTTTCATACTACAATGTCAAACAAACCAAACCCTTTTGAATGACCTGTTCACCTCCTCGACTGTGGCGGCGCTGCACAGGCGAGGAATTTGATCCTCATCATATTCCAAATTCACACCTCCACAAACTAACCAAACTTTCTCGGCAAGCAAATTAGAATTTGATTAAGGCGTACTAAGCAGGGCTCATGTGAACACATCTTTAGATTCAAATATAAACATGTAGTCCGAGTAATATTTGGTTTTATGTCCCTGAGGAAACCAGTTATCTTTTGTAATCAGTAACAAGATCCTGACCTAATTCTTGCTAGATATTTGAGCCCTTGTCTTCCAAAAATGTATATAAACTGGTCATTTTATTAAAGCTGAAACCTTTTTCAGAAGATCGATATCAAGGCTTTCACTGAGCCACACTGACTCTTTTAAAGAATACAAGTTATCTCTAGATTCTACAGATTCTGACCTGTGATGGTAATAAAGTTAACAGTTATTTTTTGTCTTCAGATTGTCCCATGTCAGTATCTACTTCAGCAAGTCAGAGGAGAAGATCGACATATCTACGCACAGCACCTCAAATCTCTAGCCTTCTCCGTCTTCGCTCAGTGCAGACGTCCGCTGCCCACCTCCACCAACGTCAAGTCGCTGACCGGCTTCGGCCCCGGCTTAGCCATCGACAACTCGCTGAAGAGCACAGAGGTAAGCGCGAGATGTAGCCAAGTTGTTGCACTTTAACCCCACAAAGTTACTTATGTTGTAACTTTGTACACATAATTTTTCTTCAGCATTATCCCAGAGGCTAAGGCTTTGTTAGACGGATGTTAATCTATCTGTATTCAGCTCATCTCTGAAAATATAGAATTAGTTTTTTATATCCTTACTAAGATGTTAGTTTATACTGAAGTAAAACCAGAAGAACTTGTAACCTTTGTTCCTCCAGAGTTTGTTCTTTATTATCTGCTTGGCTAGCTCCCTGAAACATTCATAATGGGATTTCTGTTGCCGGTTTAGACAAATGGAGGACCTTAGATCGGGATCTGATTAAGTCAGCTTCCTTCCTTGCAGCAAATTTGACCTTTTCCTTTTACTGCCAAACTTTTAAGCTCCTTTTTTGTACAGCATAGAATAAAGACAGACCAATTGGTCTACTTCAAGTGACCAAAAGCTTATTACACTTAGCGGTGTTACACGACTTCATATATAGAGTGTTTTACTCCCTTATGTTTGCAGAGGCCGGAGTGTTTGCGTCTTTACACGCCGCCGTTCATCTTGGCGCCAGTTAAGGACAAACAGACGGAACTCGGCGAGACGTTTGGTGAAGCATCGCAAAAATACAATGTGATGTTTGTGGGATACTGCCTGTCCCACGACCAGCGGTGGCTTTTGGCCACATGCACAGACATGTACGGCGAACTGTTGGAGACCAGCATCATCAACATAGACGTGCCCAACAGGTAGAACAGAAACCTGTTTCTGGAGGGTTTATTTTTTCCAGTGTTGCCTGTTGAATTAATGTGAATTAGAAATTGGGGCTGAAATGATTAATCATGATGAATTGATTGATTGAAATAGTCTCCAATTGATTAATCATTAACTGTAGTATGCAGACTCAAAAAGAAAATACCACTTGCTGAAAGAGGAACACACTCATATCAGCAATTAAATCAAAACTGTACAGGAAATACATACATTTTGGACTTGAGATGAAAAACCTTAGCCTGTCGCAATAATGAATTCATCGTATAATAAATTAGAAGGAACTCGATAATTTCCATTCTTACGACTAATATTTATCGAAGGGTAATTTTGTTTGCCAAAACATTTTGATCTATTTCATGTTTTTTGTTTTTTTTTTTATATTTAAAATACTTTCCAATTCCAGTGTTAATTGTTCTTTGCGAAATTAAAGTTTATTGGCCTTTGAGAGGGGAATTTTGCATTATTATGCCAATATCAACGTAATTCTTAAAAATCCTCACAAAATAACAATATCGCAATAATGGCTGGGACAATTTATCATCCAGCAAACCTTGTTGTTGGGACAGGCCTAGCCAAAACTCCACAAATAGCATAATAAGCACCTATTGTTAAGCTGTTATTAATTGGTTTACCCAAAAATGAATCAACAGATCAGCGCTGCTTTGTGTTAAGAACTTTTCATGGTGATGTTGTTAGCTGTAGTTGCTTCCTTTGCTACAAATAATGAAGTGTTCACTATAGGAAAGCCATGCTATTGCATTTTAGGCATTAAAATGTTTTTCTTATTTAAAAAATGAATTAAATTATTTGTTCATTTTGATATTTTATTGTATTTCTAATATTGCAATACAAGACTGGTGGATATATGGAAAATCTTCAGAATTTGCCAATGTTCTTATCTGATTAATCAATTAATCATCAGAATATTCAATAGAATAAAGAATAGAATAATTGATAACTGCAATAATTATTTGCTGTGGTAAATCTAACCCAAAGTGTTTGTGTTGCACAGAGCTCGGAGGAAAAAAGGCTCTGTACGTCGACTGGGCCTGCAGAAGCTGTGGGATTGGTGCTTGGGACTAGTGCAGATGACATCTGTTCCCTGGAGAGTGGTGATTGGCCGGTTGGGCAGGATGGGGCACGGAGAGTTAAAAGGTAATAAAAAAAACTTTTTAAGTTAATTTACGTCAACAGAAATTGATCGGTGCGCATCTTTTACAGTGTACAGTTCCAACAAAAAGCAGCACTTCATCACTTGCTCATTAAATCTCTGCATCTCTCCTGTCTCCACATCTCAGACTGGAGCATTTTGTTGAGCAGGAGAAACCTGCAGTCACTCAGCCGACGTCTGAAGGAAATGTGTCGAATGTGTGGAATCTCCTCCTCCGACACTCCCAGCATCCTCAGTGTGTGCTTGGTCGCCATGGAGCCGCAGGGATCCTTCATCATCATGCCAGGTAGAACATGTGCACATCATCGTCTTAAGTGTCGATTATGAATATGACTTTTTCAGTTTGAGTTGCAATGTGCACCTCTTAAACTGGCCGCTTTGAAGGAGCGCACTCTCAGTGCGCGCTTGTGTGCGTGTGGCATGATGGATGGCTTCCACAAATCACAAATATATCCGCCTCCTTGTCCAGAGCAGATTGATAGTGGAGACATTGGTGTACCTTTCTCTCATGAAGCACTGCCCCATCGATCTCGTTTCAGTGATGGAGAGCCAGATCGATGGGTTTATTTTGGGGACTCAAGCTGGGGGAAGTGTCAGTCATCATGCCAGGATTATGTAGAGTTATGCTCAGCGGAGAACATCGCCTGCTTGGAAAGCTCTCAAAGCGAAAGCTTAACCTCTGACAAAAAAACAGAACAGGTGCTACGGCAATGTTGCTACATCATTTGTATGTTGTAAAGAAACATTTTAGTGCTTATTCACTTCTATAGATTTCTTCGGTTTTTGCTGCTTTTACGTTGAAATATTTCAAACCGTAAAAGAGGTTAACCTGTTTGGAGAAATTCTGCAGAATTGAGTGATACATTTATGGTCATGCAACAGTCAGATTTAAGTCTAAACTTTCTGAATAACTTGTGTGCTCTTGAGCTTAAAGTCTCAAGCTGATGGCCAGAAGTTTCCCTTTCATCAAAATCACATCCTGAAGAGGCACAGCAACCCCAAACCATCAAATTACCCACCACCATGTTTTATTGTATCATGTTTCAGTATGGCAATGTCCACATAGCAGATGAATGTGACCCAAATTCTCCTTTTTTGCCTATATGCAACAACCCAATTTACCCCCCCCCCCAATGAAATACGTCCTGCTGTGTGAACGCAGCCTTAGATCCAACAGGAGGCACAATTTCCAAAATGTTTAAATTTTGTTCCACTCGATGTTTTTTTCCCCCAAAAAGTCTTGCATATTGTTGTTGGGTTTTTTTTGTATTTGTGTCCTTTTTGGTCAGTAATGTTGTTTTTATTAGAGCTCTTCCATTGATGTTTTCACATTTTTCTCCAGTCCAGTCTCTCTCCCACTTTTTTTTTCTTTTCTTTTTTTCTTACTGTTGAGTCATGAGCACTGATGCTAGCTCAAGCAAGTGATGCCTGCAGTGCTTTAGATCTTTTATGACCTTCTGGTTCATTCTTGGATCTTTTAATCTTGGAAAGCCCGCTGCTACGTCCATGTTTTCTCCGTTTGTGGATAATGGATCTCACTGTGGTTCTCTGGAGTCTGGAAACCTCAGATATAACTTTGGTACCATTTTCTATTTGTGTATTATTTTTCTTCAACTTCTTCAAGCGTTACTTTTTTAAGTCTCTTAGCCTACTACTTCTGTGCTAGTGATTTATTGATTCTACGACTCAAGAGATCTTTCTTGCCAACAGGAACAACATTTAATTTTCCTTCGTGATCAATAAATTGAATTTGAATTTTAATTATCTTTGTTTAATATTAGCCTTAGCTTGATGTCCAGAAGCTTAAGGGACGTTTGAGGCATTCAGAAACAGGTTAGGCTGTATGAAGGAATTCCTCCTCCTGTGTCCCGTTCCCCATCTCCTCACTGTGTTTGATTGACTCTCTGCCTCTGTTCCTCCCAGACTCCGTCTCCACAGGCTCCGTGTTTCGCCGGAGCACCACCTTGAACATGCAGACGTCGCAGCTCAACACCCCGCAGGACACCTCCTGCACCCACATCCTGGTGTTTCCCACCTCCGCCTCTCTCCAGGTCGCCAGCTCCAATTACACCAACATCGACACCAACATCGACATCCTCAACCCCACCACCGGTCAGTGGCGCTCCCTCATTCGTCTCACTGTCACTGTTTTTTATTTACTTATTTATTTAGTTTCAGTTTAGTTCATTACATTTTGCTACTTCTTATGTTTTTTTATTTTCCTTTCTGCTTGATTCAAATAGTTTTATTTAGTTGTCAGGACAAACCTTTTAGGGTCTTTCACTTTTTTTTCTCTTTGGTTTAGTTTTACTTGCATTTCAGTTCCTTTTTCATAATAAAAAATTGGTCATTAAAAAGAGATGCACTGATTCGATATTAATATCTGCATCGGTCCCGATATTGAAAACAAATTCTAGATTAGGTATTAATATATTTTGTTTGCTTCTATGTTTTTATTCTTACACGTTTGACTAATGTATTCAACCTATTGTTTTTGTCAGTTTCAGTTTCTTTATTGGCTGTTATGCTCTTAATTGCACTGAATGAATAAATTAAACGTCTGGTTTTTTGGGGAGAAGGTTAAACATGTTTGACCAAGCTTGTGAAGCTATTGGTGTGTTTATTAAATAAATTTGTAATTCAGTACATTTATGTCTGTTTTTAAAAAAGGAAACATTTTAGGTCAAGTCTGCACTCTTTTTTTCTGTACTGGATCAATACCGGCAGATACTAAACCTCAGATATATGTATCGATATCAGAAGTGAAAAAAGTGGATCGGTGCGTCCCTAAACGTAACTTGTTTTTCTGCTTGAACGTAGATGGGTCTGATATTGGGATCTTTGACCTGCTGGACCAGGAGAATGAGTTGGACCCAGACATCATTAACATCTCCCCCACCACTTCTCCAGTACACTCCCCCAGCCCTCACTACCACCATGGAGTAGACGGCAGTAAGGTGGGTCGGCACACACGCATCTGTCGCATTTTTTCATGCGACGCATGCTAGCAGAGCTAACGTCCAGCTTTCCCCCATTTTGCAGGGTCAGAGCACAGACCGGATGGAGTCTCATGAAGAGGTTCCCAACCTGCTGCAGCAACCCCTGGCGCTTGGCTACCTTGTCTCCACAGCGAAGGCCGGCCCACTGCCCGACTGGTTCTGGTCAGCTTGTTCGCAGGCTCAGAACCAGTGTCCGCTCTTCCTCAAGGTAGCCCCCACAGACCAGGGCTTATAGTTTGAGTAGCACCTTACACTGCGGTTACTTTAAAAATATAATTACAATCCAGGTAAAAAAAAGCTTATTGAGGTTTTATGTAAATCTGATCGACCTGTATGAGGTGTTCTTGAAATCAGATACGCCCCAGATTAACATCAGAACATAATGTGCTGCTGACATTATTTGTTGGACAGAACCTACTCATTTGTCCCATCGAGCTGCTTCTTCTCAGGCTTTACAGACATGTGAATTTTGGAAAATTAGAAGACCAGTGCAAACTTGATCTGTTCCAGTATTTCAACTCGAAAAGTAAAAATGTATTTATTATATGAGGTTGCAGTAATCTCTTGTTTGTTTAATGCCGTTTTTTGCCACACTTTTTTTCCCCCTCCACTCAACGTTCCACTAATATTCTAAGATACAGAAGTCTGAGAACGGCAAGTGACCTTCTGCCGGGCAAACTGTTACATTCACTATCCACATTTCATATGAAAAAAATATGTTTTTATTGATATTGTGTATTCTGATTTTCTGAGAAACGCAGTTTGTTGTTTTTCTTGTTTGTTTGTTGTTTGTTTTTTGCTGTAGCCAAATTCTGATGTTATAACGCCGTTTGTACTCTATATGACTTTAGAGTACAAACTTTTGAACATGCAGTAATTATTGAAACAAACTACCTTTTCAAATATACCCCAATATATTAAGATGTACATGAATGGAGTAGAGCTTGTGACAAGAGATTTACATATCCCACATTTACTTGAAGTACTTTCAGGCAGATTGATTTTTAATAAAGTAACCTTATTACAAATAATCTGAAATTAAAATAATGACTTACAGCGGTGTGTGAGATTTTCTTTCCAGTATGCAACACTCCATAAAACTGCAAAAGCCTTTGAAAACACTATAAAAGATCTGAGCAGATTGTGAAAAGTAAATTACTAGAGGCGCATTCAGAGCTTTGTGAGCCTTTATTCCAGTTAAGTCCAAGCTTGAGTATTTGCACAGTGATTTGCCAGGGATATTTATTGCCTCTGGAATTGGCTACACATTCACCATGGCTATCCCGCTGCAGTGAAAATATCAATAATTATTATGATGAGATGAAATAAAAGGTTAAATCGTTTGATGGCTTGCATGTGACACCGGCTCTCTCCTTGTTCTCCCTCTCTCAGGCCTCTTTGCACCTACATGTGTCTACTGTGCAATCAGACGAACTGCTGCATAGCAAGCACTCCCACCCCCTCGACTCCAATCAGACCTCAGACGTACTCAGGTAAACAACTCCACTCCACTCTCCACCTGGATTCAAGAGCACAGATTACTATTGCTGCCCTCCTGGCTTTTGGCAAGCCCAGTTTCCATTTATAGAGTGAATTTCCTGTGAAACCTCACACATTTCCTGCAAAGTTTGAATAACTGCTTGTTGGTTTCTAACAGGGATGGGCTGTCAGTCGAATTTTTGGTTTTTGATTATTTAATTTTTGGAAAATCTGTATTTTTTTGTTTGTTTTGTTTAACCAATGCACTCCTCAAGTGTCCATAGTTCAGAGTGATGACAGAATGTCCAGGATCGGCATCAAAAATTTTATCTTGAAAAGCCAAAATTTTGATTTGTCGATAAAATCGATTTATCACTTAGCCCGAGGAAAATCGGATCTGGTATGGAGCAAAAAAAATCTGAGATTTTATTTTTAAGCCACATCACCCAGACCTACAGTAGTTGCTACATAGATTTTCAGAGCTACCTTTTAAATTGAATGAAAACACAACTGAGAGTTTGTGTGTGTGTGTTGGAGCAGATTTGTGCTGGAGCAGTACAACGCTCTCTCCTGGCTGACGTGCGACCCAGCAACGCAGGACCGAAGATCATGTCTGCCTATTCACTTTGTGGTGCTCAACCAGATGTACAACTTCATCATGACCATGTTGTAACCAGCAGCCTGTTACTGACGGAGACGCATTTCAGAGAGGGAGCAAAGCAACCGGTCGCATCGTGCGAGGACGACACCGGGAGTACAGAGCTGGATCCTGTACCCAGATGGAGTCCCTGCTTCCGACCCCCTGTGGCTGCTACAGGCCCACAGAGTCGACATGTTGGCAACAAGGGAGTAAAGGAGAGCGGAGGGATGGGATGAGCTCGAAGCTGAGTCCCGATAAATGAACGTGAGAGAAATGACAGATTTCTTGTCATGGTAATGTAGCATGGCAGCAGAGTCACTGGCCAGTCCGTATTAGAGAGTTTATCTGTAAAGTTATTGGAAGAAAAGGGACATATTTGATCTAGGAAAAACTCAACAAAATGGATCTCTGGTTTTAATACGAGAAATTCCTTTTTAAGGCTTTAGATGAAATAGTATCCAAATGAAAAATGCCTGCATCTATCTTATTTATTGTAAGTTTTTAAATGTATAAATTGTCATATTTCTTACCTTTTATATATTAAAAATGAAGGTTTATATCAGCCTTCCTGCTTTAAAGCAATTGGTCTCAGACATGTAATCGTCTTAATAAAAGAAACCGGAAAAAAAGGAAAAACCCCCATAAAAATAAAATAAAAGTCCCAGTAGGTTGCTTTTAGAGTATTATTTTTTTATAAAGGAGGCAGAATATTTGTATTGTCACAATGTACAGAAGAATTAGAGTGGAGAATTATGTTTCATGCCTTTGAGCATGAAGGACTTGCAGCAAAGCTGTAGCTACAGAGGACTTGTACAGCAATGAACTTCACTGTGTTCAAATAAAGAGGTACATTGTTGTATATAATATTTTATACCACACATTTAGACACAAAAACCAAACTGCAATATATAAATATATATATATAAATAATTATATATGAACCACACGCCAGCTGTTGGTGGTGTGGCTTCTGTTTTAGGAATAAAGTGTGTCAACTTATTTTCCTGTGCTTGTGTTCATTGCTTTGGGCGGGAGGGTGAACTGTGATGTGGAAGAAATTAAATGTAATTCAAATCATGCAAGTGTCTTCAGAGTGTCGTCGTGGATGATGACACTGTGGGCTGTAAGGACATCCTCTAGCAGTCAGTCTTGCAACAAATCTGAAGAGGCCTCTGACTAAAGACTGTTGCTGTGTGGCAGTCTCAAACTGTAAATGGAGTAGGTCAAGCTCTTTTGATGCTAAAAAGCTATATTGCCAGGTTTTACATTTGTATTTAATTTTATCATCGCAGAAAAGTGAAATGTTTGCTGTTTTAATGTCAGTGTCCTGCCTATAGAGGTGCTTAAGTGCCAAAATTCAATTTAATAAAATCATAGAAAGAGAATTTAAATGTCATTTAATCAAAATATTTTGTTAAATATTAAGCTAAATGTAAAAAAATATTTAATTCAAAAAGCCTATGCAAGTGTTTCAGTTAATATGTAATTATTTCATTGTCTTGTACTTTAGCACTAAGTGAATATATCATGTCAGCCTCACAGTCAGTGGGCTTTCTGTTACGCAATCAGAGTACATTTAATGAACCACATTGAAAGCGTGAAAGCTTGAACTATTTTATAATTTACTGTAGAAATTGGGCAAGAATGACTTTCAATTTCAAATCATTGTTGCATCTTTGTAATTGGGCAATTAACAAAACTCACCAAAGTGACACTGAATGCGTATTGAACACACTTAAAACAAAATGAATTAAATATTTGATGGAAAAGCCTGTTTTGATAATGACGACTTCTAGACCTGTCCTGTTTGAGGATGCAGAAGAAGGAGAAAACGTCCTGTTTTTAGAGCGCAGGTGTGATTTTTTATCTATTTTTTCACACAAATTGTCCTCAAATCTTAAAAGGTTTTCTATTGTGTTGTCTTTGAGATGTGCTGGGAGTTTTTCTTTGCAGGTCTGAGCATATTTCAACTAAAAGAAATGTGAAACTGACAAAGGTAATTTAAAGGGGGAAAAGCACAACATTGTACATGTGTTTCTATGTGCATAAAAACAGCACTGTTTAAAATTAGGAAAACTGCCGCAAACAGCAGGGATGCAATAATTTCAGTTTGTTGGAAGCAGTGACTGTTACAAAGTCTTACAGCGGCTGGGGGGAAGGATCTCCTACAACGATGCACCAAAAATCTGTCACTGAAGGAGATCTCTAGCTCTGCAACAGCTTCATGCATGGGGTGGGAGATATTGCCTAACAGTGATGTTATTTCAGCCAGAGTTGCTCTATCTCCCACCACCTGCAGTGTCAGGTCAGGGCGGGGAGCATCCTAGGACAGAGCTGGCCTTCCTGATGAGCTTATCTAACTGCTTCCTTCCAGCTATAGATAAACTTCTACTTAAGCCCTTTGGATTGTTGTGTCCTGGATGACTGAGAATCTACAACAGCATGTGGTCACACATTGCTGCAGGAAGACATCTTTGGGGTTGTGTTGGTCATGCAAGAACTAACTGCACGCCTAAGGAATCCCACAACTCTTGATGTTCAACCTAAAAAAAAAGATTTTCCTCACAAATGTGACACAATTTAAAGGAGAAATAAGCAGCCTTTTTAATAACACGAGATTTCGTCCCGCAAATATATACATATATATTCTTGCGCTTTGCGTTGAGACTAAAATGTAAAAAAAAAAAAAAAAAGTATCAAACCCACCTCATGAATTATTAGTATCCATGTAATAAGACAAATATTTTTTAACACAAACCTTTGCTAATAAAAAAAATTTTTTTAAGTATAAAATAAAATTAACTAGGTCATTTTAATGTGCTTATGTTGGGAGTTTAAAGCGCTACAGTAAGTTTGATGCTAGCAGACAAGCAGTGTGTCAATGTCAGATCTCAGTAGCTGCATCACAACACTGCCTGCCTGCAGCCCAGTCTCTGTAGTTACTGTCAGTCACTGCTTCACTGCGCTACTGACAACATCAGTTCACTCACTGGATATAACCACTGTGTATGCAGTGGGTTAAAAATACGAGAGGAAGTCACAGACGTGTCAATATGAAAGATAGAAACGGTCAGGATACTTAAAAATAGCCGGCGTCAGCTCGGACGAACTTATCTCCCCCAGCCATCCAGGAGAACGGCAGCCGGCGTGTGACGTTAGGCTGGGTGGCCGACTGCACGCAGCCAAGTCCGAGGTCTGAAGGCCTCCGTGGTTTAATTTGCCTCAGAAGTTACAGCATCGGTTCAATTAGTGGGGTAAGTTACTCTTTGTCTAAATATACGTGTTTTTAATAATTGTTTCATTCAGCGAAGGCAACACGTAAAGCACACAGGAGTGTTGCTCTCTGTCTAGCTTAGCATTAGCATGCTAAGAGCCGCACTAAAATCATGGGGAAATAGCGACTTTTTTTTAGCCGCCAACAGCTAACAGTTAGCTTCACCGAATCATAGAATTAGAACGTCTGGCCAATATTATGTCTTATTTAACATTTCCTTAAAACTTTCGGAGTATTTATCTGTAAACTTAAGTAACATATTGTCCTCACTAAGTTAAAATAGCGAGTATTAGTAAAGAACTCCATTAACCTCACATTGTTGTTAAGAACTAGATGGATAAATGTTGTTTTGTTGCAACTGGACGATCAAACATGCAACTAGATTTATTGAAAACATTGCCATAAATCAAATGCTACCTAAGTATAGTGTTATCTATGATAGACTAAGAATGTACGTGTTTCTCCATAATACATAAATAACAGCTGTTAGTTTACACATCCCCTTTCAGATCAATTATCCCTGGACCTGAGCAGTTTTTAAACATGGTAAATGTTACTTATGCATAAGCGTTAAGTCAGTTTATAGTAGACCACAAGAACTCTGAAATAGTATGCTTACTTGCATTGAAGTTTTCTCAAAATACACATTAAAAAATACTATTTAAAAAATATATTTTCCTGGCAATCCAAAATGGTTTTGATGATCAAATGAGTGTTATTGAATACCATCTGACTTGTCGAATCAAAAATTCCAAAAAGCAGAACCAGTGTGACAGCATGAAGTAGGCTAAGAAAAGCAACACTTAATATCTGAATCTATAAGCTTTAAGTATCTGATGAGAATACAAAATCATAATCAAAAACACAAGTGGCCTTCTCACATCTTGAGAATCCCAAAACGTACGGGTAGTTGTGTGTGCCAATACATCTGCTTTAAAACTAATAGCATTTCAGAAAAACAACATCAAACCAACAAACAGATATGGTGTGATCATCTGAAGCTACTTTGCTACTCTAATCTAGATAGGTTTTAAAAACTACACATTTTTTTGAATGCTCAGGTTATCTTTGTTTCAATATTGAAATTTTTCACAGCACTGTAATCTGTTGCCGACAGGAAATCAGCGAGCAGAGATGGCAGACAGCGCGGGGCTCCAGTTTGTCAGCTCCTACGCCTTCGAAGCCATGCAGAAAGTTGACGTGGTACGTCTTGCAGCCCTAAGTGACCCGGAGCTGAGGCTGCTGCTCCCCTGTCTGGTGAGGATGGCTCTATGTGCTCCCGCAGATCAGAGTCAATCATGGGCGCAGGACAAGAAGCTCATCCTGCGCCTCCTGTCTGGAGTGGAAGCCGTCAACTCCATTGTAGCGCTTCTGTCTGTGGACTTCCACGCATTGGAGCAGGATGCACGGAAGGAACAGCAGCTCAGGTATTATTGACTTGTTTTTTGTGACAGCGGCTGATGAAGGATACGTCTGTACTCTTAATGCATAATTCCAAGTGTTCACTTTAGCGATTTTCACAATATTTTGTATTTTCCACCAGGCACAAGGCAGGCGGCTCCAATGGTGAAAGCATCCTGGTGTCGCAGCTGCAGCACGGACTCACACTGGAGTTCGAACACAGTGATCCCCTCAGAAGGCTCCGTCTGACTCTCAGCGAGTTGCTGGCCATCATGAATAAGGTTCTTGCATGCCATTGGCTATGCTGCATTCTGAACTTATTGCTGGTGCTGTCTTAGTGAGGCTTCTTTATGTATAAAAACAAGAATAAGATATTATTGTTACACATTTTAGGTGGAAATTATTCACTCAAAGCACAAAAATACTTACTATTTATTTCCATCAGTTCCTCACCGGCAAAAGCTGAATATTTCTCTCTTGTCTTTTTATTTTTCAGGTGACAGACTCCAATGGGGAGTTTTTCTTAAAGTCTTCTGAGCTCTTCGAGAGCCCCGTCTATCTGGAAGAAGTGGCAGATGTCCTCTGTATTTTACAAGCAGGTAACAAATCCACTTTTTTTTCTTTTCTGGAGATGACAGAAAACCTTTGCGATAAATTAGAGCAGAGATTGCGCAACAAGCTTTCTTGTCCAACATCATTGCCTGACCTCACAGATGCTCTTCTGTTAGAAAAATCAAATAGTTAAGTTAAAAGTTAAAAAGAGAGAAACTAGTCTCACACAACTTTATATATTCATTTTATATTCAGGCTCAAATATAGACATACACCCTACTACTATTTGGATGAATGTCCTTGTAGAGATAAGCAATGCCCTGGCAATAGTCCTGGCTTGATTTCGATCACTCTTCCTATATAATTTTATTTAAAGAAGCTTGTTTGCTTACAAAAACCATATTTTAAACATAGTTCGAAAATCTGTAGCAGTTTTGATATCTCAGAAGTTTAATAGTTTTGTTGTCTGTTGTTGTTTGTTGTCCTGTTGAAACACCCAGCTGGCTACAGTAGGATTTAGTATGATGTTGGCTAGACCTGCACGGTTTATTGCAGATTTATTGTCATTGCACTAACAGTGTTTGCCATTTGCATTTTGCAAAGAACTGCTTTGACTGCAATAAGTAGTAGCATGCATTTGGACTCTCTGTGCCCGTAAAACCTTGTCATTGGGATGAAATTTATTATTTTTTTCAGTACCTGGATAGACGGCTCCTTATGTGGGTGTTTACTGTGAAACCAAAGCAAAGCTTATCACAATTAATATTCTAATTGCAACATTCACCAGTATTATCACATATTTCCTTCATATTATGCAACATTATTGGGATGTATGTATATATAAGCCTCTGTGTTCTTTCTGTCCCGCTTTCAGAGCTACCATCTTTGCTGCCCGTCGTGGATGTGGCAGAGGCTTTGCTTCACGTCCGCAACGGTGACTGGTTCATGTGCCTGCTGGTTGCTAATGTCCCAGACAGCTTCAGCGAAGGTAAGCCATCTGTCTCGGAGGGCCGCATGTCTTTATTAAACAGTGGCAGTTCAGGAAACAACACTGATTGGTTTGTTATTTTTAAAGGACACTGTAATTTTAAACTTTTAGTCTTTTGCATCACTTCAGCCGGTTCCCCTCTTAATTCTGACCGCGCCAGAGTCCCCGAGGGTGTGTGCATTTGTCTTTGATGATAAACATTGAGTTCTCCAGCTCACGGAGAGAGCCGAGTGTGCTTTAAGAAGCAAATTAGAGGAGATCTTCTGTTGTCTCCAGTGCCTCCTTATCACAAACAGGGTCGGCGCAGAGTCAATAGAGTATTCCTGCGTTAGCATCAAGAAATCCTTTCTGCTTGACTTGAAACACGTTTTGAGAATAAAGCCTAAGTGTAATAAATGGGACGTCTAGAAGCATCAAGGCCAGTTCTTTTTAACTACAACTGATAGTCAATTAAACTTCGCGAGTATTTTTTTTTTCCACAATGCATAAAAAAGATGTTAGATTCAGCAGAGAGAGAAACTGATATGATTTGAGGACATGCCACAGTCTTATGCAGTCATAACATTTTACTTTATAAGCCGTCTGCTGTGGGGGGAACTAGAGGAAAAATGAGATAATGCCTCCCTGATGAGATTAGAATTGCGTTTCCCCACCCCGATGGCGATGAGTCATGATTCAGTGGTGTACGGTGCTAATGGAGGGCGAGACCTGGCCATAGCAACAGAGAAATCACGGTCTCCAAGGCTGTTGTTTTGGTAAACCATCTGATTGGAATTCCTCCGCATGTGAAAACCGACCAAATGCCTTAAAAGGCGCTAAGACGCTGGTGTGTTTGGGTTCAGTTTGCAGAGGGCTGATCAAGAACGGGGAGCGTCAGGACGAGGAGAGTGTGGGGGGTCGGCGCAGGACCGAAGCCCTCAGGCAGCTCTGTCAGATGAACCCCTCACAAGCCCTGAACATCAGAGCCATGGTGGTAAGTTGCCCTGTTAATGTAATCACAAGACTCCAGACATAGCCCACAGGCAACCTTTTCCCTGAACCTAGCTAGATCTTATGGAGGTCGTTGTTTATCCTTCTCGGTTTCCACTTCATCTACCTGAGTGAAAACTAATTATCAAGGTAGAAAGGTATCCCAGCAGCCCTCAAAACTGGGAGAGTACTTTTTGATTTAGCCGGAGGATGCTCAAAGTGATGCTTGTGAGGCATTTGTGGCCTCTGGCATGGTTTTTTGTGACCAATACATCATGATTGACATGTGATCAAAATCAATAGATAATACATCGGATAGAGTATTCAATACATAAAACTTTAACTGAACTCCGATCCAGAACCGCACAGCATTCTGGGAGATGTAGGCAGAAGGAAAACCTTTTACTGCTCAACCTCTCACGGCCACCTAAGCAAGCCTGGTGGCATCAACAAACTCACTCATTCTCTGGTTACCTAGCAACAACCTGTTCAGTTACTCGTGCAAAAGCAGTTTCATGTTTCTCCACCGTGCCTCATAAGTTCTTAAGAAAAGAAAGACGGCTTGGAGTGAAAACTGAGGATAAAACAGGAAAAGTCACCCGACCAGTTTGGTAGCATTTCAGATATCTAAAACAAAAAATGAATCAAGAATTATCGATATTAACGAATATTCATATCGACTGACGTGAAACGCCTATATTGTGACATGTTTTTCAGCCATGTTGTCCAGCCGTACTTTTAAATCAAAACTACTTACAAAAATGTCAGATGCAACACAAAGTGATCATCTTTTCCAAGCATTCTGATTTCCTTCTGTTTTCATAATAAATAGAAGCAGATCTACTTATTGACCTATAAACTACAGTACACCTTCGTGCATCCAAATCTCCTTTTAACTGCTGTATTAAAACTTGGTTAAATACATCAAATGAAGAGTGAGCTAGATCCTGATTTTATTTCTGAAAACAGACAAAATATTGTTTTCAATTTTCTTCAATCGAGCCCAAAATAATAAGCATACTGGATGCCTTTCATTTAAACAGGAACATGTGGAAAAACTATCTGACGATTTGGATCTACAATCTGATTTCTATTTAAATAATTAAATATTTTTAATTATTTCTTAAATTAAAAATAGTACATACTGTACTTTATTAAGTAAATCTCTTTTTTTTTTTGTATCACAACACTTTTGGTGATTTAACTTTTTTTCATTTGCTTTTTTCAACACACTTGCATGTTTCAGCCAACAAATCAAATCAGTTCAATTCAAATTCAAAAATTGATTCCAAATTAAATGTTGAGTCATATCATCATATCATATTATCAACAGTTCTTCTAAGAAATGTTGTAGTTATCGGCTGTGGGCAAGAAGGATCTCCTGTAGCGGTCTGTATCACAGCAAATTTGAAGAAGCCTCTGACTGAAGACACACTGTTCTTGTATAACAATCACACGAATAGGATGCTGGGGTTTGTTAATGTTTTTCTTAATTTTATGAAGAATCCTTTTTTGCACCATATTCTCCACGGTTTCACAGTCGATCCCCTGAACAGAACCTTCTAGATACAGACAGAGTTCTCTCAGGTTCTTGGGAATAAAAGGTCAGGAAAGCATAATGAAAGCAAGTCAGTATATCTCTCCCTGAAATGTTTGGATGAGGGATGGATTCATCATTCTTGGCACAGTATCTCTCTGTTGGAGACTTTTGCAGCAACCTCACTCTGCTATCCTTAATGTTTTTTTCCCTGCATTACTATTCATGGCTAATCTAAAATAAATACGTGTCACACATCTCTCTCCATCATCTTCTTTCTTGGAAGATGTTTGCGGGAGGACATGTTTATGTCGCTAGATTGTTGTGTTTGTAGAAACATGGTGGAATTAAATATTGAGTGTGATTCCAACATAATCACACATCCTTAGTGGTTTAGCAGACTTCCTTAGTAACATATTAATTTACAGCAGTCTGCGTTTCTGCTCTGCAAAGTGATGAGATCTTAAAAACAAAAATAAAATCAACGCCTGATCTTGGAAGTAACGTTTGTCTGCTGTATGTTAAGTCTGAACACTTGTTGTGTAATTGGCCCTTTTTGCTGTCAACTTTTTTTTCTTTTCCTCTCTCTCTACCAAGATGGACTCGCGTGGTAGAGGTTAGTAAAAGAGATTTGTCTCTTCGCTGATTTATGTTGTGATCCTCTGTGCGGTGCTAACCCTGGGGGGAGAAATTTGTCTTCTCGCTTTCCCTCCTCCTGTGGAGGAGGTTGCAGCATTAGGTCAGTTATTAAACAAGGCCCCGGGAGGTTGTGAAAATTCATCGCTCCGCAGAATGATGCCTCAGCACGACTTGCCTCCTGCACAGCTCCGCTAAGACAGAAGGGCTGTGGAGTTAACGTGAAGCTGTACTTAAAAGTATTTTTAGTTTCCCGACTGTTTCACGGTCTGATCGCCATCTCAGGGTTCCTACGCAGTTTGAAAAAGTCTGGAAAGATATGGACTTGGATTCAAGTGTCTTGGGGGTTGGATCAGGGTTTAAAAAGTGAATAGCTGCATATGGAAGACAAATAATTGAATTTACACATTTCTTTTTCCTCTATTTTATTCCGTCTGTTTGCAGATCCATCTATTCAACTGGGCCTGTCACGATAGCAAGTTTTACTGTGCAATAAAGTATCCCACAAATTATTAAGATAAACGATAATATTGTCATTTTGCGACCATTTTCAACTAATGTAACAATAATGATATTAATGCAAGTACACTCTTTCAAAGATAAAAACACCTTAATCTATAAGGAACATTTTACAGTGGAACTGGAAAACATTTTAATTATCCAATATAAATAAACCCAACAATCAAAGAACAATAAGTAAAATGGATTATGAAGTCTCTGTAATCAAAATTGTGTTTCAAAAAATATTGATCATTCAGCTTAGACAGCTTAGAAAAATGGCAAAAGTGCCAATTAGCATGTTTGTAAAAGGAAAAAGAAAAGGTGCAAACTAATTACTTCATACTGGGTGTCAAATGTTTACAGCATTTTTCAAAATGCTGGCTTTTTAACAACCTTAGGAATCTTTTTAACTGCTGTTGTCTAAATGGAAATTATCTCATTTTAATTAAACGCATGATTAATTAATTTATTGCTTATCATAGCAGGCTTATATCCAACGGGGTGTCATTTATCCATCTTCATAAATTGAGGATAAATTGATTTTACCGATTAACCAAATTTTCTATGTTTGAAGATTTTATTTTTTGGAAACTTTTTATAAATTTTTGTTATTATTTAGATTTTTTTTTTTCTCACCAATGTCCTTTTTCAAGATATTTTCTGTCAGATGTGAACTCAAAAACTTAAGGAAAAAGAAAAGAGAGGTTTCATCTTTAAGCTGCATTGCCCAGCCCTGTGATAAACCCTCTACTGTGTGTGTCCAGGTGGAAGAGTGCCACCTGCCTGGTCTTGGCGTAGCTCTTACTTTGGACTACAAACCTGACACGGCGGACGAGGCCGTCAGCCCGCTTGTGTCTTATGTCAGCGGTTTGCTCCTGGGAACCAATAGCAAAGTCCGGACCTGGTTCAGCATGTTCATTCGCAACGGACAACAGGTAAGCAAGAAGTTCTTCACTCTATTGTTTCATTGTTCATAACACCTTTTCCTGAAAATATATTTTTGTTGCTATTAACTTTTATTTTACAATGAAAATCCCATTGAGATTAAAAATCTCTTTCATAAGAGAGTCCTGCTCAAGACTTGGCAGCAGTATACAGAGTTTACTTCCACAGCAAAACAGAAAACAAATAAATTAGTGAAAAGATTCTGCAGGTAAAACATTTACAGACAGATGATTCCTTCTCCAAATCAGTAAGAACAGTCTTGAAAACATTTAGCGTCAACAGCACCTTTAGCTTCATGTTTTTCTGTAACCAAGAATACGGAGCAGAAAACTGAAAAGAATTCAGTTATTTCAGCTATTTTTATTCTCGGAGCTCACAAGAAAGTCTTACCTGCGTGAGTGACGTCATTCATCTTCATAATGGTTTTTATACGATACGTAAGTTTAGTAGTTCGCTAAAAAAGGCTAAAAGAGGATTATGTTGTGATGGCAACTGTGGTGCGGGAGCTCAGCATTTGGCTCAGAGGTATACCTCTCTTCACTCCGCCAGCGGAAGAGAGAGAGCAGCTCCGTGCTGTGGCAGATGCGCAGACAGCTGCTGCTGGAGCTGGTGGCCATCCTGCCACGCTCGCGCAGCACACACGTGCCCAACGACGCCAGCGTGGAGGACGGGGGCGGCTCGGGTTACTCCGGTCTCAGGGAGGAGCACGTGGTGAAGGCCAGCGCTTTGCTCCGGCTCTACTGCGCCCTCATGGGCATCGCCGGGCTCAGGTGAGATGCCACATTTGTCATTCTGTCCTCATGTTGGGGTCGTTATTTTTCACCTTTTGTTTGTATTCGAGTGCGATACTTGGCTTGAATTGGACATGTATTTAGACCTACAGATGAAGAAGCGGAGCAGCTGCTGCAGCTGATGACCAGCCGACCTCCAGCCACTCCTGCTGGGGTTCGCTTTGTCTCTCTGTCCTTCTGCAAGCTGCTGGCCTTCCCCACCCTGGTCAGGTACATAAAGTTTTCTCTTTTGTTTGTTTTGTTTTTTAATGCCCTGCAACACCTACTGTATGTGAACTAGAGATGCAGCGATGCAATATTAATATCTGTATCGGTTCTCGTATGGAAAATAAATTCTAGATTGAGTATCGGTGACAATTTGTCTGATACATCAGAGCAGATCTATTCAGTCTGATTCTATGCTTTGTGCTCTCAGTGACGTCATGCATTATTATTTATTTTACCTTATATTTAGAATTCCTAATTGCACTTTAACCACTTGCTAGCGGCAGTTTATTTTTACATGTTGTATTGTTTTTGTCAGTTTCTTTATTGGCTGTTGTTCTCCTAATTACTCTGACTGAACAGATTAAAGTTGTTTTGTTTTTAAAAGCTTGTGAAACTATTGGTATATTTAAAATAGGTTTGCTGAACTCGTGCATAGTTATCAAATAAATGTGTAATTCACTATATTTACATCTGTATTAAGAAAACAAACATTTTAAGTCAATTCAACACTGTTTTTTGTATCGGATCGGTTATCGAAAGTGAAAAAAAGTGGATTGGTGCATCCCTAATGCTAATAATGTAACTTTCAGATTTCCTGTCTGTAATAATTTAACTTTATTACCTTCATCTGAGTATATTTGCTAAAATGTTGTTTCAAAAGTCTATTTAAGTGTTGTTTTTATTTATTTCTCAAGTTTTATTACAACTATTCGCACCTCTGTGTTTGTGCAGCACACCAGAGCAAGAACAACTTATGGTCATGTGGTTAAGTTGGATGATCAAAGAGGAGGAATATTTTGAAAGGTAAGACATCGTCAAGAACAGAAAAAATACTAATGTGCAAATTACATATTTTTGTTTAATTAATGTTTAGCTGAATCTCTTCAACTGGCTAAATATCAATAAAGGTAGTCATTATGTCTGGCTAAATGAATACCGTTGCGTAAAATGTTGAGTTTCATCTCAATATAGCTGTTAGGTTCTACAGGTGTGTGTTCTACTTATGGTTTGTTTAATTAATTTACCAGACATTATTTTTGCCCTTTTTAATGAAAAACCAACTAACATGTTCATGAATCTTTTTTTGTTTGTTTTGTTTTTCTTCAAATAAATGATGATGAGATTTGTATTTATTTCTGGGTGATTCCAGTGTGGAATCGCCTAGAACACTGGAATCATTTCTAGTGTGTCACCATTCCAGTGTGAACACTGGAATGGTTACATACCAATAATGTAATTCAGAATTACATTAATTCTGAATGTAATCAGAATTACATTCTGATTTCAACAAGGATGAAATCAGAATGTAATTCTTAGAGTAGATAAATAATTTAAAAAGGATCCAGGAAATCTCCATACCAGAAATGCATGTTAAATATTTTGAGACCTTTTTTTATATTAAGTACAAAACAATATTGTAAACATTCAGATTAGCAAAAAAAAAAAAAAAATCATAATAGAGGTGGTTCTACTTGTAGTTAGCATTGAAGGAGTGTTAGCTGGTATGTGAAAGCATTTTAGGAAATTAACTTTAAAGGTATTATTTATAGTCCAAAAACATGACTGTTAGGTTAATTGGTCTATCTAAATTCTCCCTAGGTGTGTGTGTTGTGTGTGAATGGTTGTTTGTCCTGTATGTCTCTGTGTTGCCCTGCGACAGACTGGCGACCTGTCCAGGGTGAACCCCGCCTCCCGCCTGGAACGTAGCTGGAGATGGGCACCAGCAACCCTCCCGACCCCATTAGGGACAAGGGTGAACAGAAAATGGATGGATGGATGGATGGATGGTATTATTTATAGCTCATCTCCAAGGTTCATCAGTTGTTTCTCCAGTTTTAAATATTTGAAATCACAATCTCTTAAACCGCTTCTGATTTAGTTCTCTTCCAATGAGTTCACATAATCACAGCACAGCTGAGTTGTTGTTAGCATAGCTCTGGACGTTTGTTGCTCTCGTGCCTCAGGAGAAAACTTCAGCTTTAGTTTATTAAAACGTTAAAAAATGTGTCTCTTGTGGATGTTGAAATTCTTGCATATATGTTGTTGTTTTTTTCCAGTGCCTAAAAGTTAGATTTAGCTGTTAGATTTTCTTTTTCTTTTTTTTTGTAGAATTATGAGCCAACTCTGCACACAGCTTTATCTGTCAGAGAGACTCATCCTTGTTGCGACTCAGGTGCATAATATCATGTATGCTCTGAGCTGGAGTTTGATCTACACTGATGCAGTGTGTGGACTGGAAGATTATGGAAACGAATCAGTTTTATTTAAAATTCGTCCCAATAGGATCCTGGATTATGCACAAGCCTCGATGCCTATCCTCAGTCGCCTCTCATGCATATATATGTGTGTGTGTGTGTGTGTGTGTGTGTGCACGTTTCTTTCTTACAGTGCTGCAGGCGTATCTGCTTCTTTTGGAGAGATGCTATTACTGGTTGCCATGTATTTCCATAGCAACCAGCTCAGCTCCATTATTGAGTTGGTGTGCTCTACTTTGGGGATGAAGGTAAGGTGGGAGGGAGACTTAAATCAATAAATCTGTCTGACTGACCAGGTACTGGCCCTCTCTCCTCCCTCTCATCTGCAGCAGCAGTGCATTCACACTATAACACTAATGACACACTTGCAGCATACACACATCAAGCAAGATGCATCATACCCTGTGGCCAATTTGCCATTTTATTACTTATTAAGTGCACTATTGTTTCCTCCCCGCGATCTAAGTAGTTTTCCTGTCTCAGTGTGTTTTTCCACTAAGATGTGTAATGTAATTGGATTTAGAGCCTGTTTGTTTCCACCCCCAGGGCATTCCTTTCAATTCAGCGCTCTGCCTGCCATGTAGAATTTTCTTATGAAATATGAAAGGAGGGAATTACAAAATACCAGCGCTGCTTGCCTGGAGGTTGTTTTCAGTCGCAGCGAACCTTGCGGTGTCGATGTTTCTCATTGTTTTCTTTTCTTTTTTTCTTGTTGTTGTTGTTTTTGTCCGGTTTATCTTTTCGCAGATTGCCATCAAGCCGAGCTCTCTGAGCAAAATGAAAACCATCTTCACTCAGGAGATTTTCACGGAGCAGGTATTTATGTTGTCCGTTCACGCCGGCGTGTATTTTCAGTTCAGGTATTAAACACGTCGATGAGGAAAAATAAAAAAAGACCCCATGTCAGCCTCTTCTAAAGTATTTGGACATGAATGTTTTAAATCCATTTTAGGTTAACTAGCTTAACTTCCACGACAGATGTGTGAGGAAGAACTCTGCTCTCTAAAATAAAGCTTGCTAGAAAGAACATGAACATAATTATTTGAACACCATAGCAGAGATTATCTATCAGGGGACAGGGTGTCCGGACTTTTCCTCAGCTACAAAATGCTTTTTTATTTGTTGAGGTGAAACAGATTACCATAATTTCCGGACTATAATTTGCATTAGACACAACATAAAGAAAAAAATGTGTAAAATGCATTTGGGCGGATTTAAGTGGAATTAGTCAAGAAATGCAACATGAAGAGGAAAAACAAAACATAAATCAGGCAGTTGCATTTATTTAGAAATAATTAATCATATGATATAATCTGGTGACACGTTGCTTTTCAAGAATGCTAGTTAGTCAGTGATTAAACGACTAAAGAGTTGTGTTTAAGTGTCCCGTTGTTTCGCTGTGTAGGTGGTTACGGCTCATGCTGTGAGGGTGGCAGTGACGAACAGCCTGAGTGCCAACATCACCGGATTTCTTCCCATCCACTGTATCTACCAGCTGCTTCGGAGCAGAGCCTTCACCAAGCACAAAGTGTCCATTAAGGTTCGTCTCATGCTAACATTCAGCTGAGATTAGACGCTGCGTCAAAGCTCCATCGTCTTACCAGTTCTTGTAAATGTCGACCAATTTGATGGAACTCTTGATTAGAATCTGTAAAAAGGTTAATATTTTATTGTAATATCATGTTTTCCTTGACAAAAGAAATATACATTTTAATTTGGGAATTCTTTTTTAACAAAATCCCAGATGGCATATTTATTGTTGCTCTTAATTTTAGGTTTTTATTATACTTTTTTAAGTAGACTAGACTTTCAAGCAACTTCTAATTAGTAATCAGTGACTTTATTTATCAATGAATATGATAACACAAGAATGGCTATTTTTCATCTGCTGTCCCTTGTCTATGAGAAATTTGTCTTGCTAAATTTCTAAATGAGAAATTGAGCAAATTTTGTCAATACATTTAGTGACTACAAAAAAAGGAAACTGCAAATGCAGTTATTATAAAAAAGTATAAGAAATCATTCAAACTAATTTCATCCTTCATCTAGATGATGAGGGATGACAGCTTTGATGAATTATGAACCAATTTTTTGTTCTTTAAATCGGTTTTCTGTCCTATAATTTGCAAACTTACATATATGTTAAACATTTGTTATACTCTACTGGGAATTTGGTCATATGAGGCAGATATGAACCTTTTTTTTTGCCAGTAAAAACTGTAGGATTTGGATGAATAAGTGGAACAAGACCTGATTATCAGTATGGTGGAGAATTTGAGATGCTTTGGGTCTACTACTTTAGAATTTCATTTATTTGGTTTTTTATGTTTGTAAAATAAAAACACTTTGGTCATTCCTTGATGTGCTAATTTGTACTTTATAACTAAGGTTGGTTTGGCTCTTCCAGTGGATCTGGGAATCTCTTTTAGAGTGCTTGGCATTATGAACTCCTTGGAATAACAAGACATTTAATAAAATAAAATCTTATGTTTTCTGCCAGTTAATAGAAAATAAGATGTTTTAACTGGATAAGAATCCAAAACATTTGGCCAAATGAGAACATATGGTTCACCCTTCTACCATGGCAACCTGAAGACCCAGAGCTAAATCCTTTAGGAAACCTGAGTGTGTACGGTACTTAAATATGTGTGAACCTTCCAGGACTGGATCTATCGTCAGCTGTGTGAAACAACCACGCCAATCCACACCCAGCTGATTCCTCTAATCGATGCCTACATCAACTCCATCCTCACTCCAGCGTCCAAGGCCAACCCCGAGGCAACCAATCAGCCAATTACTGAGCAGGAGATCCTCAATGTCTTCCAGAGCTCAGCAGGGGTGAGTCATTCCCGACCGGTACTGCAATAATCTCATTCTGCAACTTAGAAAATTAACAACAGCAGACACTGCATCACATTTTCTTCAATGTTTCTTCAATTTTATGTGTGAATTGGATTTATTTTAGTCTGCAAGCCCTTTATGGTTCGTCTCTACCAGTGTTGCACTTCTAGAGACATACATTTGTCAAATATCTGAAATGCCGAGCATCTGTGAACATCTGTTTTCTTGCTACACTTGAGACCAGGACTTTAACTAGGCCTCTGACCTACAGTCAGTAATTTTTCTTCTTTTATTAATATTTTGTTTAGCAGGGTGATGGCAGTCGAGGAGGACGGCAACGCTATTCCATCACCACGCAGCTGCTCATCCTTTACTACATCCTGTCTTTTGAAGAGAACCTGCTAGCTAGCACTAAACAGCTGGGTAAGACAAAAAGCATCATGCAGGCCCTCCCAGTGTGACGTCAGCTCACTTCCTGTTTGTTGCAGAGATACAGTGATCCGATATTAATAACCTTATTGATACCAATATTTAAACATTTCTAATCATCAAACGTCTCTGACATTGTGTCTAATCCATAAGGGCAGATCTGTTCAGTCTAATTCTATGCTTCTGTGCTCTGAGCGACCTCACGATTTATTATTTTTACATTACATGTAGAATTCCTAATTACACTTTCTGAACCATTAAAAAAAAAAGATTTGTTGCAGTTTATTTTTTACACCTTTGATGATTGGTGCAAATAAATTTACAGTTTACATTTATTTCTGTGTTTCAAAAAATTCAGTGCTTTAAATCAATTCAGCGCTGTCTTTGTGTATTGGATCAGTACGAAACCTCAGCTGTCTGTCTCAGTATATGAAGTGAAAAAAGTGCATCGGTGCATCCCTACTCTGTTGGAAAAGGCTGTAGCTCATCCACTGTCACTTCCTTCACTGAACAATGTCGCTGGTGTTCATTTGAGGGGAATTTGTCAGGCATCAAGAGGAGGTAGGAAGCTGTTTGACTTCTTTAATCTCGTAGAAGACGCTTCCACCGTAGATGAGCGGTCATTCATCTTTCTCTCTCTTGCCACCAAGCGTCGGCGACTTCGTTGAGAATAAACGGCGAGCCAACAAACAGCCAAGTCCGGTGGCTGTGGGATCACAGCTAACTAGGACACACACGAGCCAGATTAAGCCACATAGTCTATGTTTGTTCTCCCACATGATGGGCGCTCCTCTCGCCCTTCGTTAGGCCAGATTTATGAGAGTTTATGCTCATCTCTTTAATTGCTGTGCTTACCCAAGTGCTCCCATAGCCTTCAAGGAGGGAGTAATGAAGCCCATCAGCGTGGTAATGAACCCACGTCAAAGAAAGATCACTTCTGAATTTCTTGAACTCATCAGCACTGCAGCTTTAGTGCCCTTATACAAACCAAATCAAATCTTTGTCCTTCTTCTGTGTTCACCGTTTGATGCTCAGTGTGTGTGTATTTTTTTTTTCTTTTTTTTTTAAGCACTGATGCAGAGGAAGCCAAAGTCTTACTCCGCAGCCTTAATGGACCAGATCCCTATTAAGTACTTGGTTACTCAGGCCCAGGGGCTGCAGCAGGAGCTGGGGGGTGAGTTTCCAATGTGATATCTACATTCATTAGACTTAACGGGTTGTTAAAAGCTAAAGACGCAGCGATTAGAATTTCTGATCTTCAGATGTTTTTTAAGGCTTTTGACCCTCCGATACCGATTTTTAGCCAAATTCCGTTTCTCTTGAAGCTGCTGTAAAACAGGACTTTACTAACATTTGAAGACAAATTGACTAAATGCGTCAGTTATACTCAGAGGTGGGTAGTATTTATTGTTTAACTGATAGGGACAGACACATTATTATATAGATAAACTGAATAAAACAGCAGTTCCATGTCTGTATCATGGTGCTTATAGGCTAATTTTCAGCAGTTGTCCCTACATTGGGTTTTTTAAACAATATATTTAAAGACTATTAGGAAGTGAAATAGTAATGTGAAATAAAACATATTGACAACATATGCAAAATCATACATCTTATTTATTTTGATCAATTTTCATTGTTTTAGTCTTTAAACAATTTTTTTTAGACAGAGAATGTGAAGTTATGTCAAATTCTTATATTTTATTTATTATTCATTACTGTTTTCATTATTATTATTTTTTTAAATAAATACATTTTATAAAATACCTGTAATTGAACCTAACTTTACATTTTTGTCTGTCGGATGACATCAGTTTTAAATATTAAATCAAATGTTCTGATCAGTTCCTTAGTAATTTTTGAACTACATATGTTTTTTATTCTTACTTCAGTAACTTCTTGAACAATTACTTTTTAATTTTACTCGAGTAAAAATACATTGAAGAAGTGCTACTCTTACTTGAGTACAATTTTTGAGTACTCTACCCGCCTCTGCTTATGCTAAAAAAAAGTGTCATGAGTCATTTTCACTCATTAGCAACATCCACACAAGAGATGGTCCAAACTGGTGTATTGAATTTTTTTAGTTTCCAACCTAACCTAAAATTAACTAACCACAGTTGGTTAATTTTATTTTTCTGAAAACATAATTCATTTACTTTGTGGAAAGTTTAAAAAAAACAAACAAACTTGTTGCTGATTTCAGGTCTGCACTCTGCACTGTTGAGACTTTTGGCCACCAACTACCCTCACTTATGTTTAGTGGAGGACTGGGTGTGTGAGGAGGAGGTGACGGGCACACTGCCCCTTCTCAGAAGAATGATGCTTCCCAGTAATACCTGCAGATACACCCAGAACCAACTGCACCAAGGTAAGATTGATGAGGACGGAGAACCAGGTTTAGTCGAGTCATTTTTAGGCCCATCCATCCTTGGCAGAGTCCAACTCTCACCAGAAATGGGTGAGAGTTTAAAAGTCCTTTACCAGAAAGGAAACTGACTTACTGCTCCCTAGCCTGGTGAAATTGTCCAGCAACAGTTTGATCTGTTTGTTGTCACAGCTGAGCCAGAAATTACTGCAGAAAGACACCAAGAAGCTATTTAGCTTGAAGATAAATGCGACCTTTTGTTTCTCCAGCCTTCCAGAAGTTGCCCTCCAGCAGTCCCAGGCTCATGCGGATCCTGGAGCATTTAACTCTGCTCTCACCTGGAGACCTGATCCCTTACGCAGAGGCCCTCACAGCCAGCACGGCCCTGCTGCTGGAGCCCGGCGTACCCCGACGCTTGCTGCAGACCCTCAACAAGCTCTGGATGGGCCTCAACACTGTGATGCCCCGCAGGTGCTACTTGGTGCTCCATGTGATAACGCTTTAAAAAAACCCCACACAAGAATACATTTACTGTATTATATTAATAATATAAATTCTATCAAATTCTGCCCAGTTTGAAATCCTTTAACTCCAAATAAGCATCCTTTTCCAGATTAAAAGTTTATTGCTAAATTTGGTCTTGAATATTGATGATGACTAGATGTTCTGCCTCTAAAGAATGTGACTCAGTCAAAGGGTTAAAGCGAAACCTGCAGGGCAGAAGTTGTTGCTCTTAACTTCAGGCCTCACGCTCACTGTTTGTGTGAATAGATCGCTATCGAGCAAAGCAACTCACGGTGTGGGTGGACTTGCTTGCTTACATGAGGGTCGCCCTCAATGCGCCCCAGGGCTCTAAGGAGCACGGTTACCTAAGCAGACCTATCGATCCAGAGGAGGCCTGCAACAAGAAGAGCTCAGGGCAGGAAAACTCTCCATGAAGGAGATGTGAGGGATTGCTGCCTCCCCGATGACTTTAGTATCTTTCCATGCTCCCTCTTATGTTGAGTGTTGCAGAGATAGAAGAGAGGGGTCCTGGTGAAGCTGGGAGGAGGGCAGCGGTGTCAGGTTTCACACAGATACATTGATTAATAGGAGTGTGCAAGACGCTTGAAGGGCTTGGAGCTGCAGCACTACCTGCTGTTTAGAGATCAATATCTGGTTCACCCTGACGGGGGCGAACTTTCCATAAGCTAGTTTTAGTAAATTACGCTATTAATGTCATACAAAGATGTGGTTTACTGGGTTTATTTCAGTAGTTAAAAAGAAAAATAAAGGAAGTTGTCTTTGTAGCGTTTTTTTAACAAAACTTAGTCAATGTGTCTACATATTAAACTTATGGCCCTAAATGTCTTAGTCCTTATTCACAAACATTATATAAACAAATACCTGTCATAAAAAAAATATATATACTGTACACACGGGATGGGTTTTAAAACGTTTTCATCAAAACAAAAACGTCCGATAGGGGGCACTGTAGCACAAACTCACTCCATCCAATCAGATTTAGCTTAAGCTACTTTACAAAGTGGAATAGGGCAAAAATGTCAGTCAGGTGTTTGAAGCTGGTAAAGACAAACCCAGAATACTTTAGCAGCTGTTGGACTATTTATTGCAGTTTTGTTGCCTGTGACGTTTATGAGGCTCTTTTATTTCTCTTCCTGTTTCAGGTTGTGGGTGATGACAGTAAACGCTCTTCAACCTTCAGCCAAGCTGCTCCGGCAGCAGAGGTACACGCAGAACGACCTGATGGTTGATCCTCTGATTGTTCTGCGCTGTGATCAGAGGGTCTACAGGTAAACACTTCATCATCATCATCATCATCAAAACATGCCACATTCACGCTAGGGATGCAAACAATTAATCGATTAATGGTTTATTAGATTAAAATGAACTAATCAATTAACTATTAACATCCACTTAGACCTTCTTTTAGTGTTGTAGTTTGGGCATCATCCAGATGAGGGCACCACTGGTAACTTTTAAGCAGAGCCAGTTGATACAGAAACAAAGATGGCGGGGCCATACCAGAACAGTTCTGTTTTAAGATATCAACACAACAACAAGCTACTTAAGTTTCACCTCATTCAGTCGTGCTGCAACGTAAACTTCTCAACCAAACATTACTGATGCGTTACATGTGATAACAGGAAAGCAGAGGAAAAAACACATAAAAACTGCAACATGATGGGGGGGCTTGGGGGAACCATGATACTAATAAGCACGTTTGATTTTGCGGGCTGTTGTAAGTTAATGAATTTCCTTCAATTGCAACCACAGACATCTCTGTATTCATGAGAAATCAAGTGTTTCACATATTTTCTTCTTTTCATCTTTTCTTTTTCTATTCAGCAACCTAAGAGGTTCTGTTTTTGTTATATTTTATTTTATAAATATGTCTAAGTTTAACAGTGTGAGAAAACCACAATTTTCTTATTCAGTATTTAATACAGCCGACACAAAGTAATATTAAAATGTAATGTTTTTTGTAATTCAGCATATTATGAAAAATGTAGTCCTGTATGGAATGGTGGTCATCTCTTTTGATATAAGAGCAAACTCAGCCTTTCATGAAAATGGCTGCTTATCAAATAATTGTTAGATTATATCAACCAACCTCAGATTAACTCATTAACCGATAACTTACATCCCTGATTCAGACATCGAGACCCAAGCAGATGCCAAAGTGAATAAAATGGATGTCGTAAACATTTTTTCATTAGATGTCCCCCTCTGATGGACATCGTCCTTCACATGCTGAACGGATACCTGCTGGCCTCCAAGGCCTACCTTCAGTGTCACCTCAAGGAGACGGCCGACTTCGATCGGCAGAATCAGATCATTTCCAACGTGGCGGCTCCCGGTCAGCCAGACACGCCCGAGGTCACCAGAGAGGAGCTGAAGAATGCCCTTCTGGCTGCGCAGGTGAGTGAAACACTCATCAAAACATTGGGGTTGCATCTTCGGACCCGCAGGGGGTCCGATAACCTGATAACCACTTGTCTCTGTGGGGCCTGCAGGACAGCGCGGCTGTCCAGATTCTCCTGGAGATTTGTCTGTCCACCTCCGAAGAGCAGCTGCTGGGGGTCGCCACAGACAGCCTTCTGAGGACCAATCAGGGCCCAAAACAAGGAAGCCTGCTGTCGACGAGCAGAGGGAGCGTGGATGACACCGAGCCGGACGGGGGGCTGCTCAGTGACCTGAGGGAAGTCCAGTGCCTCATCTGTTGTCTGCTGCATCAGATGTTCATTGCTGACCCAAACATTGCTAAGCTAGTTCACTTTCAGGTAAATACAGTTTTGTCCTACTTCCCCTCCCAAGTCTTAGCAGCAATAGTCTCTGGTGCTCAGAGCAGCTGTGGGCTTTTAAAGGGGCAGTATTATGTAAAATCGACTTTCTGAGCTTCACATCATGTTATATAATATTATCCCCTCAGCAAAAACATATCTGCAGTGTTGCTTTGATTCTTTCTTGCACATTTGAGGAATCCTTTAGTCTCCCATGGCAACCATTCAGCCGTGCAAAACGCCTTGATGGACCTAGCGCTGCCTTCAAATACAGATCTCCTCCTCACAGCTGCAGCTTCCGAGAGCCGCCTCACAGGGCAGCCCTCCCCTGTGCCTTCCCCCCCTCGGCTCCTTCAGACTAGCCAGTAGCAATTAGCAAACACCTGGTGGAACTGCACATCTGCTGAGCTCGTTACACACTGGTAAAAACGTTAAAGAGTTAATAGAGAAGAAATGTTGTGATGACTTCCTGAAGGCAGTTTCAGAAAGAGCAGGAGTTTCTTAAAGGCTTAAAAAAACATTATATAGTCAACAGATGTGTAAGCCAACAAGACTACACTTTGTCAAGTGCCATCGATAAAATGTTAATTACACATCAAATATGTTGG
Organism: Xiphophorus couchianus; assembly: GCF_001444195.1. NCBI lineage: Eukaryota > Metazoa > Chordata > Actinopteri > Cyprinodontiformes > Poeciliidae > Xiphophorus > Xiphophorus couchianus. Next base: position 25,620,324 of record NC_040238.1, read on the forward strand.
TCAATGTTCCATTTATTATGGTGCTTTGATATATTTAGCATATTTGATATGCCTTTTTGTAACAACTGAAGGTAACATAGCAACTTCATTTTGCTATAAAGTGGCGCTATGTGGCTGGCAGACACCTGATACCGCCCCTTTAACGAAGGATCAGATCACGTCGACTGCACCAGTCGCCACGTTGTGCTTCAGTAATAAACTGCAGCTCTCCCACTAGTGTCTGACAGCCATATGGTGGGCTTCTTCTAAAGTAAATCCACCTCTGTCCACACGCTGCAGAACATAAACCACTAATCCACACACACACACACACACAAACACAAAAAGACTGTTTGGATGAGTCAACTGCGTCCTCCCTTGTCTTTATGGTTTAATTATAGGATGAATATTTTCTCCCCCCCCCTCCCTTTGCGTCAGGGTTACCCTCAGGCTCTACTGCCTCTGACTGTGGCAGGCATCCCCTCCATCCATATCTGTCTGGACTTCATCCCAGAGCTGCTGGCCCAGCCCCAGCTGGAGAAGCAGGTGAGTCCTCCCTGCTGCATCCAGGCTATAAAATCCTGAACTTTGCTTGGTTTTGTGCCAGAGCCTCCCTGATAGACCTGCACTCTTCACCGGCAGCTCCTCTAGGTTGAAATGTACTGTATTTATTGTGTTACATCCATGAGTGACATCTCGTGTACTTTCTTTTGCCCACAGATCTTTGCAATTCAGCTGCTGTCATACCTGTGCACGCAGTATGCCTTACCCAAATCCCTGAGTGTGGCCAGGCTGGCCATCAGTGTGATGGGCACGTTGTTAACAGGTCAGCTGCGTCTTGTTCCTTTACAGAACAGGTGTCAAACTCGAGGCCCAAATCCAACCCACCATAACGTTTCAGAACCTTCAAGATGCCAATTGTGTGCTTAAGTATTATTTTATCAATCAGATCAACTGTACCAGCAATGAGTCTTTATCGTATCGTTTATCATTTATTTCGATGAATTTGATTTATCGTCACAATAAATTTCAATCAACAATGTTTAATCCCAAAAAACTGCCCATAATTTTGGGATTATTACTTTTTCTGTTTTTCGTTGAACAGTTTGTTCAATGAAGGCGTCGGTATACATCAATCAGTTTCAAAATATTGATTAAATGCAGTTTAGTGATACAAATCATCCTTCTTTATGACTGGTGGCACAAAGATGTGCATTATAAATGGGTATGTTTGTTTTATTTTTTACTTGATCAGTATTTGTGTTTGTGGGGCTGTGATTGCTGTGTCATGCAGTAACAACCATACAGTTACCTAAAAAATAGGTAATAAATAGTTTTTATTGTTACATTTATTATTACCACAATAGCAGCTCAAAATATTATCCTAAAACTTTTAAATCCATATTACTCCCCCCAAGAAGTTCTCATTGAATGCAGAGGCATATTTTATTTAATATTTTAGCAGTTTGTTAATGGGGTGGTTTTATTATTCCATCCATCCGGCCATCTGAGGACATTTATGATCCTGACACGGCCCAAAATGAAAATGAGTTCTACCACCCCTGCTTTATGGGATGTTTTCATTCTACTCCTGTTAGTATTCAGCAAACATGGTGTTTTAGTATCGCTATTCCTGTAGAATGCTGCCACCGTCTGGCTTCTAGCTGCTACTGCAGCCATGCCTCTTAATTACAGGGCATTTAGCAGCCTACTTAAGAGTGTGCTCTGTGTTTGCACAGCTGCTGTTTGGACTCATAAGTGTGTGTTGTGGTTTGTAGTGCTGAATCGTGCCAAGCGGTTCTCCTTCTTCATGCCCACGCTGCCGTGCCTGGTGGCTTTCTGTCAGGCCTTCCCTCCTCTTTATGATGACGTGGCAGCTTTGTTGGTACAAGTGGGCCAGGTCTGTGCTTCTGATGTGGCCACCAAAGTCAGAGACATCGACCCTTTCATTGCCCGTAAGTATAACAGTTACTTTGACTGTTCGGCTTACCGTTAGCTAAGAAAAATAAATGTTGCTCAGGTGTTAAATGTTAGAGGTGTGCGATCAATCGATCTGAAACCAAGTAACTGCAAAATAAATGCAAGTAAATATCGCAAATACTTTTTATTTACGTTTGATACATTAATCAAACTTCTGACCTTTAGGTGTTTTTGTGGTTTTTCCTTTTAATTTTTTATTTATAATTTCTGTTAAAACCAGGACCGATTCGGGACGAAGTACTGTATTTGTGTCTACAAAAGACTTTAATAACATTTACATGATAAACAGCAACAACAGAAAAACAAAACATATTGGTGTGTGTTGTTTCATGCAGAATACAGAGTGCAAAACAATATCATTTGAGAACAAATCAAAACAAAATCTTTTTTGAAGTATATCACCAAAAATAAAATAAAATAAAAACCTGAAACTAAAGGGTTGATTTTACTACACTAGTATCGATCCGATACTGATACAGACTAGGTATTGATATTATTGATATTTTTGGGTTAATCAATGGCTTAATTGCTGCTCTGCATGTATTTCAGCAAAATTGTTTTTGTGTGTCTATATACTCCAGTTAATGATTAATGGATTGCTAAATTAATTGATAATTATTTCAATAATTGATTAATCACAATTAATCCGATTATTTGGTTCAGACCTATAAAACATACTAATGCATTTCTTTTGTTGGCGCACTATTATGACGCCACAAGAGGCTCTCGCCTGCCCAGTGAGATTTATATATTTATTTAGTAGTAAGAAGTTCCCTGAGATGTTGTCAAGTTTGATGATGGCACTGATAGTCTTCCATCTTGGAATTACAGCACACTTTACCAGAAGACCTCCAAAACACAACAAATGTTGAGATTACATGTATTAAAGTGGATACTGGTTACATTTAAAACATTTTATTATTGCTGAAGTAGAAATAAAAGCTTCCTCCTCCTCCCAGGCCTCCAGAGTCTGAGAGAGAAACCTAAGGAAGCCGCAGCTCCGGGCGGAGGCTCTTCCAAGCTGACTCTGCCCCAGAAGACGGCCGAGGAGCTGGGCGGCGCCGACCCCGACGTGCAGCTCTGCTACTGCGTCGAAGCCACCTTCATGGACATTATCAGCTCCACGCTTCACGGACTATAGACTGAGCACACATTAAGACTTTCATACATTCTGTGGAAGCAGAGAGACCTGACCTGAAGAGACAGCTAGCCTGCTGCCTGTCCAACACTCCTAACAGGGGTGCTGTCACTCTCTGCACATTACAGCACGAAGCTAATGCAGCTAAATGTTGCTGTGAACTGTGGGGAGCGTTTAGTACCGTTTTTGTTTGTAATAAAATAATAAAAAATAATCTGGTGGCTGTCTGAGAATAAACACATTTCATAGTTTTTATCTTTAGAAATAACATCCAGGGGTTCATTTATGAGTGAGAGCCTGTTATGTAAAGCATTGTATATACTATATACATTAACTTCTAGCTTCTTTTTAACTCACTTTTTGAAAGTGCATGTCCTCAGTGTAGGTCTGGATAAGTACTCGGGGCTTATTTAATGTTAACAACACTCAGAGCTAAGCAAGAAAAAGTTTTTGATCTATAGGAGCCTTTGATGTAACATTACGACTAAATAGCTTTAATCTATGGCTTCTAAGCTAATCATTGGGACAGTGATACACTGGTTAACAGTTAGCGGTTGAAATCGCTTGCTGAAAATACAGCATATACAACTTCACATAGTTGCTAACTAGAGAATAATACACATTTTGGAAAGGAAGCAGTCGGCTGAGGTGCTGGTCCAAAGAACATCCAGGAAAATGAGGGAGATATATTCAGATCAAACTCAAAACCAGCTGGATTTACTTCCAGACTTAAATCTTCAGTCATGTGGAAAAATTAGGACAACCTATTAGATATAAAATTCTTTATAAAGGAACTATGTTCACATATTGATGGCGAACCTGATTCTTTGAATTGGCTGTAACCACCAATATCCTTGATCCTTGTTTTTCTGATTAAAACAAAGAAATGCTTTTCCAGCTGAGGGAAAAAAAAGTAAAACATCACAATAGCTTAAAAATGACCTCTACCCCTGATTTTCAGCTGTGTGACGTTTACGTTTCTTTCTCCATTTCCTGGTTTCAAGTCTCCTCAGACAGGACTTCCTGTTTCTCAACTGCCACCCAGACCTTGATGGATCTCCTGGTGTGTTTTGGTTCATTGTCCTGTTGTAGAGTCCAGCTCTGCTTTCCTTTTCACCAAAGATGGTTTCACATTTTGCTCAAGCACCCTCTGATACTCTGTAGAATAGACGGTGGACTCTATGATGGTGAGCTGGTCAGGTCCTGCTGAGCCCAAAAACTGAGACTTCCATCTCCACGCTTCACAGATGACGTACGGTATTGTATTTAGACTATACCTCTACTGAACTCTTACGGTGCACCTACCTTCCTTCCAGAGGCCTCTTTCAAACTCACCACGGTGTTCACGATTACATCAGCAGTTAGACTTGGTTCTGGACGATATGACTGAAAAACGTATCACGATACGAGCGTTTCATATCGCTCGATATCGGTAATTATTGAATTATTTTTTTTGTTTGTTAAATAATACTATCAAACAGGTGATGTGGCCTTTTCTGATTTATCCACAAGTTTCACTCTGTCACTTTTTCATTTTTATTTTGCCACCGTGTCTTTATGAAACTACTGCTGCGCAAGTTACTAAACAGGTAGTTGCTAGGCAACCAAAGTGAAAGAGTTAGCTGGCCATGATTGAGGTTGAGCAGCTAAAGTATCGAAATCGGAGTACAGTTGAAATTATTGAAAATTCTGATGTGTTATCTATTGATGTTGATCGAGTGTCTATCGCAATATTATTGATTTATTGGCCAGCTCTAAGTCAGTCAACACTAAACTACATCTAAATAAGGATTAATAAAGTATAATAAAGCCCCTCAGAAGTTTTATTAACGATGTTTTATTTCTGTTTTATGGCTTTTATTTCTCGGTAGTGTCCAGAGTTATATTGTCTAAATTTGTACAGTCTTTGTTTTATTTTATTTTTTTAAACTCTGGTGAACACGTTTTTATGTGCTACAGATTTGATGTATTTTTTTTTAACATAAACATAAAAACATCCGGATCACGTGACAGTATAAAATCCTCTAAAGTGATTGAACTGAATTGAACTGTTGAACTGTTTTCTCTCCATGGATGTACTCTAAAGATTCGCCAGAGGGCAGTGTTGTCACATCAAAAACAACCCCATCCGGTTAGACTTAAATTATTACTAAGAAAAATAGAGGTTAGGTGCCAGAATGTTATCTTCTTTCCCCCCATTATTTCTAACTTTTAAAAATGTTGTAAGGGTTTTGTGCATTGACGGTGCAATCATACACAAGGACTATGTCTCTTCATTGTTACAGCGATTGAAACCAATTACAAACTTAAAATATCAATAGGTATTTTAATCAATATCGAGTAACCAAAAGGGGAGAAATGAAAGCCAGCCTTGTACGAAATGCACTGGAACAATTTGTCGTGCTGCTGCAGTTTTCTCGGTGCTGTGAGAGATGCCTCGAGCTAGTAAAGTTGAAATCACAGAACAGTTTTGTTTTCACTGACGTTGCCTCCGACATCCAGCATCTTTAAAGACAACTTCTTGTGAAGAGAAATATAAAAAAATATATATTTTTTTTAAAAAGCTGGCGGGGAGAGAAAGCATCTATAGTGCTCAGTTTTTTTAGAGGAAGCAACAAAGTCTGATGTTTTTCTTTACGGGGGTTCACCAGCAAAACTCAAACATGTTGAGATTTTTGACTAGAGTAGTAAATATTTATGGAAATGGGTTCTGACTTCATCCTGCAGAAGGCAGGATGAAGTCAGTTATCCCTGTTATCGTTTAACAGTTCCTTCAGGTCGCTGGTGATCCAGGGGTTCTTTGTTATGGAAGCATCTCATGTTGTCCAAACAAATTCATGTAGTTGGTCACAAACTCAGCCATGGCATTGATTTCCACCATGTGGCTGGCAAAGAGCAATCCAGTCCGTAGCCTCAAAACATCCCTGTAAGACTCCTTTAACTTCCCGCGACCGCCCTCTTCCGGGGGTTTATATTCCGAACAGAGAAATATGAGATTGTGATCCGATTTTCTCAGAGAAGGTTTTGCACCGGAAATGTTTGAATCCTTGACGTTTGCATAAAACAAATCCATCTTGTTTTCTCTGGTGGAGCAGCTGAGAAACTGTTGAAACCTTGGAAGTGTAATGGGAGAGTGAGGCATGACTTAAAGCTTTATTTCAGCTGTTTCAATGTTAATCAGCCGGATGTGGTTGGAAACCAACTTGTTGCCATGGCTACGCGTGATAACAAATGACCAAAAGTTAAATTAAGTATCAACAAAAAATTCTTACAGCTGCACAGCATCCAAAAACGGAGAGCATAATCGCCCCCCAAAAATGTAATATTTTATATATAAGATTTAAAAAATAAATAAATAAGAATTTTACGTGTCACAGGTACGCCAACATGCTGCCACCTGGAGTGGTAAAACTGTAGATTCAGTGTAGCAACAGAGTAGAAGGCATTGTGGGGGTTAGGCCATGCTGTGTGCAGTTTTAGGGGGGAAATGCAGCACCAGATACCATCTCCAAATGAATAAAGCTCCCAGTAGTGCTTTTAATACGTGACAAGATTTCCCTTGAGCTCCTAAAGAACTGATTAGTGCTTTGGAAGCACTAATCAGCGGAGTGGTAGCCTTGTGCAGCCTGCTCCTCCACTCCAGCTCATTTCAGTTCCTATTACAACTCTAATCATTTGTAACAGAATCAAACCTTCAAATGGCAGCAAAGAAAAATCTAAGAATAAACAGCTTTTATTTTCTCATCAGTCCAACTTAACTCTTTTAAAGAGCCTTTCAGTTAGTGGAGCATCCCTTTCTTTTGCTCCTGATGACTCTTATTAAGAGTGATACTACAGGTACGTCATAGTGACACTCTAATAAACTGATGAGCTGACTAAGCACTCCATGCCAAACACAGCAGTTGCTCATTCAAAACCAGCGCTGGGGAGTTCGTACCGCAGAAACTGCAGCTGATCAAGTTGAATGACGGGGCCACAACTCTGAGTTTACAAAAGCACCAAGTAACCTGAGATGTTTTAACCCCTAAATTTATTTGCAGTTTTATGGAAAAAAATTTTTTTTAATCATTTTTGCTCTCAAACATTCTCGGAATTAAGTTAAAAGAAGAAAAAAAAAGAATCTCTTCTCCGATCCGTCTTAGACATTTTTCCGGGCTTTCTGATACGAGATGTCCTATTTCAAGCTCTTGACTGGATCAGGTCGGGAGATGACCCATCAAAAGTTCTACTGGATCATTTTAAGACCACAATCGTCACTGAAAATGCGTTTTAGTGTTTGATTTGGCAGAACTCTTTGGAATATTAGTTGTATTTAGCGATTTAACTGCTCTTGTGTGAATTTATTTAATGCAAACATGAACAATTTTACATTTTTGAGTTGAGAGTTGAATCATTTTTGATGCAGTCTTGTGTTTACTCAAAAAAACCCACCTACATATGGACTAATAATGTACTCAAATAATAAGAATTTTGCCCTCAAACAGTTAATTAGGCCATCATTGATAAGGAGTGAATAGTAGTGCTGATTTAGTAGCAGAGTGTAAAATCCATTACCTCCAGAGAGGATTGGTTCTTTCATTTTATAGCTGTTAATAGTTTGTAACAGACCTTACAGTGATCAATATCTGGATTACTAACAATTTGACTACCCAGCTTCACCAGGAAACATTTCCGCTTTGGACAAAGTGTTATGTTTTAATATCAACGCTTCTTAATTAAAGGATCTGTTCAGAATGAAGCTCAAAGACAGGAAGGAGACAGACGACGCTGCTGTCTCTTGGATCAGCTCCCCGCCATGTTTTCTGCTGGGGGGGGGGGAAACTGATTACAAGGAACCGAAACGGCCCGAATGCACGTTTCACCATGTGTTGTCAGGAACAAAGAGGCCCTGTTGAAGCTTTCATTACCAGTCTGTACAAAGTTTTGATTTTTTTTAATATATATATTTATTTTATTTCATGTGCTCCCCTCGGTGGGACAGGAGAGCTTCAGGAAGACTGCGATTGAAAATTAATTGGCAGCGTGTCAGCGGCGCATTTGGGTTTCCTGCTTTTAAACACGCGATTAATTAGAAGAGATGAAGAAACCTGCGGAGACTTGAGACGGGTTGTGGCGGTTGTTCTCCTCCCCGCAGACCGACTCCTGTCTTTAGGGAGTGTAGGCAAGTTTGCCAATTAACCGCAGACTTAAAAAGAGGCGAAGCTTCAATGTTTTAGCAGGTAAAAAAAAAAAAAGGCCCGGATTTAAACAGCCCGCCGAGCAACATAATAGACAAGAGATGAACAGGCTGTTTGCATGCCGCGCTGCTTGAAGCTAAGCTAGGAAGATGTGAGAAATTGCTCCCTTTTAAGAGTTTTGCTAACTCCAAGAAACTACCGCAAAATACGGTTCAGGGGAAGAGGCTGTAAAAGCTGTTTGCAGTGAACGGAAACGTCTCATCCTTTCCTGTCTTCATTCCTAAATGAGGTTCGCTTTGAAGTGTAACCGACGAGGCTTTAGAGCAAAGCGTGTCGTCGTTTTCAAACGTAGTGCCATGCTTACTGTGTTAAAAGTAACAAACTTCAATATATTTTATCTGATATAGACCAACATGAAGCACAGAGTAATTGTGAAGTGGAAGGAAAGTGAAGCAAAACTTCTCCCGTTAAGAAACTGAAAAGTTTTAGTTGCACTGCGGAAAAAAAGAAAGAAGGAGTCCTAAGATGGCAGCATTCTTTAGATTTATATGTAAATGTAAAGATCTACGTTGTTTTCTGATACATTTTAGTTGTTGTTGTCGCTAAGGTCTTGTTTGTTCTAGTTAGTTTTAGGCATTTTTCCATTTGATATCCTTTTTAATGCAACTCAATTCAGAGATTTATCCCGATATTAAATAAATCATAACTCATAATGTGAGTATCTTCAGTGAGGATGATGATGTGGGCAGGAAGGATCTCCAGTAGCTGTCAGTCTTGCAACCAGTCTGGAAAAACCTCTGACTGAAGACAGTGTTGCTGTATGACTGTCATGACATGCCCAATATCTGGGCGACAGAGACTGTCTTCCACAGTAACGGGTTCTGGATGACACCACCATTTGTTGCAATCACTGCTAATCCACATCATGTGCTTTTGCCGCTCCTCTGTACATTTCTGTCTTGGCGTATGGTCAGAAAACTGGGCAGAGGGAGAAACGTTGTAGTTGCCCGTTATGATTGATGCAAGAGATGGTTTGAACTTCCTCCTCCTCTCTCTTTAGTTTTGCTCTCCATCCATGGAGCCTCTGAGATGTAAGGTCATAGTTCAAGTATTATTTGAGCTTTTAAAAAGCTAATCAGCTGCTCTCGGTTGGTAAAAACACCACCATGTTGCCGGGGTATGCATCTATCCAAAGGTAAAAACAAAAGGTAAGAATGAAAATCCCTAAGCTGTTCTACATCCCTCTGACTAGCCTCACCTGGTTTAGTCTTCATTCTTCCTCACTATTGATGCTCTCCATTTCATTGTTCCTCTCTGGTTTCTTTGGTCGCACTCACAATGGCTCCATGTTCTGTTCTTCCATTATTAAAACATCTGACCACATCTTCCACTGGCTGGATCCATCATGACCGCAAAACCTGACAGTTTCTTTCCCCCCACTTCACTACAAATCACTTTTTATATTAGTCTATCATAATTCGGACTTTTGTCATCACCATCGGTCTTCAGACGCCACGTCCACTTGACATATTTCTGGGTTTAAACCAATAATAAAATATGGATTTTGTCATTTGGATGATTCTTGCTTCTTATTGACCAATGACATTGAAGTTCTAACTCCTAACTTGATATGAGTGAGCGTCAGGCAATCAGACGAGGCGAGCATTGTTCTGAAACTGGTGAAGGAGAGGAGTCTGTGTCATTGAATGGTAGGATTTTTTTCAAAGTTGAACGTCCATCGCAATGGACATCAAGAGTTGGAATATTTTAGCCGATGCTTAATTATTCAGTGTTACCATGCAGAGAGGATATCTGTAAGCTTTTAAAGTTTATTTGTGATTTCATAATTTATTTTTAAATGTGTTTTTATGAGTATGAACTCAGACTTTCTTCAACTACTTGTAAAAAATTTTATTTCCCCCCCTTTATTTCAATTCTGAATTGGAGGAAAAATGAGTTGGATGAAATCCGAAAGGGTTAAGAAAATTGTATACTTGAAGTTATTTAGTTTTATTTTGAGAACCTTTTATTAAATGGTTGTTTTTTTTTTTACGACTTCAAGCTCAAATATCCCCTTAAAAGCCTGTTTCCCGATGAAACGGCCTCTTGGAGACGCTGGGAACACACAGGAATTGCAGCTCCAACAGGAAACTGAAGTCACAGCAAGGTCAGGTTTATGTTTTCTCATCGTGGAACGCTGAAATGCAAAGTAAAGCTGTCAGAAATACCCATTAAAACCCATTTTCTCTTAATGTCCCTGTCCCCCACAGCCAAGACAAAAACAGGGACACCACCCAGGAGCTGGTGCAGAGTTCCTCTAACAACATTCGCTTTTTGTAAGGGAGACACATTAGTCATGAGGGGAAAGTTAAGGGAGAGGGAAGGCGGCGACTGAAGTTGGCGAGAACATCTCCAATGCCCCACATTTCCACTCTGGCAGAAACTACTAAAGAAAAAAAAAAGTTTTAAAGGGGAAAGTTTGATGTACCAACATAAAAAGGAGTAATGCTCACATACCTCGGGAGCTTGTTTGCTTCACATTTTCCTGTGAAGCCCAGAAAGTGCCTTTTTAAGAAGCCTGTATAATTGATTCCACCCAGAGGTAACCCAAGGCGATCACCTACCGCGGCAAAAAGTCTTTTTCTCTCTCTTTTTTTTCCTCTTTATCACATTCTTTATTCCCTGCCGTCATTAATTTTTTAATTTTATTCCATCCTTCATCCGCGACTGTGAATAACTGAACAGAGGCATAGCTGAATAAACATTTGTCTGAATAGGCTGACTGATGGATCAATTTCGGTCATCGGGTTTTCCCGGCGCCGGCGCTCGCTCGGATTATTCTGCCGGTGGATGCGGGCCAAAATAAAGTCCTTGAAATTGAGCGTCCCGTTTTTGGAAAACGGCCAGCGCCGTGGAAGCTAAACAGATGGCTCAATTCTACTGTCATATGCATATTGATGGCATGGCCACAATGCATTACAATTGAGAAATCCTGTTAATGTTTTGATCTGAAAAGCAATTAGGGGTGGGGGGGGGCTGATTATCTTGTGCCACAGCAATAAGGTGCTGCTTTACCAGTGAGATGGGAGATTGATTCTTGAGCAGAAGATTGGATTTGGCCTCTGTGACTGATGGTGTCTGGGACATGATGGAAGTGAATAAGGTTAGAGGGGGAAAGTGGGGAAAATGAAGATGGTCGTTTGTGTGTTAGAATGGATTCTACTGGCCTGGAGGTCAGGCATTTCTGAAAATACACACGGTCAGACTAAAGGTTTGCTTCAAAGAGTTTAGTTAGTTGCTTTATTGGTTATATAAATTCTTAAAATTAAATAAACTCAATGACCTCGCATTGTATTAAAAAAGTATGCAGTAAACAAAGGTTCTTGATTCATTCTTTGGTTCAGTTCTTTAATCTGTTAAAGGGGCAGTGTCATGCATTTTACAGCCACATACTGTCATTTTATAGCACAATCAAATAACTATGTTAACTTCAGTTGTTATGAAAATGCTGTAGGTATCAAATGTGACCTAAAAAAAATTTTGCTTCACAGTTTAACACCTTGAAATTAGGCCCGTGTCTCTTTAAGAAACTCCTGTTCTTTCTCAAGCCCCGCCTCCAGGAAGTTATCACAACATTGCTCCTCTATTATCCCTTTAACAACAGTTTTACTGAGAAGTAGTTCATATAATGAGCTCAGCAGATGCGCAGTTCCACCTGGCGTTTGCTAATTCCTTCTGCTAGTCTGCAGGAGTTGAGATTGGCAGTTGCTGAGAAGCTCAGAGGAGGAGCTTCACTCTTGAAGGCGGAGCTAGATCCATCCAGGCATTATGCACAGCTGAATGGTTGCCACGGGAGATAAAAAGATTTCTCAAACATGCATGAAAGAATCAAGATAACACTCCAGGTATGTTTTTGATGAGGGACTAACGTCATCACATGATGTAAAGTTAAAAATGTACTGTCTCTTTAAGAGTATTTTCAAAAGGAATCTGAAAAGTTCCTTTTTTCTACATAAGCCAGATGCATCAGGATCCTGGTCTGTGGGGCCCTGATTTCTATCCACTGGAGTTGCTCTGGTCTTTATGAAAGTTACTTTGCTTCCAAGCTGACGTGATTCTGGCTCACTCCTCGTGCTCTCTGTATCTGTACCTCCCAGACTGAAGTCATTGCTGGTTTCATCTCTAAACTCCAGATCTGTTCACCAGAAACCTCTGAGAGAGTCATCCTGTGATGTTCACTCCTCGGTCGCCCGCTGCTGCCCCCATTACCTCCAGTTGTCACCTGCCTGCCTCTCCACCGATCTCTGTTCAGGGTCATCTGGGTCTCACACTCTGCTGACTTCACTGCTACCTGGAGCATAAATCTTTTCCTAACGCCACCACCTATCACCTGTGGATCACCATCCCTCCTCCATGGCCGGCTTCAACCTGTAAGTCCTCCTCTGTCTCTCACTGAGATTCATCTTCGTTTCTTCCTCGCCGTACTAACTTCTCTTCTCCTCTGCAGACGTTACAGAAACCCAGACCTTTAGCACATTTGTTAATGATTATACATTCCTCGAATTGTTAATTCTGAGTTCTGTATGCAATTCTGCTTGTGGGTCAGGAAACCACCTGGAAACTTGACAATGGCTTCCAGGGTGAAGACGCAAGATACAGTCCTTGGTGAGTATTGACACGCTTCCCAGGCCTCCTCCGTTTCTGTATTCTCTCATATCGTTTCATGGATGTTTCTGGTTTCTCTTTGGGGAATTACTTTTTGAAAACTGTACATTTAGCTGAGCAGTGACAGTAATCAAAATGAGAGGAAATCAGACAAATCCTTCCTCTTCTGTTTTGACCTTTAGGAGAGAAGGTTCAAATCAAACATTTGGTTCTGATCCATCTGTTGTAGAGTTTTTGGAATACTCTCTTCTGCAGAGAGATAATATCTGTATTGGTCCTGAAAATAAAATTCTAGATTGGGTTGATCAGTGCCGATGTGTCCAATCCATAAGGTCAGATCTATTCAGTCTAATTATATGCTTTTGCTCTGAGCGACGTCAAGCTTTATTTTTCATTATTTTTAGAATTCCTAATTGCACGTTCTTGAACTATTTAAAAGGTTTGTTGCAGTATATGTTTTACATGTTTGACCAAGGTAGTCGAACCTGTTGTTTTTGTCAGTTTCGGTTTATTATTTATTTTACATTGGTTGTTATACTCCAAATTGCACTAACTGAACAAGTTAAAGTTGTGTTGTTTTCACGTGTTTGACCAAGCTCGTGACGATATTGGTGTATCTAAGTGTGCTGCACTGGTGCAGAGTTATCAGATAAATTTGTAATTCAGTGCATTTATGTCTGTTTAAATAAAGAAACGTTTCAGGGCAGTTCTTCTGTATCGGATCGGTATCGGCTGATCCTAAACCTCAGATATCTGTTTCGGTATCAAAAGTGGATTGGTGCATCGCTGATCAAAACCTCACCACTGCAACCGATTTAGATAACCAGTTAGTACCAGGTTATGATTCTGTTGAACCATATTTTATATCAGACAGTATTAACAAAATATATTTTCCTTCTTTTCATTCACTTTCTTTTTGTCTTTTATGTTTATATCTAAAAGCCTGTACGATTGGATGCTTTACCCCAAACGTATTGATACCCCATTAACCACAAGAAACCCATGTATAATGACTGAAGTGGAACATAATCTGAATAAAAATAATAAAAAAAAAAAAAATAAAATAATAATCTTTTTTTCTTTAGAAGAAAAAGTAAATGCATACTGAAAATAACATACTGTAAACATCTATGAACATATAAATAAGAAGAAAGAAACTATCATTCTTTGTTTTGTACTAGTTCACCTTTGCAGTCTCCATTTCAAGCAGACGTAAAGGAAGTAAGACAGACTGTTTCCTTTTTGAAGCATGTATTAGTTTAAGTGCTTCTAGCAGAAAACACTATTTATCCTTATGAAGAGAAATAGAGGGTAGCGGTGTTAAAAAACCTGATCCTATCTTCTACGCTTGCTCTGTTATTACCTCAGGTGTGAAATCTCTTCCTGCTCACGCTCACGCTGGAAAACCAAGCGGGCGTGTTCAGCTGTGAAATTGTGTATTTTCTGCTCCCCCTTGCTCTCCTCCCTGTCGCTCCTTTTCTCTGCGCAGCAGCGCAAATAAAAAAATTGTAAAGAAACAAAGAAGAATTTTCTCTGGTTCCAAAAACAAAGTGCTACGTTCGCCAAAGTGAAGGCGTTCTGGCCCTGCATCCACATGATCAGGTGCCTTTTTTTTCCTCCCTCCTCAACTGGAGCTGACACTGAAGGGCTCCGACACCCTGACACAGAAGTAGCTCGGTGGCCGCGAGAGTCGAGGCAGCTGACTTCTCACTTGGCTGGTTGAACGTGGTGCTGTCACCTGGTGAGAGCTCTGAGAGGGAATGAATCCAACGCAGCGCTGAAAAGCTCCGTAAGAGTCCATTTAAAGCAGGATGTAATAAAGTCATGGCAAACCAGCCTGAGTTGTATTCGTTAGTTAGCTTAACAACTACTTACCGACATCTCAATGTCCAGTTTTACTTTTGTTTTTTTGTCATATTGGAGTATCAACAGTCACTTTTAATAGGTAGAAGAAGTGAAGCACATTTTATGAAACTGCATCACTATTCGGACTCTCTGCAACATGCCTGACCAGTTTCTCTGTCGTCTTTTCGTCAATCCTTTAACATTTTGATGGGCAAGGCACCTAACCCCAAATTGCCTATCAATCTGCATATGGGTGCATAAATGTGTGTGAATGGGTGAATGTGACTCTAGTGTATAAGCGCTTTGAGTGGTCAAAATGATTGGAAAAGCACTATATAAGTTCAGCCCATTTATTGCTCTTTTTTTTTAGTTGGGCAGGTTTTATGTTGTTTTTTTGTGGGCTGGAAACTGTGAGTCAGATCTGGCAACCCTGCCGTTAGCTCAAGCACGCAAATGTCATTAAACTTCCTCTAGGATGCTAAACTTTATGTCTGGATAATCACATTCGACCTCAGGTAGGTGTTTATCTACAAAAACTGAAACTGAATCATAAAGTTGTTCAGGAAAGACTGTTGAATCCGGGTCATTGCAGATTTTAATTTTTTGAAAATCTCCCACTTCCCCTGACAGGTTCATTGTGCAGATGAATAATACAGGATTCAGTTTTAACAAGTAGAGCTTTTCTGTCCACTGTATATGTACTATTATGTGAGCATATCCTGCCACTGAAGCTTATATTAACGTTTTAAAGAAAACTGATATCTACATTGAAATATGAAACAGTAGAAATAAAAATTCAAAAGCCAGTGGAGTAAATAATAAATGGAGAGGTGAAACCTCACTTTATCACCAAGCCGAGCCACGTAAAGGGATATAGAAAGCAGCTCTGTTGAAGCCCATTACATGACTGAGGCCATTGCAGAAATTCAGTTGTTTTATAAAGCACAGCCTTGCCAATAACAATACATTTGGAGCCCATTCAACGGGCAATATGAGCTCCATACCTTTTTATGACGGTATACATTTTCCCTTTGCGCAGCCTTAAGTTAAGTGAGGCTGACAGCGGGAACGCCTGCAGAATAATTCAACAGCACTGCTGGGAGAGCCAGAGAAGAGACAAAGACCCGCAGCAATCCGCTGTTCTCCTCCCGCCACCGCCATTACTGACACTATTGATTATGGCCCTGGGAGCGATGATGGCATTCGGCTCTCCTCCTCCAGCGGAAGCCACAATCATGCCGCCGTGTTGCCCAAATGATAGACTGTCTGGGAAATGAAAGAGGAGGTGAGAGCTGGGGGGGAGAGAGATAAGGGTGATTGAGAGAGATAGGAGAGGCAGACGGCGGGGGACGGGAGCTCGGGAGGGGAGGGTGAGGTTTTTTTCCCGCCGAAGCGGAGGAATGTAATGCCGCTGTTAAAACACCGGGCCCTTGTGTCGGAATGATGTCGGATGCAGCGGGGCCTTGGTGGAAACATGAAAATAGCATAATTGCCTCTTTGCCTGTTGGAATCGCTAACAAGGGAGCCTGACATTTTCACGGGGTCTCTTGTTGCCGTGCAGACACCAAAGCAGGTTTCTACGCTGGCAACAATGGCTTTTAAAGTGAGGAGGGGAGCAACCTGTACACACAGAGAAGATGTCGAAAAATCTGGTAGAGCATAATGTGGGATATCTGCATAAAACAGCGGCTTTAAGTGTTCCTCCGCGAGGACGCACACGCTCACACGCCAGGTGGCTCCTTGATTTAATTAGCACCGCCGAAGCTCCAATTAGCTACAAGAGGAAATCAGATGGTGCTTTTCATCCCAGCAACGAGCTGATGGGGCCCAGTAGGACTGTAAGGCTGCCGTTCCCCCCTCTGGGGAAAACTGTGAATCAGTCAGCTAGAAGTGGAGGAACGCAGAAGTTAGACAGCTTCAGAAATGTAGTCCTAATCCCAGAACTCTTTCATGGTTTCTCATGTTACTGCAATGTATTGTAGTGGGATTTTATGTGGTTTGTTAAGAGAACATTGGAGAATAAACTGCATGAAGAGAAGGGAACACGGCGGACTGGTCAGGGAGAAAGTTTAAATGTGAGTGAGGTTATAAAACAACAAAACCTTCAAACATCTCACAGACCTATTGATGTCATGCTTCACAAATGTGGCCTTTCTAGCGGAGCGGCAAAAGGAAAGCTATTGTCGAAATTGTTTACCAGCAGGTCTCACGTTGGAGACCGAAAACATAGAGCGCATTCGAATGCTGAGCCCACATGCAGAATGTGAGAACGTAGCATATCACCATAAGGACACTATTTGGTGATAAATGGTAGCGCTGTGCGTCTTCCACAACAGGCCGACCCGACCGCTCAGAGTGGAAGATGCCGAACCTTGAACAAAACTTACTAGAAAACACTTGAAAGTGGGGCAGGAGAAACAATCTAAGCATAGTTATTTTAATAAACTAACAGATGATTGGGACGTTGTGGGCCGGTGGGCAGAGTACTTCGAAGACCTCCTCAATCCCACCAACATGCCTTCTATTGAAGAAGCTGAGCCTGGGGACTCTGGGTTGGGCTCTCCAATCTCTGGGGACGAGGTCGCCGAGGTGGTTAAAAAGCTCCTCGGTGGCAAGGCCCCGGGGGTGGATGAGATCCGCCCGGAGTTCCTTAAGGCTCTGGATGTTGTAGGGTTGTGTTGGTTGACGCGACTCTGCAATATCGCATGGACATCGGGGGCAGTTCCCCTGGATTGGCAGACTGGGGTGGTGGTCCCCCTGTTCAAAAAGGGGGACCGGAGGGTGTGCTCCAATTATAGAGAGGTCACACTCTTAAGCCTCCCTGGCAAGGTCTATTCAGGGGTCCTGGAGAGGAGGGTCCGTCGGATAGTCGAACCTCGGATTCAGGAAGAGCAGTGTGGTTTTCGTCCTGGTCGTGGAACACGGGACCAGCTCTACACCCTCGGCAGGGTCCTGGAGGGTGCATGGGAGTTCGCCCAACCAGTCTACATGTGTTTTGTGGACTTGGAGAAGGCGTTCGACCGTGTCCCTCGGGGAGCCCTGTGGGGGGTTCTCCGGGAGTATGGGGTACCGGGCCCTTTGATACGGGCTGTCAGGTCCCTGTATGACCGGTGTCAGAGTCTGGTCCGCATTGCCGGCAGTAAGTCGGGCTCGTTTCCGGTGAGAGTTGGACTCCGCCAGGGCTGCCCTTTGTCACCGATTCTGTTCATCACTTTCATGGACAGAATTTCTAGGCGCAGCCAAGGTGTTGAGGGGATCCGTTTTGGTGGCCTTAGGATCTCATCTCTGCTCTTCGCAGACGATGTGGTCCTTTTGGCTTCATCAGGTCATGATCTGCAGCTCTCGCTGGAGCGGTTCGCAGCCGAGTGTGAAGCGGCCGGGATGGGGATCAGTGCCTCCAAATCCGAGGCCATGGTCTTGAGCCGGAAAAGGGTAGAGTGCCTTCTCCGGGTCAGGGGGGGTGTCCTGCCCCAAGTGGAGGAGTTTAAGTATCTCGGGATCTTGTTCACGAATGGGGGAAGAAGGGAGCGGGAGATCGACAGGCGGATTGGCGCAGCGTCTGCTGTCAAGCGGGCGCTGTACCGGTCCGTCGTGGTGAAGAGAGAGCTGAGCCAAAAAGCGAGGCTCTCGATTTACCGGTCGATCTACGTTCCCACCCTCATCTATGGTCATGAGCTTTGGGTCATGACCGAAAGAACGAGATCGCGGATACAAGCGGCCGAAATGGGTTTTCTCCGTAGGGTGGCTGGGCTCTCCCTTAGAGATAGGGTGAGAAGCTCAGTCATCCGGGAGGGACTCAGAGTAGAGCCGCTGCTCCTTCACATCGAGAGGAGCCAGTTGAGGTGGCTTGGGCATCTGGTCAGGATGCCTCCTGGACGCCTCCCTGGTGAGGTGTTCCGGGTACGTCCCACCGGGAGGAGGCCCCGAGGAAGACCCAGGACACGCTGGAGGGACTATGTCTCTCGGCTGGCCTGGGAACGCCTCGGGATTCCCCCGGAAGAGCTAGAAGAAGTGGCCGGGGAGAGGGAAGTCTGGGCCTCCCTTCTGAAGCTGCTACCCCCGCGACCCGACCTCGGATAAGCGGAAGAAGATGGATGGATGGATGGATGGATGGATAACAGATGATTGGAAAATATATACACATATATATATATATATTTTAAAAAAGGACATTTTAATCTCACAAACAACCCTCATCAGAACATATATTCTTATATCTTGAACATAAGCTAGATAAGGTGGTTACCTTTTTGTTTATCCAGCCTGTTTTGACAAAACAATAACAGCTTCATTTGTTCTTTTCTGCAATAAAACTAGCATTCTATATATGTTTCTATTTTTATCAAGTCCTGGTTGATTTTCCTTCCGATTGCATTTACTATCCCCTCGATATAACTAACATAACATCAGAAAAATTATATGAATGCTCTATAGAACATGGGTCTGCAAAAATAGCTCTTAACAATCCGAAGAGTTATTTTTGTTTCCTTCTCAGTAAAGCTAAATAAAACCCATCTAAAGCCGCAAATATTACATGACCTGTTGAGGAAAAAAAGACGTAGGCCTATACCTGCAATAAGAAATTGTGGTATTAAAAAAAAACCCCAAACATTTTATTTATGTTTAAGAAAATAGACTTAAACAAACATTAGCGGTTCTTTTAGCATCATTCTGTTAAATTAAAAACAATAAATAAATAAATGAATTCATCCAGGAATAAAAACAGAGTAACTGCTTTGATAGTCAATTTTAGCCAAAATTATTAAGAGCCACTGCAGAAGGTCCACATTAGACCGCTCCCTGGTCTAAGTACATAAAATCCTATTTAGTGAACGTAATATTAAAAATAATGCAAACATATACAGTAGGTTTGCCTTTAAAGGAGGAGCCTGGGCTCCATTTTCTGAGTTATAGCTCTAGTTCCAGCTACGATTCTTTTTGCATTTCATTTTGTGGCTCTGGAATTAAACTCCACGAACAGGGAAGACCGAGTCGTACTGGAGACGGGAGTCCGCGCTCACCTCTGGAGAGCTTTGAGCGACGGCTCAGTGGGCGGTCGAGGAAACTTGGGAGTCACGCTGGCATGAACACGCCGAGGGGGAGAGACTCAATATGACTTCCGCTTAAATTGGAAATTTCAAGGTTTCTGCACCAGATTTAGCTGCAAACACACCCAAACCGCGCGTGCACGTGCGTGTGTTTGAGAGCGCGAGAGTGGCTGTCTGTCACTAATTGAATTCAGGGACCTTGTCGCAGCGAGGCGCCGTTCATGGTTTGGTGTCGCTGGTCTGTTTATCGTTAGAAATCTGGCAAGCGTGTAATTGCTGTTTTGACACAGATGTCATGACTCTGACTTCCTGTGATTTTTTAAATTTTATTTATTTCTCCCTTCATCCACACTCGGTTTGTTTATATGTTCATAGATCGAAGCTCGCAGTGGTTTTTTTTTTTTTTTTTTTTTACTAATACGCTCTGAAGCAGATTTGGACTGGACAGATGTAGCAACTAGCTGCTGTCCTCCGCAAAGGCTGAGGGCAGGACCTTGAATAAACAGCATTGATGCAGACAGCGTTTCCCAATTCCGGTCCTCAGGCCCCCCTGCTCTGCATGTTTTAGATGTGCCTCTATTCCAGAGCAGCTGATTCAAATGATTGCATGACCATCAAGTGCTGCAGAAACCTGTTGATCACCCATATATTCAATCCAGGTGTGTAGCAGAAGGGAAACACCTAAAACATGCAGGGCAGGGAGGGCTGAGGACCGGAATTGGGAAACGCTGGATGCAGAGATGCGGTGGGTTCCTGCAGAATAGATGGGAGTTAAAACGCCTGTTATTCCCTCAGTGTTAATTATACATGGAGTCAAGTACGGCACGTTGTAAATGTATTCACACCCATCGAGCTTTTCCTTGTTCTGTCATGTTACAGTGACAAAGTTCAGTTTATTCTAGACAGAGCAACGTGCAGCTGTGAAGTGGAAGGAAAATGGTGATTAGTTTCCCAAATCTGAAAAGTGTGGTGTGCATTTGAATGGGTCTCCTTTTCTCTGAAACCCCAAGTTTTGCACCCGTTTGCATTCAGACGCTAACTGATTAGTAAAGGAGCTGCAGAGATCCACAGTTCAGCGCGAAAACAATCAGTCATGCTCTTTGAAAATCCATAGCTTTGAAAGGCTATGGATTTTTCAAAAATCCTTAATTTTTGAAAGAATTATGGATTATGGGTTTGTTTCCATGGAAACTGCAAACATGTGAAACAAGATGCGCTTGTCAAACGAGTCCAAAGTTGAACTTTTTGGGCTGTGTACATGAATATGGCAGCGTCATGCTCCAGCCGGGCGAGGACATTACAGACACCGTTGATTGGAAGAGTTAGAATCTGACGATTCTACGATAAATCAACTGAATGTTTGACCAGCAGCGTAGTATTTACACACAAACAAAACTTCTTTATTTGGCAAAGCTCAAGTTCTACTCAACTGCAGTCATGATTCATTTCAAAAACACTTTGCCGATCCCAAAACAAAATGAAATGTTGTAACTCACATGATCCAAGGCTCTTCAAAAAGTGGTTGTAGATGCTGATGGTTGTTCACGGGGAAGGATCTCCTGTAGGGGCCTGTATCGCAGCGGATTTTAAAAAGCCTCTGACTTAAGATTTAAAGCGCTTTAAATTCAGTTAGATTTTAAAAACCTCTGTCCATGTTTTTAAATTCACAGTCAGAATTTAAAATCAATGTCCTTTTGTAACATGTCCTTAAATGGGCCACAAAACAAAAGGACTCATTAAAAAAAAGTCTGAGATCCTCTGCTTTAGATGCATGAAGCTGTTAGACACATCCCCCTCCCCCCCCCCCTCCCAAAAAAACCCTGCAGCTGCAGAAAAGGGTGATTCTCTGTAATGTTGTCTGAGGGAGTCACACGTTTCAGGTTTCTATTAGTAAAAACTGAAACCAGGTATTATTTCCCTCCAATTTGAAGTTGGAAGTTTAAGTTTGCAACGGGACAAAAAGGTAAAACATGAATACTTCTGCACTGCACCACAAGACTCCACACATGAAAAGACCGATGAACACAAGTGGACGCTGACTGATGCCTTTATTATGCTCTGTGCATATTTGGACATATTTCTGCTTCCCCCCCACAGCTGCAGTACCAGAGATGCTCATCAAAGAGGCAGATGAAAGGCGGACCTCTCCGATCCAAACACTAACATATGGCTGCAGAGCTTCCTGGCTGGAGCGGCGGCGAGGGCGCAGCAGATGGAGGGCGGCCCGCGAAGGCAGCATCGACAGAGACGGGGCGGCTCAGGCCTCGCCTGTTTTATATGTGCATTTTCATACACACCTGGCTGCCACACCGACTTCAGTCAGACTGCTGGGCTTTTCCAGATGCTGCCCTTCCAAGTACTGAAAAAGTAAATAAAAAAATCATTGATAAAGAATTTAATTCAACATGAAATGAGGTAATAATAGCAACACAAAGAGTTGGATAACTTTTTACCGGTTTGATATGTTATCAAGCTTTTATTTTTTAGGTGTTTTTTTTTTTCCTTTGAATAATTTTGTTAAAGCCTTGGAAAGGATATAGAAAAACAAAAGAAGTTTGTGTAAATTTTTTTCCCCTAAATAAGCCAAGTTCAAAATATTACAATTTGAGAGCAAATCCAAATAACATTTCTTTCTTTCTTTCTTTCTTTCTTTCTTTCTTTTTTGAGGTAGATTTGAGAAACTACAGCGTAAAAACCAAAATAAAATTTCAAGACGAAATCTGAAACTAGAGTTACCACACCAGTCCAAAGCTGACACTGACTTGGTGTCGATATTGTTGATATTTTGCATCAATCTGCCCACTGCTAAGTAAAGTTATCTGGTCACGACTACATGGCAGAATTTTTCAAAAATTGATTGGTAGCCTGGATTTAAGTGTTTAACTAATGGTGTTAACTGCATATTTCACATCATCGTCCTCCTTTGCCCCCCTTCACAAAGCTACAACTTCTTGTTAAACCTGGATGAACTTCTAACTTCTAATCTTTCCGGCCAAATGAGACTCAGCGAAGTCGTAAAAGGGGCTTTCGATTCCTTGGCTAATACTCGTTAATTTGAGTGATGGTCAGTCACTGCTATTAAATGTCCATCTGACAGGAGAGGATGGGAGGAAATGGAAGATGTGATGAGATTAGATGGAGTGACAAATGGGCCATTATAAGAAATACTGCCACCATGTAAAGTAGCCGATTGACAGAGATGGATTTCCCTTAGATCTCCGGTGTCCGATGCATCAGCAGCGGCCGACTTTGTCCTTCGCTGATAAGTCCTATCAGCGACACGGAGTTGCTAGGGAACACTTCAAGGATGTAATTTGTCGTCTTTACCGTTAGAAGTTTCAAAAACATCAAATTTAAGCTGCTAAGTCACCCAAGGATGTATTTTTAAATGTTTTTCAGCTTTGGATAAAAAAAACAACTTTTAGTTGACATGATTTTAGTTAGAGTTTGTCATGTGTGTCATTGGTTTGGA
Source organism: Xiphophorus couchianus (assembly GCF_001444195.1). NCBI lineage: Eukaryota > Metazoa > Chordata > Actinopteri > Cyprinodontiformes > Poeciliidae > Xiphophorus > Xiphophorus couchianus. Next base: position 25,643,628 of record NC_040238.1, read on the forward strand.
TCTGACAAACCAGCGCAAATCAACACATAGTTGTAAAATGGAAGGAAAACAAATATGTGTATTTAAAAAAAAAAACTATTTACAAAAACAAGCCGTGCATCTGGAAGATCCTGGGTTCTCTCTGTGGATGTGTGAGTTCTCTCGAGGTACTCTGGCTTCTTGTGTGTGTGATAAATGGTAGCGTGTGTGTGTCTGTGATTGACTGGTGTCCAGAGTGTAGGCAAAGGCTCCATTTTTGGGAGGCAAAATGGTCATTAAAAGTTTTATTCTCTAGATGTGCAAACTATGAAAGACAAAAACCCAAAAGACGTCGAGCAATAATTACAAATTGTAGTTCTTTAAAATAATTGACTCAAAGCAAACAACACTTTTCAGGTTTTTCTGGTTAAACAGAGTTAAGGAGACAAGAAGATGTTAGCAAGAACATTAGAGTTATTCTGAACACAGGCTTTCATTTTCCTCCTTTTAGAGAATTTTCTTGAAATCTAACCCTATAAAGTGAGAGTTGCACACTCTCCGAGAACGCCGGCCCGCTGCGGTGGAAACCTTCCTCCCAAAAAAAGGCGAGGCTGGATTCTGAATGAACACGTCTGTGGCGACTCCCATTTCCATAGCGATCCATCTCTTGACGGGCGGACAGCAGCTCTGCTCTGACCAGAAGGAGTGGAGGAGCTTCTCTATCAAAACACAACAGTCGCTTTTTCTAAACACAGCCAATTAGGATGACGAATGGCTCGCGCCTCGCCGAGCGTCCCACGAGAGACGCGAACATACAGCCTGAATAACAAGGCAAACAAAGAACAACAAAAGGAGGACATCCGAGAGAAGAACGGGATTCTTTTTTTTATCCAGGGAATGTGTTTTCTTTCTTTATTTTGTTTACTCCCTCCCCTCTGTCGATTGTTCTTCATCACACCTGACACCGTTCTGTTTAAGGAGATTTGTTTTGCAGGTTTTGATGCATCATAATGGATGGCCCTTTGAGTTGAAGCAGTGCCTTATGGGAAGATAGATTTGAACCAGAGAGAGGGCTTGATTGCTTCTTGTAGCTGGAGCCCCTCCCGTTTCCCCACCAGGGAGTGTTGTTATGAGGCGCTCAGCGTGCCGCAGTCTGGCCTCCAGCTACGACCTACATGATTACAAACAACAGTGCATCAGGGCTCTGAATAAAAAAAAACAAAAAAACTTCTGATTTACAGTCATTAATGCATTTTTCCTGACATCAGTTCCACGTTGCTCCGACGGTGGGGCGAAAATCTCCGAGTGCAGGAAGCTAAAGCTTCGCTCTCGTCGTCTGCAAATCTGTTAAGAAAACTCATTACTGAGAACCGCTGAGAATTACTGGCAAGAATCATCTCTAATGAGAGCTCAGCACCCAGAGGACAGCATGGCAGAGTGACGGGGAAATCTTTAGTTAGTGTGTCTATATTTATAGATGAATATTCCAGAGGTCAGCTGTTGCCTCGGGTTATGCAGGTAATGCAATCCTCCCACATCGCTCCGCACTCTTTATCGATTCTGTTATTATCAATGTCATATCCGTCCAGCAGTATTTATACCTCTTGAATGCATGTGAACTTTGTCCTTAATGTGTCTTGGGGAGTTTTTTTCCAGTTGGATTTGGACCGAACTTTGACTAGACCATTCAAACTCGTCAAAATGCATTAATTTAAAGCATTGGTTGGATCGCAGCTCTGGCTACGTTCAGGAACCCATCAACTCTCACCAGCTTTCTTATCTCTGCTGAGGAGACTCATCCCCACAGCATGATGCTACCACCACCATGTTTCAGTGAGTGGATGCTGCTGTCGGGGTGATTCATTTTTATTTTTTTTACCCTACATGGTTCATCGCCTAGGGTTTGAAGCCTAGATGACAGAACTTCTCACGTGACGCTGTTTGCTCACTAAAGTTTTCCTTCAAAGACCTACCTACCTACATTTATAAAACATTCAGAAGGGGGTAAATGCTTTTAATATTAGATTTTATTTAGGGGTTTCTGACTAAAGGGGGCTGAATGCTGCGGAGGCGTTAAACTGCCAGAGCTTAGAAATGAATTCAAGAGCAGCATCTTGTTTAAACTAAAAAACTTTGTGATGCAAAACTAGCCAAAACAATAAAACGTTTTCATTTCAACAAAACTAAAAAAAGAAAATGATAATAACTCATTCTGAGATTTCTAGCTCATTAAAAACAAAAATACATTCTCCTTTAAGGTAGTAACAGTAAAATGGCAACACCTATTGGGATTTTTAAATGTCGTCCAGAAGAAACAAGGCGATAAGGAGAGTCTTAGTGAGACAATTTATGTTTTTAACAAGTCATAACCAGTCAGAGGACGTTGATTTTATATCTAGTTAAAACGGGAAACTTTTTGTTGTAATGACTCACCTCATTTTAACCAGAAACTCTGTTATTAAGTCGTCTCGTTATAACGAGGAAGTTTCTTGAAGAAACGAGTCTGTAGAATGCTAACACACGTCACTTTTTTATTATTATATGATTGTTTCTTCATTAGAGTATGTCACGTTCCTTCTACTTTACAATTATAAAGTATCCCAATAAAGTACAATTAGATTTGAAGCTTAATGTGACAAAACGGAACATTTCAAAGAGTAACGGCGCCATTGCAAGGCAGTTCGTGACATTTTGGTTTCACACGCTCTTCCTCTCGTCTAGCTAAAGTCCACTTCCACGTTTCCAGCACAACGGCAATCTTCATTGGAGCTTCGCACAAATATATGCAAGCCGTGGCTCTGCTACGAGGGGAGTTATGTTCAGTGATGACAAGAATTGATTTCCAATTTCCTCCACAATAACTGCATCATTTCCAGCAGCTCTGGGCAATTTGGCCCGCATTACTGAGGCTGCTGGGGGCTGTAGATCAGGGTGACAGCTGTCTTCACCGGAAAGCCCCGCTCTCTCGCGTCACAGAGATCCGCTGTGGCTGCTTCAATTTCGATGCGTCTCTTAGCGAATGTAGGGTTGGCACCTCTTTGATGAACAGAAACAAAAGTACTTTTCTACTTATTTAGGGTTTGGTTTGAGAGGACGCGGCTCAGAGTGGCTGGATGATGACGACATATTGGAACATATCGATATGTCGGTATGTTCCGACATATCGGTATGCTCCGGTATCTCATATTTCTATACGTTCGTTAGAGAGTAGACGATTTCAAAAAGCCTTTTCTTGTAATTTTGAGGATGAGGTGTTACAGGTGAAGAAAACGTAAAATTCAATGTCTCAGAAAATCAGCCTGCTATACATAATTCTGATCTTTTCCAGATGGAACCTTACAAAGGTTCTGTCGTCTCGCGTTTGTGGTACGGCAGAAAATCTGACACACAAGCAACAGCAATACTGGAGGACAAGACTGTTCCTCTTGGCTCGTAGAGGGCTAATTTTAGCTTCAAAAAATTAATCTGATTGGACAGCAGAAAAGACTATTGTTGTGTTCAAAATGTTCTAAGAGTAGTTAGCCTATCACCAAACCTGTACAGGCCTAAAATAGCATCTCAATGCTAAACATTTAGCATGATTAGCCCCCAATGCTAATCTCATCGGCCACAGTCCACATTTCTGAAGACAGTCCATGAATAATCGACAGTTCCTGGACGCTGAAAGGCTATAATAGCACTAATCATAATACCAGGCTAAAAACAAAACAAAATCTTTGTTGTTGAGCTTATATGTCCATTTGCTCAATAATTTAGCAACAAAAAAAGGGTTTTTGAATTAAAAATGTTGCTCAATTTGCTGATGTACAGTTTTCAAGTAATCAAGTACAGACCCTGTAATTAACTGAACATTTTAGCCACTGATTAAGAATAAATATGTGGAGTTGAAACCGTCTTGTAAACAACTGAATGTATTTTCGCCTGTAGATCACAAAACCTGTCAGACTTCACTTCCACCTCTTTCAATTCATTCGTGAGCTTACAACTTCAGTATTTTTTATTGGAATTTAATAAAAACATATTTCAAAGCGGCACATAATTATGAGGTGGAGAATTTGAACTTTCAGACGCTCCTTAAAAACTATTGGCACTGTTACAGCGTTGGGGCAGAGCCATCTTTACTGAATTAAAATATCTAATTACAGAACGTCAGATTTGCCTGATCAGTAAGTCTGGGTTTTGTACTAAAAGATGTGTGAAGTTATTTCACATAGCTTCCCATTTCTTTACTTTTAAAATTTTTTTTATACACGTTACTGATTCTATTTTCTTTCACAAACTTTAAATCCAAGTACCCAGAGCGGTGTTTTGATTCAGCCTCTTCCTGACAACTTCAGGTCACAGTAACCTGTACTGGTGGGCGGCTTTTACACTTCTCCAGCTTAGACTGGTATGCAGTTGCCTTGGTCTCTGCATCATTATATATAAAAAAAAAATGCAGGTGGGAACAGAATAAAACTCCTCTGCGCTGTGGGCTTTCCTCGGTCAAACTGTCCAGGCAAAAGAACTTGGTGGAACAAAAAGTGTTGGATGAATCTCCCCAACTAAGACTGAAATATTCTAGGAAGCATTTTGTCTCAGTAGCTCAGTTTCCATTAACCATAAATAGCAAATAAATTCATGTTTTTCGGCAAAAAGATTTTGTTACTTCCTCCGTCACTGCCATAATTTTTAATGACATCGCGTGAACAGGCTTATTCACACTCATTTCATTCCTTATTTAATGAAAATGCCACAATTGTAGAATTGTTTTTTTTTGACATTAGTGGAATACCAACACAGTTTTGCAAACATTTGCTATGGAAATGCAGCTAGTATCTCAGTTTACCGTATGAAATATGTCCAAGTACTTTTAATGGAATCACAGCAGGATAGATAGATTTGATTCACATCATCTATCAATCCACTGTCTCTACTTTGCAGCCGTAAAGGTAATTAAATTCTGTAGGAAAACTTTTCATTCATGGCAAAGCCTCCAAATACGTCTTTAATCTAGTCACAAAACCTGCACATAATAACCCTAATAATAATAGGACTTGATATAAAGAAGAGAATAAAATTCCGTTTCAAACTTCAACACTCGATTAAGCCCCTGGTGATCCGTGTAATGTAGCTAAGGCCTGGGAATTTTTGTGGCTGTTGACTAATGAGTTGGTTAATTCACAGCATGTGGTGTTGGGATAAATTAAAGTGCATTTTACACTACGAGCAGCCGTCCTCTGCTCCGGTTTAAAGCTTAAAGACAGATAAAGGCGAGAGAGAGGAAGGGAGAAAGAAATCAACGTTTGAATTCATCTCTCCTATCCCAGGAAAGTACGTGTTGTTAAACCAGTTCCGCTCAAGGCTGCGGATGAGCGCTCCTCTGACCCAAAATGACTCATCGATGAAACCATCTCTAACGCTTTCAGGCCGTCGTTAAGCTGCGTCTCGTTTCTTGTCGAATGGATGTCGGCAGATCAGAGTTACAGTCGGAGACGTAACTGCGGGGGGAGAGAGGTGTGAGGGGGCTCTCTGCTGATGCCGAAGCACCGCAGGGTCTTGTGGTTTTAAAGCCATATTGACCTCACCTTCAACACACTCGCGTGATAAAACTGTGGTTTACAGTGTGTCAGAATTGAATTGAGACAAGCGGCTGATTTGAACAGACATTGTCACTTATGATCAGTGAATAGATAAAACAAGGATATAAAAACCACTCTGTCCAGGATCTACTTCTTTTTTTTGTTTTTGGATCAGTTTATTGAGCTCCTGGCCACATGGTGGTGATGTTTGCCTTTTAATAACTTCTGTTCTCCTGTATGTTAATTGCCTGCCTAACACAGTGTGATCATGACTATTAACTTGTCAGAAGAGCAAAGAGCCCAGGGCTCCCCCTCAGGACTTCAGAAACACTTACTGTCCTTAGTGCAAATAGCTCTCATTATTAAACACTAATTGCTGAAAGTCCAGCAATGAAGTCAGTTCTCACATCCTGGGCTTCAGTGTTGCTTTGAGGTAATTGAATTAAATTGGAAATGTGCGGCGTTATCCTCAAGACAGACCTGTTTCTCGCCACATTTCTTTTACCTTCTTGAATGTCATTTTAACAATAAATAAACAATTAACATTTCAAGCATGAAAAGCAAAAACCAACGGTCACAGCAATGTAGAGGTGCAAGTTCAATTTAGTTGCAAGCTTTCATTACTATTCATTTTGAGAATTATGATTTCCAGTGAGTAACAAAATGTTTTTTTTTTTAAACTTGGCATAACACAAGAATACAATTAAAAATCTATAAATATTACAATATGACCATGTTATGGCCTCGACACCTAAGAGAATGAAGGGCAAATTGACACTTGCAAGCTGTACGATTAAAGGAGAGGTACAAAAGGACATGGTTTGGAAAGCTGAGTGGAAGGAAAAACTGCAGTACACAAAACGTGAAATTGAGGATGATTAGGAGCATGTGTTTAGTTTCTCCTAAACACGAAAAAAATACAAATAACTAAAAATAAGTTAAAAGAATTTGTTTTTTCTTTTCTTGGGGCCCAGAGGCTTCATTTGTAATAAATTCACAGATCACATCTAAATTTCACCATTTTTTTTGTAAACCTTGGAAATCTTTATAAACATCCGCCAGAATTGCACGTATAACAGGAAGGCACTAAATCTTGAAATCTTTTTGTTTGTTTGTTTTAAATTTATTTTCATGTCTTGTTTCTCACAAGAGATTTTGAGCTTTTCACTGGCTGGTCTTGAAATGACCAACAACATAAACACATCTATATTTATGTATTTCAATGATATTTTTGTTCTGACACATTGTAAAACGTGTTGCGAAGGCTTGTGAAGAGCTTTCGCGTTTACAGTCGCTCCTTCGCCCCCCCAACCTCTCTCACATGATTGCTGAATGATTTATTGATGCTCCTGTTACACACAGGCAGGCAGAGAAGCACGGGGTAAGATGTTTGCTACTAAGGCTTATCCATTCCCATCAAACTCCGCCGTCGTCTCTCTGCTCATTAACGCAGCCTTCCTCTCTCCTCAGGGCTCTTTAATCTCAGCCTCTCTCTGTCTCCCCTGTGCTGCGTTAGAAAGAAGGCGTTGCAGAGGGAGACGTATCTGGAAGGGCAAGGATGTTGACACAGCCAGCTATTGAATAAAGTCATGTTGATTTGGCAGGAACCATGTCTCACTTTGTGAGGCTTTACATTATTTATCTGTGGAGCGCTCCTCCACCTTAAGAGGCTCCAGTGCCTCTCTGTAGTTTCTGTGTTCGTTGCGTCGTTAAAAGAGTGCAGACAGGCAGTTTGCTTCGAGCTTTGTTCTGAGAAGGAGCTTCTTGGTTTTACTCTGGAGCTTCAGAAAACACATTTTGCTTTCGAAAATTCTTAAATGTTGGAGATTAAAGCCTCAAAACGGATATTAAAATTTAACACCAGGAGATAATTAGCTTATTTTTACGAAGGTATTCATACCCATTATAACTTGAAACTTCATTCTCCTTTTTGAGGATTATTTCTTAACATATGATTTTATGTGCATTCAGCACATTTCTGCACACACACTCCAAACCCCCCTCACCCCCAAAACTCTTGATACATCAAACTTCAAATGCAGTTGACTGTAAAAACTGTCAAAGATAATTTTGTAAGTTCATCAAGTGTTAAACTTTCTTGTATCAACTGACAGTTCCCCAACATTTATTTGCTGTTCAGCCAGCCGATAAAAAGGCCCAATTTTCTTAATTTTGGGGGATAGGTGATCGGCCAACATTTACCTGCGAAGGTGATCTTATCCACCAAATATGTCTCGGCAAAGCTTGTGTGCTTTGTATGTTTTTAACATCGTCTCTATATTTTATGTTGTTTTTGCATGTTTGAAATGCATGTTTGAAAAACAAATCACCCCTTTAGGGGACAATACAGAAACAGAAATGACCTTAAATATTCCTACTTGTTTAAATATTCATGTTCCCCCCTCAATGGCACCACCCCCCACCATAGGGGGGCGCCCCACACTTTGGGAACCACTGTTTTATACAATATCACATAAAAAAAATATAAATAAATAATTAAATTTCATTTATAAAGAAAACAGTACACATTTTAATGAATACGTATGAAAAATGCATGTAAATAAAAGAAATATAGATTATTGTTTCAAAATTAGGCAAAATATATTTATTCAATAATTTAACATGCGTTTGTACAATTCTTCAACACATTTGACATCTCTATGTACACTTGAGCAAAAGCTTACATAAAAAGTATAAACATTGTATAGTTCATACATAAACAAGTCAAGAACATCCTTAAACTGTGTTTTAACATTAAAACAGATGCTGAAACAATACAAAGAAAATATGGCGGTTTCTCTGGAGTTTACGTGTCGTCCTCCTGTAGGAGGTGCTCAGGTAGCGAAGGTTCGTTGAGAAGTACACTCATTTTCATCTGTGTTTCCCCATCTCCTTCCTTTTCCAGAAAGAAACATCAAGTAGGTAAGCATTTCCATGTTTAAATTTCAAAGTTGGAAATTTGAAATTTAAACATGGATATATACATATATAAAATTTGTTTTTTTTAAATTACAACAAAATGATTGGCGGCAACAGCAGTTCAGACACAAACAGTGGACTGACTGTTTTTAGGGTTGTGTTCATACTGCAGCCTGGAGTGACCCAATTCTGACTTTTTGTCATCTTTTTGGATCTTTTTTTTGCGGTTGTCATTCACATTTCCAAAAATATGCGACATATGTGTGCTCCAGTGTGAACTGCAAATGACCTGAAAGGGTGCCGCATGTGCAGTAGAGGGTGCAGTAACGTCACAGGTAGAGAGCAATCTCAGTGTTTTACCAACCGCCATAAAAAAGAAGTTATCAGTGTTTGTGGAAGTAAACATCGATGCTAACGGTGGAGCATAGCTTACGATTTTGAAGTTGTTGTCCGACTGGTGCCGACAAACTAACAAATTAATCCTCATTATAGTCCGTCATGGTTGCTGGTTTTCTTTCCGCTTGCGCGTTACAGGATGCAGAATAGGAACATTTGTTGAGTGTCACTGACGTTCAGGTCAGATGAATGCGACCTGGACGATACCTCACATTTGAATCGGATACATATCGGATACCTAAATGGCCTGGGTCGCATTTGAAAAGACTCTGACCTGTGTTATTGTTCAGTCTGTCATGAAAAGATCAGATACAGATCGCATTACGTCCAAAAACAAAAAAGTAAATAAAATGGAACTGGGTCATTTCAGGCAGCAGTGTAAACACAGTCTAAGAGTCCGACTCAGTCACTTGGTTCTAGTGAAACAAACTCTTAATGTTTTAGAATATCAAGACACTTAGGACAATTTATGCTCTCAAATCTGTAGGAACAGTTTGGTTTGTCCCATTCTTGTTCTGACATGGAGATGCACAGACAGATCCATGAAGACATGCATGACTGGGTTTGCTGTGGAGGAAACCCAGTCATGATTGGCCTGCACAAAGTCCTGATCTCAACCGACAGAATATCTTTAGGATAATTTAGATTGAAGATTACAAGGACTTCTTTTCCAACATCAGTGTCTGACCTTATGGAACAATAGTTAAAAATGCCCATAAATACATTCTTAAACCTTCCAGAAAGAATCCCCAGTATTGTTGAACCTGTGGGCCGACATCTTATTAACGCTTAATAATCCAGCATGCATGAGAGTATTAGGCACACGTGGGTCTATTAAATGGACAAAGGGCCTAAGCATACCGTCAGATTAGTTACAATTTATGTTTGTTCATAATTGGCAACTTTACCTTCTTGCTGTCGTTCAGCGCCTGCATGATTACTGCCACCACCAAGTTCACGAGAACAAACTGGACCGTGATGACAAAGGAGGTGAAGAAAATGGGAGAAGCCCAGGACAGGTAGGGATGACACCACCTCTCGTCATCGATATCGCAGTTTGGCATTGTGTCCTGCAAGGCAGAGATGGAGATCTTATTTTGTATTTTCTAGAGTCATAAATGGCTAAATTCAATAAATATAGAAACATTACACAAATGAATAATTCAATAGTGGGAATCTTCTATTCCCACCGTGTGTCCGTTTAGCAGTTGTGCAGATAGATAAACTCTTAGATGATTTATGGGCATGTGCCACTTTTTATTGACATTACTTTGTTTCAGTGCCAAAAGAGTGAAAATACAAATAAACATGGAAAACACAATTTAGAATGCAAACTGTATTCAAACTGAATCTACTGCAAAGCCATCACTATCTACAATCACTAATACGAGGTACAACTACATTTAATTTTCCTTTGGGATCAATAAAGTAAAATTGAATACTTAATTTTTGGCCAAAATAACTTGATTGTGCAAAAAAAGAGAAGAAATTAAAATCCACTTTATAAACTCTTTTGTTTTCAATATAAATGTCCATAAACACAGGTTAACAATGTCTCAAATATGCAACAAAGGGGAATGGAGAAAGACTAACTAAATACTAACGGACAGCCTGTGTCAAACATTACGCATGTGCTACTGATCTCATTCTACTGGTCAATAACAAACTTAACATTACCACAGGTGTTTTTTAGAAGGAGAACAAGTCCAGTAACAAGCCTCAAAAAGGTCTTGCATGTACCTCAAGAACTGACCTTTATTTGAAGCTTCCTAACATTCCCATCTCAGCAGCAAAAGGTGTTAACCACAACCCACATGGGCCACTGGTTCCTCTTGGTTTGACAGTCTTTTACTAGCACAAGATCTCCAACTTGAAGATTAGACTTCACTGATTGCCAATTCCTCCATGGCTGTAAGGTGGGCAAGTATTGACTCCTCCAGCGATTCCAGAAAATAATGGAGAGATGTTGCAACAGCCTCCAGCCTCCAAAATATAAAGGAATCTCCAGTTTTCTAGGGAATGAGGGTAGCAGGTGTGAGAATAAAGGGGCAGGCAGGATCACAAGAGACCAGAGTTATAGCAACTGTGGCTATGTGGGTAGAGTAGTCATCTTGCGATCAGAAGGTTGTAGGTCTGATTCCAGGTTCCTCCTGCCACATATCGATGTGCCTCTGAGCTTAACCACTTAGCCCCACTTAACCGATCTGCATATCGGTGTATAAATGTGTGCGCGTTTGTGAGTGCGAATGGGTGAATGTGACTCTAGTGTAAAGCGCTTTGAGTGGTCAAAATGACTGGAAAAGCGCCATATAAGTTCAGTCCAATTTCAAAGCTTGAGAACTCACAATGATGGTTCCCTCAGCTGGTAAATAGCACCTTCATGGATGCAAGTTGGTGCTCAAGAAAGTTAGTTCCACAGTCGGATCTCAATTGCTTCACCGGTCCATGAATTGAAATGAATCTTCAAAGGGGTTAGGGATTGGTAGGTCTTCCATGTTTTTGTATTTCCATATTCCATCTCAATTCACGGCGGATGACACAGTGGTACATAACCGAGCAGATGCATCATTTTCCACCGACAATCCTAAGGCCAGCTGATCTCACATCATCCTCTGGAAATAGCTTGTACAGCATCAGGAATGTCTAATGATAGTGGGATACCGGAAGGATCATCAGATGGTCATGATTAGGAAAAAGTTATGGGTTTGCTTCATCGTTTTAGAGATTGACTTGTGAGAGACAGTCTCCTGCTCTGAGGCAATGTGACGGTTTTCTGAGATGGCTATGTTTACGATCTCTTTCCGATCCCTAATACATGCAAATATTTCAGGGTTCACTTGAGGTTTGAAGGTTAACTTGTCTGTGTTGATGCCCCACCTTCCTCCAAGGTGGCTTTGAATTGGTGGAGGGGCTGCTGCAAGGTTGAGATCTTTAAAGCCCTTTGCCAGGTCCTCCTTGTGGAATGCTTCCATTATAATAATGCCATTTCATAGAATCTTGTGCAACCTTAAATTGGACATAGTCAATATTTGCTGAGTGTTTTTGTCAATGGAGCTTGCTTCGTTGCTAGATGAAAAGGAGGCAAGGCCATCATCAATGTAGAAGTGACATTCCACAAGATGTTGTGTGGAATGTCACAAAACATCTTTTGTGACATTTGGTGCCACAATCACTATATCAGCTTGGTGTTGTATTGTCATGGTTTTCCTGGTCTTCTGATGCATGACAAAGCCTGTAGCTACTGCAGACAATGGGTTGCTGCCATGAACATGTACTGTCATGCAATACTCCACAATTGGTTGTACCATTTCATTGTTTTTATGCCATAGAAATTGTAAGAAGTTCTGGTACAATTAAATTATGCTGAAATGTCGTGGAGGTTGAGACAATTCAACGGGAGACCTGTATAATACATTTTGATCAACATGACAAAAGCAACTGAAAATGTAGGAAAAAACTGAGATATGTACATAATTGCTTAGGTGATGTGCAAAAGCATTTGCAACTTGTTGCAAGAAATAAGAAACTGCTTTCCTGATATGTGCCAGCCAAAACGATTTGAAGATTGAACAAGTAGTGTGGAGATTTTCAAATCTGTTTTGAGAAATCACTGAGAAACTCTAAATAAGCAACTAGATAATGACACAAGATTTTATATAATGAGTTTTAGTAGTTTTAGCATATTATTAATCAACTATGCTCATGTTATTATTTAATAATTCATTGTGTTCATACATACTTTCAGGATGCCGCTCCAATTATCTCCTGTGCTGACTTTGTACAGCGTTAGTAAGGACAGCATGAAGTTGTTGAAGTCACTGAGGCGGTGCAGGCCGAGGCAAGGGAAGTCTAAGGAGCATGCTGATCAACAGAGACAAACAAAATTCCTCAAAATATCTGTTTAATCTATTGTGAGCATTTACACTGTAATGATCTGTGTGAAGAGTTTCAGTCAGGTCTAGAGGAGCATCAAATAGTCATCAGGCTCCTCCTAGTTTTAGTCCATGAGACAGATACCCTGTCTACTTTAAGACGAGGCTTAAAACTTTCCTTTTTAATAAAATTTTAACTCAGAGTGGCTTAGCCTAGCCTAGCTATCCCTATAGTTTAGCTACTAAATGTTTTTTGTCAACTACAGCGATAAAACTAAACTTGACTTATAACTAGAATGGAGTTGGACTGCATGTAATTAAATCTGCCTGTGCGAGTGGCTTGTGAAATGGACTCTATATTTCTGTACAGAAACTGGATGTGTTTGTCTTGTAAAGTGCAAAGAGGTCATATTTGTTGTGAATTGGTGCAATATAGATGAACTGAAGTGATATAAACTGAACAAAGGACATGAATTTTACAATTCCAACAATCTGTATATGATTCATTCTTTGGTTTTTCCGTTTCAAAACAAAACATAAAAAAAAAAAAAAAATTGTGTGTTCATCTTGTTTCTTTTGTCTTAAAACTAAAATTGAAAACAATTCCAAAACTAGAAAAGCAAATTTGAGATTACAATTTTGTAAGTGCGCCATCTGCAGGAGGATTCAATTTTTACTTTGGTCATTTCTAGAGCCACCTCTCTTCGCTCGACGCAACACCCACACATAGCTTTGTGACATCTGCTGCAGATATCAGCGGTTTTATTTTTACTGCCGCTTTTCTGGACCTGGCACTTCCTGTGGACAAACAAATCACAAACAGAATGGCGACATCTGAAGAGGGCGCAACACTGTAAGATGAGGCTATCCCGGGAACTTTGCTTCAATATTCTTCAATACAAAGGCAGAGTGTGGAGGAACTTAAATGAAGGTTAAAATGAAGAGGACTCAAAGTAAGTGGAAAGAAGGCAGCATTGGTTGAAAGGTAGGCTTTTGTTTTTTTCTGACTTCGAACAGTGTGGTAGCTAGCACTAAGTGATTCTTGCTTACCTTGCAGAGTTCCTCCTCGGCAATCGGTGTAATTGAAAATATTGATTCATCAATGCTTTTCAGTTCGTTTTTCCAATTAAATATCAATTTGTAACATCAATGGTCAATCACACCATGGTGAGCAAAACTGTCGTGAGCAGCTCACACGATCACTACATCAGCTCGGTGTCATATAAAAGTTCTTCCTCTTGAGCTTAGCAAGTAACTGTTGGTGGACATTAAATTGTACATATCAATAGCCTAAATCAGATGATTACAAAGTCTGCTATTCTGTCGCATAGACGTTCTTGCCCAAAAGACACCTTACTGCTCTTGTTTGTCCAAAAATAAAATGCCATTTGCAATCAGTGCCTTTGATCCTTTGCAGGCGACACCACGCTCTTCAGAAAGTGGATCACTCTGCCATGACAGATGTCAAAACAACCTATGTGCTTGTTAACTCCTGTAAAGCTTGTCAAAGTCAGACAGCTGTTTCCAACTTTTGCAAATACCGATCACCTCATATTGTGCTCCGTCCCCTCTTCTCATGCCTTCCCAGGCATCACTCCATTCATAAGGCCCTGGATTCTGCGTACGCCTACTCCTCGGTTGAGCTCCTCCAACACCTCCAACCCTTCTCCACCTTCAGCTCTCTCCCTACAGTCCACTGGCATCGTCTCCCCCACCAGTGTCTGTGCCCCGGGGGAAGTCGTCTCTAATCCTTATCCTCAGCAGTTCATCCTCAGGATAAACTGTGCCACATCTTCTGCCGAGGTCCAAGCGCCAAAGAATTTTACTTGTCAAATAAACTTTCTAATAGCTACTTTCTCTCTGTGTGAGTCTTTCCCGGTTGTATTTTAATTTCACATTTTTTTCATTTAGGTTTTAAGACAAAAACAAACTTTTTCGTTATCCAACAATAATTTTTCGTTTTGCGATTTTGCTTAGAAACAAAAAAACCAAAGAAAGAACCATACACTGATTACCAACCTCCTGGGCAGCCCATTTTTGTGTGTTTAGTGGGTTAATAGTGGGACTAACCGAGATTGCCAAAGAGCTCTACTCCCAGGGCAGCATAGATGAAGAAGAAAAACATGAACAAGAGACTGATGTTTCCAACCTGAAATCAAAAAGCAGGTTAAATGTGCTGGTCATGAAATTTGCACCGTGCAGAAGCAGAAAATTTAAAACAGTGTTTGCTGCCTTTAATAGTAAAGACAGTATTTCAGTGGAATTGTATTCATTTGCTCTAAGGAGTGGGGACCTAACAAGATTTAATGTTCTTCACACACACACACACACACACACACACCCAATATCACACACACACAATATCACACATGATATTTACCACACATGGTAAATATAAAATAGATCATGTGTGATACATATCACTATCACATGGTGATATGATGTGTTTTTCTATTTTGATAATTTGCAAAACTTTCTACATTTCTGGGTTTCTTTCTGTCAAGATGGGACGCCGAGTGTACATTAAAAAGAATTAGTATGAACTTTTTTGGTTTTAGCAAATGGCTGCAATGAAACAGAATGAAAAATGTAAAGGGGAATGAATACTTTCCGTACCCAGTGTAGATTTAGCCAAATCCGTCTCTGCTTTACTCATAATTATACAGTCTTCTTGAGACTCCCCAGGCCATAGAGAAAACTGGACAAAGTCTGTGACTTTTACTATAACTGGTTGGAATTTGACTTGCACATACGGGCTTGCAATGTTATGTGACACAAGAAAATTGAAAAATGTTCAACTTTTGTCCCATGAGTGGCGAAGACTTTTCCCTTTCCCTGTCGTTCATCGCTCCCCGTGTGCCGAGTCTTTCACCCATAATACATGAAAAGGAGCTAGCTTGCTAGCTAGCAGCTAGATACCAGCAGCTCAACTGCCTTGAGTCAGTTCATCGCAATGAAGATGTCTGCATGAGACTTAAACTTCTTTCTGACAGATAACTCCTAAAATCAGGGGCGGGCATTTACCATTCATCTTAATTAATTTTTTTTCATAAAATTTTGATTTATTGTTGTCATAATTAATTCAAATGAATGTTTAAAACCCTTAGAGTTGTTCATATTGTTGGGATTATTATATTTACAGTTTTCACTGTTTGTTCAATAAAGGTGTATCAATAAATATCAATAAATGTGAAAATATACCTATATGCAGTTACTATGTGGATTTTAGGGATACAAATCACACTGGTGTCCTAAAGATGTGTTTTTAAAAATGGGCATATTCCTTAAGAGATTGTGATTGCTGCCATTCAATTATCTAAAAAACAGTAACAAATAGTTCTTATTGTCACCTTTATCATTATCACAATAGTGATAACACTTTTAATTCCATCCCTTCTTAAAACTACACATATGAGAATATATGAGATTAAATAATTTTGTCATGACAAAATTTAAGACAAAGTAAACTTTAGCCTTAAATTTAAGACAAACCATTAAATACACATGATTAATGTATTTAAGGTCAATTAACATTTTTGGTTTATGAATTTAAGACATTTTAAGGCCTTCATTTTATGTACGTGAATTTAAGACTTTTTAAGAATGTGTGGACGCCGTGATTCTAATGCCACAACTGCATCCAGTTTTTGTCATGCAAAGAAAAATCTTCATCCTTTGATTGTTATGTTAAGAGTTATAACTGAAGGTGAGAAAATTATGAAACGTCCCTGAAAACCTCTTTTTTTATTTCCCTGTCTTAAATTTTGTTTTGGATCAAATTATGAAGGTTTGAAACTACTTTGTGTAGGTAATAAAAAAATATTTATTTTGGAACATTTCAAGTTAGAAGCATTTTTTTTCCTGAAATCCAAGTTACCACAGTGTGTGTTTTACCTGCGACAGAGTCCTGATGATGGTTTTGAGCAAAACTTTGATCTTTGTGGTCTTGAGAACTAAACAGAAACAACAGAAACTGTCAGGAGGAGCAGTCCGAGGCTAACCACAACACATTTCACCTCAGTGTTTGGTTTTGTACCTTGTGCAAGTCTGAGGACTCTGACCACACGGAAGATGCTCATATTGATTGGGATCTTTTCAGCGTGTTTCACCTGAGCCACAATGATGCTGACGATAGAAATCAGGACGATAAAAATGTCCAGTATGTTCCAGCTAAACACGTATAATAAGACACATTAAAGGCTTGGGAAGCTAGAGTAGAAAAGAGAAGCGGTGAGAGAAGGTCTCTTACCCATCTTTCAGGAACCTCACGATGCCAAATGCGATGAACTTCAGTATGATTTCAATGACCAGCAAGAGGGTTAAGATGTAGAAGACGCTCTCTAAAATAACTGTTACATACTGAACAAAGACACAACTTGCTCAATCTCTTACCAAGAACTGAAACAAGCTAATCTTTCAGTCTGTCTCAACCTGTGTGAGGGTGTTACCATAGGCTGTTGGAAGTGTTCTGCTCCCATCACAAACATACTGATGAAGATGCAGGTCGTAATGGAATACTCCAGAGCAGGACTGGTACAGATGGAATGTATTTTTCGACGTGAAGCGGAATACTGAAGGAAAAACGCCTCATCTTCAAGCTCTGGAATACATACGTTTAAAACATACGTGCATAACGATACCTGCAGTGCCTTACAAAAGTATTCACATTTGCTCATGTTACAGCTGCAAATTCCAGTGTATTTCTGTATCAACATAAAGAAGAGTAGAATTGCAATGCGGAAGGAAAATTATACATGGTTTTCGCTTACATTCTTACAAGTAATGGCATTTGTCTCTTTAGCACAAGTTGACTCAATACTTTTTGGAGCCCTACACTGCTGCTTTCAGCTTGTAGAGATGATTGTATTCACTATAGATAAGTCAGATCATAACCAGTCTTACCAGAGGACGACCTGGACTTCATTTTATGAGCTATTCGCTGCTCCCGTTGGCATTTGTGGAATGTCTCCACCATCACCCCAATGAACATGTCGAGCAATATAAAGCTCATCAGGATGAACGAGATAAAGTAGAGAAGCATCCACAGGTTGTGGTTGGGAATAGGCTGAGAACAAACACATACACAGAAAACATCTATGTTCCTTCACTGGAGTCTCTGTACCTGCATGCTTGATGTTGGTGCAATAAATTTTCTCTCTTAAAAACACCACAAATGGTAGGAATGCTGCCTTGCTCTAAAACAGTGTTTCTCAAACTTTTTCAGGCTGAGGATGACTTAACCTATTTAACAAACACTCATGGACCACAGAACCTGAAATTGCCTCGCGATAACACAACGTCTTAATATATACAACCTGAAATTAATATGCTAGTCTCTTAATGCACTTATTGTAATTTTCTTTGTTCATCCATGCTGTTTGGTAAATGTAATTCAGGGCATTTTGAGTTATTTACAGGTACTGAAAGTGAGGGATTCTATGCTTTCCCTTTATGTCAAACACATGGAACTCAAAAAAGAAGCTGTTCTTTACTACCAAGTATTGTGTGTATTAATAACGTTTATTAATACACACCACTTACGCCACTTATTCCTTATTATTCAGCTTCTTTTACTTAGAAGAATAAAAGAAAAATAGACTTCAGTTGCTTTGCCAGAAGCAAAAATCCTCTTCTGCACCATTAAATATAAAATTAAGCACCTATTTCTATCAACTGTATTTACCTATTGTGTTTAATAAATTTAATTTAACTACATTTTAATTTATTTAATTAATAATTTTTAATTAAGTAAAAATTAATTAAAAAAATAATTTTTCATTTTTAAACGACTATTGTTTTAACAACAATAATCGTTAAAACAAAGAACAGTTCTCACAAACTGAGACTCGTTCTTGCCATAGAGCCGTTCAAAAGAACTGAATTGCTCGTGAACGGCATCAATGCCCTCAGCAGGTATAACTTCCTCTGATCATGTAAGTAGACCTTGTTTTCTTTCCACCGGTATGTTTAGTTTCTCTTTAGAGTGACCCGGTTTTAAGCCACTTATCATTTATTATTCTGTGGTAAGCTAGCTACATACGTCGCACTTTGAACTCACGTCACGGCAAATAAACGGTTGTTTACAGGCAGTGTCTTGCGGACCAGTAGGGGGCGCCCATGGAACGCCAGTGCTCCGAGAACGCAGTATGTGAAAGAATGCTCTACTAGTAGTACACAAGTCATTGGTCTCTGCTGTTATTTTTTAACCACATGGAAACAACCAATTGGTATCAGTATGTGTGCCCATCTAGAAAATTTTTAACCACTTCTATAGTTGCTGCGGATACCAGTATTTTCTGTGCAGACACAGCAAACTTAGGGAGAAAGGGCAAGCAAGATCTAAAAAGTCCCTATTCGCAACTAAACTAATTTTCTTTGCAAAGTTATCAGCAGGCGCTTTTACAAAAGAACTTGGGAAATCTTCAGGAACTGTGTTTCTTCCATAATTAAATCTTTCTCTTTTCCATTCTGTCAAGCTCTAGCTGCATGTAGGAGTGAAACCAAATACCTGCTGGTCCACTCCAACAGCATCAAGCCCGTCATACATCAGTTCGACCCAGCCGTCCTTGGAGTACATGACAAACACTGATATCAGAGCCTGAAAGAGATGCACAATGCTAAGCAATAATATTTCGTCAAAGCCATAATCAAAAATCATCACGCAAATATAATTCAAATATATTGGTCAATGTTCACTTACTACTAATCAAGGGCAATTCTAAACAGGTGGATTTTTAGCCTTGATTTAAAGGAACTCGGTGTTTCAGACATTTTGAAGTTTTCTGGAAGTTTGTTCCAGATTATAGGAGCATAAAAACTGAATGCTGCTTCTCCATGTTTGGTTCTGATTCTGGGGATGCAGAGCATATTTGAACCAGAAGACTGCAATAACAAGTGTTTAATGTATTTTGGTGCCAGGTCATTCAGTGGTTTATAAACAAACAGAAGTATTTTAAAGTCTATTCTCTGAGCTGGAAGAAGGACTTCAGAACTGGGGTGATGTGCTCTACACCTTCGGAAGATTGCCACCAGAAGTCAAAGGTGCAGTTTGCCATGAGTCCTGCAGGAGACTCAGCAAACATGTGGGAGCTCAGATGAGATCAAAACTACACTTTTTCAAACCGTTATGCGTACACTATTTTGTCATGAGGAAATGTAGCGGCAGCATCATTCTAAAAGGATGTTTTACTTCAGCAAGAAAAGGAAGATTATCAGAGTTATTAGAAGGATAAATTGTGCTAAAAAAGGGGTAATCCAAGAAGAAAATTCCCTGGAACAATCATTGGATAATAATTCCTGTACATAAATGAAAATGTATTTTCACAGAAGCTACTCTCTTTTGCTCCCAGTTAATAATTATTCACTGCTTTGTGTTGATCTATCACATAAAGTCATAACAAAAAAGGTGGAAGTATGTGATTGCTATGGGAGAAATGTTTGCGAACCAGACCTTGCTTTAATTTGAAAATGTTAAGACAAGACAAAAGGTACATGATTACTGGAGGTCACTCTTATGTTGTAGAGCAGAGATGTCAAACTCATTTATATTTCAGGTCACATGAAGATCCATGAATTTCCTCAAAGGGCCTCTTGTGGGAGAATGCATTGATAAAACTACCCATTATCAAACCGTTTCCCCGCATTTGATGAAGCCTGAAGATTAAATTATATTTATCATCTTTTAACACTTGCATAATTTGGCACTAAACAAATAAAATCTGATATGATTTGACTGGTAAAATAATATATAATCACACAGCTGCTATCATAATGTTCTATTTCTGCACTCTTCCAGAGTTTAGACCTGATAGGATCACAGAAATAGCCTGATTCGGACCACGGACATTAAGTTTGACACGGATTGTAGAACTCCCAGTTCTGATTTGGCCAACTGGATTTTCTTTGTTTTAGATTGCATAACAAGTAGCTTAACAGAAACTTTGCCATAAGCCCACCAAAGGTTTAATGAGCTCAAAATATCATTAACATGAGTTAATGAAATAAAAAGAAACAGTACTTTTCCATAAGTATGTCTCAGCTTTGTTAAACTATTGGTCTAAAAATGAAACCTTTATTGAACAAATCATATGATCAGCTGCTAAATAAAGCTGAAGGAAAGAAAACAACATAGTAAACAATTCCTACCGAAATCAGGTTGTCGAAGTTGTACTCCTTAAGCAACCATTCGTAATTGGATGAGAGACAGTCCGACTTGTTGACGATCATCGATACATTGGAACCTTGGCAGTAAAAGAACTTTCCCTTGAACAGCTGTAGTTGGAGTGAAAGGCAAAAGTACAGTGTTTAGTTTACTACCTGTCATGCAGGCTTCAACACAAAAAGAAAGTACTCAGAGGCCTATTACTGATTCTTTTGATGTTTTGTCACTTTACTACAAAAAATATAAAGTGTTCACTGAGCATTAATAGTGATAGACCAACAAAAAGTAGGGAATTGTTATAAATGTGAAAGGAAAATCATACATGGTAGTCACAGTGGCACCCCCTGAAAACTGTCCAAACTGGCCAGTGAACATTTTAAACTTTTGCTTGACACAAAAGTCCCATGAGAGTATATAGTTGGGCTACATCAAAATATAAGAGCTATGATTAAAATATTTAAGGCTAATTACATTTTTTATGAAATTAAAATATTTTAAGGCCTTAATAAGACTTTTAAAAGATGAGCAACCTGGACACTTGCAATGGAGACGTTTTCCTTTTAGTCTCCTAGTCATGAGTTTTAGATGATTAGAAGGATATAGGACATTTTGTTCTATGTTCTCTGTATGGTTACTGTGGGGGAGGCCTTTATAGACCATTTTAAATTGTTTCTGTTACATCTATGATTTGTTATCTTTCATTGAAAGTGTTAATAAAAGTTAAGAGTGATGGACAAAAGAAAAAAAAAACAGTTGAGTGTGCTCTCCAACCAACCTGCACTCCAAGGATGCCGTAAAAGAAAAAGAAAATGCCGCAAACGATAATGATGTTTCCCATGGGCTTAACAGAAGCTAACAGCGCCACCACGGCCAGTCTCAGTTGGGGGGTTCGATCAATCATCCTAGATCACACAAACACAACATATCAGCGTCTGTCAGTCGGTCGGTGCGTTCTTCTAGAGACACATTAAAACGTCAGTCTTCATAAACAAAACCATGATGAAGGAAGCACCTGAGGGGACGGAGCGTACGCAGCAGACGCAGTATTTTAAGGATGGCCAGAGGTCTGGAACTTCCCTCCTCCGTTCCCAGTAGGATGGCGACGTCTAATATAGACATGAATACCAGAAAGGCGTCCAAGTTGTTCCAGGGACTGTGGCAATAGGTGGTCTCCCCAATGATCAGTCCATGTGCTATCATCTAATTTAAAAACATAAAAGAAACATCCGATATGTTTGAAATACAAATTACTTGTTTAAAATCTCATAGAATTGCTAAAAAGCTAAATTGACCTTCAGTAGCATTTCCACGAGAAAGACAGCGGAGAAGAAGTCATTGAATATATCCAAGTAATATCGTTCCTGAAAAACACATGAACTTCACATGATATAACTTGTACAGCACAGCTAATTTCTTTCAGTGTCTTGTCGGTGGGTTGGGTATGTTGGTGCATCTCTCACACATCACTGTGTGACTGCAGAACGTGTAGCTCGCCTTTCATTTTCGGGATGTGTTTGTCTGTGAATGTGTGTGTGAAAAAGCGGGCTGGGGGAGAACCTCTGTGTGTGAAGTGTCTCTCACATTGCTATCGGGCAGGATGGAAGGCCTCTCAAAAGCAATAGTAATGCAGTTCAGCATGATGATAAACTGAATCCCCGAGTTGAAATACCTGTGGGACACCAGTTTGTCGCAAAATAGACGCCATCTGAGAACGCACAGATGCAGTTATTAAACATTTGGAGATGACAAAACAGATGATTATATTAAAGAAGATAATAATTTTTTCTGAACATACAAATCATATTACTTTCTTCCTTTCTTCAGGTTGTGAGAAATATAAATACCAATTTAGTTGTTAAGAATCTGATAGTCTAAGCAATAATTCAAATTGTGACATTAAATCAAACTAAATCTAATTTATTGACCTCAATCAGCTTTACACATCATGTTTACACGCACCGACAGTGCATTTCTGTTTCTTAGCGTGTGTGTGTGTGTGTGTGTGTGTGTGTGTGTGTGTGTGTGACTCGCCTGTTCTGTGGAGAAAACACATAGAAGGACCAATCTTCACGCTCTTTGAACCAGCGCTTCCAGCCTACAGCTCGCTATGGGGTAAATCAGTCACAAGTCAGTTCTCCCTCCTTTCTAACAAGATGAATAAAAGAATTTGAAAGTTTTCAAGCAGTTTTACTGCTTGAACTCAACTGAGGCTGTGCTTAATTTTATTTCCTCTACTCGTCTTGGGGAGTAACCACCGTTTCTCCTTTAAATGGGATTTTACAGGGGTCTAAAATCCTATTTGTAGTTTTCCAGACAATAGTGGAACACACAAAAACACACAAAAATTACTAAAGGTTTTTGTACTGTTGTAACCATTAAACAATCTCCCTTTCAGTTCAAACATATAAGTAGAGACTCATTGTTGATGTAATCATTATAAAATAACTTGCAATTAAGTATTGGCAAAGATCAATGTAATTTTCACAGGTGGCGAAGCGCTGTTGTTAGCAGCTGCTGAAAGTAATTTTAAAAAGTTACTTTTAATGTAACTTAGTTACTTTCCAAATGAAGTAATCAGTAATCTAAGTTACTTTTTCAAGGAGTAATCAGCAATCCGATTAAAGTTACTTTTTCAAAGTAACTATGCCATCACTGCCCTCAACCCACCTCCACATGGACATCCAGATGCGCGAAACGCATTTGGTGTGAACGCACCATCAAGCATCTAGATTCAAATCGCACACGCGTCGAACTTGAAGCGTCTGATGCATTTTTAACGCAGGTAATGCGGTTGGTGCGGATGTATCATTAGATGCTTCCAGCGTTTAGGCAGTTCATCACAAAAAAGTTGATTTGGGGGTTAGTTACACTTTAAACTCTGCATCCTTGTTTTAATAGATTGTCATTTCAGTTTATTACATTTTATATCAGCTATTTAAATTAAGCAACTGGCTTAATTAGCAACAGGCAATTGCATAATTGGCTTTTAAGCAATTGGTTATGCAATTGGTTAAGTAACAGTGATCTTTTCCCATGTCTACAATACACAGGCTGTAAACATGATTTCAAACCATGTGCCAGTGTCAAATAATTTAGAATTATTTTATGGTATTTCACTCAAAAACTCAATAAAATATTTTGACGTTTGGGGCTGACAAATTGGCTTAAAGTAGAGATGTCCAAAGTCAGTCTTCAGTCCTGCATGTTTTTAGATGTCCTCCTGTTTCAACACAGCTGATTCAAATGGCTTTGTTCGCTACTCAGCATGTTATGAAGACCTCCAGAAAGATGCCAAATGTACATTCCTTTAGCTTGGGAAATGTTTAAATTATGCAGGACATCGGGACGTTGGACACCACTAGATTGACGAGTGTGAATACTTTTACAAACCTTTGTATTGGCTTATAAATACAAGGTAAATAAAAAATCCCTACAAATGTAAAAAAAAAAATATAAAAAAATTAATGGTATTCAAAATGCTTTCTTAAAAATTAAGTTGCTTTTCCAGCGTTCACATGAAAAGTAATTTAAAAATAAAATTAATTTCAAGATTAGCCTCTTGCTAAAGCGAGTCTTTCACACAGACTCACCAGGTCCTGGTCAATCGGGACAGCTCTCGCTTCTTCCACCTGAAGTGGCTGCACCTGAACAGTGGTGGACTCAGCGTTCAGTTGGTCTTGTTCGGTATCTCCAGCGCTCTGAAATTTTTTTTTTGGAAATATTTATGAATGAGAAATAAGGTTGATCAGCTTGATCAGAACTCATGACATGTACAGAGCATTGCCAGAAGTTTCAACTATCTAATATTTTCTTTCTACTGTACTTTACAGTTATGTATTATTTTGTGTTAATCTATGTCCATAAAATCTTAGTAAAATTCGAGTTCTTTTAAATCAATGCCAAAAAACCCTTCTGCTTGGAGTTGCTTTTGAACCATAATAAATGTAACACTGACTAATATATTCGACGTATATTGATGATTTTGATTATTGTCAAAATGTAATGTTTATCAATGGTTTCTCAATTGTTGACTGTATGTTGGTTTTATGGCTTTTTCTTTTTGTGTTTTTATGATGTAAAGTGCTTTGAGCTGCCTTGTTGCTGAAATATGCTATCCAAATAAACTTGGCTGGTTGATTGATTAATTGGCTGGTAATGAGCTGTTGATGTGATTCATGTTTATAGGAGATGGGCTAGTAGCCCTCGGGGGCAGGACTTGAGTAGATCAAACATAGCCATAGCACTGGGTGATAAATCGATTTCATTGGTTAATCAAAATTTTGGTTTACGATTAATTTTTGGAAAATCTGCATTTTTTTGTCAATTCCTGTCTCTGTTTCCGGGCTCCCTCCTCCCTCCCCTGGTTTGGATTTTTTATTATTATTATTTTTTTTTGCGTCTGGTATCTGCCGTTAAGGGAGGGGGGTGTTGTCATGATGGGCTTTTTTGGTCGTTAGTATTTATCGTCATCCTCGTCACCTGGGCGTAATTGACGCAGCTGTTTTTATTTTCTTAATTTTCTCTGAGCATATTTAAATTCACCCGTGTCTCTGTTTTGTTGCGGGATCATCTGTGTTGCTCAGTGTAGCTCATGTCTGCATTGTTATATGAGAAATAACTCAGTTTACAGAAATAAAGTATTCTGATTACTGCTGATCTGGGCTTTTCTGGACTTACCTCTAATTAATGACAAGACCTGTCACATCATATTTTGATAACTTTATCAAAGTTTATTTCTCAAAGACTTTGGTTTGTGGCAAAGCTGAATCTATATTTAGCTAATATTATAACTATATTCTCGTAAATGAACAGAAATTCTCGTAGCCTGGCCCTAATACTCCATCAGATTACTTACAGCAGGGATGACTGAAATAAATAAAGGAAGGTAAGGACTTACATGAGGGATAACGGTTGAAGGAATTCCTGAAAGTGTTGCGTGATCTTCAGGCTTTCAGATAAAAGAACAACAAAAAAAAGACAATGTATTTTTGTTACTGTAGTCACTCTCTGAAAGTGGATTGGGGGCGGTGGTGGGGTAGCAAATTCTGATTCTGACCTGGTTCTGGAAGTTCTCAACAACAATCCCCACCAAGATGTTGAGAATCACGTTCTTTCCCACAATAATCATCAACACGAAAAACAGAGCAGACCATGGTGAGATGGAGGCCATGCAGTTGTAAAGGACAAAGTTCCAATCTTCTAACGTCAGAACCTGCATGAGCATCAAAATAAATAAATAAATAAATAAACTAAACAACAGTGCAAAAAAATTGTTTTATTCTGACCTGGAACACTGTGACCATGGCCCACAGGAGGTTGTCAAAGTTTTTCCGCGAGTCAATCTTGTCGAAGCTTCTGCTGCCGTAATCGCCTATGTCTCCCTTAATTTCACAGCCGAAGATGTGCATTCCCACAACGCTGCAGAGACAAACCAGATGGAAGTGAAAGTTGCTCATCTGTCCTCTGCTAGACTTAAGATTCGGTGTGAGAATGTACCTGAAGAGGAAGACAATGAAGAACAGCAGCCAGCACAGCATAGCTGCCTCCTCAATGGTCCTCTTCAGCACCATCAGTTGTCTGTACAGGTAGGGGAGGAAATGCACAAGCCTCCCAAACCGCAGGGCTCGAAATGCACGCAGAACCGACAGTCTGCTGTCAGTATCAGCTTGCAGTTCCCACAAACTGAAAGGCACAAACATTTTAGTTTGCTTTACTGTTAATGTCTAATTTAGGGCAGAGCAATAAATTAATAATACATATTGCGATAGACACATGATCAATATCAATAGATGTTACGTTTGATAAAATTTTCAATAGCTTTACCCAGAACAGCTTAGAGTTATGGGGGCAGTAGGCAGAGGAAAGGATTTAGCTGCTCAACTTCTCATGGCCATCTAAGTAAGATGGGTGGCGTCAACCAACTCATTTTCTCTTTGGTTGCCAAGCAACAACCAGTAGAGCAACTTGCATAGCAGCAGTTTACGGTTTTGCCACAATACTGCTTAACTAGGCCAGTCGCAATAAATCAATTAATCGCATGATAAATTAAAACAAACTCAATAATTTTGATTTGCATGATTTATCGTCTTCTTCTTTTTTCTCTCTCTTTCTACCAAAAACTGGATAACGAAAGTCTTCAGTCTGGTGCACTGGCCTCAGTTAGCTCTTTCTTTGAAGGACAATTCTGTTTACAGAGACTTCATAATTCATTTTATTTGTTGTTTCTATTGTTTTGTTTATTTTTTGGGATATTTAACATGTTTTCCAGTTCCAGTGTTAAATGTTTGATAGAAATAAAGTTTACTGATCTTTGAGAATATGTTATTATATAACTTGAAAAGTGTCTTAAAACAACATTGTCATTTATTGGAATAACTTCTGAGACAATTTATCGTCCAGGAAAATGTGTTATTGTGACAGGCCTAGTCATAACTGCTTCAAAATAATAAAAGAAAACTGCATGGAGTGAAAACTGTGGCTCAAACATGAAAGGTAACGCCCCTAGTTTGACAGTATTTCAGATATTTAAAACAAAAAATCTGACCAATAACTATCAATATCGACCAATATGAAATGCTTATGTCGTGATATGTTTTTCAGCCCTATCGTCCATCTCTACATCTAATGTATAACTCTGAAACAGAGAACCATTTGAAATATAAATCCAATACATAGTTCCCACAAGTCTGAACCGAAAGTGATCAGCGCTATCTTAGCAGGCAGGCGCATGCAACCGATCTCATATTGCGATATACTGTAGTTAACTACTTAGTGAACACAAAGAACATATCAGTCTTAGCTTGGAGATAAAAGCTACATTAACTAAGCTAATTTTACAACTTCGCCAGTAAGAACAGCAGATATCACTGATATTTATTTTAGTATTACAGGGAGGTTGGTAGAGTACTCAAAAATTGTAATCAAGTAGCGACTGTTACTTATGTTGTTGCTCCAGTTAGATAGGAATGAGGCAAGAGCTAGTTCTATGCTTGTAGATTGTCATTGTTGTTATAGCAACTCCATAGCAACCGCCTGCCAAAATGGCTGTCAATTACAAAGTTCATGGAAGTGTGACGTCACACGAGAACTACGTATTTGACCCTTTGCGCATGTCGTCATGCTCTTCAGAACTCTGCCCGCTACGCCATGACGGACTTCAAAACAACCTATGCGCCCCTTTAAAGCCTGTCAAAAAACAGACATCTGCAACCTTATATTGGTATTATTTAGTTGATTTCCCTTTAAAAATGGTCACAGGATGATGCGCGGTCAGCTGCACAAACAGACAAGGATGCAAACCAAACCAAAAACTGGTTTGGTTTGGTCCTATTCTTTTGTGCATTTCTAACGGCGCTCCAGTGTAAGGGGAAACGCTGCTTATGATATAGTAATAAAAATCATCCGGTTTGAATTCAGGTAAAGTCAGTAATTTGATCAACGCGTCAGGAGGGAGGAAGTATTGGTCGGTTTCTAAGCTAGATATTTCCAACTTTTGTAAATACCGCTGTCTGTGAACTCCAACCAAGTGTGTTACGTTCACAGGCAAATTAGCCCGACTCAAACAAGTTGATGCCGTGGCTAACTGGCAAAAACTACTCGGAAAAACGATTTCAGTTGCTCTGTTCAAAACTCCCCTCCCTCACTTCTGTCGTCCATCATGGCGTCTCAAACGATTAAGTGACATAGTTGCAAAGGGTCAATATGTTTATTTGAATTTCACTGGATACAGACTCAAACCTATGAGTCAAGGGATATATTCATTAGCGTGAGATCATACCTAATGATAACTATGAGACAGTCGAAGTTGTTGCTCCAGTCCATAAAGTAGTCAGACCCCAAGGCCATCAGTTTCAGGACCATCTCCATGACAAACACACCCGTGAAGACATAGTTAGAGATCTGTAACACATTCGTCATCATCTCTGGCTGCAGGAAGATGAGAAACACAGGGTTCATGTGCTTTTCCCACAGAAAACTTAAAGCACTTTTCAAGCATTTTCATGGTACATTTTTAAGCTTTTCCAGCAAAGCAATGCAAATGAACTAATGAAAAATGAAAAAATACATTTAAATTCGCTATATGGTATCATTTATTACTGTTATCAAGAATGTATTGTGTACATTCAACAGTGAGGAAAAGTTAAACTAGAAAATAACATTTTACGTTTAGAGATGTATCTGTTACACACACCCTACACACCTGACTGGTTTGACTGGTTATAATTTTGGTAATTCTAACCTTCAAACTTAACCTAAAACAAAAGAAGTTTAGTCTGATTTAACTTTCTATAAGAAAGCAATGTCTATGTATCTTTTTATTAGGTGTAAGTAAATATCTGGTTTAAACTGAAAATAATGTTTTCCAAATTTAAGCTATTAATAAAAACTTTAGATTGAATTTAATTACAGAATTGCAGTTTGAATATTAAGTACTTTTAAGGACTTCATACATAAATCAAGCACTTCACAAACCTTGATAAACCCCAGCTAAAATTCAAGCATTTTCAAGGATTTCAAGCACTCATACAAACCCTGAATACAGTGTGTGTGGAGATTAGAGCTGCACCAATCTGATATTAATATCTGCATTAGCCCTGATATAGAAAAGATTATAGATTTGGTGACAATGTGTCCGATCCATAAGGCCATGGCTGGCACTGTTGCCTGTTGTGATGCAGACCAGTTTGTGCTCATCCAGTCCCCAGTCTGCTAAACCAGATTTCAGGTTTTCCCCAAAGGTGTCAGGGGTATGGAAATATCTGGTCAAGCTCATATAATGGGTCATATTTGAACAGGGCAGAGTAAAATGGAATGTCTTTGATTTCCTTACGTATGTCCTCTATAACACTGTTGTACAGTTGTGGAATCGCCGTTCGTTATGCATTTTGTTTTTCCAGGGATTTTGTACTGGCTGCCAAACGCTTGCAACCTTTATCAAAATGCCAGCTTTTCAACAACATTAATGGGCAGCATCTCTTCAGCGATTAAGTGAACAACACCGCATGTGTCTGAGCACAAAGCACTTTGCGCCGTCCTTTTTGTACGCTGTCTATTGAAAAATGACAAATGCGTCATACCAAAGGTTGCAACCAAAGTTGTCTTCAGTAGAAAGAGAGAAAGGCACAAAGAAACAATAAGCTGATAAATAAAAAAATATTGACTTAATTTTAATTTATTGTGTGATTAATTGATTAACTGTTTAATTGCTTATTGCAAAAGGAGATCTTTTCAGTCTAATTCTATGCTTTGTGAACTGAGCAATGTCATGTGTTCAGAATAAATGATTGTGTTTCCTTCTATCTCTTTTAGCTGCTTGCATGTTCGCATACGCACACGCACATGTGCACGCGCACATACACATGTATGGCTAAGGAAATGACACATCAGGGAACGCCCTCTTTAGGGCGTAGCTTAGATGGAGGCCTAGAAAAGAAATCAGAAACTGTTGTCAGGAGCCATTTGCTGTGTTTTCCCACAAGGAAACATGGCGATGGACCAGAGCTGTATTTTGGCCTTAATAAACAGGATTGATGATTTCAACTCGCTGATTCTTTTTGAACTTCATACATTAAGAAGTGAGCTGAAGAAGGGAAAATTTCCAACACATGCTTTATTTATTTTACATTATATTTAGAATTCCTAAATGTACTTTTCAAAAAATTTGAAATCAGGTTTGTTGTAGTTTATTCTTTTCATCTTTAACCAAGATAGTCGACCTATTATTTTTGTCAGTTTATTAGTTTATTAGTGGCTGTTGTACTCCTAATTCCATTGACTGAACAAATTAAAGTTATGTTGTTTTTACATGTCTGACCAAGCTTGTGAAGCAATTGGTATATTTAAATGTGCTGCACCGGTGCAGAGTTATCAAATAAATTTGTAATTCAGTACATTTACATCTAAATCTATATTTAAAAAACACAACTTTTTAAGTCAATTCAGGGATGTGTTTTTTGTATCAGATCAGTGTCAGCCGGTACGAAATCTCAGATATCTATATCAGTACCGGAAGTGAAAAAAGAGAATTGGTGCATCCCTAGTGGAGAAACAAGGCAGCTTGAAACTCCTTTGAAGACATGTGAGAGACAGAGCTTAAAATACTCCTTTTCAAAATAATAAAGCAACCAAGAAAATTGACTCAGAATCACAATTCGTATTAAAACATCTTCTCTGTATATGTTGCCAAAAACATTTCAAAACACTTACAAATGCAAACATTTTACCTGGTCATGGTGCTCGATGGCCATGGTTAGGATGTTGAGCAAAATAGCAATTGTGATAAACCTGTTGAAGACGTTCCCTGTCACAAGCGCCTCTAGCTTCCTACGGATAGGCAGCCAGCACCGGCCCTGGTGAAAAATAGAGTCAGGTAGGGAAGCCCCGGTTAGTAGTATATAAAAAAATTTTAAAAACTTTGTGGGTGGGAATTTGTTTGTGCTCTTACCAGTGGTGATGATTCCTCTAAGTGGTGATGATTGGAGCCCCATATGTCACTCACTCTAACAATTAAAGGGAACAATGAGGGCAACATGAATTCCCCAAGAACCAAGAAGTGCTGTTTTCAAGCTGAAGTGCTCCTGAAATTAATCTTTTACAAAAACTAGTTTAATTTAATTTGAATAGTCCAAATAGTTTGGATGTATTTTTTTCTTTCTTTCCTACTTATGTAAAGTTCCTGTTTATATCATAGCTTCGTGGTGCATTTCTATCCTAAAGAACAATATATAAAACGTCAGATCAAAACGAGATTTTAAGATGCATGGAAAAACCTCACGAAAGCCTTATGTTATGTAGCTGAGTGCACATTAATGAGAAACAAAATAAACCTTTTTGATTTTAGCAAATGGCTGCAGTAAATCACAGAGTGAAAAAAATGAAAGGGGTCTGAATACTTCTCCTACCCGCTGTAAGCATCGGCCGACCACTGATCTTCCAAAATTAAGGAAATCTGTGGCTATAAATCAGTTGGCGGATAAATCTGTGCACCCCTAGTAGTAACGTCCACATAGAATACATGCCCATCTTAGCTTGCAAATAAAGAATAGAATAGAATAGAATAGAAGTACTTTATTCATCCCAGCAGGGAAATTACTTCGCAGTTACAGCATAGAGACAAGACACAATAACATCTACCACTGAGTAGTAGATGTAAATATATGTACAGCAAGTGTGCCACAGTGCAGTTGTGCAAAATCGGACTGATTAGTGCTAATAGAGCTAAGCTAATTTTGCTACATCAGTACTATAGTAAATATCAATGATATTCATCTTATTATCTGAGATGAGTATAGTATTCAAGTAGTTGTAATGTCCTTTATATTGCTTGTAAGCTGGTCTGATGAGTTGAATGGTCTGAGAGTTAGTTCTAAGCTTGTGGCTTGTTTATTCTTATCATAGCAACTCCATAGCAACTGCCTGCCAAGATGGCTGTCAGTTACAAAGTTCATGGACTTTGTAACTGATGTCGCTACATCAGTTTTCATATGTTGTCACATATGAAGTGTGACAGAACCATTATTATGTGATTGTAGCAGTCAAATACAGTGAAATTCAGTTTATAATGCTAAGCTAAAGATTGAAGCCCAGCTGATTGCATTGAATCAATAACTTTGTAGCAGTTGCCATCTTGAGCAAGATTATGCTGACAGTATGTTTTCATATGTTGTTAAATATGAAAACTATGTATAGGTTTTTGACAGGAACCAATAAACTATTAAATAAATACTGAACAAATTCTGTTTTATTTGAAAAATATTAATTCATATTATAGCAAATTTTGAGTTTAAATGACAATCATTATTTATTAGATTATTTATTTATTTACTTCCTTATTCCATAACTCATAGTTATGGATTGCAATGCATGACCTTTATTCAATTATTTACAAATTATTGTATTTCCAAGATGATAAGTCCTAAGTTTTTGTCTGAGTTTTTCAGGTGGTTGTAGACTTTTGGCCCTTAAAACACATCCTTGATGTTTGTTACAATTAAAGAAATATTTATATAACCACTCATGTAACTCTAACCTTGAGATGAGTTTTGAAACCCTCGCCTTTATAGAATTCCAAACTTCACGGAAGCTCACAGTACCAGGAAACTTCCTTCCAGGTTCATGTTTCATGGCATCTGAGTAGTGGGTGGCAATAACAACGGCACATGTGTTCATTATGACGTAGGAGGCGAGCTGGATCAAGACATAAACAACAAATAATTAGGTTGTAGCTTGTATGAGACATTAACTGTGCCGTTCAATTCAGTTTGCTCTTGTGAGGGCCAATCCACAGTAATTGTACTGTGAAAAATGTACTACAAAAGACAAACAGAACCATTATTATGTGATGTACAAATATATTGTAAAAATAAATCCACTTCAATCATGTTTGCAGATTAAATCATTGCACAGTCCAACTTGATTGTAGCATTAAAATACAGTGAAATTCAGTTTATAATGCTAAGCTAAAGATTGAAGCCCAGCTGATTGCATTGAATCAATAACTTTGTAGCAGTTGCCATCTTGAGCAAGATTATGCTGACAGTATGTTTAGGTGTGGGGTGGAGAGAAAATCCCTTTTTTTAAACAAAAGAAATCTTCAGAAAAAAATTGGTAGCTAATAGCAACCATCGCTTTTAGTTGTGGTACACATACATTTGAACTTCTGATGGCAAAGTTTAAATGATTGATGACATTAAGGTTAAAAAAAAAAACTTCACAAAAGTAATGCATCCCCTAGCAAAACAAGTCTGCATTTCCTTGTAAAAGTATTGCATTTCCACGCAATACCCCTGCGTTCCCTTGCAATGCGTTTTGCGTTCTCTTGCAATAATGTATTTACTGGTCTGTTCATGCAGCATCTTAAATAGTGAAAGTACTCCTGCTACAATACAAGGTTTTGAAAAGCTTTTAGATGTATGTATGGGGGAAAGAAAGAAAAATACATCCTAATTATTCAACTTATTTTTGAATTATTTTCATGGGGTAATAAAGCCATCTGACAGTTTTGATTGTGTCTTTTTTGTGTTTATCTGAATAGTTAGTAATGCCTGTTGTCCTGTGCAGTCCTATGAACACACAGTTAACACATTCGTTTTAACCAAAGAGTTAAGAATGTATATGCACGCTCTTTAAAGGTGTACATGTGTGCCGTTTTAAATTAACATTTGTTAGTACTGACTGTATACAAAATAGGGTGTATTTGCTTATTTATTGCAATGGAACACAAAACTTATTGCAATACTAATGTGAGGTAGTGCAAAAAAAACAAACAAACCCTACCATCTACAAAAAACGACTTAAATCATTTACAGATGGGGAAATCTCAGTTGTTGAGCACTGCATACGAAACGTCCATTTTCTCTACAACCTTTTGCCCTGAAGCTTTTTTGGGACTAAAAAAAAAATCCATAGATTACCAGCTGATGCAGACAGAAACTTACAATTGTGAGGACGATGAAATACACAAAACTCCACCAGGATTTTGCGTCCATCACATAGTACATTATGTCAGACCAGCCTTCCAGCGTGACAGACTGAAGAGAAAAAGACACAGAAAAAATACAGGGAAAAATGTAGTAAAAAAACAACAATCTGAAATGTGAATTGACTCTCTGGTAAGACGGAATGAAACTAAGATCTCGTGGGTCAGAGTTATAAAAAAAATTGAATGAACACATAGAAGTCCAGTCACAAGACAGGATAGATTAGATAGTTGTAAAGTTCAGATCATCCTTTTGTAAAGTTTACAGTAATTACAATTTAAACCTTGCATGTCTGCAGAGAAATGCAAATCTTGAAGTAGTCCACTCTGAGCTAGACATTAAAAAGCAAAAAGTTACAAGTACCAAAGTCCTGTTTTCTAATTTGGCTTATGGTATACACTCTACATTGCTTAAAGTATTCACTCACCCATCCAAATCATTAAATTCAGAAACCAGCACCTAGACATTGAGACTGCTTCTACAAACATTTGTAAGAGAATGTATCACTATCAGGAGCTCAGTGAACTCTGTCCTTGGACAATGATTGGATGCTGTCTGTGGAACCAGACCACAGTGTCAACCTTATGCAGAGTGCTTCAGCACACCAAGATATTTTGCTGAATTTGATGCTTCCAAATCTTCAGGAAAGGTCTGCGGATGAAGCCTCTAGTTTCAATACGACCTGAATACAACGCAAGGTCAATAAAGACATGGAGGACTAAATTTAGTGTGTAAGAGGTTGACTGGCCTGAGTAAAACGCTGTTCTCTTCCAAAATCAGTCTCTGACCTCATAAATAGACTCCTGGAACAATAGTCAAATATTACAACAAACAAACCCCTAATCCCTGGAGGTGCTGAAGCTGTTAAACCTGCAGGGGGTTGGCAGACAGCATTTTGACGTCTACAGATTGAGAAAGGGTCGTCACTCAGGTTGATATGTGTGTGAATTCAGAAAATTAAATACTTTTGACAATGTAGTGTATATGGAGAAAGTGACAGAGTGACAAATAGAGAAAAATCTGGAACTCACCTGGAAAACGGCAATCCAGGAGTAGCCGATGTTGTCAAAATTTATAGAGTTCAAGTTTGGGTTTTGTCCACTAGAACGACATATGTTGTAGTATGCATTCCAGTTAACACATTCACTACCATTACGGGTCGAAGCAAGTGGATCCAGATGGGGAGCGGGTAATGTACAGATGAGACTGCCTTCACGCTTGGGAGGTATGTCTTCACAGACCCGCATGCCATCTTCAAGGCTACAGATGAAGGGAGATCTTTCGCCAGGGACGGACGCGTAGCTCGGAGTTAAGTTGCTGTACATTCTGTGTTAATAGAAGCACATGAAAGATTCAAATTATTAAAAAAAGAATCATATTTCTGAAGTATGGCTTTGTTGTCCATTGAAAAGTAATTATTTCTCAGTGGCAGAGGCTATTAACCTTGAGAGTTCAAAATGATTGGTGTGGTAATGAAAGATTAACCAGCAAGATATTGGGGTCTAGTAAAGATGCAACTATTTTATGGGGTTGCAGCTAACATCTTTTGTATCAATCGATTATTCCATCAATTATCGGGCAATTAATCAAGTAATCAGATTGTTAAAAATTGGTACACGCTGCAGATTTTTCATTCAACCTCTTAAACAGAGGTTATATTATATTACAGTTCCATTTTTAAATAAGAAAATAAAGATTATACTGCCTAAAATGCATTAACATATCATTCTTTTAGTGGGAATATGATCATTTGTTCCAACTACAGCTGACAAAAATATTTCTGAGATCAACATGCGTGAAGCTGAGTCCTTTCTTCTTGACCTAATATCAATACAGTTTTAGAAATTTTATTTATTTATTTTTTTCAGAATTTGAACCTTAAAGTTAAAACTATGACACTTGACATGTCCTTGGTTGTATATGTTCTTTTATAGATAGTCTTTGTACAGTTTTGGTTTAATAACAGCTCTGAGGGAGCTGTTCTTTCAGCAATTGGGATGTTTTACAATCTGTATACTAAAGTTAATGATTAATCGATTACTAAATTAGTTGAGAATTATTTTGGTAATTGATTTATCACAATTAATCCAACTGTTTAAACCCTAGCTTTAATGCACAGTTTTCACAATTTAAATGTAGGTTTTTGCCTTTCATTTAATAGTATTATTTGTTGTTTAATTCACATTACGACATATTATAATAATTATTCTTTCCTCTCTTTTATATACTGGATTGATACTCTATTGGTCCTATGAAGAACCTTCATTTAGCTCTGCTGACGATATGTGAAACTTCAGGGACAAATATAAAAGTTTTAAACTGGTGAATGATCTCACTGACTGAATATTCCCAAAGAGTTTAAGGAAGGCAGAAGAGAAGAAGGAAAAAACTTTTGGAAGGTGTCTTACGCAAGCATCTCATCTGGCAAAAAGCAGCGGTTAAGCAGGTCCCCCGCCCACAGCTGGACTCCCACAATGGCAAAGATGTATATGACGAGCACATAGAGTATGATTACATTTGCCAGCATGGGCAGGAGCCCTAGGAGCATGGTCACCAACTTGCGCATCTCTGCAGAGGTAAAGACAACTGGATAAGCTTCAGGATTTTTTTTGTCTCACTCAGGGTTTTTTTTGTGTCGCCATAGATATCTATGGTTCTATGTTCAGCTTTAAAGGGGCACCAATATGTGTTTTTCATCTACGTAGCATCATCTTAGATCACATTCATATGTAACCTTCAGTTGTTATAAAAATCCTGTATAAGTCAAATATGACCTAATTTGACATTGTAACCTGAAATTGGGCCTTTTTCTTTTTAAGAAAGCCCTGCTCTTTTCGACACTTTTTACGAAGCCTCAACACTGCTCCACTGTTAATCCCTTAATGTTTTTACTAAGGCTTCACTGAGAAGTAGCTCGTATAATGAGCTCAGCAGACTCGCAGTTTCACCAGGTGTTTGGTAATTGCTGCTGAAGGAGCTGAGTGGGGAAGTCACAGGGGAGGGCTTCTCTGTGTGGCAGAAGCTTGGAAGCTCGAAGGTGGTGCTAGGTCCACTCAGGTGTTTTGCACAGCTGAATGTTTGCCACAAGAGATTAAAGGATTTCTCAAACATGCATGAAAGAATCAGGACAAGGTTTTTGATGTAAAGCTAAAAAAAGTTGATTTTACTTAATGCTGCCCCTTTAAGATGTGAATTGACCACTGAAAGCAATTTTTAATTGATAGACTGGCATTGCACAAATTCCTGGGATTTTATCTCACTTTAAAGTTGATGTATTTATTTACTACAATCTAATAAAAATAACTGGCAGACGTATTTCATGCAAAATTTCCATGTAAATATAGCTCTGCTATGGTGAGACTTTAAATGTGAAATCTGACAGATGGATGAATTCCAGGAAAATATTAAATAAAGTCCATCTATTCATCCATCCATACGGCGTAGGAATGCTGACCAGTACTGTTTTGCATCCAGGCAGTAAAGTGTGCAGACTGTAGTAAATGTCCAAGTGACCGTCAAGATTACCTTCAATTCTGCACAACAGTCGCAATGGGGAAACTGAATAGGAGAGTGATAGGTGTATATCACAAAGTTCAAAAACTAAGTCCACAACCCTGAGAAGAAATTAGCAAATACAAAAAAATATACATTATGGAGGATTTTGATGTTCCGTCAACAACACTTTATATTTCATTTACTTTGTTTCAGACATGGTTAGCATTGCGACACAAAATTGACCTGAGTCTTATAAGGTTACTAACTCTACACAAATAACAAAGAAGTCGAATATGTGCCAGTTGTATGTCAGGAATTCCTGGAGGCCCAGGGCCTTCAGTCTGATTATCAGCTCCACACAGAAGTAGCCAAGCATCGTGCGTGATGAAATCTGATTGGAAACAAGTGAAATTCATGCATTACTGGCAGACAATGACTACAGTTCTTGGTTACAAGTGACTAAATGAGTTCAGATCTAACTCTCACCTTTTGAAGGAGATGTTCATCTGTGCAAGGAAGGTAAGTTCCATGAACAATACAGCCAATCGCTATGACCAAAAAAGAAATATAGCCTGGCCAAGTGTGTGAAGTTAAGGACAAAACCTAATAAAATTATTCAATTGCAACGGAGGTTGAGACTTACAACCTACAACTTTTGTAACCTGATAAGTCTAAAACAATGGAGAGTAGTGCTAGATAGGTTAAATTAAACAACACTTGTTATTTGATACAAATATCACTTGAAGTAATTATCAAAGGATATTGGCTAAAGAGAAACTTAGTGCAGAACCGCTGGAAGGCTGAGTCATTTGACTCATCCATGGTCGATCTGGGCTCCCCGTTTTCTGGTAATGGTGTGATGACTGTTGCATCATACTGGGTCATCAGTTGGTCATTGGTCTCAGTCATAGTGACGTACAGCAGCTGAGCTTGTCCCTGTGTTGCAGTAAAAATAGAGATACACGTACTGTTAACCTTATGTTTACATTCAAATTCAAAAATACTTTGTTGATCCCAAATTATATGTTGTTGTAACTCATTAATTAAAATTCTGCAAAGTGTTGTGATGGTCACGACTGTCATAAGTCTTGTAATGGTCTGTATTACAGTTAATTTGAAGAAGCCTCTGACTGAAGACACTTTGTTTTCTGAAGACAGTCTTGTGAAGAGGATGGTCAGGGTTGTCCATGAATTTCTTTACGTGGTGTAATATCCTTATTTGCATTATTATCTCCAAATGTTCCAGCCGTCCCCAGAACAGAACTAGCCTTCTTTATCAAGCTATTGAGCCTTTTCAGGTCCCTGATTTTGATGCTGCTGCCCCAACAGATGACAGCAGAAAAGATGGCACTTTCAACAACAGACTTGTAGAAAAACTGCAGCATCTTGCTGCAAACCTTAAAGGATCTTGGTTTCCTCAAGAGGCACAGTCTGCTCTGTTCCTTCTTATAGACAGCTTCACTGTTGCATCTCCAGTCCAGTCTGTCGCCCAGGCGAACATAGAAGTATTTATATTCTGCAACCACCTCAGCTTCTTCTCCCATGATGTAAATAGGATTTGACCTAAACCTGTTTCTCTTGAAAACTATGAATTCTTCTTTGTTTAGCTTACATTCAAGAAGAGATGATTGTTCCCACACCTTCTTCTAAAGGCCCTGTAATAATTGTTTGAATTTTGTTATTTTGGGGAATAAAACCCATGTTCTTTGAAAATCTACTACTGTGTCCTCATGGCTGACCGGCCCAGTCCCTCACAACTACATGCACAATTCAGCATATAAAACTAGCATAGTTTGCTTCATTTTGGAATTATTTGTATTCCTTAAAAATATCAATGCTTTGTCTAAAGACTTGAAGTAATTTTACTGTAAGATATTTGTGATAGGAGTAATTGATAATATGTTAGAATATGCATAAATTACCCATTTGTTTTTAACATGACAGATTATAAATTAGCATTAACTGGCTGACAGGTACATTTTAAATCCCTGTTTATCTTTACACTTACCAGACAAGAAGAGAGGATTCTCTGAAAGTTTGAACACAGCTATCTCAGTTAGTTTCTGCATTTAAAAACAAACAGTAGAAATCAGGTCAGTTAAGCCTGTTGTTGTCGTGGTAATTACCATATTTGCACAATGTGTGATATTTTAACAATTTTTTATAACAAAGAAAATACACACTTGTCGCCACTATTTTGTTTTTAGAACCATCTTCAAGACAAATCCAATCTAAAATACAAAAGACTTTTGCTTAGTGGACAAAACGGGGTATTTTTTTAAAAATCATATATGGATCAAGTTCAAAAGTCCTGACACATATGAACAAATTATTACAACTAAAGAAAACTCCTTTTTAAAAGGAAATTATAATGAAATACAATAAAAATGTTATTCAGACTTATAAATCCTAAAATTATAAAAAATAAAATATCCACTTGTACTCTCACCCAATAACAAACCTTAATAGTCAATGTACTATTTAACTTATACATTTTCAAATTAAAACTCTTGTTTTGATTTTGTTTACGCTTACCAGACAAGAAAAGGGGGCTTCTTTGGTCCCACACTGAAAGTCTGGACAAAATCAACTAATTCAACTAATTTAAAAACAAACAATTGAAATCAGGCCAGTTAAGTCTGTTGTTGCCATGGCAATGTCCATGTCATATATGATATCTTAAACATTCTGTTATGTTTTCAAATATTGTTTTTACACAGTCAATAAACACGCATTGTCTACAACAACGTGTGTTTTTCAGAACCATCCCCGGGGACACAATCCGATCTACGATACATAAGGAAACGTGGACATTCTGTGAAAGCCAGGTACATTTTAACAGTCCTGAAAATTCAAGAAGTATAAAGAAGCTACTGCAACTGAAGAAAAGTTTTACATTTTCAATAAAATACAATAAAAAAAAAGTTATTCAAACCTATGACTCCTAAAATCACACAAATGAAACACCCACTGGTACTCAGAGCCAATAATTAGCCTTTTTAATAGTTTTAGCTATTCTACTACGTCCTCCATTGTCACTAAATCTTGTTCTCCCTCAGTGCATCTTCCTCACTTAGCATTCCTCATTGCAGGCAGGTGGAGGAATGCCTGCAGTTACTCTGCCACTTTGGCCCCCTTCCTTCACTTCTATCCCATACCCAACCTCCTCCTCTGAGGCAGCTCAGTAGTCTCCCTCCCTCACAGCTCTTTCCTACACTCCTCTTCCCTCCACACAACCTCCTCCATGCTTTACGACGCTCAATCTGTGGTCAGCCTGTCCACAATCCAAGACACAAGGCGGGGGAATAAACCTGCATCCCCGACAGCTTCTCGCCCAGTAGAGCCAAATGGATGGTGTTGAATGTTTTGGAGAAAGAAAAACATAATTCTCACAATGCTCACTGATTGGTGTATACATGGTTGAGCAGAAAGATGATGGCATCTTCAACTCCAAGCTTGGGCTGGTAGGCAAACTACCAGAGTTCCCAGTGTGGTTTGACCAGAGGCCGTAGCTCTGGTCCTTGGAGGCACAGGGACATGACATCTTCCGCACTGGAAGGCATGTTTTCCACATCATTGGGTCCCTCTGTAGGTTCAGGCTCGTACTGAAGAGGGAGTACTCCACAGAGCTGAGTGGCACAGGCTTTGAGCAACCTTGGGATCACACCCAAGGCCTGCATCTTAGCCAGAGTGCAGCCTCACCAGGTGTCTCCTAGCAAGAGGTGACCAGCTGCGTGCTTGGGGGAGGGGCACTGAGTAGAAGAGCGACGGATGAGGTGTGAAGGTGGAATTTCCACCAGAACAATTAGTTCTTCTGATCTTCACCTTCAAGCACCTCTGTATTGTTCTCACCTCATCCCTGTTGCAATCTTGGCCGTTTTCTACTCATTGAGAATGAATACCTTACTGTATTGATATTGAAAAAATAAATGCGCAGTTGTTTCAACATGGGATTCACAAAAAGAAGAGTAATCAATTACAAGCTTAAGTTATTCTAATGCCTTTTTTGCTGGATGAGTGTAGAGTAAAACTTTGAAGTGAATATCCTTCACCTTGTGGTTCAGAGCATTTTTTCTCCAACTCAAGTCAAGTTTATTGGTAGCACATTTCAACAACAAGGCAGTTCAAAGTGCTTTACATCATAAAAACATCATATCAATTATAAAACAAGAAGTAAGTATTACATTTCATCTAATGCCATCATCAAACGTATTGATCAATTTTCCAGTTACTGCTTCTCAAAGGAATTTCTAAATAGGTGGGTTTTAAGACTCGGTTTAAAGGGACTCAGTATTTCAGCTTTTTTGCCGTTTTCTGGAATTTTGTTCCAGATTTGAGGTGCTTTAATAGCTACATTCTGCTTCTCTGAGTTTGGTTTTGGTTCTGGGGCTGCAGAGCAGAACAGAACCAGAAGACCAAGCATCCTAGTTTCCAATAAATTCCACTATATAGAGCAGATCAATAGGATCTGCCTAAGGGGGAGAGCTTTGTAAAAGTGATGGAGGTAAACCAACAACGCAAAGTTCAATGTCCGGGAAACAGATTCGCTCCTTGATGGCAGTATGAACGGGATTACGCCAACGGTTGTTCACTAGAACGGCAAGCCGCCATCCCCTTCCCGCTTCCCGCTCTCAGTCCAGTCCCTGTAGGC
Organism: Xiphophorus couchianus; assembly: GCF_001444195.1. Classification (NCBI taxonomy): domain Eukaryota; kingdom Metazoa; phylum Chordata; class Actinopteri; order Cyprinodontiformes; family Poeciliidae; genus Xiphophorus; species Xiphophorus couchianus. The sequence goes on from NC_040238.1 coordinate 25,686,119, forward strand.
CCGAACCGTCTGCTGGCCCATAATGGAAACATTATCGTCAGGAATATCCTCGGGCAGCCACGTCTCCGAAAAGCACAACAAACTATACTCTCGGCTCTGACCTCCGTTAAGTCCATCTTGTTAACGAGCGACCTTACGTTGCCCATAGTAACAGAGGGGAGAAACTGGTTTTATCTCCTCTTATCTTTAAGTCTCCATTGTGTCTATTCCCTTGTGCTGTTTCTTTCCTCCCTGGTGTGTCTTCTCCAGATCTCTCCGGGAATTTCTGTGGACCTCGACAGCATGCGGCTTTCGCGCAACCAGCTGATCTATGCTGTAAACAATGCGACCAAGTTGTCGAGTGAAAGAAATACAGCTATTTCTTTCCACCAATATGTTAGAAAGGGAGCTTCACGGTTACGTTCAAAAACAAAATTAAAGTAGGAAAACTCAAATGTAAGGAGGCGAGCCGGAGTAACCGCAACAGACTGCATACACGGTGCCGCACAAACTAGCATTAACTGATTTAAGATACATTTTCATATTAAATCTCCGGTTTAATTAGCTTTACACTTACCAGACAGGAGGAGATGATTATTTGGTCGTACAGGCCCTTAAATTGTGGACAGAATGAACTATCTCAAAGTTCCTGCGAGTATTAAAAAATAAACACATAATAGAAATCAAGCCAGTTAAGTCTGTAGTTGTCATGGTAATTTCCATGCACAGCAGAGCAGGCGCGTGAAGGGGGGTTTGAGCACCTATACCTTTTAACCTCGATGCCCCAATTGTCTCTTTTATAATATTTTTGTCATTTTTTAAAGTGTGTGTCTGCAGGTTTGTCCGTGCCTATCAACAATGATATTAACCAACCATAGCAATTTAGCTAAATAAATTGTTCTGGCTGCCCCAGGTATATGAACCGATTCTTATACCTGACGTGCCTCTGTCTCCACGTCCTCAGTTGTTTCGCAACTCTTCAAGCCCTCTTTCAACATGACCTAATTGTAAAAAAAAAAAAAAACAAAAGAAAAGAAAACAAAAAAAAACGTATGTGATGTTGAAGTTACAAAAAACAGTTTTTATTGATAAGATAATTTATCAATAAATTACCAAAAATATGTTCAAATGTTAATATCTACCTGTGGTGTCAATTTATTGTATTTTAGTATCCCTAGCTTAAATGGTGTTTATTTATTTATTAAAATGTTCTGAAAGTGCCATATGTGTAATATTATCCTGTTATTTCCACATCCATGTATCAAATCCTTTCTCAATTAAAAATTGTTAACATCAATCACATAACATCTCCTAAGTATCCTCTCTTCACTATGTCTATTTGCAGAATAATATGTGCTTTATCATCTTTCTAGAGTAAATGGATTTTTTTTTTACAAAGAAAAATTACTAACCTTTTTTTAGCAAGGTTCATGATACTGACATACACTCAGAAATGTAATAAAAATCTAAAATGCCTCAAATAAATGTCAATAGGACTTCCAGGTGTTGCTATATAAGCTATCTAAATTCGATGTTGGTTACAGGTTCAGCGGGCTTGGACCTTCAATGAAAGGGAGTACCGTTTGGAGCTCACACGGTCCTCCACTATTCAGTCTGATGTCTGTCATCATCTTTGCCCTGATCATTTTCTCCTGGCAGCTGTCTCCTTTTTATCCCAGGGAGTCATCAACTCCAAAACACACATAGAGCATATCAAAGCAGAACGTCTGCAGACGCCTGACAGCTGTGTTCAACTCAGGATCGCTCATCATGTCGAGTTTCTGGCAAAGGAGTTTGATTTCTCTTGCAAGCGAGGGGGGAGGATGCCGAGGAGGGGCAGCAGTGAAATTCATTAATTCCAGCCATTTGCCAGTCAAAGCTTCTGCTTTTTTTCTTCTTCTACCAGACTGAACATAAACAAACACAATCATGTGCAAATGAGTCCAAATGAGATGTGACAGTTCTATTGGGCTTAATTTATTAGCAGTGATTATGCAGGGCCGCTTTCCGCTGACAGCCAACAGAGACAGCTGAGCGTAAGAAGAAATCAGCAGCTTTATAAGGTGTGAATATTATTAGCGCTGATAGCTGAAGCTGTTGCCATGATGACATTCATTAAAGAACTGATGTGTTCAGCCTGTATGGAAGAAATGGCTTCATGTTTATCAAGGGGAAGGGGAGGTTCTAGCCATCAATCTAAAGTAAAAATGAACTTTTCAAGCCACACTTTAGATGCCATGTTCACAGCAGGGATTAAAATGAGCACCAGGGTTTCTATATTATATTTTAGGAATCCTCTAATAGCAAACAGTGGGAAGTCAGCCTAATAACAAATGAGAAACCAGGGTCTGTGTACAACATGACTGTCCTAAAGCCGTTTAAGTTATTCTTATTTCATACAAACCCTCTGTTTTCTTCTTTTACTCTTAGAGATTGTGCTCCATGATGTAAATGTTCCTCCATTACACCTCAACTATATTTCTCTAAGTCATATTTTCCAGTTCTAGTTAAGAGTTGAAAATCCAAGTTGACCAGCAGTTTGTAAAACACTTTGATCAGGCACTCAGGGGTCAGCAGCCAAAAAAAGTTAATATAATTTTGATTTTTTTTTTTATTGCACAATCTTCAAAGATTTTGGACACCTGTAGATTTCACATTTGACAGCGAATGACACATTTTTTACCTTCTGTCTCCATTTTATTTAAAACTGTTTCCAATGTAACAAACATGTTTGCTAAAAGTATTTGTATGCTATGACAACAGCTCATATTTCTCAAAGAGAAGCTTTGGCTCGGTCAGAGCTTGGGAAGTGTCTCATTCTTACAGACAGCACAATCTGGCTTTAAGTATAAGCATTTTTTTAATTATTTTTATGTAGTAATATCATCCCAAATGACTGTGATGAAACTCTCTCTAGACATCTTCAATTATACCTTCTTAGTGCCTAGTTAGCCCAATAAACATGAACCATAACAGCTGTAACTTTACTGTTATTCTTGTTATTTAAATTTCTGTTTTTCTGAGCTTGGCAAGGATATCCAATCAGAGAGGATTTACAAAAAAAACCTTTTATCCAGTATATTATTGTCTTTTTAGCTCTTTTATAACACCATTTTACTGGTGCGCCAAGTTCTTATCCTTTCTCCATTAGGAAGCAGGTAACTCTGGTGGCAGAGTCCAGTTCAGTGGGTGAAGTAATGAACCTGCACTGATCTACACACACAAGCTCATGCTGACAATCTAAATAATGACTGAAGCAGTGTTCCAGAAACGGGCCAAATTAACAGAGAAACAAATAAATACGCCTGATAGCAATCTATGGCCGAACTCTTACCAAAGACACACACACACAGTGGTTACAACACCATGCTAGAGAGGTCATACACAAACTGACTAAATCTCTTCATCACATCTTGGATAAATTCAACTTTGCGATTGTTTACCTAGACATCAAAATGATCTAGCATCTTTCTGTTGAGGATTTAATGGCGAAAAGGTGAATCTTCCTGCTGCACGTTTTAAAAAAAAAAATCAATATTCAAGAATTATTTTACTTAAAACAAACTCCTACAGCTTGATAAAAAGTTACATGTAAGTTAGTTTCGTCTTATTTTAATTTCGCTGAGATATTTCCCTAGGATGTAGGGGATATTACTGATAACATTCAGTGTTTTCGTAGAGTATAATGAATCTAGCTACTGTTAGCCTTTTTGACTCCCAATAACATCAGGTGGTTCACGACTCAGAAATGAAAATTCAACCTTTCCGAACCCTGCTGGGCTCTGATAGTTGCAGAAGAACTGCTCCTCTGACTATTTACTTAGTTTCCAATTTATTTTCTGCAAATAAACATAAAAATGTTCTATAAACAGCTGACAATCCTGTACAAACATCCTCGGCGGGGTGTGTGTGCGTGTGTGTGATGAAAGGATGTCAGAACCAGTCAGAGTCTACTTCAGCTATCTTAAAATGACCTTTTAGGAGTCATTTAGTCGCAGAGTGTTGAGGCTGGAGCTAAAGCCCTGAAACCCATTACATGTTCTGATTGTGTCAATCTAATGCACTAATTGAATGCTGTCCCTCAGCCACTTTTCATCAGTCAGGAGCCCATGCTGCTGAGCTGATTCGCTTATAATTTGCGCAGCGAGAGCCTCAATCACTGGAGACAAACATTTTCCTTCTCATTAAAGAGCACATTAAAGATGATCTTCTTTGGTTGCCACAGTGACTCAATCTAATATAATTTGGTGGAAGCGAGCAGAGAACAATTTCCTTGTGTGATCCAGCGAGACTTGCATTTTCTCTCGCCTCTCCTCTCGCCGCTCTCTTTTCTGCAGTAAGTGAGTCTAAAGAGACTTCTTTGATCTTGTCTCATTGGTCTCAAGACTCCAGACTGAATTTAAATCACAAGGCCGACTATTTTAGGAACAAAGCTGCCGTTGTGCTCAACAAGGAGCTCTTTTTTTTTTCTCCTACAAAAACCTTTATGAATAAAATGTAGGAGACAGTGGGAGAAAATATGCTCATTAGTGAACCCGGCCTTATTTGAACAACTTTGTGCATACATCAATTGATAATCATACTTGCACACAGGCAGAATTTTGCAGTGTTTGTCTAAAAGGAAAATAAAGAGTACTAGACTTTATAGTATATTATTGTAAGTTCTAGATGCAAGTCAAAGTGAAATTAGATAACTGCAAGCAGTAATGGGTTCCAAGCCCAATCCAGCCAGTGGCCCCACCCCTCCACATGCAATCTCCTCCCCCTGTCCTGTTAGCTTGGCCTCACTAGATTGCATGTATTGCAAAACACAAATGACCCTAAAAGACTGCAGCATAAATTTGATCAAAAACTGGTTTACAACATATTACTGAATAGAAATCCATGTCACTTCCAGACTTTCCAGAATTTTTATTTTTGGTGTTGGTGTATTATGAGAAATCACTACAAAAAACCCCAAAGTTTGTAAAAGTCACATGAGAAAACAAATAGGTTCAACCGGTTCTGTATGCAAATAAATGATGTAAGGCACTGTATTTGCTGTTCCCCACCCCCGAAATATGTCTCATTACTATAGACATCACTCTGTTTGGTAGCTGTTGTTGTCGCCTCTGTGTTTTTCTTGCTGTGTTTGTGTTACGGAGCCGGAGGGATCAGAGCTGTAGTCGACTCTTCATGCATTACAAACGCTCCCGCCTTTAGAAAGGCTTTTTCCCCCCTTTGCTTTCTGCTTGGCTCTTACGTTTCATGGGTGCCCTTTTCATGAAGCCTGCAAACATGCCACAAAAAGGTCAGAGATCAGAATAACATTAACCAACCTCACTGCCTTTTCACTATCTATCCCTTCCATGCAAAGAAAGGCATCAATCCAAGACTTTGTTCAACATGTAATCTCACTGGAAGCAGGTGATCTGCAGAGCGAGCTTCTACTTCTGACTCGTATTGCTGCCATTCCTCCGTGACAGTTTGTTGCATCTGTATTGTTTTTTTTATCTTGCTGACTGACAAGTAAATTGCTGGTTGAGAGGAAGAAGGAGAAATGTCAAAGGTTCAAGAGATGGGTTATAAGCTCGACACGGGATCCAGGGTAAAAGCTGCTTCACGTCTTACTCAAAAGGCAGCGGGGTCCACAACACGGGATGTGTGGGACAACTCTTTGCTGAGAGACAGACTTTCAAAAGGAGAGACAGGGTTTTCAAAAGGAACCATACACACCGAGGTTAAACACACACTCTTAACCTCTGCTCACAGGGGGGCAGTGTTGCACCACTTGCCATACAACATCCCCCACTCCCACTGTCTCTTTCCCCTCCTCCTCTTCTTCCTGCTGAGGTGTTTTTCCATCTACATTTGCTGCAAAGGTATGCAGCAGACAGGCATCTTCTGCTGCAACTCTCCACATTTCCTCCTAGACCTGTTTCCGGCAGATGACCATAGTGAAGATAGGAGGCTTTACTGCTGCTGACTTGGGAGAGGAAGAGAAAATGGCACCAGGTGTCATCCTTTGTGTACATAGTGTTACATAATATCACAGGTATACACTTCAGTATCTTTTTAGGGGTAAATTTGGGATGCACCGATCCATTTTTTGTCCACTTTCGATGCTGATATCTGAGGTTTAGTTTTTCTGTATCAGTACAGATCCATTGCTGAAAAACATCACTGATTGTCATAAAATGCTTTTTTTTAAAAAATATAAAAAAAACAGACATGAATGTACTGAACTACACATTTATTCGTTAACTCTGCATCAGTAGCACACAGTTAAATACATAAAAAGCTTTCCAAGCTTGATGAAACATGTTAAAACAACACAACTTTCATTTGTTCAGTCAATTCAATTAGTATAAGAACCAACATTAAATAAATAATAAAAAATCTCCCAAAAAATAGGTTGACTTTCTGGTCAAACATGACAGTCATCTCAGCGGGGTCTCTGTGGTTCAAAGTGCCATTTGATTTGTGAGCTGATGCTGCAATGTTCCCTGAGCCCTCAGTGGCATCCATGTTCTGTTGTTTTTTTTTTGTTTTTTTTTTGCTTTCTCTGCTGACTCACTGCGGTCTGGCAGCAGTCATCTGAGGACAGCTGATGGCAAGAGCTGCGTTTGTTTCATTAAACAGGAACTCGGCGTACAGTAGGAGAGGCAGGTCATGTGGTGCTGGAGGGAAGGAGAAACACATTTTTTTTTAAAAAGCCTAAACAGCTGTTCCTCTGCATTCTTACAGCACAAAGGACAGGTGGTAAAGTGCCCTGAAATTACATATGTTGTGAATTGTTGCAACACAAATAAGCATAGTTGATTTAAATAAAATTGAACAGCATGACATTTAATTTCCATTTGGGATTAACAAAGTATTTTTAACTGAATATGAAAGCAGATTAGATAATAGGAAAATAAACACAAGCTTTTAGTAAAGACAGATTGTCTTGTGACACAAACTCAAAACCTCTCAAAGCAATCCTGTAATGCAAAATAAAAACATGGAAGATCATGATAATCCTTCCCAGACCTGTCGGCCCGACAGCTATATAAATTTGTAGGATTGCCATAATCTTTCTATCTCCAGATGATGGATTGAATGATCCTCTTTGAGATGTTCATAGCTTGGATTCCTTGGTTTCTGTTCCTATTTGCACTGACTGAACAAATGAAAGTTGCTGTTATTACACGTTTGACCAAGCTTGTGAAGCTATTGGTGTATTTAAATGTGCTGAACCGGTGCAGAGTTAGCAAATACATTCATAATTCAGCTCATTTATGTCTTAATTACGACATAATTCATACATAAATGTCTGTTTAAAAAAAGAAGAAATGTTTTAAGTCAATTCAGCACCGTTTTTCTGTATCGGATCGGAATCTGCCGATACTGAACCTCTGATATCTGTATTGGTATCGGAAGTGAAAAAAGTGGATCGATGCGTCCCTAGTCTCTGTGATGCTGGTTGATGCACACCAATGTTCTTGAACAAACATTTATGACCTTCACCGACCAATCAGATTTACACAAGCTTCCCAATTAGGAGCTTCTAATTTAGTGGTAACTCAAACAACTATCAATAATAAAATGTTAATATTTTCCCTCTGACATTCTTGAGGGATAAGGGGATTATCTAAGTAAAAAACTCCCACCACGGATTAATGTGAAATTGGGTTGTTGCTATGATTTTGTCATCCGAGCAGATTTCTATGAGGTGTGTGTCTTTTTCCACCTCTGCTGTCAAAGCGTTCCCTGCTGTCTTTCTGACTGAGTCAAAGTCCCACTAAGCTTTGTAGACGTGGATAGATGTTAAAATGGACCTAAAGAAACCCACAATCAAGAAAACTGGCGGTAAAAGGTTAGCTGGGTTTAACGACTAAACTCCTACTGACAGCAAAGAATTGTAACCCTGAAAATGTTATGCTCTTTTTCCTCCACCTTTAAGCTCCATCTTACAGCCTTTATTGTTCTTGCTTCAAACCTTACAAATTCCTATGGTTACAAAAAAAAAGTCCCTGCTGGATCTCATTCTCCACAATTCTCCACTGAGAGCAAACAGAAACACAGACACATGGAGTTTGTTACTGTTCTAAAGCCCCGGTAATCCAGCAGGTTTTCTCCATGACCTTTTTTTTCCTGCTGTAACTCATTTCAATCAAGATTTGAGAGCCATGGCTTTCTGGGTCCGATGTGGACCGTAAACTTAAGAGGTTTTTTTTTTTTTTTTTACATTTGGAATTGCCACGAACAAAGTAATGTTTTTCTCAGATGCTTCGCCAGTTTCATTAAATCAAAGTGACGACTGACAGCAATGTAAGATCTACTACTCTGTAAGTCTTGATGAAAAGAAGCTCACCGTTTTCCAAAAGCTTAATATCAACCAGAGAGCTCAGTATGTGAAGACAAATATAACAAAAGAGTAGGTTCATACTTAAGTACCTTAAGGATTTGGTAGTGTAATCAGAATGTTTTGGACTTCTTTCCAGAATCTTCTTGCAGTAGTTTGATAGATTTTTGGCCCATTCCTCCTGACAGAACTGGTGTAGCTCAGTCAGGTTTGTGGGCTCACAACTTTTCAGCTCTATTAATATTTTTTTTATGAGACTGAAATAAAAACTTATTGATGACCTCTCCAAAACATTAACCTTGTTGCCCAGTTTGTAAGACATCATTGCCCAAGCTCAAAGATCCCAAACATCATCATTTTAGGTTATTTATTGATTAATATATTGCATGTGATTGCTTGTTATTTAATTATTTATTTGTTTACATCTAGTCATTTTGAACTTATCACTCTAAGGTATATATATGTTTTACAAACTTTGTATTTTTTACCTGAGATGGAGTAGCTTTCAACAAATAAGCAATTTCCTCTTGGGGATCAATAAAGTATATTCTATTCTATTAACGTCTTGAGATTTTGCATTATTATGTCTGCCTAATGTTATTTCCTCAGCGTATGTTTTAAGAAGTGCACCAGTCCCTCCTTCAGCAAAGCATCTGCACACATATCCTTCACAGTTGAGATTGTGTTCTCAGGCTTGCATGCTTTTTGTTTCTTTTCTGGATTTGAAGACGGTTGTAACGCAAAAAATGTTGGTTCCAGCTACACCCAACCAAAGGACATGTTTGGAAAATGAAGGTCTGTATGTTTTCAAAATAGCTTAAAATTTAGCTTTCTTTGTTGCTTTAAGAGAGTTGGCTTCATTGTGCCTGATTGGCTTTTCAGTTTCTGTTAGCACAGGACTCATGTCACAGTGGCTAGAGATCAGTTTCAGGCAGTATATTCTGCTTTAGCTTTTTGTCTTCTGCTTTTGTTCTGGGGGCAATTCAAACATTTATCTCTATTCATCTCTAGGATTGACATCTCTTTCCCGATCTTTATGATGGCTGGACCTTACCATGCTGTTATTACTTGCATTTAATTATCTTAACAGAACACAGGTATCATCTTCAGGCATTGTAAACAAGGATGACCCAGACTTATAAATGTGCTCATTGGCTAATTTCACAAAAAAGCAGAGAATTAAAATAATCCTAAAGGAAGGTTATTATGTGTTTTCAGTCACATAGTGTGAGTTCATATCACAATCAAGTAACTATGCTGCCACAGTTGTTATCAAAATGCCGTATATATCAAATATGACTTAAAAGAAATTTTACTTTGAAATTTAATGATCTGAAATTGGGCATCTATGTCTTTAAGAAAGTTCTGTTCTTTGCAATACTGAACTTTCAGGAAGTCATCACAAAATCGCTCCTCTATTAATTCTTTAGCAATGTTTTTTCCAGTGTTGCATGGAGAAGCAGCTCGTATAATGAGATCAGCAGATGCGCAGTTCCACCAAGTGTGGAACTAATTGCCTCTGGCTAGTCTGAAGGAGCTGAGTGGGGGAGTTGTTGGGGAGCGCTGCTCTGTGAGGCGGCAGCTTGGAAACTGCAGCTCCGAGGAGGAGCTGCGCTTCGAAGGCGGCGCTCGGTTCCACCCAGGCATTTTGTACATCTGAATGGTTGCCATGGAAGATCAAACAATTTTTCAAACATGCAAGAAAAAAAAATCAAAGCAACTCTCCAGTTGCTTTGCTTTGATTATTATTTTCCCTTATCAAAATAATGATTTTGATATCAAAATAATGATTTTGATAAGGGAATGACTTTACAACATGATGTAAAGCACAAAGAGTCAACATTACATAATACTGCCCCTTTAACTTTTACCGACTTGTTTTCTCTCTCTGGAAACAATCAAAATACCAGAGGAAAAATGGAAAATAATACTCCGCAATTATAAAAAGGGGTTGATCGCTTTAATGAATTTTCCTTTGGTTACAGAGAGTGGTATAAATAATGGGTTTTTTTTGTACATGTAGAAAACCCAAAAAACTAAAAGTTCTCCTTTCTTCTATTATTTTTTAAGAACAGCCTGTCTCTTTTCCCGTCAGAAACAAACTTCTTATTCAATGCAGATGATTTTAAATCCTAAATTTAATGTCGTGACTCATCTTTTAAATAGCAATTCTTCTGACGCTCTGTGTGTCAGACAAATGCTCTGTCAGTTTTCGGTATTTGATCACCCGCTTTAAACATTTAGTGCCAAATTAATCCTCCCTAACCAAGGTTAATAAGAGTTTAATAAAAACTAATAGTCCCGGCTCCTTTAGGATGGGAGAAGTCCATCTGTTCCATAAAACTCGTCATATTCAAAAGCACTTTCCCTGTCCTCCACAGCACAGAGCCATTGTCTGTTGTGATAGATGCCATCTGTTTGAAATTGTTACATTATGGTTGGCTACCAGCATAAGATCAGAATGGCTCCTTAATAATTATTCAGCTATGAATCACGGAGCTGCTGACTGCATGTGTTTGAATTTCAAGACAGCGGAAAGTAGCAACGGAGAAAGCAAACAAAAAAACAGATATAGAAGATCTCTGGAAAAATATTTTAATACACCTGCTCTGATATTTCTCAGAAATCGGTTTGTTCCACATGCTTCCAACTGAGCACTTTGCTCTCAGTATGCAGGCCTACTGGTGGTTCCTAGAGTTTCTAAAAGTAAATAAAACTGGGAACCAGCTCCCAGTTTTATTACCATCTACTCTTAAGACGAGGCTTAAAACCTTCCTATTTGATAAAGCCTATACAGTACAGTGCTCATTAGTTTTTCTGTGGAATTTAGCTGCATATTATTTACATAAAAATGCTTGGGAAGCTGAAATAACCTAGACATGATTCTAGTTGACACACCTTTTGCAAGCTAGCCAGACCAGAAGTGCCAATCATTTACCTTGGAGCTGATTGGTTGTACTCCCCAAGAGAGGAGATAAGGAAGTTTCCCCTTTTACATAATAAGTATTTTAACACATATTTAGTGTCTAAATAACAAGGCAGTTAAAACGTTTCTAGAGGAAGTCTCAGGTATTCAGAGACTTAGCTATTTGCAAGCAGTTGTGGTTAATTAACCCACGCAAATACCACGAATCCACTGAGGTTGGAGTGGTTTATATGTTACTCTAAGCTATCTCTATAGTTATGCTGCTTAGGCTACATTTCATTTTCCTCACTTTGCCACTTTCTCCTACTACTCTCCAATGAATAACTTTATGTTCTCTGTTTTTTCTCTTCAAAGAAGCTACATTTGGTCCAACGTTGTGTTCAGCTGTTACTTACAGGGAGTGGCGTGATATATTTAGTAATTGCTACAGCTAACGATTTCCCATTTCTGAGGATTCTACTTCTCTTAGATATTTCTGAAATATTGTAGATATGTAAGGAACAATTTTAAAGTGTTATTACAGACACCTTGGCAACTTCAATGCTACAAACCCACCATGTTCTATTTCGGCACTCTGCCTTTATACTCATCATTCATTGATTTTCTGCTTACTTGAACCCACAAATAGTTGTGGTTTGTACGATGGACCTGACAGGCTATTCCCACATCATGTAAGCCAAGGCTGGATGCTTTATTTCTCTAAAAGAAACAGATTTTATTGTTCTGGCAAATGTTGACTCATATCCTATGACGATATATTTTTCAGAAACACACAAATTTGCCTCTCGGATCTTTTCTGGCAGACTCAATTACCAAGAGATGGTAAAACCTAAGTATTACTGCTTAGGTTATCAGCCAAAACCAAATCTTGCCAGCTAAAAGCCTTGAGCTGTGGAGGCAGGAGGGAAAGTCGGTGCATTTGATGAGTGGTTTTAATACAGGAATCCTCAAGACACATTAGTGGGCAGCTAAAGTGCCCCTGTATTTCAATTGTAAGCAGTGAAACATTAATAGCGTCTTCCATGGCAACGGTGATAGTTGATGTTTGTGCTTAGGCAAAATGACAAGAGAGGTAGAGATATAACAGAGGTTTCTTATAATGCCATTCACATGTATACATGCTGCTTGTGGTTAAACTTAAGAGTTTCTTTAGCAGCTATTAGTAGAGGTCTCATTCTTAGGTCATGTATGCTCATTGTTGTTATTGATACCGCTGTTAATGACATGGCTTCAGTCAACAGGACCTGATATTTATGGATCTGACTGTTGAGTTTGTGTCTCTAAAAGCAGCAAGGACAGCACATTGGACTGTGTCGCATTCAGGCTCCAGGAAAATTAGCCTTCGTATTTTGCCACAGACCTCACCTGCCAATTATTGCTTACTCGCCCCAGCTAATTTTATTTACAATATTGGGGCTCTCCATGAAAGCCTCCATCTGGATGCTTTGACAAAACAACACCTCTAAAGGAAGTGACGTCAACAGAATAAACTTAGTTCATTTTTTCCTTTGGCTGGGTGAATTGTCATTTTGTTACAGACCGGATTCAACGAGCCTGATTAAGAACCAGGCTCTTAATTTCTATATTCAAAATGTAGAATGAACTGAAGGAAAAAAAACCTAATGCACATTAGTTTCCTGCTTTTCTCTTGTATATCAGAAAGAATAGAGCACCATTAAACAAAAATGAACAATTTCAGGATATCATATTTTTGTGTGGAAATTTGTAAAGATTTTTGCTGTATGTTTCCTAGAAAAATGAAAAATACCTGTACAATTTATAAAATAGACAGTGAATTCCTACAAATCTGCTTTTGGTTGCCCTTCTTCTTGGTTACAGGTTGTTCACCAGACTTTACAGCTTCACATTCAATCACTTTAAAATGGACAAAAGACACTGCTGAGATTCACTGCTATTCATTTCTACTACCTCCTTCACTTTCTCACTCAGGGGTGTCAAAGGGCAACAACTAATATGCTAAGTCATCGAGTGTTGCCACCTGCCTGTTCATTAGCAATGACCTTTTACTAGTTAAGAGGGTTCACTGAGGAGCAGAACGCAGATCTGTGTTCCTTCGCAGAATATAAACACTTAACGCTTTGCTCTTAGTCATGTGGGCTGCCTGTGCTTGTAGCAAACAGCGTACTATTTCTCTTGTTTGCTTGTCCAGTCATTTCGTCTGAACTGATTACAAATTTTAAAGACTTAATACCTCTCAAAGTAAGATAAAAAGAGCCTGATGTCTGATTTTTTTAAAAAAAAGCTGGTTCTACTTAAAGAGAAAATTCCCAGATGTTTTGAGTTTTTCCACATTAGCTTTGTTTCTTGGCGATATCCGACTATCCAGCAGCTTGGTGGCCGCAACAATGCTATTAAAATATGTTATGTGACAGTAAACTGCTGGCAAAACACAAATTCTCAATTGTTGTGTTTCTGTTAAACAAAATTAACAGAATGATTAAAATCACACTTGAATAAGTTTGTTCATGCGACAGGACATTGAAAAACATTCCACGCCATCATCCTACTGCATCCTGTAATATATTACATCTTTTCTGCCAGAAGTAACATTTTATTGTTGATCAGGTGACTCCTGTGATGAAAGAAAAATGTTTCCAGTGCAGTTCTGTGAAAAACTGCCTCATCGTAGCTAAAAAAAATAGGAGTTTTTTCAAAATTGGCATCTTTCCATAAAGCAAATTTGTTTTCCTAATTCCAATTTGTGCTGTTACATGGTCAAACTACTGATTAATCCAATTTAAAAAGTAGGAAACATATGACACCTAGTCATTTTATTTAGGTGAGATGCCTCGGTACAATACAATACATTATAGTTTTGTGGTTTTAGCATAAAGTCTGAAAAATATTAATGTGTAATTTCATTTATATCTTACCTATTTATAGTAGTCAAAGATTTGGGGCCTTTTCTCTAATGTGCACAAAGTACTGCTGCCACAGGTGTACTCTCGCCGAGTTCACACCTGGGCTTAATACTCCACAAAGCATAAGTTCTCCCAGGCATGCATCCTCACCCACACAGTAAGATAAAAAAACAGCCGCAACAACAAACAGGATGGTTAAAATCCGTGCAAGGTGCAGATTGTGCTGACAACAGCTGCCGATGCAGAGCAATAAGAAGAGCCTGAGCAACTGGTTCAACAGCTTGGCCCGGCCACCTGGCTTGATTTCACAGAGTCATGCAGAGGTTACAGAGATAGAAAGAGGACAGAGAGTAAAAAATTCCTGTGGTGGCCAGACGCGAGTGACGGGAAATGAAGATAGAGCAGATAGAAGCGATGATTGTGATCTCTTACTCTGTTTCTTTGAGCCTCTGTCTGGGCTAATGGAAGCCAGGTCGGGGGCGCTTTAGTCTTTTATATGATGGTCATCTGGTTATTTAGGCTGACTTGTTCTGGAAATAAATGGGTGCAGATAACATGGCCATCTCTCTTTGGGGTTTATGCCTTTGACCTGGTGACGTAGAGATACTGAAGAGCCATAGAACAGGAATACGCTCAGGATATATGTTAGAATGTCATACAAGCTTCCATGCGAGAATCAAAATTAGTGCATTGGCCAAATCCAAATAATATATTAGATATTAGATTATGAGAGAGCGGCACACACTGTTATGGCAGAAGTCGCAACAACCGTTCCTCGTTATTAACTCCTGTAAAGTGTGTCAAGCTAGCTGTCTGTTGGGCCCAACTAGGTGCTACTTCCACTGACAAATTACCATAAGTTTAACAAGTAGAAGTCTACATTTGCAAAACCAACGTAGAAAACAGTTGCAGTCGTCTGTTCAATACATAGTTTCAAAAGGTCAATTATATCTGTTTTTTCACAAGTCTACAGCTGGATTCACATATACTTACAGAGACGCTTTAGGTATAGCTGGCCTCTTACATAAATAATGAATCATGGCTGCAATATATCTAACACTATATATGAGGTAAAGAGGAATTGTTAAAGTCATGACAGGAATGCAAGGGAGTTTTAATGCCTTTGAATGTGACATGGTTGTTGGTGCCAGACGGACTTGTCAGGCTATTTCAGAAACTGCTGATCTGCTGGGATTTTTTCAGACACCTGTCTCTCAAGTTTACAAGGAATGGTCTGAAAAGAGAACATACCCAGAGAGCAGCAATTGTGTGGATCAAAACGTCTCGTCAATGTGAGAGGTCAAGGGAGAATGATGGGAAGATAACGGCTGCTAAGCAAACCGCTCGTTTGAACCAATTTCAGCAGAATATCTCCTTCGAACGCACAAAAAAGTCAAACCCTCAAACAGCACACCACTGCCAATCCCACTTCCACGTCACTTAGTAACAGATTGCAAACATATTGAATGGTGCAATAACTTCTTATTTCAGCTGCGACAGTCAGATAGTTGGATAAATGATGCTATAAACTTGGATTAATCCTGCTTCGCTGCTGCTGGTGGTGTAATGTTATAGTGAATACATTCTTGGCACATTTTGGGTCTTTTAATACCAGCTTTAAAACAGCACAGTCCGTCTGAATATCATTGCTGGCCATGTTCACCTCTTTACGACCACAGTGTGCTCATCTTATGATGGTAAAAAAGGTCCAGTGCCAGCAAGGTTTAACTAATACACCACAAGAGGCAGTTCTGAAAATAAAACAAGATTTTCCTCGTATTTATATGTATTAAATGCAAGCGGAAATTTTAATCGGAAATTTAAATGAAACAAATGCAGAAAGGGATTTGGAAAGTTTCTCCTGGTTGTTGCATTATTTTGAAAATAACAACAAAAAAAGTCTTAAAATATTTGGTAGCTGCTTTGCTATAGTAAAGACGGCTTCCTTGTGAAAGAGAAGCTTCATTTAAATATTCCTCCACAGCCAGAAGTAGTAATTGTTAGAATTACTAACAAGACGTGTTGTTTGCAGTTTATTTAAATATGAAAATATTGTGCTTTACAAAGTGCACTGAGAACAAAAAAATGAAGAAAAAACAATCTACTTCCATGACTCCTGAAGTGAATGCAGAAATATCCCTGGCGGTTGGATCTTTCTGACGGGTTTATTGTTGTTTTCTGGCCGAATTTTACACACACACACAAATAAAATCTAATTTGCTCACGTTTTCGAGTCTGGGAGGCTCTAACAGATTTAAATGTGTTTAAAACAAACCATGGCACCCTGTGACCTCATGGGAATGCATTTCAGTCAACCCACTTAGCCTGTTTAATGTAAGCCAAACAAGGTCAGCAGGATCAGGCCTGTAACTTGCGTCTCCTGGTTTGTTAACAGGTCAGTTTGTCTGCAGCTATGCAGCAATTTGCATCGCTCCCAGCTTCACTCATTATTAAAATTGTGCCTGTGTATTTAAAAAATTGCTCAGCTTTTAGAACCAGAACAACAACAAAGCACTCCCACAGGGGCTGTTTTTGGAACTGTGACCAGAACCTAATTTGGCCCAGAATGTAAATCTGTCCAGGGAGTCTACAGCCAGCTTTGTGTACAGATCCTCAAGCTGCTAATTTTCTGAACTTATTTGAATTTTAATTTTATTTTTTTTACTTCACAGCTGATGATAAACCTGATGACAAGCATTGTGTCTTTCGTTCCCAATGATCAGTGAGTATTGTCAAAATATCTATCCAGCAAAATGTATTTATTGCTGTAAAAGTGACTAATTTGCAATAAATCCATGTAATAAAAATAAAACAACAACAACAAAAATTGCTGCTTAAATTGAACTCTAGAGTCAACAATAGTGGTCGAAGAATATTCTTGGCTCTCCTGATGCCTCACTCCATATTGCAGGTGTATTTATAACCGCACAAGGCTCAGAAGTATTCTGAGCTAACATGTTGTAGATATACTTCACATATTGCACTATATTGGCAAAAGTATTTGCTCAGTTCCACAGCCACTGATATATAGAGTCCTACACATGCATGCGTAGGCGGAGAGTGACATATGCATGCAGACCGCTCCTACAAACATTTGTGAAAGAACGAGTCTCTCTCAGGAGTGACTTCAAGAGTGATAGCATCCTAAATTAATTTATCCCTAATTGTTTGCTACTAAACATTAAATCAGTCGACTGTTAGAGGTATTAAAGCAAAGTGGAGCGGATTGGGAAGGACAGCCAACCGATTGTGAAAAAACCACGACGGTGCTCTGTCGCCGTTTACTCTGCAGAAGGCTGGCCTCTACATATCTGGAATGATATTAAACTCAAACAAGTCAAAATTTTGACTTTCAATGCATTGTTAAATATCTGAAGAGTTAACAAATTAGCCAATCTACTGTATGTCAATTGTAAAAGCATGTTTTGTCAAACTTAAGACTTTTATTTCCATAGGTTTTTCAAGGTATTGATGAAAATGACACACATTTGGTGAGAATCAACAAGGCTTCTGAAGAAGAGAAAAATAATTGAGATAAGCAACTGTGATGAAATGTCAATACACTACATCAGCATCTTGGCGGGAAAGCTCTAGATTTAAATATAGTGTTTATTTAAATCAGTTGAATTCCTTTTTGTACAGTAAACGCTGTTCTGTTCAGAGTAATTTCAGAATGTAGGAAAAACAAGTTAGAAAGGTATTTTGCACTTGATAAATGCAAAGTGAGAAAGTGAAATTGAGATGTGTTCCAGTTGTTTGCTTTTCTGGCAGATTTCCATTTTATTTATGACATTCAGGCACTGACAAACTTTGTCTTCATTCTTCACCTTTTCATTCCGATTTGTCCTGTAACAGCAAATGTTTTGCGTTTTACTTTGACAAAATGTTTAGCAGAGATAACTGATAGGTTTGTTCACGATGGATAAGCACTACCACATGCCTCAAACAGCTGCCAGTACTCTGCGAACATTTCTTGATTAAAAACTCCACGTCAGTCTTTGCCAGATTTTTCTGTGTTAACAGAAACATGACCCCGGTGAGCACAAAGTAAAATGTCGTTTGAGTCGGTGCCATCGCCGAGATGTAATCTTTTCGTAGGGTTCCTCGGAGGTGAAACGCAGGAGACTCTTTGATATGTACGCTCTGGGAAAACCTTTCCAACATGTGTCTTAAATTTAGGTTTCTTCTGGACTTCAAGGGAGCCATTAATACTGTTGAGGAGCTTGAGGATTTACAGATGTGATACTGTGATTTGTAAAAGATCATAATTCACTGTATGAGCTACAGATAATTCAACAGCGGAAGGGTAATGAGTGGCAACATTGGAAATGACGTGCTCAGTCTGCAGAAATTAAGTTATCTGCTACCAATATTATGTGAGGATTCAGTTATAGAGTAGATATGTAGATTTTGTGCATTGTTTAAGTAAGCTTGTGGGGCGTCTGGGTAATTGCACTGTCATGAAATAAAATGTCTTTGTAGGCCGAGGAAGTAGTTTGCTCCTGGTTGCACCAGAACCCAACCAGAAAATAAGCTCCCGTTCTCAATCTGCTAACCTCAGAGACTCCTAACGTTTTCTCCACAACAACATGTTGAACATTTCTCTCTTGTCTTCTGTCATTAAGAAAACAATTACTCTGCTTCCCATACCTCATCTGGGCCCACTGGCAGCAATCATAGGCACCATATGGCTGAATCCTGTGCATCACCAACACGCTGACGGTAGCCTCCAGGCACGCTATTGTTCACCGTCTCTCTTTTCATGTTCTGTCAGAGCAGAACTAGACTGTATGTGTTGGAGCCGACTGCAGCGGGCATGTTTTCCAGCCTGTTGTCTTTTGTTGAAGATAATCCCGTATTTGCTGATCTGTATTGAGAAAAACACCAGGGTGAATTGAGACGTAAAAGGATTCCGACACAATGCAAACTTCAGGAAATGGATGCGTTTTTACACTGGCCATGTTGCAAGCAGCTAATTACCGTATTTATTGTCCACCACAAACAAATAACAATGCGAAACAGGCTTTATACTGAGCTTGATGTTTTATGCAATTATACCACGTGACTCATTGTAGTTTACTCGACTTAATTATACCAGAAGGAAAAACCACACAAAACACTTCTTTGTACATTTTTTCATGTCAATGGTGATTAATTTAGGGCCAGGATGTTTCTATTGGGTTTGAGTCGTACTGAAGCTTCAATAAAAAAGGTTTTATTGAATTAAATTAAATTAAAATAAAGCTTTTAAAGTTGAAATGGGGAATTAGATAACATGATGTTCTAACTCATGTTATCCAAGTCCACTCTGTTCTTGAAAATTTCAAGCCCAATTTCCAACCTCTGATTTTAGAAAAGTTTTGACCTGTTGACATTGATTTTAACAATCTCTGGGTTATCTCTGCAGTAAATAAGCAGAGGTATTAGATCAACAATTGTATTTGAACATTATAAAGTGGGCTCATAAAGCTGTTGTGTCTGAGTAGTAAAGGTCAATTGACTTAATGCTGTGTTTTGACTGTTGATTCTATCTTGCATTGTGTTTTTGTGTTTGTA
The DNA here is from genome assembly GCF_001444195.1 of Xiphophorus couchianus. NCBI lineage: Eukaryota > Metazoa > Chordata > Actinopteri > Cyprinodontiformes > Poeciliidae > Xiphophorus > Xiphophorus couchianus. Next base: position 25,705,788 of record NC_040238.1, read on the forward strand.
ATGATGTAAAGCACTTTGAAATGCCTTGCTGCTGAAATGTGCTATACAAATAAAATTTGATTGATTGATTGATTGATTGATTGATTAATCAAGATCACCGTGTGTCATTATAGTGACATATAATCTGGCGGTAGATGATTAGGCTAACTGTAATCAAGGAGGACTGGTGATCAGTTGGCTGGTATAAACACTAAGCTGGACGAGTGACTTTTAACAGATTCCTGAAAGAATCCTGAAGCACTTTCATCCAATCAGACGAGGAACAGAGCTCAGACAGAGGGAGCACAACAGCTTGAAGTGGCTCAACCTTAGAACATGACTCGGATGAGCGATTAATGATAAACGGTAACATTGGGGAAAAAAATTAAAGCAAGATAATTATGGTTTCATCACTTAAAGATGTGGTAAAAGACTGTTTCACCTTCAATTGTTATAAAAGTGCTGAAACGTAACTTAAAAGAAATTGGACTTTGCTGTTTGTCGCCTTGAAATTGGTTTCTGTCTCTTTAAGAAGCTCCTGTTCTTTCCAAAGCTCCGCCTTCAGCACGGCATCGTAACAGTACCGTTCCATTAAGCCATTAACAACCATGGCTAAAAGCAATCCATTCTCATTCAGTCTACTTGCAATTGTGATAGATGCAAGCAGACTGACTGACCATAACTTTTTATGATCTGCTTAATCTGCAGATCATAAAAATATATGGAACTGGTGCTTCAAAACAAAATCTGTTCATTGCAGTTTGCACTGGTTCTCTTCCATGCACTTGTTTGTTGCCAAATTATCCAGAAAACAAGTGATATTCTCAACATAATGGTTTGGATGTTTTTCTGATGTAGTAGAGAATAAAAACAAACCCCTGAAGCTCAAACATAAAAAAAAACAGTTGATAAAAACTTTCAGAAATGAAACCATACTTACAAATGCAGTGAACTAAGACTTACTATGATGTCTCCGAATCATGTAGACACAATAAAGAAATTAAGGAAGTGATTTTGATTTACAACAAAATAATAAAACAAATTGAAAAACTCATAATGCCATCTTGTTATATGGAAGAAAAACTACATGTTGGTTGAGTTTTGTTGATTTAAATCATAGTCTGACCATAGTGCAACAGATCAGTTGCTGTAAAACAAGGTTTTATGTAAAAAAAAAAAAAAAAAGAAGAAAGAAAAAACTATTTTTGCAGCAAATTGTTTAGATTGTCTTTAGCTTCTATAAGCAATCAACATAATTAGCAAGCTAGCATTACTAATCTACTGTAGCTGCTCTCTCTGTTTCTCTCGAAAGTTTTGCCAAAACTCTAAAGTTTTGACAAACCGTCTCATAATACCCACAGTAAATCTGTTTTGTTTTTTCGTACACATTAGCAAAAATGTTCACCAAACAGACATAACAATGACTTGTGCAAGAAAAAAATCTTAAAGATATCATATTGAACATAATGCTTCGTTATCCTCAATTGCCAAAATTGTGTTTTAGTCAGATAAATGATTGATAAATGCTTCCTTTCTTTGGGTTATTTTTCAAGAACTGATACTGCATTTCAAGCCTTCGTTACATTGAAGACAGGGTAGTTTTTCCACTAATAGCAAATAGCTAAAAGGATGTTTTCCTGTGATTAATGTAATTCACCAGAATAGTCTCACAGTCTGTAGACATCTAGAGCCTTCTCCTGATTCATTGGAACCTGCTATTCTTACACCCAGATCACCATCTGTTTGCTTACCACAGCTTGTGTGTACCAGTTGGGTACCGCCACTGAATGCCCTTATGAGGCCCATTTGTCACCACTTAGACTTTCATGCCAAGAATCTTATCCCTGTTTGCTTTTTCACCAATGAAGTGCCTATTTTCTATCTGTCGAGTTTTGGTGCTTTGCGGTGTCAGAGATTTGGTGAGTTACCAGAAAAAAAAAACTCTTTTTTTTTTTACACGTTTTTTGAAATTATATCATTAACAAAGTTGTTCTTCTTCTACAAGAAAGTGGAGTTAGATGGATTACTTCAATAAACATGTGCCTTGACAATCTGTGATAATGAGGTTTTACAGAATGAATGCAGCATCTCTGCATCCCCTAAAGCTTGATGCTAGCATGTAACATGACGCTGTTTTCTGTAATTAACCTGTTTAGGGCAGACTGTGCATTTCCTGTATGTTTGAGTCCTCGTTTTAGCCAACTAATTTCATTTGCTAATGTTTGCAACGTGTCTACTTGTTAGGACACCCGTGTTGGTGTCAAAACGTCTGAAAGTTGATCAAATGCTTTGATCAAACGCAGCTTTGCGTTCGACCTTTTTTTTTTCCCAAGTTAAATTAGGACAGGATATACTAAATAAATCAGCTACTAGAGTCACATTTATTTTATCTCTTATACTTAAGGACAAAAACTAGCGGACCCAAGCCATCCTACTAAAGGATTAATGTCTTCTTACCTCTCAATAAACAGAGGAGAAAATAGTACATATAATTTTAGAAAATAATGTAATGAAGTTAATAATTTTTGTTTTATTAACTTCATTAATTGCAATTTCTCATGACAACAAAAAATCTAAAATTTCTTATAACATTGTTTCCCCAATAAACAATACGGTAAACACGACCTTTAATGCATTTTTGTTAACTTAAAAAAAATAAATTTTGTGTCATATATGGCTCTCTTCTATGTACAACAGTAAAAATATGCTGTGTAACTTTTACCCTTCTTTCAACCAATACCTCTGCATAAAGATATATATTTAAATTCTACTTTACTTTTCTGTAACCTTTTGACATTAGCTAAAATATGCTAGTGAGGAAATTCCTACCAAAACAGCCAAACTGTTTAAATTTATCATAGCGTTGTGCACACACACACACACACACACACACACACACACACACACACCCACACCCACACACACACACACAGCTAGGTAATTCCAGGTTTTTATCCTTTTGTTTGTTTTTCATTTGAGCTGTACAGGACTTATGTTGCAACAATTGTAGAAAAAGTTTGGAAGTGTTTGAAGTCTACTGCACATGTCCTAGAAAACAGAGAAATTTGTCACACTTTAAACACAATCTACGATGCCACCTTTTTTTCTTTTTAAAAAATTGTATCTATGGCTAATAAAGGCTTTTTTCAATGCGGGAAGAGTTAGCATCGTTGAGTTTACCTCTTTGACCTGATGCACCCCTCACCCCCACCCAGGGACCATTGTCTGGGATCCATCTGTTGAAAGTCAGGGAATCGAAGAACTGTGACTGGGGCCAAGCAGCCAAACAACTCCCTTGTGACAGAAAGCATAATGCTAAAGCCTGTTAGCTCCCTTCCATGACTAGAGCCTCCGGGCCTCCAAGGATTTCCTCCTTTGGGAAAAACGGGAGGAGGATTGCACACAGATGAAGGAGAATAAGCAGCAACTTTAAGGGCCACTGTTGATCAGATGTTCTTTCTGCCTGAGGTTTGGAGTGATGACACAGAACAACACTATTGTGTGTGCTCAGTGCGCTTGGGAGGCCTTTGGTTCTGTGAATTTGTGCTTACAAATGCCTGGCCCTGAGCCCTCTCTAGGGTCCTTGGGCTCTCTTTAACTTTGGTGTTTAATGAGCGGCCCTCTTGCCCCCAGTTATGCTCTGACCCAAGAACAAAGTTGGTGGTAATTGGCCTGCTCCAGAGTGCCTCCATTACACAATAGGTCTTCATTCATTAGCCTTCTGAAAGCAATTTAGCATGGAGTTTGTTTAAATTGCCACAGTTAGATCTAATGAGGGTTTCTTGTTTTCAGACTAAATATATATTTGCGTAATAGGTCAAGATGAAGGTTTAGTCAAAATCTAATATAATAGGCTAATATAAAAATAAAACCCTGTCCTCTCTTAGCTTTTGCTGAGTTCTGAAGAATTCAATTCCCATAGCACAGATGAAATATTCAGTAATGCTTTCAACTCAATTATGGATGCTGTGGCACTGCGTCCCCCCGTGGTTTTCCTAGCGTGATTCCTCGCAGGCTTACTGTAAATCCCTGTCTTCAGCTCCGTTCTAGAAAGCCAGACATTCTTCTTCTTGCCTATGCTTTCACAGTACCGCATGTCGATGTCTTGCACATGTAAAACGACGTTGATCTGATCAGAAAGCTTGGCGGTCGCATGCCTCGGTCAGGATTAATGTACGGAGAGCCTCGTATTTAACCTCATCAGATGAAAAGTGCAGAGAGTCACAAGGGTTTCTGTTTTTTGACACTTCTTTTTCTGCTTTCTCCGTTTTATTGTCTGCCAGCCAGAGACCGAGGGACATTTATGTTCTCTTATGGCACCTCTGATGAAAGAAAATCTCATTGTTTCACAACAAAACAGCTTCCGTTTCTTCATAAGACTGTGTGTATGGCAGCTAATTATCTATTTCCAGGCAGAATACAATTGCCGGTTTCTACTAACTGTTGCGTTAGTACAACCAAAGAGCCTTTTTTTTTTTTACAGAATCTACTGAGGAAATGTTTCTAATCATTGCAAATGAATACAGGCTGTAAAACCGCAGTGAATAATGGAAGTTCATAATATCTGTGATATTTGTGTCTATAGTAGATTAGCTAGGCCTCTTCCCCTGGTTGTGATGGTTTATCATAAACAACAAATTATAATTTTAAATTGTTTAACAAGAGGAACTCATACTATTATCTAAAATCTGATGGCTGATTTCTTTGATAATTAAGTTCCTATTTTGATGGTTTATGCTGAAAGTACACATAGCTAAAAAATCCTTCAATAATAAGGTTTTTCTTCAATATCCTTATTATATTGAAGGAAGGAAGCAGGAAGGAGGGATATATCTAGTCACCAGTAGACAGAAGCTATTAATTTGTTTCTGAGTTGCGTACAAAAATGGTTGTGGAATAAAATAATTATTTACAGTGTGTTTACTTTTATTAGAAGTTTATTTAATATTAATCTTACAATGTTTAATTAGTTTATTATGTCTCGCTCAGTCTTACAGAGTCATTGTTTCTCTTTTTAGCCTTCACAGTTTGCCTCAGTGTGTCAGAAGCTTAGCAACAGGCGATAAGTAAATAGTTGTCATACCTTGCGCAGGGACATGACCAGACCGACGGCGGAGCGATTATTATTAGGCACAGAATATTCTGTCTGAAACCCATTTTTAACTGAAAGTTGCATTTTTCTCTGTGTGTGTATTAATCTGATTAGCTCCTTGGGAATGTTGGTGATGACACTCTGTCTGTGGGAGAAGGACAGTATAGCCTACAGTATATGTAGAGAGGTGATTCCTTTGTCTAGTTACATCTCTTCGGAGTTCTCCATCTGCGCAGATGTGAAATAAAGCTGTGTTTTGTTCTTTCTCTTTAACAAGGTTTGGACTTTGTTAATTTTTCTCGCTCCACATGGTTTAAAATGTTTATACGCTAAAGAGAAGGAAAATAGATGAGTGTCCAATCTAAAGGAAACTGGAAGTGTTGGTGTTGGGGCGACCTTGGAATCTCTCCTCCATCTGTTCAGATCAGTCTCCATAAACTGAACAAGCAGCCCAGTGCTGCTCCACTTAGCAAGCCCTGTCTTTTGGAGCACCGTTGTCCTGGGGCAATGATTACGTAAACCCAAAGTTGTAGAAAATGACATTACAGAATGCAAAACTACGATAATACCCTCCCCACTTGATCCACTTCCTCTCATTTCTCTAGGTTTATAGAAAAAGCAAATGCTGATGAGTGCATTAAAGGGTGTAACTAATTTATTTATTTTTTGTTGCGGTCATTAATTGATCTATACTTTAATCGGAGTCTGAATTCCTTGAGAATGCTTTTCTATCCTTCAGTAAACACAGATCATTCCTGTGAATCCTTGGAGGTTGGAAAAGTGAGTACAACCCTGGTGGTCCGTAAATGTTTTTGTTTTCTTTCAACATTCAGTCAAAGCCACAAAGCAGCTGTGTCTAAAAAAAATAAAGTAAATACTCCTTTAAGCGCAACAAATCAATATTATGCTGCGCTTACACTCCATAGTTGGAAAAACATCCAGTAGGCATCAATGCAGAAAACCAACTTGTCTTTTTTTGTTAAAAAGAAATAGAGGACAGATGTTGGATTACAACATAACAGACCGTTTGGTGAAAGGACAGGTTAAAAAGGACAGCCATTTGTCGCGGTGAGGGTGAAAATGTTCCCTATGGAAGCCATATTGAATTCTGCTGAATGTTCATGCACACCTCTGTGGCTCTATTAGGGTGTCGTTTATTACTGCAGTAGTGAAGGAAACCTTCTGCTTCAAAAATCCTCCTGACAAACTAAAATGAAGGCAGAGCACTGAACCAGAGCAACGGCTGGCGTTCCCAGGGTTTTCTATATTCAACGTCTCAAAAAAGGTGGAAACTTGGCTTTTTAAGAAATTATATTTGACGGGTTTTAAATAATTCTGCAGTATACTGCAGTTTTTTGAGCACATACAAATCTTACACAGTTTTTACCCATAATGGGTATATAGAGTAGATCAGTTCGTAGTTAGTTATCTGGGTTTTCTATGAAACGTAAGCAAAGTCTTAGCTGAAAATTTGCCTATTTGTAGATGTTTTCACAGAGCATATTGAAAATCCAATGCGACTCAGGAAACCGAAATCCCTCGGCCCAATGGTTGATGACACGATATTGCGGGCCTATGCAAAGCAGCCGATCCAGGAGCAGCATTTATTTTCTTTGGCGGTGATTGGCTGTACCCTCAGGAGCTGAATGATGATCGTTGATATTAGCTTCTACAGTATGTACAGTTTTTGCTGTGCGTATTAATCGGTGTTATGATATATTTGATGTCTGACTTTGGTGTTTGGATGTGTAATTGTAGCCCACAGTGGTGGGATTTTGATGTGATGCTCTTCAGTGGAACTTTCATAATTTCTTTTATTTATTTATTTTTAGCATTTAGCTGGTTGTTAGCGTTCAGCTTTTTTTTTTTTTTTTACATTCGGTTTGGCGTTTTCTGATGGAGAATTATGACGCATACCTCACGTCACTGACGTAAACGGATTAAACGCAAAGTCACGGTTCAGATTGCAGACGCTTTGAAAGCAACTGATTTAGTACCACATAGGGAAGTGGATCAAATCTTTTTTTGTGGTGAAAAGATCGGAATTGGAGCTTTGGGACTGTGGTGAAAAAGTCAGATATGGGTCACATGGTGGGGGGAAAAAAAGGATTTGGGTTGCAGTCGACTGCTGTGTGTACGTAGCCCTGGAGACTGCAGATACTTTGCAGCAGAATTGTGATTGAGGTGTGCCTGAATATATATCCATAAGTGTGTGATATTTTCATACCCGACAGCCTTTAGTGTGTGTACATATCTGGTTCAGCTGCACGTAGACCAATTGTAGTTCCTGTGGGATCTCTCTCCCTAATTCCACCATTAAACGTGGCGAGTTGTAAAATTCTACAACCAGATAACATGGCTTTTTATCCCCATTTGAGGCACTCAGCCTGTTAAATGTGCTTGTTCAGATGTGCATGAGATATAAGGAAATATTATCATGGCTCAAAGGCAAACTGCTTTTCTTTAACTTATAATTTTTGGTTATGCTTTCTCCTCTCTGCAACAAATCTCCCCCGTGGTCACACGTGGAAGCAAGAAATGTTCACAGACTGTTGCAATCTGAAGGAGGAGCATGTGTTTGCATTTTAGTGTGTCTGAAACATATACGGAACAAAGCATTAAAGGAACACCACCTGGACACTCTGGCACAACTACAGCCACCGCTCAGGCTCTCTGACTCACTTCCTGTCATATTAGCAGAAGAGCAATATTCTAACCCGGCTTTAATTAGAACAGGCGCAGAGCTGCGTCTCCCTGCGCAGTGTTCATGAAAGCGGCTAAATTGTCAGCGCAGCAGGGTCTCCTGATGGAGAGAGGCAAGAGGCCGTGAATGGAAGTAGAGTCACTGAACCCAACAGCGTAGAAAGAAGGATCATGAATCTCGGCGCTGAAGTAATTACAAGAGCTGCTGAAAAGACTCGTCCATCCTCATAAAAGTAATGTAACCCATCTAATTGTTATTGGACTTTGTGGTAAGCTAGGTTTTATTGGTGGCCGTTTCTCATTCAGATGTGAAGTGGAGATTTCGACACATGTGAGGCTGAATCATTTTCCCTTTTTGCTAAGGTTGCCACAGGAAACATTGTTCCAGATGTGACAGGAGTGGAGCTAATATAAGCCAAATGCCTTCACACTTTGGGTAAAGCAAAACAGCGTGGCATTTAAGGAGCAGAGGCTGCGTGTAATTGGAACTGTGGCCTTTCGGTGGCTCCTCACTTTTCATTTCCATCAGCACCGAGCCAACTGGGCAGCACTCAGAGACAAACACCGGGCTCACTCAGTGAACCACTCAGGGCCAAATCAAAGCAAATTGGATACATTCATCATTATTATTCATTTTCTGTTTACTGGGGAGAGTTAAGCTAATGTTTACTTTTGACTCAATTAGCAAATTTCTAAGTCATACTTTATTTTTTTAATATTTATTGTTGACGATCATCAAATATAAAAATTCTAAGAGAAAAAAGCTGAGAAAACACAACAAACATTTTGTCAAACTATTATTTCATTTTCTAAGGTAAAAAAGTTATCTGACCCAACCTGACTCTGTGTAAAAACTAATGTTCTTGTGATTGCTACTGATCATAAATGAACTTTGAAAAACACAATGAACTCACCATTAATTGCCACACCCAGCCTTAAATAAAACCTGTCTGACCACATGAAGTAGGCTAACAGAACTTAAAACAATCTAAATACATAAATATATTTGAAAAACAGATTAACAACAAGGATTGCAAAATAATTTCTATTGCTTTGGGACTCCAGCAACCCACAGTGAGAACCGTGATTAGAAATCAGAACAGCCTCTAAATCACTGTAGATCTCACCGGCCTCAGTTAAGGTCAGAGTTCACACTGAACAAACAACAAAAGTAATGGGCAAAAAACAAACCTGTCTAAACCATGGCTGTAACAAAAACCGAACACAAATATATCTCATATTTGCCAAAAAATAAAACTTCTGTGATCAACAAAAGACTTTTAGGATACTATCCTCCGGACTGATGAGAAAAAACTCCGTGGATGTTTGGGTTCTTGCACTGGACGTAAAAGCAAGACAGTGTTTCAACATGGTGACACTACAATGGTCTGGGGTTGTTTTGCTGCTTTAGGTGCTGCTTATGTAATTGCAAATGACAAAAATATGATTTCGTTTTTTGTTTTTTTTGAGCATCGCTTTGTGTCCTAAACTCAAGAACACTGGACTTAAATCTAAGTGAGATGCCAGCTGGAGATTCTCTGGTATTATAAGAGTCACTGGCCACATTAGCAAACTCCTGATAGCCCTTTTGTATGGCAACTGTGGTACAATTAGGTTTGGGGACAATTACTTTCCGTTTACATTGGGGTAGGTTGTATGGAAAGTGCTTTCTGTATTTAAATTGTAATATTTGTCTGATATTAAAGGTTGTTTAATAAAAAACAACAAAAACAGTAAAAATCTGTAAGCAGGAGAAAAAAAATTCACAGTCCAGTTGGACTATTAAAAAAAGACCTCCAAACTAAAACATCTCTTTTTGGGGCCAAGAATGTAATTTATTTAGTTTTCTGTTGCTAATTCTTGACATATTTCTCTTTATTTAACCTTATTTTCGTCATTATTTCTTCCCTGAAGCCTGACATTATTATTTTAGAGAGCACAAATAACTAATACAGCTACAAAATCCAGCCTAAGCATAGCCTTTAAAGAGAGACAAAATATCAATCTTCTGTGTACAAAAAGGGTTATTTCACAAGTGCAAAAGAAAAGACCACGATTCTACCAAATTCGGAAAAAATTTTGGCATCTTTTTGGACAGGCCGACTCGAGGACAACAAATCATGTTAGAATGTACTCAAATAAGAGGAGTGTTAACTCTGATTAAATTTGTAAATATAAATACCAGCCCTGTTGTTTCCTTTGCCATTCTGTACAACAAATATGTAAATGTAATACAGAATATAAACAGCAGCTCTCATAAGTTTACACATCCACATTAAAATCCAGAATTTTTATCGTGTATGAAATGAGACCTTGACAAATCCCATCGCACCTTTTTTCTTTTTACAGCATTGTCTTCCACATGTCTGCCTTGTCCTCTACATGGCAAAGTTTAAACGGTGCTCCGCATGGCTTCCTTTAATAAGTGGCTAATGCCTGTCAGTTGCCATGTCACAGATTCTCCTTAATGTTCTCCTTGTCCACGCTTTCAGTTTAGCTGGAAGGCCACGCCTTAGTGGGCTAACAGTTGTGCCGTAATTTGTTAATATTTGGATTGTGAGAAGTTCAAGTTTATTTTATAGTATAACTCTGCTTTAATTTTCTCTATGTCTTTTTCAATTGCTGCGTTCTTTGGTCCTCCTAAAGTTTGTTCACCAATTTTCTCTAACAAACCTCTGCGGTCTTCACTGACGAGCTAACTTTACAAAAAGTTTATTAATCAAAGGGCATCCAGAGAGTTGTTTGAAGTGGATTTTACTGAACAGACTATAAGTAAAGGGATCTTGAATTGTAATTGTTCACAACACTATTCAGAAATATATATTTTTTAAGTTTTCCAACACAAATGCACTTTGGATTTTCCTTCCACTCCCTAAATATGTGGAATAAAACATCCCAGCAAAAACATTTAAGAGCTTGTGATTGTAATGTGAGAACTAACAGCGGCATTGGCCAATATTAGTCATTTTGTTAACACATTGGTGTTGGCCCGATAAATGAAACTGGGCCGATATTAACAGTGTTAATATATATCTTGTTGCCATTTGTTTCTTGAGACAGACTGGAAGAGGTCGGTCATGTGGTATTTGTTTGGTCATGTGACGGTGATAGTGATGCAGCAAAGGATTGTGGGGAGCAGGGTTATAATTGTTTTGGATGTGTTTTTTAATTTTTGTTGGTTTAATTCGGTTAGTCTTAGTTTTTGGAAAGTGTTTTCTAGCTTTTATTAGTTGAATATTGTTGAGTTTTAGTTCAATTTTTATTAGTTATAGTAGTTGTTTTAGTTTTTTCATACGTTGGTGTTGTATTGTGATTGATAGGTAATGAATACTCAATACCATTAAAAAATATTCAATTATTGAACAACCAATGTTTTCTCCATTTCAGTTTTTGTTATTTTATTAGTTTTAGTTAGCAACAGCTTTACCATTACACTGACGGTGCCAAAGGATTTTATGTCTTCCGCACTCAAACACACTTGCTTGCCTTTTCTTGACTGAGCCTCAGATAGAGAGCTGTGTTACGGAGGTTCTTTTCAGCAGAATCTTCTTTTCTCAGCACAACATCTGTGGGGAAAACAGTGGAAGCCTTGTACCATATAAATAATTTAAAGTGTAAATCCACAGCTTAGAGCACTCTTCATCCAGAGGCTTCAGCAGCTTTTCTAACAAATGCTGTGAGAACCTCCTCTGTAAAATACACAGCTATTTCCTCTGAATGCCTGGGTTTCAGGGTTGTCAGACAGCGTGACCCTGTAATCTCCCCCCTTCTCGCTTTGAGCGGCCCACCCAATTGCTTTTTCCACAGACTGATCCAGAACTTCTGTCGCTGGGCTCTCTTCTGCCCTATCTGTCAATATAAAGAGAGATCCGGTGCAGATGGTCGCACTGGTCCAATCTGAGTGATATGTAATATTTAGCAAGTGTCATATTAAATTACCTGCTTGGAAACAGCTCATAGAGTCCAAAGCAATGAGTCTAAAGGGAAGCTGGCGAGAGGACAGATGAGCTGTGAGGACCATAATGAGTTTCCTGTGTAAGTTATAGCAGAGGTATGCGATACTGCATATTGTGGTATCAACCCGATACCAATACTATTGCAAATACTAATACTTTTAATGATTTAAGTGTGATATATCATCAAACGTCTGAGCTTTAGGTTTCTTCTTCTTCTTTGAATTGTGTTAAAACCTAAGACAGAATAATAAAGTTTATAGGTGTCCATAAATTAGTTTAATAACATTAACGCTGTTCATGTTACTGCATGTAATTAATCTAAAAAGCTTAACACATTAATTATTCTCATTCCATATTTTGACCTAAAAGCCTCTCTCCTGCAGAGGGTTACTTAGTTGAAAGTACTGCGTTGCATGGTCTTGTACTGCGGTCAACAATGAAGAGTGGCCAACAGAGTCAAAAGACGAGCAAAGAGAGTCAGACTGGCGTGCTTAGTGGCTAATTTCGCTGTAAAAAACCAGCGCCGTTAGAAGCACATAAAGGTTCTGTACGCAGAACCTTTATGTGGTCATCCTGAGATGGAATCCCATTCTCCGTTACTTTGACAGGAAGGTGGCAGCGAGAAGGTGGGTAAAGGCACACTGAAGATTATTGTCAAATAAAGTGCCAAAAACTTCTTAAGAAATTCCAAAACAAAACAATTGTTTAGATAAAACCAAGTTAGCATGTAGCTTACCTACTGTAATGTTGCTCCACTGAAGCATAGTCATGCTTATAGCTGGCATTTCTAAATTACGTTTGAAACAAAATGACTTCTTTTAAACGTTCCTGAATATGAAAACTGGAAAACTGAGATGTGTGGTGTGAGACAATAAAACATTTTCTTAAACATTTTTACATTTCAAGTTTACAAAGTTAAGCATGGCGATCAATCATGATTAATCACACCTTTGAAGTGTGATTGACGAGATTAACATAGGCACAATAAAAAAAGCAAAGTTGTATGCATTTTTTTCTAAAGAAAATGAAAAAGATATTTGAGAGCAAATTTAAACAATATCTTTTTTGAGGTGCAACAAAAACCATAATACAAAAGTAATTTGTTTTAAGGTGAAAATATTGATCTTACCATGTTCGTATCGATACGATATGATACAATACGATACCAATACTGACTCAGTATTGATATTAACAATACTAAGCCATTAGTTTATAGTGATCCAGACTCTGTGCAAGTATCATACAGGGCAGAGTACTGCTCCACAATCAAATCTAATTGCTGGTAGCTAATAAATTAAAACAACAGGTGTGGATTCATACTGCTACATGACCAGATCAATAGAGTCTGTCTTTGCTGAAGGCTTAATTGCCTCAACTGCCCCGACCCGACAAAATAAAAGGCCCATTGTGCTGGGCCAGCAGTTTTTCTCCTCTGTGTCCCACTTTGACCTTGCTAAAGCCAATAAACTCCCACTCAGTGGTGTCTCATTCAGGCGACCAAGACCAGATAACACATGTAATAGGTGTGTCCATCCCCTCTATTGACGGGAGTGCAGAGCCACAGCAGGTATTAATAAAGAACAGGTGCTTGACTCAGGCAGGACAATGATTTTGCTTGATACAAATATCGATAAGAAGCTCAATAGAGACTGTTTTCAGGTAAAATCTGGGCCAAAGTATTGGGCCTTTTGTCTGCCTAAGATTGTGCATGCTTTGGCTGATAGCAAGACAGAAGTGACCCTGGTGCAAAATCAATGCGGCCCACTGCATCGTGAGAGAGGGGCCGATTTGTCACTCCACTGCCTTTTTGGAAAAACACTTTCCAGGTGGGCTTTATTTGCTCAGCAGTACGAGTTAAGCTAAGCGCTGCTCATTTGCTCTGTTTGTCTGTGTAGTGGAGCACAAACCTCTCTTTTAAAGCTCATTGTTTTCCATATTTCAACTGGATAAACAAGCGCAAGATCTCATTTTTAGGTAGTAGGATGCCTCTCTATTCCTGTTAAGTTATAGTCACCTTTTCATATTATGCATAGAGATAGAGACTAGAGATCAATATATAGATGATATTGATAAGTTGGTATCAGTACCAGATCAATACTAGTGCTGTCAGACCGATACTTTGTTTTCTGATTCCCTCTTGAAATTTTGGTTGTTTTTGTATCAATTTGTCCACTTTACCTCAAAAAAAGTGTTTTGATTAATTATTGACACTTTGTTTATTTTGGGGGAAAATGTACACAAATTGTGTTATTAAAGTGTTTTATGGATACCTGTTAAGTTTGTCCAATTCAAAGAAAAAAGTACAAATATACCCAAGGGTCAAAAGTTTAATATATCAAAATGAATAGTATTGGTATCAGTATTGTTATCGGCGATACAGGGCTGATATGGCATCATATCGAAAGCAAAATATGCAGTATTGCACACCTCTAATTATGAGCACTTTACCTCAAGAATGTGAGATACATCATGTTGTCCTCAAAGATGACGTATTAGATGAAGAAAAAGCTGACAAACAGAAGAATTTCTACTCGGGGGGGGGGGGGGGGGGGTCTAAACTGATGTCTAGTTCAGAACATCTCCATAGCGACAGCGGGGTCACAGTGACCTGCGGTAAATCTGGGGTCACGTAGACAGAGGCAGACAAGGACTTGTATACTGGACACTTCATTGGTTGCTCATTATAATGCGCATGTATTAATCGACCTCATAATGCATTCGTGAAGACGCAAATAAAAGCCTAAACTATGTTAAAATAAATATACAGTATGTACAAGCACCACTTGACAACCACCGTTACGTCTCGAATTACTGTCACGTTAAAAGAGGGAGAAAGCACAGAGGGAAATGTGACGGATAACTAATAGAACTGCAATCAGCATGGGTGCATGTAAATATGAAAAACCTCCTTCTGAGAACACGAAGACCTCGTGTTTTTTCTCTAGATATCTGCTATAAAGCCCAAGAAATTAGAAGCGCCACACAATACTATCAGAAACCATCCAGATATCACTGTTGTTTCATCATTCATCATGAAGTAAAAGACTGCTCTCTGTACGAGAGAGGAGGAAATATGGTTCAGTCCCTTTCAGGTTAAAAATAGAACATTTGACCCTTTTTGAAGGAGCTTCTGGTTCATCGTGAGTCGTCTGACCCGCTGGAGCAATAATGAAACGCAGATGTACAGAGAGATTTCTCCTGAAATGAGGACCTGCTAGTAGCTCATTGTGCTGTTTGTTTAGCGCCCCCTCCCCACGAGGGTCTTTGAAGTGTGATGAATTAACATGCCTTGTGAATACAGTTGGCACCCCTGACTTCTCAGATAAAAGCGCAGCCTGATAAAGAATTATGTTTACGTTCCTGCGTGTGAACCGCCCGCTTCACATTCTTTTGGCCTGTTCTGCTTCAGTTAACACCCCGCTAAGTCTATAAATATAACAACGGCTTTAATTACTGCTGCCTGTAATCTCCACACCGTGAAACAGACTGCCACAGGTAAAGAAACACTCTCAACACAAATGACGTTAAACGCTGCCGGCGAGGTTGGGGGGGGGGAAGGGCGTGATGGGGAGGAAATGAAATGGAGCAATAAAATTGAAACGCGATCCCAACGGAAATTAGCATGCTAAAATGGGCCTGAATATTTCATGATTCCATCACAGCCGTTTGTTGGTCTTTTTTTAATTTATTTATTGCCACTGCAGAAAATACTTGTACAACAAACACATTTTACATTTTAAGTTCTAGGGGGCAGTGTTCTGTATTATTCACCACAATTTTATAGCACAATCAAGTAGGTATGTTGTTATAAAAATTATATATGTATGAAATTTGACATCCTAACACTAGGAGGAGCTGCGTCTCTAAGGCAGCACTAGGTGCATTGCTAGAAATTTTCCTTTGACCCTGGGTTTCTGCCTGTCATTGTTAACATAATAGCCTGGTTTTTCCCAACAATTCTCGATTTAGATATTCTAAATGCATCCCTTGTTGTCTCCTTGTTGCTGATTCTCATAAACTGTCTGATAAATATTTATGAAAAATTGCCTTTAGCTCTCATTAAATGTCCTGAATTGACTCAGTCCCTCTTTCCTCCTAGTCTTTTTCAGTCATTCTTCCATTGTCAAACACAAGACAGAAGATGAGTCTGGAACAATATGCTGCTCTCTGCTCTCCACATTAGAAATTAGCAAAGTCACAAAAACACTCCTTTATCTCTTACCTAAACCTCAACGTCTTCAAACAAGACATGTTACTGTTAGTCAAAGCACGGCTCTGATTATGATAAGCTGATCAATATTCATAAGCTAAGAAGAAACCTCTGACTGCCTACCAGCCGATATTTGACCACACATACAGTAGGTTTTATGCAAATCTTTCTGCAGGTTTGTAAACACAAAGTGTGGAGGTAAAGAACACATGCTTACCTGGAAAAATGATTACGGCTGTCTTCACATCATTTAGTCTTTATTTTAATAATTAACATGTATTGCGCACGTTAGGAATTATGAAAACATTCACCTCTGTTGTCCACTTTGTCTACCTAGGCTTGTTGGATTCAGAGTATGCAACAATTTTGATGAGTGATACAGAAAAGGTGATTTCATGTCCTGCCATATCATATATATATATATATATATATATATATATATATATATATATATATATATATATATATATATATATTTATACTGTATATATATGCTTATGACAAAATATGATAAAATCCCTAAACAGTGTGGTTAGAAAATATTTACTCCCTAAGAGATTTCCTCAGTTTTTTCTTTTTAGTCTCACTTTATAGTAATCATAAATGTACAAAATCTGTGCTATATTGACCAATGTTAGTCTGGATCTTAATGGTATGGAAAAGGAAGAATAATGGATTAGAAGTAGACCTGATTACTTGTTTTGTATTATCCCTGAATGGTTTTTGTATGAAAATAAATTCAAACTAATTCAATTCTGAATTAAGTCAAACTTACAGTAAGTTAAGTCACAACATTTTCTATTTTATCTTCTGCCTTTTTTTCTGACAAGCTAGTCGACAACACATATCTCATAAAAACTAAAAGGTAAAACAATTCACACCCTTACAGGTTTCTTTTGTTTTTACTTGTTGTGAGTGACTTAAAGCCATCACAAAGTAAAGGGAGGAAGGTCACAGAGCAAAAAGAAACTGTATTTTTATTTTCAAATGCAAGTAAACCTAAATTACATGAAGAACACCAGCAGTGGTGTCTCTATTAAAACATAGAATTGAACAAATTGAATTGGCGAAAATAAATTTTCATATATGGAAACTAATTTCTTATTGAATGGAAACGCAGCAATTTCAAAATTGTGTTGTTTTGACATTAGCAAAACACAAAGATTTGCGCACATTTGCAATGGAAACACAGCTGATCAGTAATTCAGCAGTGTGTGAATGCAGGCCTGTGTGAAGAAAACCAAAAGCTGCGTGGTGTAATAGGATTCAGAGATTCCCTGTGAACCCATGAAAGAATAAACTGTCGGAGTTTTTTTTATACTGGGACCTCAAGCCCAGGTGATCCCAGCATGCACTGATTCCCACACTTTACCCTCTAAATAGCTAAAGCATGAGAGGAGCAACACCCAGGAAGGGGTGGAGGTGTCACATCGTTTTTTGTTTTGTTTTTTGTCGCACGTTTCTTCAAATCTCCTAACAAATTTTAATATCAGATACAAATATTCAGAATAAGTAGAAAAAGTTATTCAAGTCCACATACCCCTATGGGGAAAAGTAGTTGACCCCCAAGTTGCGCCATCCTTGGGGGCAACAACTGCCATCTACTATTTACAATAACTGGCATCTAAGGAAACATTTTTACAGAACTTTTTAATAAACAGCTTGTCTCATTTTGTACCACAATAATGTACTACAGATTAAGTCCAGGCTTTGATTAGGTCTTTTCGCAGTGCCCTCTAATGTTTTGTGTCATTTTCTTCAGTGATTCTTGGTGCAGAGTCACCACAGGTGAGGGGATGATCAGGCTGCTCAGCTGAACATATATCAAATATTGCAGTTTAGGTCCCAAATTGAACCAGGTCTACTGGATCATCAGGTCTGAAGACACCCTTAGTTCTTAAAAGAAATCAGAACACCCTAAAACCGATACTGCCAGGTCAAAATGACAAAACTCAAAAATCTGAAATATGGCCAAAACCTCTCATCATTGCATCTCTTCTGCATTTTGCACATATTATTTATATACAAAGAAAACCAACATGCTCCGGTCTGATAAAAGTTTCCCTTTCTCTATCCTTTTATGTAGCTCAATAAACTCTTTCAAGACTGTGAAAGTTGATGTTTGAAGGCAGACATCCTTCTGTAGCAGTCAGGTGAGCAGTGAAGCTGACATGTTTTGTCCGTAGAGGGAATCGTAGATGGACCTTCTTACTGTGCATCAGCGGTGCCAAAGTCATGGCTCATTAGTTTAGATTATGCTGTTCTGCCAGACAACACATTTTCATTTCTGATGCAATACGCTTGAAAATGCAGTTCTGTTAACGATGCCAAAACCTATAAGGAATTACAATATCCACTTTGCATAAATCTATTATTCCTGTGGCTATTCATTAAGTCTAAGGTCCATATTTCCAACAAGTGAGGATACACTAGGAGTAAGGTTTAGGGGTGAATAAACAGGAGAAGATGGGGAGCATGATAAGATGCCTTTCACATGTCACTGAAGCCACAATTACCAGCATAAAGCAATAAAAGTATCGTAGTGGTTAATTCATTTTCATTCATTATAATAGCTGGTTAAATGGCTTTAATAAACCATCCTTTGACATATACAGTTTCAACAGGTGAAAGGTGTGGATGATGCTGCTGGCAGCAGACTGGAACAGCAGCTGGCATCGTCCCCCAGGGCCCCAGCTGCTCCACCTGGAGTGTCTCGGGGGGGTTACGTGCCATGTCTGCTGTGAAACTTGTGGAAGCATAAAGCTGCCACCCAAGCAAAAGAAAAATACTGCTGTCTCAAGTTATAATGGGAAAATTGCATTCTTCTAATATACTTTACATATTGTACAATTTACTGTTTTTACCATGTATTTTTTTTTTACGTTATATTAGCACCTTCTTACACCATGTTTATATTGCATATATAGTTATAAATTCTTATGCAAACATTAAAAAAAATTTTTTGTACAATGCATTTTCATGAATGACTACTAATAGCACATCAATCTGAAACTGAAGAAAAGGCTGAATGAATGGAACATTAGTTGATTAAAAAAACATATTGTTGCAGAATATATGCAAGATATGTGTATTACATTTTAACTGAACTTATCTTCCATTTTTGAATAAGATATAAAGGGATGCAAAACAATTTTTGTTGCTAGAATCCTGATGCTTGTCAGAGGTATATTACTATAACGGGTTCATATCAAGTTCAACTCCTACATACTTCAGATAAGTGGCGTCCCTCTCACTAAGTGCATATTTAAGTTCCTTGCCGGAAAATTTATACTAGTTAATATAGTTCATATATCAACAAAGTTGTGGAAGTGTACGGAAAATAATTCATGATTGCAAAAATCTTTTCACAACAAAACGTAATATGTGTTTGTATGCATTATACCTTACGTTTTTGCCAAATTGCTCAATTTTTGGAAACTTACCATTGCCCATGTTGTCATCAGTTATTTAAGCTATTCTTCATATTCCCTTTTTGCAATTTCTTGTACTGTGATATGCTGAGCCAAACCAGGCAATGCCTTCTCCTGTTTAACATAAAAACTGTAGTGATGTAGTAAAAGTAAAAAAAAAAAAAGGTTTCTGGGGATTTAAAGACAAGAATAAATTGAAAAATACATTTTCATTATTTGATGTCTAAGAAGATTGTATCATAAAGTCCATCTTTGGGTATTCGTCCGAAAACTTGCAAACTTTTCTTTATGCTTATGCAGCTGTGGCAGTGGATCTCAATAATGTCACTGTACGCCTCTTCTCCCTTGTACCATGTGCTGCTCCTTCGCTCCAGCTACACCTGTTGACTTTCATTGCAAAACCCAACATGGGGGAGGAAAAATGGATCCCGTTCAGATTTTATGGAGCAGCTTTTGTTCCTTATTGTATTCTGTTATTGGGAGGGGGTGTTTTAGTGGCTCAGTGAACACTGATTTTCTGCCAGAGCCAATGGCACTCAATGGGCTCAACCTCCCTTTAGATAACGACTGAAAGCATTTCTCAAGGCATTTAAACACTTCTGGTCGAGTCCTCTGCAGACCTGACGGGCTGTCGACACTAATCTATATCAGCTCCACACCTCCCTTACCTTTGCGTGGATGAAGTTGTGCTTTTTTCTATTAGAGCTGAAGCTGGCAGAACAGCTCTTTAGGGAAATATCTGTTTTTAATAGCTTGGGAGGGTACTGAAAAGCCATTATGAGTTTTATTTCATAAACTCAACATCATCCCCCTCAGGCTTTACTCGATGCATATAACATTTTAATAGTCTATAATAAAATTCTTGTTTAAGTTAATGTGTCATTAAATTGAAATAAAGCAGTTTATATGTTGTAATGTTCCCTGTTCCACAGAAGGAGCCTTGGCTTCTATGAGATCCAGTGCATTTGGTTCTTTTGTTGACACTTAGCCAGAAAAGAGTAATTGGAACTCTGAGGAGAAATGAGAAAAGGAGGAGACCAAAAAAAAAAAAAAAAAAATGCAGCAGATGAATTTGTGAAAGAGAGATAAAGGGTTTAATCTATGGGGTGTCAGCCCAGCGCCAGATGAAATCCACCACTGCTTTGATTAGGATAGGCCTTCGGGTGTAGATCTAATAGGAGGGATTGGGAGAGGGATGGCTCCAATCTGCAGGTCAGTCCTGGTCAGACTGTCCTCCACAGAGACCACAGGAGAATTATTATGACTGTCTGGTAGCGTTGAAGAAATGTAAATGTTACTCCTGAGCTTTTTTGGTCAAATTAATCAAGCTCACTTTAGATGTAGTTTCACACTCATGCAGAATCTGTAGTTGTCGGATTGCTGTGCGTCTTCGTAACTACATTTACCCATCCCCACACAGCGTCCACATTAGCATATTTTTGAATAATCACTCTTTGTTTTCACAAGAGTAACAGCTTTACAAATTCAAAGCCATGTTTTGAAGAACTTTGAATTAATAGGAAATTTGTTCAGGTTTGAAACAGTCTCGTCTCATTTCATATTCCAGTTCGAGTTGGAGCAGTTTTAAGTTTTTAGATTTTAAAGGAGAGATAAAAGCATGTCTTATTCCTTTAAAAAAATGCAGAGTAGAATTCCTGAATGAGATGCACATGATTTTATTTTACAGGTTTCACACTTCATTACTCAGAGGGGTGTCCATTCCCAATAGACGGAACATTAAAATAAGTAACAGAAAAGTTATTCATTGTGCAACTGGAAAAAAAAACAACAACTTTTTTTTTCTTTTTCAAGAGTATGAACTGTCCCAGAGTAGTAGCCCTATAGAGAACAGACTATTTGTTGGTGGGGGAAAAAAAGAATAAAAAAACCTGTCAATTGAATAATATCTTTAGAAAAGCAACACAAATCCGGAAGGCATATCAACAACATGCAACATTTCATGAAAAAATTTCAATAAACTGTTCAATAAATCACACACACACTGTCCCAGAAATGATATAAAAGTCTATGGATAAGAAGCTGATCCAAATCCAGCAGCTGGGTCCCTCCTTTTTTTTTTTGATGCTGTCATCTGATGGAGTGTACCTGTCAGTAATGTGATTGTGGCCCTTTCATTCTCTCCATGGAAAACTGATGTTAAATAATGAAAGGTGGTGGCGCCCCGTCAAAGAACAAGGCCACAGGGATTATTTCCCACTCGAGAGACATTGATTTGGTTTTAATGCCCACAAATATTGATGGACTACAAAGCGGAGGAAGCTGGGTTTCTTTTCAAACTGATCCCAGTTCTGCAATCTGTGGTGCAACCCAATCTCAATATAAAACCACAAGAGTTGTGAAGAAAAGCAAGTGGTTTTTTAAAATTCTCTAACAAACATTCCTTTAATTGTTGCTGTTTCAAGCCTTTTAGTTGCCGCTCTGGCACCAAAGGGGCTGCGCTATGGTGCTATTTTTGCCCCTCGCTAGATTTGCAGTCACTCCTATCTTTGTATGCATTCTATCAGACTGAAAAACATGCAATGTGGGTCAAAACATGAGAAAATATAGAGGATTTTGAGAAACAGTCCTGTAATTGAAGTGTCTGTGTTGCTTTTGATGTGCTCCTATTCTCAATAGTGCCATAACAAACTAATATTCTAGTGATTAAAAGCAGACATACATTCAGACACATTCTCTAAACTGAATTAATCAGCTTGCACTGAACAATAGTTGTATGATCAACTAAAAAAAAAAAAAACAGTGAGATCAGGCCAATAAATATTTGTCATAATTAAAAAACTGCTTTTATGTGATCATCTAGATAAAAGCAATTCATCATAGTATTAGATGTTAAAAAGCTTACTGTTCCTAAAAACAAATATCCTGGACATATCAATAAATGATTACGCATTTAAATATCATTATTATTAGTCCATCCAAGCACACAACTTGCCTCACAGGGGGAATTCCCAAAACCATTGGAGCCAATAGAATCTGTGGGATTGACAAAAATCTCTTAAATCCAAGGATCAGATGCTGTAACATTCACATGCAACACGATTTAGTGATCATTAGCAATAACAACACAGCACTTTTTCTGAGATTGTGGGATGCAGCTGTGCTCCGATCACACGTGTTGCTTTTAATTCACAGTTTATTGTGCTCCTGCCCGTGTAAATAAAAGGGAGTTAAGTTTTTATCATTTTGACAAAAACTATTAAGTCTTGAACGAGTCTTGACCCAATTTGTCGAACCAAGACCGAGCCCAAAATCAAGAAAAAAATAGGTCGAAACTGGTATCTCGAGCCGGATAAACATTCTTAGACAATCTCTTGAGTTGAAAAAGGAGAAGAGAAAAAGCTTTATCACTTCTCACTGTACTGCTTTATCTCCGTCAGTGTCACTTATGATGCCAATTCATTGCAACTAGAACAACGGTGAAAACTGAATCAGACAGAATTTCTATTAGCTCAACTGGATGCCTAACAAAAGTGTTTTGTTCTGAGTGTGAGCAAGCATCCTGTTAGGAGTGCTCGTTCAGATCATACAATCACACAATCTGCCTGCAGGTTATGCTTTGCAGTTCTTGTTTATGCAATCCCTGTGTGTCGTTATGTGTGAGGGCGCGTGTGAATTTGCCTGTCTGAAGTTATATTTCAGATGGTACATAAAAGACTGCCCCTCTGTCAGAGAACACTGAGCAGCCATCAAATAAAGGGAGCAATGCAGGTCACTCTGGAAAAATCTGAGGTCGTCGTATCCTTGAATTCCCATATTCCCGTCACGTACTCCCAATCTCCCCCTAGTCAGCTGTACCCAGTTATCACATAAGACATCTGATTAAAGCCTGCGAACAATAGGGTGCAGAGCAAAAAAAAAAAAAAAAAAAGCTCTTAAACCCATGAGGAAATTGCTCATTACAAAGCACTAGTCTTGATCTCTGTCCAAACAGGTGTAATTTTAGCTTCATCCACTGCTGGTTTATCTGCTGCTCCATCATTTTAAGCTGCATTGGTGGTCTGATTGACTTGAAGCTGGAATGGCAGATACCTGTCTGTGTCATTGAATCTGATGGATGAGGATTAGGTTTGGAGTTCAGTCAGAAAGATATCATTGTTTAATCCTCCCACTAAACACAGGACTCAGTGTAATACAAAGTGCCTGTTGATAAATGTGTCGCTAAGATTGGAGGAGATTTGTCCCACTGCAATTTTCTGAGCTCCAACTTCTGGCACAGTTTCTTTTTACTCTAGCAAACAATCAATCAGCATGACTTCCTTGGTTGTAAATCTTGAGCCTAAGAAAAGGAACATCAGTAAATTCCACTGAGTGTTTTGTTTGGTTTTTTTTACATTGTTGAATCCAGGAGCGCATGACTAGATCCACTTCCAGACTGAAGTATTTTAACATTTTGAATGGTTCCACTGAAAATTTATGCAGACATTTATGGGACCCGGAAGGTGATTGCTAACGACTTTGTGATTCTATAAATTCCATTTATCGACACCCTGGAAGGCCTTTTTCCCTTTGTAGCATTTCTTATAAAACTTTGCAACTACTGCATTAAGCTGAGGGAGTGTTAAGATGGCCCTTAGCGGGAGGCTGAAATAGGAGTCTGGAGGCAGGGGTAGTGCAACCAACCAGGTGTTTTAATCTCCAACATTTAACAAAGATGACTTCCTGCTTACATGGTCATGAGGTGTCGCAGCACCCGCACCTATTACTCCCATCATGTGGCCAACATGCAGGCTTTGTAATCCTGGGCGGTACCAATTAACACACTTCTTAAAAGACAGGATAGAACAAACCACATATACACCAAACAACTTAACAAAACAACCAATCTTCAACACATAAATAACAAACATACTTCATGGTTACATACTCATTGGCTATCTAAAACTACCCTCATATAAATATTAATTTATTCATCATTTCTAAAATACCTCAGGCTTTGTTCCCCCTCTTCCATCTGCACTTGGTCTCTTCCGGAATCTTTACCAGGTGTTCAGGCAGAGGTAAGCCTTAATCTACAAACATTTGTAATATTATAAAAATTTCATAATTACCATACCTACTTCATTTATATTATCCCCCCCAGGACACCCTCAATACCCACTGAGATGCCCTGCATAAAACACCCAATAAAATACTTCAATCTTATTTGTACCCGTCTCATTATCATTTGCACATAATTAAAGTGTTATCCTGACCAGTAATGAAGACCTTCATTACATTTCCTCCCCCCTCTCCATAAGCTCACAGTACCTTAACTTTCAGAAATCCTAGATAAACAGTCAGCTGCAGTGTTGGTTTTCCCAGCCTTATAACATACAGTGAAGTTATATGGTTGCAGAGCAAGGTACCATCCAGCAATCCGTGCATTTGCATCTTTCATCCGATGCAACCACTGGAGGGCCCGGTGGTCTGTTTCCAGAAAGAAATGCCGTCCCAGCAGGTAGTATCTCAAGGATTCGATGGCCCACTTCATTGCTAGACATTCCTTCTCCACCGTCGAATATCTGGTTTCTCTGTCCAGAAGCTTGCGGCTCAGAAACACCACCGGCTTCATCTCTCCATCCACTTCCTGCAACAAAACTGCCCCAAGACCCACTCCTGAAGCATCTGTCTGCAGTATAAAAGACTTTTCAAAATCAGGAGTGTGCAAAACAGAGTCTGTACAG
This sequence comes from Xiphophorus couchianus, assembly GCF_001444195.1. Taxonomy (NCBI): domain Eukaryota; kingdom Metazoa; phylum Chordata; class Actinopteri; order Cyprinodontiformes; family Poeciliidae; genus Xiphophorus; species Xiphophorus couchianus. Next base: position 25,730,843 of record NC_040238.1, read on the forward strand.
ATGGCATTTTTAAGATCTTCAAAAGCTTTGCTGCATTCCTCAGTCCATTGAATCTTATTTGAGGACTTACTCTTTGTCAAGTTATTTAACACAACTGAACGTTCAGCAAACTGAGGAATAAACTTCCTGTACCACCCGACCAAACCCAAGAAGCTCCTCACTTTCTTCTTTGTTGTAGGTACAGGGAAAGTACGAACCGCATCCACTTTCCCCACCTGTGGCCTAATCTTGCCAAAACCAATGATGTAGCCTAAATAGGCCACCTCTCTCTGGGCAATGGCACATTTCTGAGGGTTGATGGTCAGTCCAGCTGCTCTGATGCATCCTAACACTCGTAAATGTAACATGTGGTCCTCCCATGTGTGACTGAACACCACCACATCGTCCAAGTAAGCTGCTGAAAAATCTGAGACATCTCTCAAGACATGGTCCATAAGTCTCTGAAAAGTGGCAGGCGCTCCCTGAAGACCAAATGGCATCACTTTAAATTGATACATACCAAATGGTGTCCTAAATGCAGTCAGCTTGCGGGCCTCCGATGCCAGTGCCACCTGCCAATACCCTTTACTTAAGTCCAGTGTAGTAATGTATCGCGCTCCTCCAACTCTTTCCAACAGGTCATCTATTCTGGGCATAGGATATGGATCAAACTGAGACAGAGAATTCAGGTAACGAAAGTCAATACAAAATCTCAGTGAACCGTCTTTTTTGGGTACAAGAACCACAGGGCTGCACCATTCACTGGTTGATATCTCAATGATGCCAAGGTCCAACATAAAATCGATCTCTTTCTCCAACTCTGGCACCAACCGCTCTGGAATCCTATAGCTCTTTCGTCGAGCTGGAGAATCCTTCTTGAGACAGACATTATGTTGTACCAGGTCTGTAAAACCCGGAACCTCTGAAAAGAGTTCAGGATCCAGCAGAGCTGCAACCTCCTCCTGTTGGGCTGCTAGCAAATGAGACAGATCAATCACACAGAGCTGTGTTTCGGTGGAGGGCAAAAACTTCTCCTTCACCTCCTCATCTTGAACATCACAAATCAAAAACTGCTGCCCTGATCTCCGACGCACCTGAAATTCTTTCAGTAAGTTCACATGAAATGTCTGATGTTTTTTCACTCTGTCAGGCATAAACAGTTCATATGTGACCTTACCCACTTGTCGCGTCACTTCATATGGGCCATGCCATTTGGTAAGCAGCTTGTTATCTGAGGTTGGTAGCAGCAACAGGACCTGCTGTCCTGGTTTCAGGACCCTCTCTTTGGATTTCTGGTCATACCATTTTTTCTGGTGCTGTTGTGCTGTCTGCATGCTCTCCTGTGCCAGAGCTGTCATTTCCTCCAACCTCTGTCGCATCTTGACCACATATGCCACGATGTTCTCCTCCGCTGATTCGGGACGTTCCCAGTAGTCCTTCAGGAGGTCCAATGGTCCTCTCACTTGGCGTCCATAGAGCAGTTCAAACGGTGAAAATCCAGTCGAAGCCTGTGGGATCTCTCTGTAGGCAAACAGCAAATAGGGCAACCACTGGTCCCAATCTGCTCCTGTAGTAGAAACAAACTTGCGCAGCATGTTCTTTAAAGTCTGGTTGTATCTCTCAACAAGCCCGTCCGTTTGAGGATGATAGAGGGTGGTCTTAATTCCCTTCACTCCTAGCAACTTGTAGACTTGTTGTAACAGCTTAGACATAAAGTTTGTGCCACAGTCTGTCAAAACCTCTTTCGGTATCCCTACTCTGGAGAACAGTTGTATCAGGCAGTTGGCAACGTTGCTGGCTTTCACACACCTCAGGGGAAAAACTTCAGGATAGCGAGTTGCATAATCGCATATAACCAGGATGTACTTATTACCCGCTGAACTTCTCTCTAAGGGACCAACTACATCCATCCCTATCCTCTCAAAAGGAGTACCAATAATTGGTAGGGGCTGAAGATGGGCCTGAGAAATCTTCTTCCCTGAAGTAAGTTGACATGTTACACAGGACTTACAGAAGTGTGATATTTGAGTATACATTCCTGGCCACACAAATCTTCTGGCAATTCTACACAGTGTTTTCTGGAATCCCATATGTCCCGCCCATGGAACTGTGTGTCCCAGATTCATTACTTTCTCTCTGAATTGCTGTGGTAATGCTAGGGACTCTACTTCCCCTTTACACTGATACAAAAGTCCCCCTTTTACTACATATGTAGCATCCTCCAGAAAGCCTGCAGAGCCCTGTGCTTTTCCTTCCACCTGTGTGACCTTCTCAAACCAACCTTTTAAAGTTGGATCCTGCCGCTGAAGCTCACCCACACCAACCGGAAGATCAACATCTAATAGGTGAAATGGTTTAACAATGTTAGCTGTTTGTTTGACAGAACCTCTCATCTTTTCCCTTCTTCTTGCAGCCCTGGTTTTATAAGGTTTAACTGGTCCCATTTCCCACATTTCTTCAAAAAATGGTAACTCTCTCAAAGTGTTCTGAGCACTCTGAGCCCTTGTGGTGACCATATTGTGCCCTGCTGGCGGCCTTTTACTTGGGTACTCCATGGTTTGCTTTAAAAGAGCCCCAGTCACGTCCTGCGGGGAAAAATTTTCCGGTTGTGTGGGTACTAGTTTGGGAGGATGTAGTTCTGCCTGCTGAATGAGATCTGCAATAATGGGGACATCATTACCCAGAATAACCGCATACGGCAGCATTGCTGCAAGAGCTACTGACATAAAAAATGTGTGCCCTCCCACAGTCAAATAAATGTCAGCTAATGGATATTCATGTTTATCCCCATGTATGCAGCTTATGTAACATTTATCCCCAGTCCACCTTTCTCTAGGTATTAAAGAAGACAAAACCACAGTCTGAAACCCCCCTGTATCCAGCAACGCTGTTTCCCTCTGACCATTAATGAGAACAGGTGCAGTACAAGCAGCATTATGAAGAACAGATTTTGTAGGTCTAGGAACTGTGCAAAACAGAGATGGCTTCGATTGATTCGTACGGGGACAGAAATACTGGGTATGGCCCAGTCCATTACATACGTAGCATCGTATGTCTCGTTTGGCAGAACGAAAAGGGGCATTCTTAACAGAATCAGGTTTATATTCAGGTCTGTATTTATTCGAAACAAAGTGTCTACCACCAGAAATGTCTCTACTCTCCGACTGACCACCACCCCATTCATCCCCAACGGACTTACTTGCATGGGCAAAGTTCGAGTCCCGGCCGAAGGTACTACGTTTTGTCCCTCGTCTAGCCGCCGTGAAGACCTCCGCCAATTGTGCCGCTTTCTCTGCTGTCTTTGGGTCATGCTCCCGAAGCCACACCTCCAGTTCCGGGTTCACCATCCTCAGGAATTGTTCCAGGATCATTGTCTCAGAAATTTCTTTCACCGTTGCTTTGTCTGGTTTAACCCATTTAAAAAACAGTTCCTTAAGGCGCACATATAGTTCTTGTGGAGTCTCACCAGAGAGAATGTTCACAGACCGGAAACGTCGACGATAGGTTTCCGCCGTAATCTCATACTTCTGCAATATGGCCACCTTGACATTATCATAGTCTTCTGAGTCAGCAAAATCCATCAAGACATAAGCACTTCGTGCCTTACCAGTCAATAGGGGAATTAGCCGAATCGCCCATTCCTCTCTCGGCCATCGGCAGACTTGAGCCATTCGTTCAAAAGTAGTCAAGAAATGTTCGATGTCGTCATCCGGTAGAAGAGGATGCAGCTTAGGTTCTCTGTGCACGCCGAAATCCCTCTCCGGCCCGACACGCCAAGAATGTTGACTCGTTCCGTCTCCTAGATCGTCCATCTCATCCTGAGGCTGCAGTGATCCAGGCTGTAGCCGGTCCCCGTCAGCCTCCTGCCTCAGGTCAGTCACCTGCTGCTGAATTTGGTGAAACTGGTGCTGCACCGACTTCCATCTGTGCTCTTGACGGGAAGTTTCTTTGGCCAGCTGCTGGTCCCGCACTGATTGAGACTGAATAAGTGCTTTCACCAAATCCGCCAACTCTTCAACCTTCTCAGGGTTACTGGGTGCCACGCCCACCTGATCAGCAGATGCCGTCGCTCCCTCATCAGGCTCCAGCTGTTGATCTTGTTTCCGCCTTTCCCTGTCCTTTGTCATCCTCAACTCCACCTTGTGACTCCAGCCCCAAAACTTCTGACACCACTTGTTAAGATGGCCCTTAGCGGGAGGCTGAAATAGGAGTCTGGAGGCAGGGGTAGTGCAACCAACCAGGTGTTTTAATCTCCAACATTTAACAAAGATGACTTCCTGCTTACATGGTCATGAGGTGTCGCAGCACCCGCACCTATTACTCCCATCATGTGGCCAACATGCAGGCTTTGTAATCCTGGGCGGTACCAATTAACACACTTCTTAAAAGACAGGATAGAACAAACCACATATACACCAAACAACTTAACAAAACAACCAATCTTCAACACATAAATAACAAACATACTTCATGGTTACATACTCATTGGCTATCTAAAACTACCCTCATATAAATATTAATTTATTCATCATTTCTAAAATACCTCAGGCTTTGTTCCCCCTCTTCCATCTGCACTTGGTCTCTTCCGGAATCTTTACCAGGTGTTCAGGCAGAGGTAAGCCTTAATCTACAAACATTTGTAATACATTTCATAATTACCATACCTACTTCATTTATATTATCCCCCCCAGGACACCCTCAATACCCACTGAGATGCCCTGCATAAAACACCCAATAAAATACTTCAATCTTATTTGTACCCGTCTCATTATCATTTGCACATAATTAAAGTGTTATCCTGACCAGTAATGAAGACCTTCATTACAGGGAGGAAAGGAACGTTTCGAAATTTTCCCACATTTTGTCGCGTTACAGCAACAACCCTCAATGTTTATTGGGATTTTACTGATTGTGACCAACACAAAGCAACAAATTATTGTAAACTGGAAAAAAAGACCTGGTTTTTGACTTTTATCTATCAAATTCCAACAACTTTTGTAAGCTTTGACACACTTTAATAAAGTCCAGTGCATCTGGTAAGGGAGAACGTTTTGTGAAATGTTTAAACAGTTTAGCTTCTAAAACAAATTCCCAAGCTCTGAACATCTTTGTCATCCATCATTAATAAAACATAAACTGCAAACTTGCCACAAAATGTCCATCCATTAAAGCTGCTTATGAGTACAAATTGTTTAAAGAAACATCCCAGAAATCCCATATTAACTCTGAAAGACCTGCAGAGAAAATCTGTTTAAAGAAAATTATTAGTTATGCATTCAACAAATTTGGTATTTACAGAAGAGTACTAACCCTGGAGTACAACCATAAAAATACAGTCAGTCTGTATTTATGTGTTCATGTGTTGCAATAGTAATGGAAGGACTTAAATCCAATTGAGAATCGATGACAAAACTTGAAAAGAAATTGCCCTTTGAACATGCTGTTCTTTCAAATGACTTTGAGAAAACTTCACAAAGTGGTGTGCATTATTTCACTTACACTTCTTAATGATGTACTTAACTACTTTGTGTTGATCCCTAACACAAATCCCGACAATATACACAATTGCTGAGATTTTAATGCAACAAAATGTGAAAAAGTTCGAGGGCTATGAATACTTTTACATAGTCAAACATACCTTTGTATAGACTTTATAAAGCATTTGTTTTAAGGCCCTGGCTGTGTAAAACAGTATTGAAATTATTTTATTACATCAGATTGTTTTGTTCAGGTGAATCACCCCAACACCAAAGCTTAAAAATGCAGTCTTTGAACTACTGCAACCTTGTGTGGCCCCATGTGCTGCTTCCACAATAGTACTGTCAAATACCAAAGCAACTAATAGGATCTTGTGGTTGTACAGACTTAACGTGTTGGTCTCTTGACATCCCAATGCTAAGCATGCCCTGGAAAAAAAAAGAAGAAAGTTTTCTTTGATATCAAGGAGATGAAAGTGCTTTTGCAGCTGAATATGTTTGAAGATAACGCTTCCCCGTGGACCTCTAAACTCTATGAACGGAACCGTTCCTCCATTACGATTCAGCATGTCTTCTGTGGCAGCCTTGTTAATTTTGTTCCTCAAAGATAAGAGGACATTCATCTTTTGTCTTTGTACAGTAATAAAATGATTAAGTCGATTAAAAAGCAGCCAAGTCTCTGCGTGAGGAATCACTTCTGTCTCATTATGGTATCAAGCCGTACAAGTACAGCTCTTTTTCTCTTCCAGGCCGACTCAAATGTTTACTTTGTTCATTTTGCTGTAGTCATTTCCACTAACACCCAAGAGAACATGCCGTCAAAGACTGACTGATAAAGTTTCATAGAGTCCCTTGACAAATAATAAAAAAGGGCGACTTTATGTAGTTTTCAAGCTAAACTAGGAAAAGGTGGGGGCCACCAAAGAGGGCTACACATGACACTACTGTCTTGGTTTGCTTCTTTTCATATTTAAGGTTAGCTAACCAGCCTTAGCATTCACAACTGGCTCTGCTGTCAGGACAAAGCTGTAGCACAGCAGAGAGGAAGGGGGGCAAGCAAGAGCTTATGCAAGAGTGACTGACAGCGCTAAAAATCTCCTTATGCCTCTGATTGGTTGTTTGAAGTGAGAGAAGGAAGAGGAGCTTGATTTCATTTTTTTACAGATTGCCTTGTACTTAAATGTCACGTCAGTGACAGTTTCAACAAATATGCAAAAGCGATTTTTTATAAAAGTTATACAGTGCAGCTTTAAGAATCCAGCATTCCGAGGTGAGAAAAGCGTTAAAAGAAATCTTCGTCTATGCAGACACAAAGCGTAATATAGGATTAAGTAAATTTATTATTAGGTTATTGTTGATACTTAAATAGCAAAATTGTGTTGATTCTGTACAACCAGTGCAGAATCAACACTGGTTGCAACTTCTTGTTACTGGGTTGTAACAGCAATAATGGTTCAGAACCAGAGTGTTCAAATATAATTTCAACTGCTCCAAAGGTAATTCTGGATTAACGATTGGAAGCTTGGTTAACCCGTGCCCATCCACACCATTGACCTAAAAGCTGAATAGTGCATAAAGCAAACTGTTGTATTGCAAAGGGCATTACCAGCCCATAGCAGTGTCACCATGGTTGTCTGAGATTGTCTGTCCATCAGCAAAAGTTCAATTACAGAGGCATTAATGCTGGCACCCATTACTGAAGTTGACAACCAAAACCATCTGTCCCCCTCCCCATCATTAACCCTGCTGGCTGCATCTTGGCTCCTCTGCTGACAAAGTTAGACTACGATACGAGGATATGAGAGACACCCCACTGAAATAGCTGGCAGAGGCTTGACACACTAGGACTCAGATAGACGACTCCATCGCATCCTGACATATTTTTTCTCTTATAAGCAGCAACAGAATGACTCCTGACATCTGCTTCTTTTTTTTTCTAAAGTGCTTGAGTGCTTCTGACTTTACAAGCTGGAGGCAATGTGGATATTTCTGTCAGACAGGGTCAACATGTTTCTGTCCATCAGCTGCTGGGATGGTTGCTACACTCTGTAAAATTTATTCTAAGATGAGTTTTAAATAATCTGTTGATTACACTTGTCATGTATGTAGAGTGGTCTTTTTCAGGCAGTTTCAGAGTAATGAAGCAACTGGAATGAAAACATAATAAAAGAAGCTGAATATGTAAAAGCAGACATGAACTGGTATAGCCATCAGTGAAAATATTACCGTTTGACAGCATTAACCAAAAAAAATAAACTGCACGACATGATCTAATTGCCTTATTAAAACAGACAGCTAATAGCGTACTACCTTATTACACACAGTTTTACCTTCATTGCATATTGGTGTTTATTTAGGGTATATTTGCGGCAGGTCTTGATTTTATTTAAAATTTTTTTGTTTTGTTTTGCTGAAATCTGATATTTTTTCGGGTGGTTGTTCATATCACTTTCACCCCATGATGTGACCACAATCAAACTTCTGTGTGAAAGGCTTGCAATCCCAAAGAAACCCACTTGCGCAGTGGTTTATCACAAAATCATAACACGAAGGAAGATAATGCGAAGAAAGCACAACTAATAGCAATAATCTCGGCGTGGCCTGTAACATCTGTAGCAGGGGTCGAAATTAAAATTTTTCTCCACCAGCCACAGTGGTGGGTAGAGAAATTTTTTTACCAGCCACTCAAACATTTCACCAGCCACTGATTTTTTCTTTTGATTACAAACCCCACCTGTACAAGCAAATGATATAAAATATACGATTTATTCTGAACTCTATGAAAACCGATTTACTGACAATAAGTTTATCATACATATGTACATATACAGACTAATTTACCATAAGTCAGACACCTTAACATAGGTGTAAAAGAGGTGTACAAGTTCACTTGCAGTAATTACTAAGAGCAAACTTTAACTACACAACCCTAAAATTCTTGCAATCATTTCTAATGTTGAACGTTTCCACATATAGGCTACAATTCCCCCAGATCATATTAAGTTAAGATGTATCTAGTGAGTTTTAAAACATTTTTAAATGCTTTTAATAGCTGTTTTCTAACTGTTCTATTCGTTTTCCCTTACTTATTACGTTTTCTATCGAAATTCACAATTCTTATTTTTACTAAAAACATCTCAGAACATGTTCATTATTAATTCCATGGCCGTCATTATTCCTGTGTTATCCCAGTGTTTTTCAGTCTGCCTGCTAGCTTAGCGTTAGCTTTCCCCACTCACTCACACCTGCCCTCCTGCCTCTTCGTGAACATGTTCACTCCTTTTTACTGGGCAGCAGCAGCTAATCCGAACTCTTCCTCAATCTGTCCCTCATCACGTTTCTCTCATCTTCCTCCTCCAACGATAATAAATCCCCTGAATCGCTAATTCTCCCTCCTTCTCTGCTCCAGTAGTCAAAAATTGTGTGGTAAACTTATCGGTTAGTTTGACAATTTTTTATGAATGGGCTTATGCCCTTTTTAGCTTTTGTTATCGTAGTTTTTGTGACCTGCTCGGTCTCGTATCCGCTCACTTTGCTCGGACTCAGATTAGCTGAAATAACGCTATTTATAAACTTGGAGGCGGGGGCCAAGGAGGACTGAGGGATTTCATTGGATCAGCCCAATGTCCGTCAATAAAATCAACCAATGGGCCGTCGCGGTCGATATAAATTATATTTCATGTACTTTTTTTGTTAAATTATGACAGCCTGGGGCCGCCCCATATACAGTATGTGCATTAGTCTGTATCCCAGACGGTCAGTCCTCCCCTGGACAGAAGTTCAAACTGAATGGAGCTTTTTTTTTTCCTGGCGCAGAATTATGGCGCTTGTCTCATGTCGATGACGTAAAAGTCGGATTAAATGTGACATGACCGTTCAGACTGCAGGCAATCTGAACACATTCGGATACATCTGATTTAGTACCGCATATGAAAGAGGCTCAAATTGGACTTTCTTTAGGATGACAAGAGCTGTTTATACTGTTGTTTAAAAGGTGGATATGGGGCGTGGTAGTAGCGGAAGAGTGTCTGTTCACTATCAAATACAAAGCCAGAAAAAAACCTTTAAAAAAGAGCAGCAAAGGGTTTGGCATGGGTAGAGTTGCATCACCCTATGCCACATAACAAAGGAGAAACCTTCATTCACTCTGGAGCTTTGTCTGGCGTGTATGAACGAACCACGGGTATGATGCCAACGGCTTCATAAATGAGGATTTTTCACTGGATGGATGGCAGACTGAGCCTATTAGGGCAGTGGAAAAAATGTAGAGTGATGTAATGAACAGTGTATAAACTGAACTGTGTAAAAGAAGGTTGGAGAATTTGTCATTAGGATCAGATTTTAATGACTGCTAAGAGAAATGGCAAAACAGTTTAATTGGCTCAATATAAAAAGGAGATGCAGTTTGTCGGTATTAATTAATGCATTCATAATTATCTCATTCAGAATGAAGTGTCTTGGGGTTTCCAGAGTGACAGAGTGGAGAGAAAAAAAAATGTTTATCACATTTAAATCTTTGTCTTTAATTAGATTTTGATTAATGCCTATGCTTTATCGGCGAGGAAAAGGAGAAGAGGGAAAAGCAACAATCGATCTTGTTACCTTTAATATACTTATGTAACCCTTCGTAAATTGAGTAGTCCAATATACATAAATATCTGGTGGCCCGATCTGTTGGATCAACCAATCTAAGAATACACAATTAGGGTCACTTCTCTTAGGTCTACAGGAGGCTTGGCAATGGCAACTGTATAAAGTTCAAAGAAGAAAAAAAAACTAACCACAATAAAACACACCCATAGTTTTTGGGTAAAGAATACAGTATATTAGAAGAATTTAACCTTAACGGGACATATCTTTAACGAGAGTCATTAAACTCTCCCCGAAAAGACAATACATTCGATTCCCTCAGGTTCCCTCATCCACTGAACTCAGTTCAGTTCCTGTAATGTCCATTGAAGTCACTTAAAGTTCATTTGTCCTGGAGTATTTAGAGTTGAATTCTGTTACACTTGATTTTCAATGAATCAGCTCTTTTATGGAATCGGGCCTTACCCAAAGGAGAGTAGCACATAAAATGTCTGATATCGCAAGTAAAATAATAATAAAAAAAAAAGCCAAATTCTTTCAGGGGGGGGGGAAGAGAGAGAGAAAAGTCTTTCAGGTCCTACCATCCTCCTGGGATCAGGTGTCTATGGTATGGAAAGTCTTGGGTCGATACCTCCAGCATCCAGTCCTCAGGCATCTCAGCTTCACTTTCAAAAAACCAGCCTGTACACAACGTGCAAGCAACTATTAATTCCTAAAAATAAAAATAATGAGTGAAATGTTATGTTACATTTGCATTTTCAAAATAAAATAAGATAATTCAATAAATGAACCATTTCTTAGAAAATGTCTTTTCAAGTTTCACATATCAATGTCACTAGCCAGTTAACAATATATTTTTTGGCGGGGGAAGGGGTGCAGCAGTTTGAAGGCTTCATTGCCTCATTAGCGTCACCACACGTCATGCAGAGGGGGCAGATAATACATTAAACAGAGATATTTAATTATTTCTTGTGTGGTCCGGTACCAATTGGTCCACGGACTGGCACCGGTCAGCGGCCCGGGGATTGTGGACGACTGATCACCCATGAAAGGTAGACATGTTGAACTCACAGTCGGTTTACAGCAACACTCAGAAACCTCACAACCATATAGCTTACAATTCACAGGGCTAATACAGCTCACAGCCCATAAGCAGCTCAAAGCTTACGCATTTCACACAAAAAGCATATTCTGACTGTCTTTTTTTTACCTACCAACTCCAATCGGCATCACGTTCACACAGAAAAGAAAAACGGCACAAAAGCACGTTGTGTACAAATGCACCAACTTACCAGGAGATTCTTCATAAACTTAGTCCACTCTGAGTGGCATTTACACGTCACTGGACTAACTACTTTTGCTTCTGTGCTTACAAAATGATGACTGAATCGCTCAAATCTTTTTAATTTCAAGGCCGTTCTGCTCTCCCGACCGTGGGAAAATGTTTGCTTCCTGTGTAGACAAGAAGTAACGTGTGCAGCAAAGCGGTGCGTTCACGTAACATGGGAAAAAACAAGACTTAACGACCAATGATACTGAACATAGGTTAACTTGCATCATAGACAGTACTGAAAACACCCAGAGCAGGTTAGATTCATGTTGTTTCTGACAAGACATACACGAACATGTTTTAAATGCACTGCTGCGACAAGAGTTATTACCCTCTTGGAGACGTATACTAAAATGGTTAAGCTTATCAAACTAAGTGCAACTTTTGAATGATTATTTTTTTAATTGAAGAGAGTTGCAGAGAGAAAATGTTATTACCTTTAATGTTAACTCATGATTTAACTCTTTGTAACCACATTTTGGTTTAATTCATTCCCCCACATTCACATCTGATTGCAACGAGCCCTGTTGAATAAAGAAGTTACTTTTTCTTGTTTTTTTTTCTGAGGCATAGCCTGTCATGAATGATGAGGCTAGTTAGCATGGCCACCGATGATGACTAATAAACTGTTTTCCTGTAACAGTTTCTCCGCCATTAGCACATTGGGCCTTGAGTACATGAGATTGAAAGACGGTGCTAAGACCCTCCTCCCGCCTCTGATTGGTTATTTTTGGTGGGGACTGGTGCATTTCTTCAAAGGCAATAGGTCATTTTAAAAAATATGTATTTGGGTCTCTAACACAGTTTATGGGCAATTCCTTTGCTGTTTTTTATTTAAACCAGACTCTGTTTGACCATAAAGGCAGACTGTAGACATAATGTAGTCAGCAGGGAAATTCTGCTGCTACATGAGACGAAAAATAAAGAAAAGTGTCTTTTTACAGCGTTGTCGACTTTTTTTTTCACTGCAATGCCCCCACAGCTTCAATTTAACAGCTGCAACATTAAAACTTGCTCAGATGTAACCGAGAAGCCCAGCGTGGCCACACTTATACTCACTCATTAGAAAAAAGATGTAAAATCATACACGCACACGCACACACACGGGGTGTGTGTGCGTGTGCGCATTTGTGAAGTTTGTTATATTGCAAGACTACATGCATGCAGTGTTTGACTTTATTCCTTTCAGGCATATTTTATGTTGTTTCTTCCTTATGTTATGAGGCTCCTGGATAGGCCACGATTTAATCCCTAAAACATCAATTTTGTGTCTTATGTGACTTTATCACTTCGGTAAAATCTGCACCTCTTCACCTCCATTTCGCATGCATTTACACATGTAAACATCGGAGTCCGAGCAAGCTCAGTTCGATTAGTTGAGATTTAGCTGGCAAGGTTTGCATTTCATATATTTAATATAATCTGATGCTGACTTTGGGGAAATAGAGCGCAAGTCAGATTAAGACAGAGTAAAGCAAGTACAAGAGGGGCTTTGACAGCTGCAACTTAGTAAAATACGCCCTGTAACATTTAGAAGAGTCACAGTTTCAATATGCAGGTTTGTCTGCTGTGAAGGGAAAGCTCAGTAGTTGATGGATATTACAGCAGAAGACTGTCTTGTTACCTGAAGGCAGGAAAATGATGAGTCAAATGAGACAGGGACAACAACAAAAAAAGACACTAAACCATCTATGACTGCAGGGGGGGAAGTCTAGAGAACAAAGAGATAGAAAGTGTTGTAAAAGAGCAAAATGCCCAAGCAGCAGCAAAAAGAAAACATCTTAGCCCGCTTAAAGGTAAGGATGGTGCTGAGAACACTCGAGCACAAAAGGGCTTCCGAGTCCTCCTTGGTGGGATGGAAGATATGGAGCTACCATCACATATTTTCTTTTCATGAGGTCGGTTCAGTAGGTCATAGTAAGAAATATATTGGCTGGACACCCTTTCAAATTTTGCCCGGCATGGCAAACTTCAAGCATTTGATCCTTTAAAGATCTTAGGAACGTTATTGATACCCATTTCATTGGTCTAAAAATGTAATATACCATAAAAGAACATTTATATACTCTGAATGAAAGAGTCCTCAGAGAGTAATTTCTCATGCAGTGGCTTTGGACATATAGAAAGAACAACATAGTTGTGTTTTGTCAGCACTACCCTGATACCTCTAGTTCCAGGTTAAACCAGATCTGATTTCTAGTAATTCATTCACTCTTAAGGAATGAGGAGACTATTATTTGTGTATAAAAATATGTATTGTCCAATGATGCAGTGTAAAATATGAACTCCTTTTTGAACAGAGATACAGTTAATACATAGTCAGTCACTGTCTAGCGCTGTGCTTCACTGTTCTAAATCTGCATTGTGTAACTTTTATTTAAAAAATCTATATATTTTTTACATATTTGTTGAAACTGTCAATATGTTGTGACAGTATGGCATGAGACAGATAATCTCTAAAAAAAAAATCAACCTTCTTCCAGTGCTATCTAGAAACAACCAATCAGAGCCAGTAGGTGGGTCTTAGAACTGTTAATCACTACTCCATGTGATGCTGCTCGACCTCCCGCCCCTTCTCTCTGTTACATTGTAGCTATCACAGCTTGTCATGAATGCTCAGGTTAGTTAGGATGCCCACTGATGACGGTGGATAAACGGTAAGTTATTTCTCCATCATTAGCACATTTAGCAGCGGGTACATGAGCTTGATTGACAGCCCGAAGACCTTCCTCCGGGCTCTGATTGGTTTGTTTTTGGTTGGGGACACCTTGGAAGAGGAGAGTTTCTTCAGATAGTAACTCAGGGAGAAGGTGGAAGAGATTGATCTTTTCACAGAGTTTCTGACTCGTAACATACTGTAACGACATGGTGACAGTTTTAACAAATATGTAAAAAACACATTTTACACTGGGGGCATCTGTATGGATGACACTGAGTGAAGCAAACAACTGAGTGTCCGTTTTGCTTTTTATATATGTGACTGAAATAGGGAGCTTCGTTCCACAGTCAGAGACCATGACTGTTAATTGAAGGATAATTGGTTTCTGAAACTACCACACTCCTTTGTCAGGAGTGTGGTAGTTTGTCTCTGTTGCCATGTGATGGACTGGCGCCCTGCCTGTCCAGGGTGTGCTGGGCCTCTTGCTCATTGATTGCCGAAGATAGACACTAGTTCCCCTCATGACCCTACAAGAGCAAGAGGGTATAGACGATGAATGGCTGGACAGTTTGCTTATTATAAACTGATGCTCGTTTGCAGATAAACCTAATTTGTGGATGATTTTAAAGCTGAAACAAGACAGTAATAACAATAACAACCACGGTTGCCATTACCACCACTGATAATGCTATTTACATTGATTCAGATTAACATAGGTTTATCTGTATAGCACACGACGGAGACAATGCAGTTCAAAATGCTTTACATCATAAAAACATCACACAGTCATCAATTATGAAACAAAAAATGGACATTACACGTTGTCAAATGCCATCATCGAAATCATCAAGCAAAATACACATCGACTATGTGACAGCTAATCAAAGGCAACTCTCTGACAGTAGAAGGACCAGGGTGAGTACGTCACAGCTCAAACGTTGCTAAATGATACTGGTGCAGGCTCAGCACACAGTCTGGGTGAGTAGCGTGATGTTGGGGGGCGGGGTAAGCTTGGCGAGTCTTGATCCCTCTGCATTCCTCTCCTTTGTTCGCCTTCAGCCCACTCCAGGCTCAACAGGCTTAGTCAAGGCGACGACACACAAGCGCCGTCTGTCTGCTTTGGTTCCCACCGAACCGTTTTCTACTGTTATCGTGAATGATTTTTGCAGATGTCAATATGTGCTGATAAATATATATTTATAAAAATAAATAAAATCCACGTACGAGCCAGATGATTACAGCATCATCTGCAGCACTCGGTACTTGGTTAAACAAGCACAGGCAGAGCGTCGCTAACAAGCAGAACAAAGCCCTGTTCAAATAATTTATGTTTAATTGAATTAATAGGGTCATTTGTGTAGTTTCTGTTGCACTCAGAAGCTACAAAAATGGCCTAATTTATGAACAGAAAAAAAAAATACACACACACGTTGTGCTTTTTTGTGTGTGAGGAGGTGAGGGGGGACACAATTTGATTTGTGTGAGAACATGTCATTACAGCAACATACTCCTCATCATTGCTGGCTCCCTGCGGTAATGTACTGATTGATGCAAACAAGGCTTGTCCTGTGTCTGAACTTTGATGCTTACACAGGAGGATGTCAATCATCTCAAACTGTTAAAAAAAACACAAAAGACTAGCTGGGAGTGAGATGAAGCTGCCAGAGAAAATAAGACGAGAACAAAATCCATGACAGCGAAGCTTTGTGTAAAGGATTACATTATAAACCCGACTACTTTTCTCACAAAGACATTTCTTATGCAGAGCCTCAGTTGCATAATAAGCCAAACAGACTGCAGGCTACATATTTACATAAACAGGGGTCATAAAAACCAATCCCCCTGTGTCATTTATACTCACAGCAAAGTGCTCTCAAGGAAGGAAATTTATTTGGCTTCATTGTGTATACATTGTGAGGCTGCCGCCCGCCGCTGCCATCATTTCTATTAGACACTTTTCTGGCCCATTAAACATCATTACATATTGATCCTGCTCTTCTGGATGATACCATTTATTTCCATCAGCTTTTCTTTAATGTCTTCGTTCTTACATTGCTCATAAGGCGTCAGTGATTACTAGAGATGTCTACGTTTGTTAGTTTTTTCCTTTAGATTACAGGAGGTCAGGTTATTCCCATCGAGCAAGTATGAAGTATTTAGAGACTTTGTGGAATTGTGCTGTGTGGATTCTGCCTCGTCTTTAGATGGAAAGATGATTATAACAAGAATCAGACTTTACGATATTTTTAAATACGAAACTTTTCAGTTTTTGCAGAACTGTGTTTGTCGGGGTTTTGAAAAAGCTGTAGCTAAATATAATCATGATTTTTGCTCGCACAAGAAGATGCGGACATCAACCAATTTTAGATTAATATAGGACGGTGAGTTTGACAACTTTTAAATAACATGAATAAAGAGCTATATCAAATATCAGAAAATACAAGAGTAAAAACCAAGTGATGTCAATTTGCTTAAGAACAAAGTGCTTCAATCACTTACTCCCTGAATGACTAAGCTTTTCTTAATCCTAAACAATATATAAAAAAAAAAATTAAATGGGAAAATGTAACTCAAACAATGAGGAATATCATGGCTATTGTGTGTTTTTTTTTTTATCTCTACACATGTCATACTTCTCTATTTATACTGTCTTATTCATCCAAATGATGTGGATCATGATATCGACATCATTCTTTAAAACTCTTCAAGTCCAAGTCAGCAACTTCCCAGCTTCTGTTTTATCTGAATGTTTTATCTCTAATTGATCCCAGCATAACGGATACATATTCTTTAAAAGAAAAAGAAAAACAAACCGAGCTTGACCATCTCCAAATCAAACAATTGTACTCCTATTTCTAAAATACATTTTATTTCAAAAACCTTAGAAAATATTTCTTATATTAATGCCTATCAGACTGCATCAATCTAATATGGGGTACCACAAGACTCTGTTTAAGTCCCACTTGTGTTTAGTTTTTTATGCCGTATATTGACCCACTTGAACTGGTAAATGATAAATGAATACATTTCATGAAATCTCACTGTTATGCAAAGAACATCTAGCTTGCATCGCTCTATAAAAATATAAATCCCTTCAACTGATCTTTGAGAAGACAAGCATTTTTTCTCTACACGAGTCAGCTCGGACACTGAAAACTAAAAATATTTTCAAACTAAGAAGGTTGGTTAGATTATTGTGCATGCCCTTACTTCTACTCTTCTAGGCTACTGTGATGGACCTCTCACATCAGCAACAACTGAAACAGTGGAGCTCACATCATTCCTCTTATAATATCCCTGTTCAGTTTTGAATCCTTTAGCTTTCAGGACCCTGAGTGATGTTTGAATCTGACGTGGTGATATTTTACACCGTTTAAGAGCCGCACCTGCTAACATGCAATGAAAGGCTCTTTTTCTAGCTGCCTGTTAAACTCTGTGCTCTCCCACGTTTGAGCCGCCAGTAGAGTTCAAATTTCCTTCCTGGCTATCAACTCTCTCCCCTTCGGTCTTTGTAGTTCATCCCTCGCACGATTAGCTGCCTGTGAAACCCCACAGTCTGATTTCTGAACGCATTAAAAGGGGCATAGAAACACCTCCTCAGTGGCTATTCTCTTACTCAGAGGGTGCGAGGTCCCCGACCATCCGGTTTCCGTCTGGTGGGCATAATTTACGACAACTTACTTATCAACACGCACCTTGATAAGAGAAAGAAGTGATGGATCTTCGGCGCTGTGAGCTCGTGATCCATCACAGAGACGCGCTGCTCCTGCAGAGGCCTACAGGAAGCCTGATCTCGTTCTCCTCTGATTAATGTTTCGACTGGCGCTCCCACGAGATTATCTCTTTTCATTGTGTCATTTTTCCTGTTATTGCTGCTGCCGGTTTTCTCTGATTAGATCATAGACCCAGGGCTTTGTTTTAATGCGGCGTCAGGGTGAGAAATATCTGTCTCTTTCGTCACACCGGTTAAATCATAAAGCTATATTATCATTTAAACCTTTCTCGCTTTCCATTGAGAAAAGTTTACTTGTATGCTAATTGTAACAGAGAGCTCTGTTGTTTAAGTGACGATTGGATTTCTTGGGGTTTTTTCAGTCGGAGGCAGAGAGTTTTGAACAGACAGTGGGGATTTTTGCAATTACATTTATCTGCAGATGGTTCTGTCTTTGATCACTAAAACTTCATTTTGGTCAGCGGGGAGTTTTTCAGTTCCTGCTACAGCGGCTGAATATAAACTGTGTGCTAGGCATTTTTATTGCGGCCCTGCAGTGTTTATCTGCAGGGAAAGGAGTTTCACCCTGCAGAATGGCTGTCTAATAAAAGGTGATTCAAATATATGCAAATATACGCCTGTCTTTCTCTCTCTCTGTCTGTCCTTGTCTGTCAGTCTGTACAAATTACATTTTTCACACAAGACGGGGTGTCAGCAGAGTTCAGTGTGGCAGGATTTTTTTTTTTTTGTTATCTAAGCTGCAACTCCATTTTGTTTTTATTGAGCTCGATATAATTTTTTCATAGCATATCACAATTTTATCAAGCATCCTCAAGTTGTTTGTTGTCATGGTAGCCCTGCTTGTCATGCAGCATTGCAATATTAAGCGTACTCATCAGGCTAACGCCGGAACTTTCCTTTTCTCTCCTGGTTTAGCTGCCAACCATCTTTGACGTAGTGATTAAACGGGCGGCATTGTGGATTTTCGAGGCACATAGTGTCATTTTTTTTTTAGCAAACTCAAGAAACTATGCTAGCTTCGGTTGTTGTGAAAATGTTGTCTATATCAAAAGAAAAAAGTATAAGATTCTCTCTTTAAAGCAAATTGACAAGCATTCCCCCAATAACATCTACAGTTACAATCGGAAGTTCACATAAACTCAATATAAGAAATTTGTTAATAATTTTGCACTTTAAGAGCAAGAATTGAATACATTGTTTTGTCGCAGCAAGAAGGTCCTGAAACCAAAAATGTGCATGTTAAGTTAATAGGACCCATTTCATTGTTCTTATGATGCGTGTGCGTGTTGTGTGTGCATGTGTGTGTGCTCATCTATGTTTGTCCTGTGATTAACTGGTGACTTGTCCAAGGTCCACCTTGCCTAATGATGGTTGGAGATGAGCACCAGCCCACCCCCGCAACCCTACATGTATAAGCAGGTATAGACAATAGAATAACTGATTGCATACATTATATACATTTAGCAAACTTTTTCAATGAGCAGTGCAGAATCTAGGGGTGGTCGTATTGATCTAAATATTGATAATATCAATTACATTTTCATTTTGAGAGCAGGATTTCATGCCTTTGTAATGTTTGGATTCAAAACATTTGCTTTCTTTCAAATGCAATCTGTTTAATTCCCCCCAAAACCACAGCTTTATTATTATCTATTCAGGCAGCTGAAAAAAAAGTCTTACCAGAACTCAAGAATATACACTTATATAAAGAAATATACCTCAAATCTGAAATATGAACATGGCTGAAAATTAACTATTTAAGTAAAAATATCAATCCTGTTTAGGTTCTAAGCAGATTACAGTTACAAATTCAGTTAACATAATAAAAGATTGGGTGTAATGTTAGGTAATAAAGGAATTGTGTTGTTTCTATTGTAGTAAGTTCATAAAAAAACACTTGTTATAAGATGTTGATAATTATAACCAACTGAACTCAAATTACCAAATAATTCCACAATGTATACTTTTTAAAGTATCGATATTGATATTGGTACAATATATATTGGTATATTGATACTCAAATTACCAAGTAATTAAATTTTTTTAAAGTATCTGTACCGGTTTTGCTATTGGTGATAAAAGCCCTGCACTTACTTGGTATCTGATCAATACCACAATTCCCAGTGCCGCACACTGTATGCTAATTGTAATTAATCTTTAAAAAAAATTTTTTCTTTTACTTTTTACTTGACAAGACTGAATCCTACTGACTTTTTGTCACTGATCATGACTGACTGCAGCTGGTAGTTTCTCTTTACCAACACGCACAAAAACAGGATTATCAAACACTCAGAACAGTAAGAAAACCCAAATAAGATTTAAAGAGAAGACTTATAATTGTGTTAAAAACAAATCTTTAAAAAAACAACAAAAAAAAGTCTTCCCCAAAGCATTTGTTGTGAGAGCTGACCGCTTGACAAAAACCTAAACCGAAAGGTCGAAAAACAAAAAGCTTCTTCGAGAAGCCACGAGCTGACACTGCAGCTCTGCAGAGTCCTCAGCCACTGCGTTTGTCTGTGAACGTACCGTCTATTTGGATCAGTGTTTTGCATAATTAGATGGGAGCGATGAACTAGTTAGACTAGTGCTTCCGACAGTTCCGGTTATCCAAGCAACTCTGCTCCGGCACACTGCGGTCTCTGCAGTGGGGCTTCATGAAACAACCGTGCCAAGACGCCCTCCTCCTGCACCCCCCCCCCTCCGAACCCCCTATTGCTGTCATCTCGAAACAGCTTCCCCTCCTCGCCGTGATGGAGTGTTGGGCTCTGCCCTCGTTGCCCTCCCCTCATGTATGCAGACTGGTGAGCCAGCAGAGTGGAGAAAACAGGCCCAGCTGGTGCGAGACACGCGGCGACACTTTTGTCCATGATGTGTTACAGGGGCTGCGCGGCATAAAAAAGTAAACCACTTCTAAATTAATTAGCCACAGTCGGCGTGGTAATTAGTTTGGAAGTGCCAGGGATTTTCGTTGTGCGAGATGAATAGGGGAGGAAGGGAAAGTTTCAATTAGTGAAGTCATAGACGGCGTGGAAAGCGGAGTGACTGACAAGTGCCTCGGCAAATTCTCCGTAGCGATGGCTTCTGGGACGTCATTCAAAATCAGACGTATTCTCTTATCCCGCTTTCTGTCTGGCGGGAAACTGAGCTCGCTTTAAGTTACCTCGGCTTTGAACAGATTCGCGGGCAATCGGCTGAAGTCTCTCTATTTGCATACCTATGCTAATATTGTTTCTAAAGATGCAACAACCTTGAGGTTGACATTAATTAAAACAAGTGAGAGGAAAGTAAAACAGCCTCTCTACTATGAATAGATTAATGAATTCCTGCGGAAATGAGACGTGAAGGAGAAGGAAAGGAAAAAAACAACAACCATTTATTACTGTTTCCTTGTTCTTGGAGGGTTAAGATGATAATAATGGAAGCGCACGGTATGTAAATGAACATTTCTGATGTCAAGAATGGAGATATGTGAACAAGAGCAACGCTTTGCTGAGAATAAAAGATTATCACAGGCAGAATATTTTATCTGGATTTTCATGAATATATACATCCTACTGGATACACCTCACACTTTTCAGATTTCATAAAAACTTTTGAAAACCATGTGTACTGGGGAAAACCTAATTTGCTCCCTTAGAGATTTCTTCTTTTGGTTTTTTAAAATCAAATTTTCAGTGTTTTAAATCATCAAACAAATGTTAATATCAGCCAAAAACAACCAGAGTAAGCTAAAAATGAGGATTTTATCAAGGGGGAAAAAATGCTGTCCAAACAAGACTAGCAATCAAATAACTGTGATCAGTTAATTTTGTTTTTTTTAAATGTTGAATTTAGTTTCACTAGTCACTCCCAGACACGATTACTATACATTTCGAGCTAAGAAATGTCAGGACATCTGAAGTAGGCTACTAAACCCCTAAAAAAAGTATGGGAATCCATAAATAGTAAAAAAAAAACAAAAAAAAAAAAAAAAAAAAAACAAGCACATAAAAAAACAAATAAGTAGAATTACAGCGTTGAAAAGAAGAATAAACCCGGTGGTGGCTGTCCAATGTTTGCTTTGCTGCTTTTGAGACTATTTGTCTAAAATGATAGAACCATAAATTCAGCTCTCTACTCCAAAAACCTAAGGAGGGACATTCTGTTCATCATTATGTAACCCAAACTTCAACCGCACTTGGGTTCTCGGGTAGGACAATGATCCAAAATCGGTCAAAATAAAATTAAGATGCAGGGATTTGCCTTTAACCATGTTATCCAGACTCAATAATTAGACAGTTATCATGTTTAAGGGCCTAATTGGGACAAAGTGGCAAAAACAGAAGAAATCCTGAAACTGTTGTATACTGATTCACAGGAATGTATTATTTTCTAGCTTTGCCCTTCTTACTGTACATTAAATACATTGACCTTAGTAATGATAACGTGACAAAATGTGATCAAGTTTGTGAGGTGTGAATATTTTTGTAAGCCACTGCATTTGACAAGAGTTACATGGACGTTGTGTTATTACTGTCATCAGTCTTGCTTTTGTCAGACAGGGCTGTTTTCCCTATTTCCCTCCCCGCCTCTCTCACCCTGCCGGAGGGGCTCATGCCGTCTGTCAGTTGGCCCGCTATTCACAAATTTACTGTGTAATTCAGCCGGATGCTTACACAGAGATTTTAAACACAATGACGTGTGGCATAACTCAATTTTACAGCCGCCAGCCTCAGTCTGTCACCTCGCACAGAAGGAAAGTGTGAATATAAAGTGTTCTCCATGCTGACACATTCATAACCACTTCAGATTTTAAAAGCTGTTGAAAAAGACGTGATTTAACGGATACTCCAATATTCGGCTTATGCAACCGTTTCTATTCCTATTACCATCGCTCTCTGTGGCTTGCTGAAACAGTGATCATTGTAATTGAACAGTCAGCCGCGGGGATTCTTCTTTACCAAGAGAAATCTACTCTCTCCTTTTTTGCAGTGGGAGGTTTTGCATGTGAAAGCGTACTCAGTGTAGACGACCTGGATAGGTACAGTAGCTACCTGTCGTATTTATGGGAGAGCCATGGTCATTTTTGCAAAATTCCATTAAACAAATGAATCTTTTATTGCCGTGGTGTTATCTGAAACTATAAGGTCAAACTCTTAATCTGAGTACAATCATTCAGTGAGTTAATCAAAAGGTTCACTTAATACCATCCCATTCTCCCAATAGGACAACATTTAGTCGTCAGGGTCAGAGTATAAATACAGAGGGATTCAGTGTTTACAGTCTCTCTAGAGCAGGGGTGCTCAGGTCCAGTCCTTGACAGGTACCATCCTGCAACTTTCAGATGCTTCCCTGCTCCAACACACCTGAATCAAATGAATGGCAGCTTAGCAGGCCTGTTCAGAGCTGATCCCGGTCTGTTGGAGTAAGGATACTTCTAAAAGTTGCAGGACGGTAACTGCAACTCGAGGACTGGACGTGAGCACCCTTGCTCTAGAGTCCTTAATTTGCTGCTGTCTCCTTTGTAGCTCAGTCTAAAGTTTTTCTGGAGGATGTATGTCTGGGAGCTGAGATGGTCATCGAAGAATTTTCTTTTTCTGTCTGGTCCAAACATTCCTCTCCTGATTTGACCATATTTTTGGATCATTACCCTGCAGAGGAACTTGAAGAATCCCAGAGGTTTTTATTTAAGTGTCAAAGAGACCACAAGGCTATGAACTCCAATAAGACTCTTTAGCTTATTCAAAGAGAAGCATTCTTGCAGCACTAAAGGTCTTTCTTCATGCTTGACAGTGGTCATTTGATCTCTTTGCGTCAAGGCAACCTACCAGGAGTGTTTGCCACTGAAACTCTCAGTCTTGGTCCCATGTAATTAAAGTCACAGTAGAGTTTAGCAAGACTGACATGTTTATGTTTCTGATAGTTGGACAGAATAGGCTTTTCATGGCATCAACGTGGTCGGAGTGTAGACAGCGTCTCATGTTTGTTGTGGAAACTTGGTGACACCCATCAGCGATATTTGGAAATACCCTGTGGAAATCTGAGAAGTTGCAGTTTGTGTACTATTGTATTTATACCTTGAATTAGAAAAAAAAAATGGATCCTTTACATGTATTTTAGAGTCTGTTAGGAGTGCTCATGGATACAAACGCCCAAAATGAGTTTCCAGACACTAGCATGCCTGTTTCCACAAAGTTGGAAGCATGGAATTATCCAAAAGCTCTTGGTTTGTTGAAGTTGGAGCTAAGATCATAACCCCTCTGCACCAAACTTCCCACTTGACACGACGTAGAAAAGCAATTGCTTTTTCTTCTGGCAACTGCCAACCCAGACCTGTGCATTGACTGGCTGGACTGAAAAGAATTAATCCAGACTCAGGTCCACCAGTGGTGTACTGCATCCAACATTTTGCTTTGCTTTTAGTGATGTATGACTTGGGTGCAGCTTCTTGGTCATTGAAAACCAATCCATGAGGCTGTCTGTCATACTGCTCAAGCTACTGACTGCACACCACTGTCCGCCATACACATCGGCGTCTGCTGACTCTGCTGTGTGATTTTGCATGGCCTACCATTTTGTGGCTGAATTGCTTTCAATCTAATCACTTCCACGTTGTTATAAGACCACTAACAGCCAAAAGTGGAGTATTTAATGGCAAGGAAATTTCCAAGTGGGACTTTTTGCAAAGTCAGCATGGCATCACGCTGAAATTCAGTGAGCTTCTGAGATCGACAAATGTCTGCAGAAGCGGTCTGCATGCCTCGGTTCTGAATTTTTAAATATGTAAATATGTGCATTGACTGGATCACCTGAATTATATAACTTGGATGGGTGAGTGTATGATGAGTATATTTACACCCTTTGCTCCCTGTCAGGTGTTGGACCTGTTTAGATTTAAAAGGGCCATCAGGTTGAGCGAACTGTGTAACAAAAACAGATACTCATCAGGGTTTAAGCTAACATGCATTATGAGCTGTAATGCCTCGCTGCCAAGCACCTGCATCTAAAATCCACTCAAAGCTAAGCAGCTAAACCTCATGTGGTCAGCGTGATTACACTAATGCGATTATCCCTTGCTTTTCTATCCTGCCTGGATTAGAATATTGGACAGTTTAGGGGAGAGAAGTATATTTTGGGACCTGAGTGATTCAAGAGATTAGCAGCTTCTGTCTCGCTAGAATTTGGTCCGCACACAGAGTGCAACATGCATGATTGCAGAAAGT
Source organism: Xiphophorus couchianus (assembly GCF_001444195.1). Classification (NCBI taxonomy): domain Eukaryota; kingdom Metazoa; phylum Chordata; class Actinopteri; order Cyprinodontiformes; family Poeciliidae; genus Xiphophorus; species Xiphophorus couchianus. The sequence continues at coordinate 25,755,813 of NC_040238.1, forward strand.
GCGCCTTTAAAAAAAAAGCATACAAAGTCATGACATCATTTGTGCTTTTTCACATTTTTTTAAAGGCATAGCGGTCTTATGTTCACTGTGTCAGAACGCAACAAATACATTAAATAGAAATAATTATGCTAATCCTACCTGACTTAAAATAGGGAAACCTTATTTTGAATTAATGTCACAGAGTGAGTAAAAATGGCTGTCTTTTGAAATACTTTATATAAACATTTGGTTTGAACTGCATGTGAAGTGTATATCCTACAGTTTTTATTATCAGCAGGTTTCCTTTTTTCAGATGCATGGAAGCAAACAGACTGAAGTGCTCTCTGCTTACCGAACTGCTTCCTGCTTCCCGCACCTGGTGCTCGGCAGCGAGCTGCACTTCAATCTCATCGCCGTTGCCTCGAACCAGCTGGGCACAAACCTGCTGATTGTCGACTCGGGATGCGTTTAAAGGGAGGTGACAGTGCACTGAATTCTAGGTATCACAAAAGCGCGGTGGGGTAATACCTATATTCCAAGCCCAGCGGGCCGAGCCACACCACTTACCATTTAATAGGGAACAGCACGCGGGGAGCACTGGGCTTATTCATCCTCCAGCAGCTTTCAGACGAACACACGGTACTCTGCTGGGAGCGCGAGCAAACCAGTCAGCTGTGAGGCTGGCTTGGCCACTGACACAATAACAACACCGGGTTACTTTGGCTGGAGGCGCACTTCTGTGTTCTATCGTGTGTTTAGTCATGTGTGCTACATGCATCTACACTTGACACCTGAGACCGACTTATGTTTGCTTCACCATGGCCCAGTGGTTGCATTTCCAAGTACAAACTGCTGCTGGCCTGCCGCCTGTTAAGGTTATGCGCACCAGGTTAAGCTGTTTACATGGTTTTCTAACTGCCGACCTCATGTCTGCATGAATAAACTGACTGAGAAATATTCTCTACTCTTTTATTTTTTCTCCTGGTCCAAAACAAACCTGCGATCTGGCAATATGAATTTCGCATGACAGCTGGATGGAAACACAAACAGTGACAGGGAAGCATATTGGAATATTTTGTTTTGCAACCAGCCAATCACTGATCAGACTTCAGGGGAAAAAAACGGATGCGTCTACTTTGAAAATGTACAATTAATGATTCAATGCAAGTGAACTTCAGAGTTATGGTGCATTCACACCAAATGTGTTACGCGCATCAAAACCGAATCTGATGCTCCAAGTTTGACGCGTGTGCATTTTGGTGTGTTCACACCAAACACGATTTGAGCGTCAGGCACTTCTGGTTTACATTCAAGGTCTATGTGGAGAGTTGGATGCTCAAAACGCTCTAAATGGTTCAAATCATGACGTGCTAATAATGGGCCCTCGATGCGCCTCCACATGCGCCTGATGCTCAAAACGCGTTTAGCGTGAACGCACCATTACTTATCTGTGGTGCGAAATTTCTGTTCCTCCTATGTTGTCATGGTAGCAGCTTTGTCAAAAAAGTGACTCTTCAGACATTTGACCTTTATTGACTTTGCACCTTAGACCACATGGAAAAACCTCTGTGTAGGTAGTAATGTAATACTGAAGGCTAATTAGCGTCAGTGTCCAATTTGTGTCACCGTGCAGCTTCTCCACTAATGGTAATAAAATTCTCATTTCGTTCTAAGATGTAGGGTTATTTTGTTAAAAAGCCATTTGAAAATCAAAACAGTATGGACACATCCTTAACGTCTCTGTTCTGCTGTCATTGCCTGGTTGCTCTATCCCCCCCATCAAACATCACCTTATCTGAGACCGAGCTGTGCAGAGGAGAACAGTATCGCCTACGACACATGAGATATATAAAGTAAAATGAGCTTGTCACATTTTTCTCCTCTGCCTCAGACAGTAGATCTGCTATCATAAGGATTTGTCTTCGTATCTAAGGGAGATATGAGTCTTGTCAGGGGCCCTGAAAGGTTACACCATACTATTATCACATCAGTGATATGACAGAGAAATCTAATTTCCCAGTCAAATTGATTTCATCTAACAAAAAAGGTGCATGTGTATTACACTACATGTTGGCAGAGCAGTTTATCATCCCTTCTTTTCTGTCATTTATCTTTTAACTCTTCATTTCGCCACACTCATGCGGCGTGTGAATGTTTTTCGCTTATGTCTGAGCTGGAAGTTGTTATGTTGAGGCAATTCTCTCTCTCCCCTAGGCCCATTCCCGCTTCTTCTGAGGCTATTAGCACGGATAAAGAACCCAGAAAAAAATCCTGCAGCACTGTGACTTATGAGACATAATCCTCCACTTATGCATTGACAAGACATCCCAGACACACAAAGCACATCCTTTTTTTTTTTTTTCTAACAATGCGCGTAATCTAAAAGGATAAAAAAAAAATGGGACTGGATATTCGAAAAGGCTTTTATCCACACTTCTGTTTTCTCTCCACAGACCGCAGCATCCAGATCTTTGATATTAGTAGAAATGGATTATCTTTTTATCAGATTAAGTGCAGGTCCCACTAAGTTCCACCTTCTGCATGATATGAGGCTTTAACGCAGTAAGTCACACCAGACAGAGGGGTTTAACAAAGTTTATTTCATGAATTTCCTGAAGGCATCCCCAACCGTTTGGTAAATGCAAAGGTTAGGTTGAATCTGTTACTCGGCTTTCACCTTCTGTTGCGCCTAAAAGCTTTGAGTTGCTTTAATGGGTGCTGTTGTGTCCTACAAAAAAAGAAGATACAATATCATAAAGAGCAGTTCTCTCCGGCTACATAAACTGAGGCTGAAATTTCATTTTGACAGCTCCCCACCTCAGAGGATTTGGCAGGTTCTTGGATCTTAAAAGTCCTGATGCTGTCTGTTCTCATGTTTCTCATTCTCTTATACATTACCGCTAAATTCTCCCTGAGCTGACAAAGAACAGGGCTGAAAAGAGATAAAAGAGAAAGGAGAAAGAGAAATGCAGTGGTTGGTATACACAAAAACTGGAAATGTGAATGTAGGAGATCTTATTCATATAGATTAATTCTTCAAAACCACTCTGTTGTATTCAAGTAGGACTCTGCTTTTTCTGTATAACAGAGGAACATCCTGTATGAGAGGAACTGGCTGACATACAAAGGAGGGTTAGCTCCTATTAGAAAGCCACAAAACACTTCAGCCACGGTCACATCATTGTGTTGGTTTACAACAGCCAGAATTAATACGAATGCTGGTTTTGAAACAGAATTCAAGCTGTCGACGTCTCCTGGTAAAGATGGCTGAGCAGAACAGTAGAGTGTACTGTAGTGTGCATGGAGTGCTGTTTGTGAAATTACACAGTCAAAAAATAAACAGCAATAAATTGGGTTTATTTAGCATGTCATAAGAGAAAATTAATGGGATTTAATTTTTCAGTCATTTTCACCAGGTTATTTGTCCATTTATAAATGTCACAGTTTCAAACTAAATACTTGTTTAATTAGTTTGCTAAATAGTTACAACCTTACTATTTATCTCCAAGCTAAATATTTAAATGACAAAGTAAATACTTTATTTGATTTAGCTTCCAAACTACAAATGTAGCATAAAAAAATCACTTGACAGAAGTAGACAATAAAAATAAAAAGTGAGTTTTTTGAACCTCTATATAAACACAAAAACATATTTTGTGAACTAAATATTTAGCTTAATAACTAAATATTTAGCATCAATATAAAAAATGAGCTTACTAACTAAATATTCAGTTTGGAGCTACTTAGTTTGTAAACTACATAATTAGCTTGGTTGCTAACTAAATATTTAACCTAGGTGTAAACATTTAGCTAGCTAGCTAAATGTTCAGCCTTTGACTCTATTTTATCTGGAGCTTTTCAGTTTGTGAACTTAATATTTAGTTTGCTAATTAAACATTTAGTTTGAGACTGTGACATTTGATTGAATTACATAATGAAAGTATGACTTTGTTTTTTTATGACAGGCTAAATCATCCAGATTATTGCTGTTCCTTCTTTTGACTGTGTAACTTTGCTAACGGCTCCCCATAGATGTACTTAGGGATGAAGGAAGAAAACTTTTAGGAGATTAACTTTCATCTATAACAGAAATAGATAACAATTTCAGTTTTATTTACATTATATGTGTAAATGTCAAATTACATCTCTACTTATACAGCCCCCGCCCCAGTAAATCATCTTAACCTGGCATGTGTCTTTTTGTCTTTCTTCCTGACTCAGGTTGTTTGATTAAATCCAATTGTTCTAGGGCAAAAGCTGTTGCACATTTGTTGTAGAGTAAATAATGTTGAGAATTAAACATGTTTATGTGTGACAAAAAGATTTTAAAACTCACTTTCTGCAGCTAACAGTCAACAAGTATCGGTCTGTCAGTCGTGTAAAAAGCAAGCAATAATTTCCAACATTTGGCTACGACGTTATTGTGTTAACTTGAAAATTTGACAACTTGCTAATGTGAGCCACAATTGATCTGCTAAGGAATATTCTCTTTTAGCAAGCTGTCGTGTGAAATGTGTAAAAAAAAAAAAGGGAAAGTAAAGGAGTCAGGCAGCTGCTGCCCACTCCACTCATTACTAAATAAGTCTTTTAGATGGTGTGAAGCAAACTACAAGGCTATTTTAACTGCCAGTCATCAAGACTTCAGACCTGTGGTAACACATTTTATTAATCTGTTAGTGCTGAGAGAGGAAAACACCAGGCTTCAAAACTGTAATTAAATTTGGAGTACATGTAATTCTTGTATAAACGTAGGGATGGATGAAGAAATGATGGAAAGCAAAACAGGTAGGAATAAACAAAACACTACTCTTCTTAGCAGGGAAAAAAAAAAACAGGAAACCACTCACTAAAATGTAAATGGAGAAAGAAAGGAAAAAAGACACGCTGTGGCAAAAGTTCATTTCAATCTTACTCAACGCTGTATATGTTTCCTCCGACACATCTCGGTGATATTAAAGCAGCTGAAAGCAGTCGGCTTAACGCCGTTGAGCTATTCGCAAGCCAGTCGTTTCGGTCGGATAACTCGTCCAGAGCGGCAATAGTTTTTACAGCGTCTGAGCAGAGCTGCACACATACAAGCAAACACAGCCTTGCCCTCAGAAGCTGATTAATAAGAGTACAGCCCGAGGCGTTTACCACCACTCCATTATTCAGTTTGATTATCTGGAGGAAATGATAGAATATTAGCGCCTTTAATGACTTTGGCATTCCCACGTGCATTTCAGGATGGCGGGGACGATTTTAATCATGGCGCCGTGTTGTGAGCTCGGCCCGCAATCTGCGCAGCATATTAGTGCAGTGGGCTGCAAACTATACACAAACAAAGGTTAATGGGCCTCATAAGCAGGAAAAGAGCAACATGGGGACACGGGCAAATTAAAATACTTGATTAATATACTGACACTTCAGAGGAGCTGGGAATGTCCTAATGGACTTCTGACATATTTAGATGGGGAAATTATCCGGCCCGCGCAGGGAAATAAGCTAACACATCCTGATTCTTTGTGATTCTCGTTTCTGTCTTCTAAAGACAGTAGATTGATGGGTATGTTTCCCTCTCTCTGGTTTTACCTCATGTCTTTCTCACAGTGGTTATTTTATAAGTGAGGCTTGTAAATTCAATATCTTCCAGCAGAGACAGAGTGGATCGATTTTACAGCTGTTGATATACTGTATAATAGTCTCACTGTCTGCAGGATTCAGAGCTTTGTACAAACTGCAGAATCATCAAATTTAGTTGATGCGCATATTTCAAAGAGAGACTGCCTCCGCATTATGTCGCCGTTGGGTCAGGTCGGTTCTGCGTGTACAATCGGAAAGCAAAAGTCGGTAATCTGATCAGTCTTTCTCTCTGTTAGGAGAAGGAGCCTTCCTGTCCCTGTGAAAACCTGGAGTTTTTGGCCCAACCATTAGCTGGGAGTCATTAGCTGGTTCTGCCCCAGGAGTAGACTCTGGGGCAGAACCACTGCAGTGAACAGCTCCATCAGACATGGTTTTATGTCTTCCTGTGTGAGATTGGAAAGTCCTCGTGCAAGTTTAGCAATCTTTTTGCATCCCACATAAATAAAAACAATAATTCCCACCTCACTTGGATTCACGTTGGTTTATAACGGAACTCTGGACTCCGGGACCTCAATTGCTTTCTGAATGTTGCTGAATCATGGCATTTTTATTTTATTTTATTAATTTTTTTTTGAAAACCTCCTTTTAGGCCAAAGGCAATCATGACACTGCTTGGTAATCATAAAAAAAATGGATGCAGTTTTTACAGCTATTTTAATACTATGCTCCATGATGTTACATGGCAATCTATTCTTTTATTCTCTATATGCTGTGTGTTGATATTCCTGCAGCTGCACCATCAGTCTCAGTCTTCTTCCATCCGGCTGTTGATCACATGACCCGTGGCATGCAAAAACCCCCAAAAAACTTCCTTTGCAGTTTTGCAAAATACGCCTATATCGATAGGACCCAAAAAACCCACCTCATCCAAGCGGGAAAAGTTTTTATCGAAAAAGTTTATTCAAAATTGCTGTACTTCCATTAAGAAACTTTTTTTAAAATTTATTTATCTCGATTCGCGTAATTCCATGGTTAATGGAAAGGTAGCTATTTTCGAGTATCTCTGCCTCACCAGTCAGATTCTAAATAGATTATCGAAATCGTAATCAAACCTTCCGAGTCGTGCCATCTGCATACTACTAATACCTACACACATAAACTGAGGGCTTCCATCTTATTCACCCAGCGGATGATTCTCCTTTGCCGTTGTTACACATAAAGCACGCAGCACAGTTCTGGTGTTCCCTCTGGCGTGTCAGCCATCATCATAAATATATGTGAGTTGCAGCAGAGTAATAACAGCGCTTCACAGTGTGACAGAGTAATGCCTATACCTCACTCTGCCTCCGGCTGCAGGGGATGACTGGTGTGATCTTGGACTGTAACACTGATGGAAACCTTGTATAATCGACCGACGGACTATTTGATTGCCTGAATATGACATTCATTTGCACAACCAAAGCGATACAGAAGGTCATTTTAACAGTTCAGTCAGGTAGGTATGTCAACGCCGCTGAGATCGGAGCCATGAGAGGTTAATCCCCAGCATTGCAGCACAGCGGGGTAGGAATTAATATGGCACATAAATGACAGTAGCTTCTCTTTAAAAAAATAAAAATGGAGGAGAATCAATTTTCAATCTGCAGCAGTCGAATCTGACCCACTCTGTCAGGCAATATCCCTCCCCGTTCCCAGCAGAGGACGTTAAATCCAGTCCAAGCGCGGGGCTTGAATAAATCTGCATTCAATTAACGGATTAGCCACTGTTTAAACATGGCTTCTTCTATTTGCTGCTAATCCGCAGTGTCTGTAAAACGCAGCATTTCAATAAGTTCAAATCTGAAATGGTTTAAACAGTGTTTTAGGGGAAGGGTCCAGCCTGTGTGTGTGTGTGTGTGTGTGTGTGTGTGTGTGTGTGTGTGTGTGTGTGTGTGTGTGTGTGTGTGTGTGTGTGGGTGGGTGGCGGGAAGAATGAAGATCTTAACTAGGAACAGAATCAGGAAATGAAATAACCTTTTTGGATATTGTTGGCAGGTAAAGAACAAAGCCACGCCGAGGAGCACTAAATCATTTTGACAGCATGGATAGTGTAATGTAGGAGGGGAAAGAAACGGCAGAGGAGATTCAACTGCTTTTACTTTGAATGTCAGAGTGCATTCAGGCTTTAAACAGAGATGTCTGGATATGATTGAATTACTTCGTTTATTTCCTTATTAGTTCCTTACGCTGGCCTTTTCCCAGCACATCTCCTTCTATCTCCATCCTTCTTTATAAACAATTTTCCACTGTTCTCTCACACACCCTCAGTCAATGTGAAAAAAGTCTTCTCTAGAAGTTATGTTAGTGTCTTTAGCCACGTCTCCATTGAACATAATTGCACAAATTTGAAATTTAAAACCAAATTTGCTTAATGGAAATGTTAAATTTGACAAAAACTGATGCTTTTTGATAAAAAGACAAAGCGGTTTTTCGGCTTTATTAAAATTAGTCATGTGATCAACAGCCAGGTGTTACTACTGGCAGAAAAGACAGAGCGAAGACGACAGGAAGTGGTAGGAGGAAGATGGAGCAACATGTTGCTTAATGACTTACCTTGTAAACAAATATATTCACATGTGATTTCAATTGTTTTTTCTTTAATAGAAACACCATTATTGTGAAATTGGGCTTTTTCGACAGCACAGGAATATCAACAAAGGTTTGCGCACATTTGAAATGAAGCCACAGTTGCTGTGATCTTTTTAGGGCTCATCATTTCCTTGCAAAGTATTCCTTCCCCAACGAACCTTTTCACATTTTGTCAAATCGCAGCCACCAATTTGATGAATTTTGCAGAGTTCATGTGACCATTAAAAGAGATCAATGAAAAAATAATGCACAATTGTTTAGTGGGAAAAAAAATGATACATGGTGTTCTATATTTCTACAAATAAACATCTGAAAAGTTAGGCCAGGTCTTCACAGTGAGATTATACAGAGCTATGTTTGTTGCAAATAAAACTTTAAGTCTTTTGGGGAATACTTTTGGAAGGTGAAGCTCTGACCCAGTTTCAAGATTTTTTACGATGCTTGTTTTAATCCCTTTTTTTAAGGGGTTTTTTGCAAGTTAGCCAAAAAAAAAAAAAACACTCCTGGTAGATTCAGGACCATAATTAAATTTTTTAAGGGGTGGAATATGTGGACTTGGAGTTTATCACCTAAATTATATTGTCAAAATACCAGTGAAAACGTGTGAAAAGCTGGTCAGCTGTTTTAAGAGTTTTAAAAAAAAAACCCTGAAAGTGTGCAATACCGCCACCATCTGGTCTGGAGTGTGAACTGGAGCTAATGCCGTTCAATAATAGTTCTTACATCATACATCTGAAAATGGATTGGGTAAAGACAGCTTCCGTGTTTTAGTTAAAAAACTGAAAACAACAGATCATATTTGGTACGATGTAAAACTGAAGATACCTGTTACATTTATTGTTAAGGACAAGTATTGTTTTTGTTGTAGCATCTCTGTCATTAAAGTGTCAATGTTTGATATTTTGGCATGAACATTACATAAAGTTCCATTATAAGGATTATTATCTTTTTATTCTTTGCCATTTTAACAAAAATAGTAAAAGATTATTAAGGCACCTAAAAAGGCATACTTTATTAGCCTCAAGTATACACTGAGATGTAATTTAAAACATGCAGAAATTAATAATTTAAAGTAAACGTTAAATGAATTTTAAGTGAAATTAAAAAAATTCTGTTTTGAGCATATAAAAATATACACAAAATATCTTTGACAGGTATTTTTAAGATATTTTAAATATACACTTGAGCAAGTGTATATTTACTCTTGGGCAAATACATATTTTGCTCACTTAAAGTATACTTTTATTTAATATATTTCTTAAGAGTGTATTTTGTACAATTATATTTAAGTGTGTTTAAAGTTATAATGGCAAAATTGGTACAAGCATACTTTTAGTATACTTTGTATATATTTATAGTTAGTACACTTAATACTTAGTATACTTATAATGTACTTACAGAAATGTAAGTATATTTGAAATACACTAAAGTATATTTCTTTTCACTAGGGGACACATTCTGTACAGTTAACAACAGAGAAAACAGGCTTCAGTGCCAAAGAGCCAGAGCCTACGGCTCAGTGCCTGTAGTCAGAGAGAAGCCATTAAGCAGTCATTTCAACACGTAGCCTGAAGACATAACGAGCTATATGCAGAAAAGCCGAGCAAATGTTCGATGTAAAAGCTTTTTTTGGACCGAGGGCTGGAAGGAAGACACACAATTAGGTTGATAATTAATATGTGATGAGTCCACTAATGATGAACATACCCCATGCCTATTAAACCGACAAGACTTAATTAGCTTTCATAAATTCTTCACTACTCACAGATGCTGGGTATTTATATATTACTGTACCTATTTTTCTGTGTAACCACAGCAAATGGAAACCGTCACATTTAGGGCAGAGGAGGTTGTGTAAAGTTAAGTCAAAGTTTATTTATGCAGCACTTTTCAAGAAGTACAGCAATGTTCAATCATTTTTCGGTTTAAAATACATTTAAGCAGGCATTAAACATGATTTTTGACATTTCTGTTTTTAAAAATAGGTTTTTATATACTAATTTTAAATGTTATGTTTTTATGAACTGTAATCTGAAAATCATCATAATTAACAAAAATAAAAGCTTTCAAACACCCATTTGTGTGTAATGAATCAATAAAACGTGTTTCACTAAATGATAAGGTTCCTGAAATAAATGGGCTTTTCAATAATATTCTAATTTTTGAATGGATCCGTAGGTCCCAAACTGAAGTACAGTAGAAAACAACACACTGTCAAATAAAACGTCTCTTTTGGTATCGATCTGATACCAAGTAAGCACAGGGCTGGTATCGCCGATACTGATACAGATACAGATACCGATACCAATACTTTTTATTATTTTAGTTTAATATGTCATCAAACTTCTGACCTTTAGATGTTTTTTTATTATTATCATTTTGTTAAAACCTAGGACAGAATTTACAGACTTTATAGGTGTTTTCAAAATTCTTATTAAAAATAAAAATAATAAAATTTGAACATGATAAACAGAGAAACAAAACAAATTTGTCTGTGTTTTTTTTCTGAATAAACAAAGTGCAAAAAAATACATAATATGAAGCAAATCAAAGCAAAACGTTTTATGAGGTAGACGTGAGAATCTATAATACTGAAATGAAATAAAATTTCAAGAGGGAATCTGAAGCTAAAGTATCGATCTTTCCATGCTTGTGTCAATCTGATACTGATTCCGATTGGTATTGATATTATCAATGTTTTTGTACCAATCTGCCCACCTCTAACATTTGGTTTTATCAGGGTACTGTGTTGTTGGTTATTTATATTTAAACACACACACATTTGGTTGTTGCAATATCCAAAGATTTCTATACTACAGCTACTCTCCACTTAGTACAACATCTGTGTCAATGGCTTCTGTTTCCTCATTGGCTGACATACAGAGTCTGATATCTGGTGTGTCCGTTTGTCAGAGAACCAGTTGACTCCCTGCACATTCCCATCTACTGCCACTCCCCTGAACACAACGACTTTGGTCACTTTTGAGTTTTTAGCATGTCATTTTGTTCTTTAAAAAAAATAACAAACTGAAGCGGTTCATCTCAAAATGTGCACAACAAGAAACACCAACGGGTTATTTCTGACTTCCTCTCTCTTGCTACTTTTGAGCCTAGACCTCATAAAACGAGTTGCACGTAAAAAAAAAAAAGAGCAACATTGCAAGGATATGAACAATGTTTTTGTTTAAGATAAACTATCTCATAAACACTTTATTCTCTTCCATTTAAATTCCACACCCTCCTGTCCATGCCACCGATTTTTACGTTTCCTCTGCACAGAACAAACAGCTCACCCCCCCCCCCCCCCCCCCCCCCCCCACTCTCATCCCATTTCCTGTATAGCTGCTGTAATGAATCTTTTATGACTTTATAATACATCCAATTATTCCACTCCTGTTAAAATCACAGAGCACCACCTGGAACCACTTTGGCTTTTCCTTTCTTCCAATTTGCCTGCCTCATTTGCTTGCATATCCTCACAATATATGTAAATGGAAATAACCAATCTTACCGAGTCAACAGAGCAGGGAGGAATATTTCAGACTTGTGCCGCCGAGGGTGACGCTCCTCCTGTCGTCACACTTGTATACATGAAAATGCTCTCTGTCTGCTAATTCAGAGCAGCCATGTCACAACATTAGGCGGCCACCGGAGGCTTTTTGTTGCTTTAAGTTAGAGAAGTACAGAGCTATGCATTGTCATTCAGAAAAACCGAGCTAGTCGAGGGATAAAATGGTCAAGCTGCTGCAAAAGGCCAACAAGTCTGAATGTTTTTTGTTTTTGTTTTTGTGCTAGAGCAAATTTCCAATTTCCCAATTTCAAGGTGCCAAAAGAAATTTGACTTCGTAATTTTAATCACATTTGATATATTCAGCATTTTTACAGCAACTGGAGCTCACATAGTTACATTATTATGCAATTAAACGCCACAATATGCCTGGAAAATACAGAATACTGCCTCTTTAAATATAGGTTACATTTGTCTGACATTTTAAAAAGAATTTGATAATTTAAAACATTTAACTAAAACAGAAGGATGAATAATTAAGGAGGGTAATATGTTTCTATAAACCTCTACTGGAAATACTTTTTGTCCTTGTTCCTGAAAACAAATCTATTCCCTACACATCATTTTTCTTATGCCACCGTAACGCACCACATAGTGCAGAGCACTCTGCGACCCAGCTTATCGGTCATTAATCAGAGGTCGAGCCTGCAGATTTCTCAGTTTCCCCTGATTTGATTGAGCCACATCACAACCGGTGGAGCTCTCCTGCTGGAGTTTTACTGCTGCAGTGTAAATTTAGACATGATCTTTCCTCTGTTTAATTTGTTCCATGATATTTTAATGCCCACCCCCTCCCAGACACACAAACACCCAGGAGGACAATTCACACTCAGTTTCTGTTTGCTCTCTCCAGGTTCTTGTCATCGCTGACACTGCTGAGGTGGATCATTGTTTCCCAATAAACTATGAGAAGTTGGGCTTGTAGCGGCAGCTGAGGTGCCTCATTAAGATGGATTGAACACAGAGATAAATCCTCATGTGCAACTGGTTCCTGTTGAGCTGTTCATTCTCTTATCATTATCGTGCAGCTTAGAAATATCCAATTAGAAATGACATATTATGTCCCTGGAGGTAATGTGCTTTCTACGTATCATCTCTGTCTCCGTCCTAAAGATGTTAAACACACATATTGGATCGATGTTGTTGTTAATAAGGCTGCCATTCAGAGTCCTGCTGTTTCCACATTTTGTCACATTGCAATCCAACAATGAGGTTTTTTTTATGCAGTTTACCGTAATATATATGATGGTTTTATTATTATTGTTCTTTTCCCGACAAAAACTGGAAATCACAGTTTATAGTGTGAAAGACGGTGGGGCAGCATCATGCTGTGAGGATATTTCTTTCTCAAGAACAAACTGCGATACTCAAATTAACAAAACAACAACAACAAAAAAAACCTTGTAGTTGGATTTGTAGTAAAGCTCAACCTTCCACATTTCTCAGTTTGTTACCTTCATTTTAAAATATTATGTTACACATATTTTTAAAGAGGGATTTAAATATGGAACCCAAACAAACTCGAAAGGAAGGAAATGATTGAGGAAGATAGAAAAATAAGAGCATAACAAGGACATAAAGGAAGAAACAAATATAGGAACAATAACTTTTAGACAACAGCTTGTACAGAATAAAGGCTAGAAATACAGATATTTTTCTTACGCTAACTTACTTTTCATCCATAAAAACAGAAACCCCGTGAATACTTTAATGCGGCATCATATTTCCAACCCTTCCGGTCCACAGAGGCTGTGCAGTCTGCCTCTAGCATCCCGGTTGGTTTGATTAGTTCTCCGTAGCTGCATCCAGATTTGGAAACAAGCCTGACTGATTCTTGGCACAGGTGGGAATAGAGGTGGAGGTCACCGGGAATCATTTGTTGGCGTGTCCGCTGGGCTGATTATCCATCAGATTAGAAAACGCCCCAGTCAGCCACTCAGACAGGTGGCTGGACCAGATACATCAACAACAGCGCTCAGCGTCTCCATGTGTCCTCATTCTACCAACTGGAACCATAGCAAGAAACACTCAGCCACTTTACAATGTTATACGTTATTCCATTTCTCAATTATTCAGATGTCGTACTTTTATATAAAGTCCTTCACGATTTGGCTCCATCAAACACAACTACAGGAGCAATTAGCAGGGGAGATTGTAAAATACCATTCGCAAAAGTTCTTTTGGTCAGTTATTTTTTTATTCGGGCTTCAAATGTTTTCATGTTTTGAATCATTTTTAATTGAACTAATAGTTTTTACATGTTTTCTTTCGACGAGTGTAACTTGTCTTTAAGAGTGCACCGATTGCAGTTTACCGATCTTTGAAACCTACCAATTCCGATTTTGGCCGATACCAATTTTTCTGTCAGAAATGTTGGCAACAGTGGGGTGACTATTGTTAACTCCAAAACGTGCAGACATGACCTGGTTGGCCTGTCAGTGAGTCAAATCTCTCTCACGGGGAAGCGGAAGAGAACAGCTGTTGATTTGCAAACCTTTGCTAAAGTAGATAAGATCGTCTTCACACGTATCGACTGATCACCAGTCTCTTAAAATGTAGGAAATCGGTGCCGATAAATCAGTTGGCCAATAAATCGGTGCACCCCTCCTTATTTTTATTTCTGTTATAAATGTTTGCTGTTAATTACACTACTTATTGCCATACAATGAAATCTGTCATAAATCATGGGTCGTTTATGTTGTTATGCATGTTAATTTTTAATTTTTTTAATCCCTGCCATTAACCTGCTAGGAGACTCACAGATGAAAATTTGCCTCTCTGGCTGAATCTAACATGAATATGTGATGTATTCATGTTAATTAACATGCATTGTTCCCTGTGTAAAATAAATAAAAATTCCATTTTCTCCTCCGTCTTTGATCTGTCAACGCTTTCAGAACATCCGTTAAGCCAACGGTCTCCAGTTCTGGTTCTCGCGTTGCAGAAACACAACAAAACAAAAAAAAAAGTCTTCTGCTGGCATTCCGTAATTGCAAGACTCTCCACTGACCCTGTCGCGCACAATTATGAAAGCAATGGATCTGCTAATTTCCAAAGCTCAATCCCATCAGCGTCAGTTTAAGTGAGAAGTTGTGACAAACCCAGAGATTGCCCGCCTCGGCGGCAGCGTTTCACCTTCCTCCTGTGGAAAAACCGACACCTGGAGCTCCCTGTGAAGGACTAATCAAGTCCTTCATGCTCTGACTCAGCTACATGATAAGTGGCGAAGCTGCAGGAGCCTCAAAGTGAAAGCTCTGCCCATGAGAGGATCATCAACTAATTCTGCAGCCATCCTGTCGGGGATGACAGAAGATGCAATTACAGCGCATCTGCAGCACAAAGCGGCGACAGCCAAAATAGCTAATAAAAAGACATCATCCATTCTCGGGCCTCTAGTCAATATTATAATGCCAAAACAGAGAATGGAACCAGGTGAACAGAGAAACTGCAGAGATTAATGCATTTATGTAGTTTTTTTTTAAATCTAATTTTTAATGTTCAACTTTAGTTTCTTTGTTCTTGCTCTCAAATAAAGTAGAACAATAAGGCTTTTACCGCTTTGTGCTGCTGCCTCTCCTTCAATCATTCATATTGTACTGTGTAAAAACACACATCCTCTTGTAGATTTTATGATTCTAAAACCCCATAATTACATTGCCTGTTCAAAATTTACATAATTCTGTTTTTTGTTTGTTTGTTTGCTTGTTTTTTAAATGCTGCTATCCCACAAGGCATGAAATGACATACATTCAGCAAAGATGGACCTCAAATCTGAAACAAACTTCCATAAAACTGCAAAACAGCAGAACCACTGAGTTCCTTTAAATCAAGACTAAAAGCCCACCTGTTTAGATAAACTCCCCGGATGAGATACTTTGTTTGTCAGAGCAGACTCCCTCACTCAGCTCCTTCAGACTAGCTGGCAGCAATTAGCAAACACCTCATTATATGAGCTACTTCTGAGTGAAACACTTGTAAAAACATTCTCAAAGAGGGAATAGTGGAGCAATGTTGTGATGACTTTCTGAAGGCAGAATTTCACAAAGAGCTAGAGTGTCTTAAAGATTCAGAGGCCTAAATTCAAAGCGCCAAATTTCTCATAAGTAATAATTGATACATTTTTAAAAGGCAGAAGGCAGCATAGTTACTTGGCTGTGCTATAAAATGGTTCTATGTGGCTGAAAAACACATGATACTCCTGCTCCTTTGACAGACCTAAACACGCTGCAGATTTCGCCATCTGATGTCTAGTATTGTTTCAAATGCTTTCCACTAAATTATTTAAAAATCCACCTCAGCATGTTCTCATTTCCCCTTGGGATCATTTTTCATCCCACAGGACATTCCCCCACTCGCCGAGAATTTTATGTTCTCATTTCTGCTTTTCCTCTCACTCAAGTGCTGCTCAGATCGTTTTCCTCATAGGAGGTTTTGGATAGTGGGGTGCGGGTGGGGCGCTGAGAAGCGGAAGCACACACTGGAGATGAGCTTAGCAGCTCTCTAATTGCCATTGAACCAACAGTCTGTAATTAATTGGACTCTTCCTCCCTCTGGGGGCGAGGAGGGATGTGACGGCTGGTCGGATGTGTTGTTGTGGCTACCTTCGCCTCTGTCATCAATATTACCGCCACATCATCTCCCCTGATGAATGCTTCATTAGCTCCTATTACACCGCCATTGCGCCTCGCTAGTCCGCATGCCAGGAGCGGTGGCCAGGGGAGGAAGTGGGTTTCCTTCTTCCAGCAATCACTTACTCAGGATTTTATTTTTTTCACTTGTTCATTGACTTCTAATACTTTGTTTTAACTACTTGGTTTTTGGACTGAGTCACAGAGTAATTTGTCTCAATCTGTTTTAGAGAAATCATTTACCAGAAGGTGAAAATCTTGTTTTTGTAGAAGGGTGATTGGGAATGCCAGGACAACAAAGAGAAACCTGATGGCAGCTGTACAGTGTGAGAAAGTCATCATGGACATGTTGTCACTTGGAGGAAGCGAATAAAGATTCTTGGCTCCATTCATTCTGGACTCAGTTGTTCTGACACATATTAATTAACAAAAAACTAACATTTTCTATGGTGCTCTTCTTTTCCTTTTTTGTTTTTCTTCCATGGAGTAAATCCGCCTTGGAAACATAGAAAGTAATATCACTGCTTTGCAAAAGTATGCATACCTCTTTAATCTTTTCCCATGTTTTGCTCATTCAGCATCAGTGAATCTCATTCGAATTCTACACACAACTTGAGGATAATTGTGAGCAAACCAGAAATAGAGAAGATCGGTGAACAAAATGTCATGCTTCTGGGGTTTTGGCATGTTTGTGGTGTTTTCTTTATTATTTCCCACAGCGTAGCTGAACAAGTAGCACCTGGTGTTCTTGAACTCCACTGAGCACATCGGGCTGGAAGTATGAATCAATCTGGCAGTCATTGAAATTGAAATTCAAATAACTTTATTTGTCCCCTAGGGGCAATTTCAAAACACGAGTAGTACAAATTGATTCAAAAATAATAACTCAGTCAACAGAATCACATACTACTAAACATATAAATATAATTTTACGCCAGTGTCAACCCAGTGTGGTAGAGTCTAGGCCTCCTTTATGTGGTTTGTATCTTTATATACAAATGCATGTTCCACTTTTAAGATTTAAAAAAAAAAAACATATCTACTTTTTTCACTTCAGAATTACATGCTGATTTGTGCTGAACTATCACATAAAATCCCTAAAAGAAATAACCCAAAACATTCAAATTAAATCAGTTTATTTGTATAGCACATTTCAGCAACGAGGCAATTCAATGGGCTTTACATCATAAAAACATAAGAACATCAGAGAAACATAATAGAACCCCATTATTAAATATATAAGCTATATTTATTTGTCACCAATTGTGAAACCAGTAACAAACATTACATTTTGTTAGATGCTGTCATTGAAATTATCAAAACACATCAAATATGTTGATCAATCTAACAGTTATTATGGTCCAAAGACAAATCTAAACAGGTGGGTTTTCAGCCTTGATATAAAGGAACTCAGAGTTTCAGCTGATTGGCCCAAAGACCTTCACAAACAAATCAGATCGAAATGTGAAAACATTCAAGGGTCATGAATACTTTTGCAAGTGAGTGTGACTATTATCACACCCTTCCACTACACACACACACGCACACGCCTACACGCACACACTCAGGCACAACAAAGAGACATTCAATCCCCTTCAAAGCCACTTATCTCTGTAATTGACTGGGAGGGGAGCGCGGGTTGGGAGATTGTGTGGACGGTGACAGATGGAGGAATTCATGGCAGGCTCTGCCATTCATACTCGACTGCTCTCCCTGGCAGCTTAAGCTGCATCGCCATGACATCTGTATGACACGTTAAATACGTGATGTCAGCCACGGCTCAGACGATCCGTCTTCCCAGTGGGGATGGACAGAGACATGGACTACGTGTGCGCGTCACGTACGTACTCCTGTTGCCATGCTGTTGGAAACGGGCTGCCAACGTACAATCTTTTTAACATTTCACCCTGAAAATAGATATGCTTTCAGCACACCCCATCCCTGTTGTCCCCGTGGGATGTTATACGGAGGCAATAAATTAAGCCTGGCACACTTTCCTCCATCCTGGGATGCAGATTGGGGCACTGCTAATTAGCTGGTATTGAAAAGTTGGAGTGCTGTTGGCGTGAGAAGGCTGGAGCGCTGACCTCCATTAATATTGGCTTTGTAATTAAAGGGATTGTGACTCTGTAGTCTGCTTCAGTGTTTTTCAAAGTGGGGGCCACCAGAGGACTCTATGGTGGCCTCAGGAAACTGGAGAGAATGATTCAATGAAAAAAAAATAATTACATATATATATATGTATATATATAGTGTATATATATAGTAAGATCTAATCTGTTTTTCAATTGCTATTCTAAAATATATAAATAATTTATTGAACTGTTATTTCAATAAATAACATTTCATGCCATGCTCATCTTTCTGATTGGCTGCCAGTCAAATTCATCAAGCTGGTTTGCTCCTCAAGCTAATGTAGCAAGAGCAAAATGGACACATTTTTGACAAGGAAAAGCCCAAAGGAACCATCCTGCTGCAATAATAATTATGAAATACTGAATAAAAGTGAAGAAAAACAGTCTCAAAGCTGATGTTTCTTTACATATTTAGTGTCATTGTACGGTATGTAGGTTAGTTAATGGGGTCCTTAGCCAAAAGCTAACACTGTTTGAGGGGCCATAGTATAGAAATGGTCTACTTCATTGCATTGTTGCACACATCCACATCACAGTTAGCTCCACTAGAAAAATGTATCATGTCTATACACAGATAATAGCACTTTTTGTTTCTGTCAGAAGCCGATGCTAACAATGCAAGCTGACGCTACCTGCAAAAATAATCAGCCGTTGTAATTTAAAACACAGCAATGTTGCTCATTCTTCATTTCAGACACAAGAGCAATGACAAATAGCTACACAGTAGAAGCCTTTGAGGAAACAAAATGTTAAAATTAAAATGTCAGCAGCAAATGTCAAATCTAGTCTGGTCAGCGGAAAAAGGCCAGCACTCTGTGAGATGGTGGTGAGAATTAGATCTCTCAGATTAGATGTACTGGCCATTTGGAGCATAAAATATGATTTTTACAGAAAGGCTAAAGCAGCTCAAACTGAACTCATGAACACTGTCCATCAATAATCTTAACAAGGGATTTTAGATCAAAATGGAGATAATCAGAAACTCAACCTCAAATGACTGCAGTCGAATAGTTAGCATTCAGTGAAAGTTAAGGTCAATTACTCCCGGCATATTGCAAATGAGTTACAAATGAATGTGAGTTATTTAAACAAAAATGATGATGCGCACTTCTGATCAAAAGTCTGCATATCCTTAGCGACATCTTCTGTCTCTTTAAGAAGTTTCTCCCCTATCCAACACTGCCCATGTAGCACGGCATCAGAACAATGCTTCTCCATGATGCCGTTTTCAACCTTCTACTAACACAACTAACAGAAAAAGAAACCCTTAGCATGACACTACCACCACCATATGAAAGCTGGTGCAGAGTTTTCAGGTTTCAAAGTCTGTCAAATATGTTTCTTAAGGATATGCGTTTAGATTTAACTCTGCATTTGACAAAGTGGACCACTTTGAAGTACTCATCATCAGAAGCACTATGAAACTAATAATTCATAACTCATGTAATTGATGTCTTTTATTACCAGCCACCTTGATTCCTGCAATGCACTTTACGTAGGGGTGCTGGTGCCTGTCTTTAGAACGTACACAACATACCAGTGCATCTTGTAACTTGCACATAAATTTTGCAAGTTAAATGTTTCTTCTTTTTTTTCTTTTTCTTTTTTCATGCCTCACACGGCAACAATATTCTCCGATTAACACAGTAGAACAGTTATTTCTGAGCGACAGGTATACCGAGCAAACGTTTGGTTGAGGGCTTGGCATGGGTTTGTGGAACTTGTTAGAATTACGAGATGCAAATGTGATTGTAAGTGGGTTGCTTTGAATTAATGAGCAGAATCATTTGCGCTAATTAACAAGAGATTCTTATCAGAGCATGGAAACCTGCCACTCTGCCAGAAACGGCTTCTACAAGCGCACTGCGGGGAACAGACTCTTAGTTTCTTCGGCTATTAATTTCCGAAATATTGGCAGGGAATTGCAAAAACTTGTAATTATCTACATTTGGTTGCCCCTCCCCAATAAGCACAAGTCTAGTGTGTGTTTTATGGCAACATTTTAATTGCACAGTTTCAAATCTGAACAGAGAATCTGCTGGCTATGAGGATAATGTTCAGATCAATGCGCACTGTGTACATAACTGAAACCACGAGTTTAGACAAACTAAACACACACAAGGCTAAGTTAGAAAAAGGATCAACGGGCAGAGACAGCATGAAAAAGAGAGGCAGCTTAGTTGGAAAAACCTGCTGACAGAACAACTATTGACATGCGCTCTATATTTCTGCTCTTTGTGGAAGAGTGGCAAGTCTTTCCACTTTCTTTAGCAGAGACATGGAAACCAGTCAGAACTGATGGGAAGTTGGATGGAACCAAAGTTAAGTCCAAAGTTCTCCATACTCTTAGCTGATTCAGACTTAAAGTTAGGCTGCATTCACACAAGCCTTGATTAATCCACTTTAATCAAGCTGTAGTTTGTTTGCCTCGAAAGTCTGGTTCAGTTAGGGAGGTGTGAAAGCGCAATCGAAGTCTGATGCAGACCCAAAGCTCCGGTCCACCTAAACACCTAGGTCTTGTTTCGGTCGAAGTGAGCTCTGGTGCAGTTCGAATCCAGACGTGATTACCAACACTTTAGGCTACAACAAAAACAATACTTGTCCTTAACACTAAATGTAGCAAGTTTTTTCCCCCTCTCTTCTCGGAAGCTGTCTTTACCCAATCCATTTTCAGATGTATGATGTAAGATCTATTATTGAACGGCACTAGCTCCAGTACACACTCCAGACCAGATGGTGGCGGTATTGCACACTTTCAGCTATTTTGAAAAGCGCCATAAAAAGAAGAAAAGCCAAGAAGCCAGAGAAGATAACGGAGGCTGTTCAAATTTGTCATTTTTACTCGCATAATATTGCCTTAAAAGTAGAGAGGGCTTTGATAATACGTAGTAATTTTGGTAAATTCAAGCTGGTGAAGCTCTAGTCCGGGTTAGACGACAACACAACAGGACAAGAACCGATGGAAATGAAATGTGGGTCACGAAAAGAGCCCGAAGGGACGAAGGCTACTAACGTGTTGCTAGCTGGTGGCAAGTTTGCTTCAAAATGCTAATTATCTTTGTTTAATTATAAACAGTGCAGTACACATATGAGCAAACTTGCGTTTGTTTCATAAATAGTTATTTTATCAATTTTATTGTGACTTATGATTATTACTATAACAATCATTCAGCTTCATGTTATAACTGTTCTTAGGAAAGAGAAATGTCAGTTTGTAATACCAGAATACTGTGACATTGTATTAAAACAATACT
Organism: Xiphophorus couchianus; assembly: GCF_001444195.1. Lineage (NCBI taxonomy): Eukaryota > Metazoa > Chordata > Actinopteri > Cyprinodontiformes > Poeciliidae > Xiphophorus > Xiphophorus couchianus. The sequence goes on from NC_040238.1 coordinate 25,777,567, forward strand.
CTGGCCTTGGTGAAATATTCTTCGCATTTCCTCTAAATTGTGCCTATTGTTTAATTGTGCTGATTTTCATAAGCATGTTTTCTGTAAACTTTGAATATATTGACAATTTGTACAATTCTGTGATAGTATATTGGCAATGTATTCTTGAAAAATGTGGGTAACAGTTTATTTGACAGGGTGTGCATAAGACTGACATGCTACTGTCATAAACATGACATAACATCTGTTAGGAACATGCCAACAGGTGTCATGAAGTGTCATTCAGTAAATAATGACACGTTTAATACAAAGTTACTTTAAAAGTTGGATTAAAAGTGCCAACTTTGCATTATTTTGTAAATAATGATACTTTAATGCAAAGTTGGCACTTTTAATGGACTTTTAAAGCAACTTTGCATTAAAAGTGTCATTATTTACCGAATTGCACTTCATGACAAGAGTCATAGACATTCATAAAGACTCCTTCAAGTTTATGACAGTGTCATATCAGTCTTATGCACACCCCATCAAATAAAGTGTTACCAAAATGGTAATATATTGGAAGCACAATGTAATTAGTTTCACCGGTAAAGTGTGTTGTAATTGATCCTTCTGTGTTCTGGTAGCCTGATATGTTTGCAGTACTGTAGTGTGCAGTGTGTAGAGAACCAGAGGTGATTTTAAAATTCATATGGATGCTGTGTTTGAAAAACTAATTGTATTCCCTGTAAGGTCAGCTAAGGCTGTGCTCACATTGTTCATAGCAACATTAATACAAATGGTTCCGCTCACAATATTATCAAGTATGCTTAAGGTTGCTACCCAGTAGTTACAAATGTACGCCGTCATTACGTATTGATAACCACAGCAGAATTTCACTTTTTAAAAAGCGCAGACTAGTAAAAAGAAGAAAAAAAAATGCTGCAAAAACACAAAATCTTACAAAGTATATTTGTCTAGTTTACAAGTAACTTTCCAGCAAGATATAGGAGCTTCTTTTGAGCTCCTACATATTAAAACAATAATTATTGACATCAAGTCAATAATTCCTTACTGTTGATAAAACAAAAGTAGTAGTTCTTCTAGCAGATTATTTAACTTTTAATTTGACAAAAATACTTGGTAATAGTTTGTGTTTTTCCAGTGTAATTATCACTTCGATGGACTGGGTAAGCGACAGATTTTGAAGGGTTGAGCTTATTTTGATTTCATTTCACCTTATATATTTGAGCCAGAGTGGATGGCAAAGCTGAAAGAAACACATATGATGACATTCATCATCCTCAACCTAAACTGAAATAAAACTGACTAAATTCCTGATTGAATGACTTGTTTCTTGTGAAATGTGTAAATGGTTTATTCTTGGTTTACAACCTTAAATAACCAAGCGATTTCCACTGCCACTGCTAGCTGTCTGAGGAAGTTTATTATTTTGAACCGTTAGGGAATGGTAGTTTTTTTTTTTATTATTACGTCTCTCCTCTGGTGTTGACTGGTGATGGTGTAGTCTGTACAGCAGGCAAGTCCATCCTCACAGGATGGACTCATTATGAGGAAACATGTTCGGCTGTAGTAGGGGGGTGATTCAGCAGTTCTGCAGGAAACAACATTGGGACAGCAAAAATCACTGCAGTGAAAAGCATCACCCAGAGCAAACAACTTCACTGGAATTTATCGTTTGTAATATAATCATCTGCTCTTTTACGTCTGGTTGGGTTCTCCTCACAAACCATTTCAAGGGGTTTTATTAGTGCCGAGTGAATTTCTAATATTCATTCACAGATATGGCTCTGACTTTTTGCTGCAGCTGTGCAGAATGAAGAAGTTTGATCAAAAAACAGGCAAAGAAAGTGAAACGTAACAAGAAAATGCAAATTGGTAAACTCAGTCAGATGTCAAGTGTGTCAAAATCTTTTCCCATGGGAGCCAAATATGTCACGTTTAAGATAGTTAATTATTAAAAGACATAATTAAAATTGCAAAAACAGTTTCATTTACATTTTTTTTCTGCTCAACAGACTAAGCCTGAAATGTAGAAAAGGGATCTCGCTGTAGATGAGAAACATAAAAAAAAGGGTCTTGCATATAATGTTTTCCGGTAGATTATCATCGTCTGGTTTTTAATTAACAAGAAGAATACCATTTGGGCCACTTTTTCTTTATTTATCCAAACTGCATGCACCCAAGTCTGGTTTTCAGTGGAAGTCACCAGATATTAGTGGTCCCAAGCTTTCGCCTCACCCTGCGACTCCCCCACTCTGCTCCTTCAGACTAGCCAGCAGCAATTAGCAACCACCTGGTGAAACTGCGCATCTGCTGAGCTCCTTATATGAGCTACTTCTCAGTGCAACGCTGGTGAAAAAGTCACTAAAAGGTTAATAAAGGAGCGATGTTGTGATGACTTCCTGAAGGCGGAGTTTTTAAAGAGACAGAGGCCCAATTTCAAGACACTAAGTGACAAAGTCAAATATCTTTTAAGTCATTTTTGTTAGCTTTTTTTTTTTAATCAAATCGAGTTTATATAGTTACTTGATCGTGATGTAAAGTGATAGTTACATAAAAGTTTGCCAGCTTAAGTCAAACAGAGGGCAACCAAAAGATTTTAAAGTTTTACGATAATGATTTATTTTACCATTATTTCAAACAGGTAAATGGATCCTTCATCGATAGTTCCAGGTTTAAACTGGTCTTTAATCATGGACGTCCAGCTAAGGCAAGCCAATTAAATCTTTTCTTAATGAGTGTTATTATAAACTACATCCAGCAATTTCCCCCTTCCTCCTGAGGGACAAGCCAGTGATCTACAATCATAAAGAAAAGCCTTCACAGAATGTAATAGTCTGCAGATTTTAATAAACATGATTTTGAGATAATTAGGTTAGTTTATCATTTTTGTGCAGTTTAGAGGAACCTCACACAGTGGAGAATCAGCTCCGCTGCAGACTAATAAATTCGATCAGTCTCGTCTCCTTTTGATGTGCCAGTTTCTTGGCCTCCACGACGACAGCAAGATTCTAATTGTAAATGCATGTTTCTGTGGAGGACGAGAGCGCCGGGCCCACTCGTGTTGCTCTCTGAACACCACCTTCAGATGAGCTGCTTTGTTCTTATGAATACTGATCGAAGCAAGAACCGGTAAATCCCAGCGGCAGTTTGCAGTGCCGTTTGAGACAAGACGAACCGCGGACGAAACACTTTCTAGTTATCAGACTGGTGGGGGGTTTGATAAGAAGGAAGAGCTCGCGTTTTTATTGTGTGTGTAAAATCTAGTGATAAAATGTTTCCTTGTGTGATGACCTGATTTTACTTACACCTCAGAATACTTAGGACACAAAGAGAAAGAACAGCTGTGGCCACATTTTTAGAACAAAATGACTGTAGGTGTGACAAAAATGTGACACAATACGTTACAGTAGTATTTATACATATACATTAGCCATAAAGTTCAACTTATTTGACCAAGATTTCATTTTTGCAGACAGTAGCCATAGTTTTGGCTTAATAACTATGTTGTCTTTCAGCAATTGACCTTTTATTGAGTCTGTATGCTCAACGAATAATCAATAACTAAATCGGTTGACAATTATTTCAATAACAAATTCATCGTGATTAATATGATTAATCGTTTGTGATGTTTGTTCTCGAATGTTCACCAACAAACCACTAAAGCCTTCACATCTGGATTTATACTGAGATTAATTTACACACAGGTGTACTCTGATGAATTAATTAGGTGACTTTTGGTGGCACATGTTTTTATTTCCAGAGTAAAGAGTATTAAACATAAGTAAATTTCCCAATTTAAATGTTTGTATTGGTATAAACATCCTATAAGCCATCTTTTTTCCTTCCACTTCACACACAGCTACAATAAAATACACTAAAGGTTTGTGGTTGCAACAAAATGTGAAAATGTTGGAAATTGAGGGGCTATTCTTCTGGCTAAGAAATCTGCTTCTATTCAGCTCATAGATATACCGCCTGTAGTTGGTTTCTCTGGCAGTTTCCTTTTTAATTGCTGTAAGCACAAAACCCAGACTCTAATCAAAAGCAACCCTTTCCCCGTGAAGTCATGTTCCTGAACAGCCTGACGTTCCAGTTTTAATTAGACTCCACCTACAATCATTGAGTTTGGTGTCGCCTGCTAAATGTTGTCACCGTGAATTACGATGACAATGGCGTGCCACACACGAAACCAAACATTTGTAATGAACATCTGTTGTTTTAACAAAGATGCTGGTTCAGTGGATGCCGTCGCGCTGCTGTGTGTCGACGCCGAACCGTTTGCAGCATGTAGATGTTCTGCTGTTAAGACATGGTGCGAATGTCACTCGCAGCAACGTTTACTGTGATTCCCACCATATGCTAAATGGCAGCAGCGGTGGAAGAACACATGAACCTTGGGCTTCATCTTGATGCCTTGCTAGATGATTTTACGGCATGATGTAAACAATGACTCTTGACGTGACGGCGCTATAAATAATTCATTTCGTGCGCGACTGCGCGGGGGATCGCGAAAGGTCACGGAAAGTTTGCACGGCGATACGTGGCAGATGGAGGGGGGGGAAAATCCAAGAGTGAATAATTTAATGGGGGAAACTGACAGCGGGGTGATAGGAGGGCGACGCAGAATTAATCTGGTTTACAGTTTCTTCTGCCTAAAAAGCTGCATGTCTGTTACAAGTAAGGCTTGGTTTGGCTTCAGATAAAATCTGGATTCTCTAGTCCAGATCAGCAGTTGATTTAACCCTATAATGTCAAACATACAGTGAAGTGAAAAGGTATTCACCTCCTAACTAATGTTTTATGAAACAAATTTTACAATAAGACAAAGATAACCTTAGTAAAACTTAAATTCTTCCAAGCCAACCTAGAACTCTACAAAACCAAGACTGTTTTAAACCATAAATTAGTTACTTTGTTTTTTGTTTTCAATGTCTCTAACCACACATGTAGACCTGATTTTTTTTTTTAATTCAAGAAATAACCAAAATAGAGCCTGTCTGACAACATGAACTAGGCGAGACAATTTCCAACACCAATATATCATTCAGTTCTGCGTCTGTGTTCTGTTAAATGAACAGCTCTGAAACTATTAACTTGCTTCACATATAGGAAGTGTGTATGAACCGACAACAAGAGAGAAACAGAGTTAACAAAATTAAATCCATGGTTGAGTTCCAAGACAAAAACTACAGCAGACCACAAAGGTCAGTCTCACATTTGATTAAAAAAATATCCTGATGGTTACTCAGGCTTTTAGCAAAATAATCTTTGGACTAAAGTGGAACCTTCTGGAAGATGTGAATCGAGTTACATCCTCCATCTTTCAGAAAAGCAAATCATATCAATATTGAAACATGGTGGCAGTACTGCGATGGTCTTGAACTGGACACCTTCCCATAACTGACGGAAACATAAATTCTGCTTTTTAGGGATGGTATTATGTAAAACCTAATCAACTTTGAGACCTATATAATTTCATAATCTTATCAAACACATACCTGGAGTGTTGCTTTATTTCCACAAAGCCCCACATGGGGGCTGAAGTCTCCAAACTGAACCTTCTGCATTGGCAAGTTTACCTCTGAATACCCATGAAAGTGGCCTAGTTCAAGCCTGGATTTTCATGCTCAAAAACTCTCGAATGTGGCTGAATTTGAATCTTCATATAGACTTGAACCTATTTTAAAAGAAATCTATCCTGATCAGAACTGTTGTAATTTCTCAGCCACTGTTTATATGGCTATAGATGTATAGATATACATCTTCTTAAAAAGCATTTAGTAAACAGTTTGATTTTTAAAGAGCAGAATTTTCCGACGCTCCTGTCAGGCGTTTAAAGGGTTATTGCAGAGAGCCTCTAAGCACTGAGATCAAATCCAACGTCAGTCATGGTAAAAATGATTACTGAGCCAGTCTGTCAAAACTGTTATCCGACAAGCCCAATCACAGCTTCAAATGTAACATTAGCTCTGTCATGGATGTAAACAGGCGCATTTACACCCTGTAGCATGAAGAAACAAAGCTGTCTGCTGTGTTGTTAAAATCTCACGCACCTCATCGATTCTCTGCGGTGGCTGCGGCGGCGGCGGCTATGCAAGAGTAACTGGGCCGCTTTCCACCCTCCACAACAGCAAAAAAAGCAGCATAACACAACCACAGCAGCACATTTTAAATGCCAATCCCTCCTAAAGTATTTTTTATTTTTCCTCAGACGTGTGCTTTGTGACTGTGCGAGCGTGTTATGAGGTTGTACCTGCATGTGTCCGCGTCTGCTCAAGGCGCCCGATGCAAACCCTGAAACTGTATTCGAGAACTCTGGACACATGTCAAGTTCTTTCATGTTTTATGAAGGTGCTGGCCCGGAGCTTGTTCACAGCGTGAGCTAAAGGCACAACAAGGGCACCTGTCACTTGATAGCACGGCTTTTGTGCTCAGACTTTCTCCCAAGCCCCGTTTTAGAAAGAAGCCCTTAAGAGATGGAGGGAGAGGAGGAGACGGTAGGGGGACGGAGGATGATGGAAGGAAAGAAAAAATAAAGAACAGGCTTTTATCTCTCACCTCGGCTCACTGCTACCTCAGTAAAGACCAGAGGTTAAGATAGAGAGCAACAGCTTGACTTAGCAAAGGATCCGCTGCGTCTCAGTATGCCGAGGCTGAGTTCCACAATAAATCATTAAAATTGTAAATGCCCATTCCATTATTTATGCTGTTTGTAGGTTGCTACCCATAGTACCCACTAGGGGCGCTGTAGTTTGGTTCACTTTGAGTTAGTACCTTCATTTAAAGCGAAAAATAAGAGGAAGTGTTGCTAGTTTCCTGTCAGTCAGAACTTTGGGCTGAAATATTCCACGGACAAGAGGAAGAGGAGGATATTCTTCATCTTTATGACTCTGGCCTGTAGCGCACATTCTTCAGAACCGACTAAAGGCTAAAAGCAGCACAACACGGACTTTACCGCCATAAACTTCGCAGCCCTTGGACAGCGGAGCGAGGTACATGTTTACTACTGCAGTGAAGTTAGCGTTTTTTATGTAATGTATTCATGTTTTGTGTCAAACAAAGCCACTTAAGAAAATGTATTTTGTTTTCACGGTGTATTTGGAGCACGGTGTATTCAGTGCTAGTCAACAAACTTGGTTTCGAAAGAAGTAAATACAAATCTACTGCACCCGTCGAAGCTCTCCGTGTTTTCTCGGGTCTGAGGGACTGCTACAAAAATCCCCTGAAGATTTTAGGGGATTTTAAAATCCCCTAAAATGCTTGTTGAAAAGCGGCATCCAGCTTTTCAACAAGCTTTGGTTATTCATCTGAGGTCATTACCGAGGTTGAATTATTACTTTTTTTTTTTGTAAAATCCACATCGTCCTCTATTATTATTATGATCATTATACGTGGTTGCGTTTTAATTACTGGTGTCACGTCGGGTCAGCCGTTAACTGCCGTTTGAAAAATGTTTCTGGTGCAGTTGAGGCTCATCTGGTCTGACGGCGATGAGAAAAGCGCATCCGCCTGCTGGTGTAAACATGGAGGTCAGAGAACAAATAGAATCACCTCTGAGATGTTAACATACTGTACAGCACCGTGATGAAGTATTTACAGTTTTTGATAATGAACATTTAAAGATAAATGTGGTGGATTCCGCCTGTTTAAGGTCACGCATCAGCATCTTAATCAGATTCATGCTAAACCTTAAGCTAGCCAAAAAAAACAACAACTTCCTTTTTTTTTAAGTCCATAGACGTTGTTTAGGCCTGGGTTGGTTTTATAATAGTTCCAGATGGCATGAAGGGAGAAATTTCAACCACATATCTAATAAGAACCCCTTACTAATCTAAAAAATATCACATATATTATAAAAAAAACAAGCATATTTGTTTCCTTTTCTTCTGTGTTCACCGCAAAGTACACCTGTCTATCCTATTAACTCTTTTAAAATGGAAAATGTGTGCTTAAGACCCCGCAGCACATACACAGCTGATTGTTCTGAAAGTGTCTAAGTTTCCTTCTGTTACTTCAGTTAAAGCAAAGCTGCTTCCTTAAAACAGAATGAGACCTGATGAATTAAAGTGGTTTGAAATGCTTCCGTCATAACCTTTTAAAGGGATTTACCTATGTATTTTGCAAGCACAGGGCACCATTTTATAGCACAACCAAGTAGCTATGATACCCGTTATAGTTATTGCAATGCTCTCTATATCAAAAACAATGTTAAAGAAATTAGACTTATCATATCTGGAACTGAAGCCTTGAGATTGGTCTGTCTCTTTAAGAGCCTCATACCTTTTTTGACACACCCATCGAAAAAGGTATGAGGCTCCTTAATCCTTCTCTTTAGCATTAAGGAGAAGCACAATTACAACAGTGCTTCTCCTTACTGCTATTTATAACCGCTTCTTGGAGCAAAAAAGCAAGAACAAGAAATCAGGAAGGAGTAAATGTTTTTCCACTGCACCACTATAAAATACATAAAATACAAGGCATTTGTATGATCTAGTCATAATTCTTACTGCAAAATCCACATTATCCTCCATTACCAGTAAGACCAATACACATGATAACTTCTTGATTTTTAATCTCTCACTGGCTCCGCTGCTATCTGCAGTTGGAAAATGGTCACTGTGTTTGAAGCTCATACGTCTGATATAAATACAGAAGTCAGCTCCATAGCCAGGCTTGAACAGTTTTTTTAAGCCCTGTTTATTCCTTGTGAGTGCCTGTTAATTGCACTTAGAGGCTGTGGAACACCAATAAAGATGCAGGCTGGTGGCTTGTAACAGCTGCTGTTTTGAGTGTGTTTTCTAAATGCAGTAAATGAACCAATTTTCCGCTGTGATTTTTGGAAAAGCAAAAACAAAATAATAAAAAAAGAGACCTCCTCCAGATAAGCTGGAATAAAAACACTTTGTTCTATATTTATTTTGTAGTTAGTCCTATTGAAGACAGCAGAATTTGTTTTCCTTCATAATGAATAGAAGTTGTCTGTAACAAACCAGTTTTTCAGCAGCATTTTTATCTCCTAAAATGTAGTAGAGCATGAAAAACATATCACTTGTTTGAGCAAGAGGAAGAGTCTCCACTGGGCTTTCTTCCAAACAGTAGCTATGTCTGAAAACCAGAAGCATAACCACTAATAAACCATAACGATGTCTCCCTGGAGATTATGCTTGAAACTGGGTAACTTAATAAATCACATTCAGAGAACCGCTCCCTTCCTGTGTTTAGATTTGACAGTCGACAAACACTGATCAACCGCTCAGCCCAGTCCCACCAATAAAAGTATTATTTCACTCACCAAAGCTGGAGGAGGAATGAAGCACAGCTTTTCATCCTCTGGGATAACATTGACATTAACACCATGGAGATGCAGAATGGGCCGGCGTAGTGGAGTCATGGCTACCCGGTTACCCTCCACCTGTCTGCTATAATGATCAACGGCATTAGGAACATGAGGTTCCCCCTTCACGCCCTGGTGAGACCCGCAATTTTTCAAGGTGGACAAGACAGTGTCAAACCATGCATCTTTATTCATATTTTTGAACCATACAAATATATTTTATTTGATCTTGTTTCCTGTATCTGGCCATAATGAGTGTAATGGAGAGTATATGTGTTTGCACAAAAGTAATCTGTCGATATTACTTGTGGTGGGAACAGCTAACCAACAAAAGTCTTAGCTCTGCTAGCGCTAAACGACTAAATACATTTAAAAAAAAAATTAGTGGAGGCTAAAGCTAACAACAACTGTCGCTCAACCTGTAAACTGATACATTATTAGTTTAAAGTTGTATCTTGACCAAAGTCGAGAAGATATGAGGTATCAAAAAATTAAAAGTTGTGAATTTTGGTAACAATTTTTATACCAATATTTGTAGACCATTTTAAAAATGGCAGCCAAGTTAAATTTAAATGTCTAATGGAAAATATGAAAAAACAAAGGAACGGAGGGGTGAGCGCTCCCATCTTATTGGTGACAGTATATCTTAATAATCCCTGTAGCTTACTAAAGAATTTGCCTTTATGTTGGAATCCACCTGGTTGCATTGCTTCTCTTTTTTTTCAGCCTGTGAAACCTAAACACGAGTTCGTATGAACAACCGTAGAGCTGCATGGCTTCAAAGCATCTTTACCATTTTCCTTTAAGAAACTCTTTGTTTCCCTTATGTTCTTTTACCACGTTTGTAACGACTGAGTCAATTTTAGCGCAGCGTGCCACATTACATTAACTTAATGGAAATGCCTGAAAGCATCGCTTGGAGCAGTAAAAACAGCGCCCAGCCAGCGGCTCGGCAGCAGAGCTCAGGGCAGAGAAATGACACGCCGTACATCTGTTTCTGCGTATGCTCCCAGAATCTGTGCAAATGAACTGACTGGTACTTATGTTCCATTTCTGAAGGACAGAGAAAGCTCCTTAGGCACAGAGCGAACACCTAATAGGAGCAGAACAAGATGGCATTAATAGGACTTTTTTAAAGAAACCCTCGCAGGGGATTTTAAAATCCCCTGACGTGTGTTCTTGTTCGCGCTTTAATCTCCGCAACTCTGACAATATGAGACAACGTGACAGTTCATCACAAAAGACTGAAATTTATTTTTTAAGAAATGCAGCTGGCTTTTGTTTCTCCTGTTAAAATGAAAACTGTTCCCAATTGTAATTTTTTTTTTTTAAGAAGCTTTAGAGCATTTATTGTGACTAATTTGCTCTCTGTTTGGCTCGGTCACAACTGTGGATTTATGGTTCATAAACACTGTGTTGCTTAACACTTTAATGGGTTTAATACACTGTGAACACCGAGTGCCAGACGATTTCTGGCCACAGCAAAGTAGCAACAGTAATTATTTCATCAGCAGGGTTAGTTTAGGGTCTGGCAGGCTGGCGTAGGACAATCCACAGTCATGGCCAGAATGTTTGGCAGTAACACGATAGTTGCATTTTGCGAACCTTGAGGCTTGAGTTTGACTTGATTTTAGATTTTGTGCAAATTAGTCATTGCAAAAAGAGTTTATTGACAACCATGCAAAAACAACATATCATGTTCATTGCATTTACCCCACTGGAACAAATGGGCAGCAATCTTTTTTTCAGCATAGTCAAATCATGAAAACAGGAAAAGCTACAAAACCAACCAGCATTAACCTAATTAACAGACTGAGTAAATGGGCAGATGTAACTAATTATTTGGAAGTTGTTACTTCTGAAGAAAAGGATGTAGCCATGATTGCTTAGCATGAAATGCGTCACATTTTCTGTATTCCCTATTATTAAAGGGGGGATATTATGTAAAAGCTACGTTGGAGACTTCTATAACATATCTGGAAAGTTACTTGGATTCTATTATTTGAGAAATCCTTCAGTCTTCCGTGGCAACCGTTTTAGGGGCGTCGAAGCGCTTGTTGTAATGACAGTCGTAATGACACCTTTTTACCCAAACTCCACCTTGGTGCTCAAGTTCCAGCTGAGTCCCTTCCCTCCCCACACACACACACACACCTCCCCCAGATTCGTGGCAAGGAGCTTCTTAAAGAGACAGAGGCCAATTTTAAGGCGTCAAATGTTTAAGTCTAATTTTGTTTAAGTTATTTCTAACATATGCAGCATTTTTACAACAACTGAATACAAGTTACATTGTTATGCCATAAATGGCACCATACATCGGAAAATATTACTCCTCCTTTGAAAACTCAGAGCATGTAGGGAAGAAAGATTCAGCGACTATAGGATGTTTAAAACCGTCCAACAGAATCCACAGTAATTTTCTATTGCGACGTGCACCGTAGAATTGTGTTTCCACCAGTGTAGAGATTGTTTAACGTTGGCAGCCAGTGGGTGAGTGTGGATTTGGAAGCACAGTGAGATGAACCCTTTTGGACTGCAGCCTTCTGACAAGGAGGACAGCCAAACCCCCCCTCCCCCCCAAAAGAAAAACATCCAGAACGGACAGTAAATCTCTGGGAAAATCAAGGATGAGCAAAGACTACAGCAAAGTCATTTTCTCTGATGAATATCCCTTCCAGTTGTTTAGGAAATAATGTAAGTCATTTGTCTGGCGAGGAAAAGGCATACGTTACCTTGAGTGCTGCACCTTGCAAGCTATGATACATTGGTCCATGTGTCAGACTGCTTCTCAGTTGTGCTCAATGATGGGCTGTGTATTTACTTCCTAGATCTTAACCCCACGAAGAGTCTTTGGTTAGTTCTCAAAACTCCAGAGAAGATCAAATGATCAGCTCAGAACGCATAGCAGTAATCGCATTTTATTTTTTTAAATGATTGCACTGTAAATATTGGCCTCCGTCACAAAGCAGTTCTGCTATAAACCCTTTGGCTGTTTCTAAACTCAACATTCAAGTCAGCAATGTCTCACGCGAGTGCTTTTAGAAATTCTTAAGATATTCAGAGAACTTAAGGAGACGGGGATCGATTGCTGGTGTGGTGTCTCAAAAGTTTTTCTACTCTCTTGCATAATTTACTGAATACTAACAAAAGTACTGAAGTCAAGCGTGGTTCTGTTTCAGCACACATCAGTAGTGTGACCCGTCTCATGAGAAGCTTGACCTACCCATTTACCATGATCCTGGTGTTTTTATTAATACTTAACAGAAACTGCATCAGGACCAGTAAAACAGACAGCTTAGCACTGAGTCAATTCAGAGCAATCAGTTTTATTTATACCATTAGGTAGATTTGGCTACAGTAGACACAATAAATAACAGGATTAAAAATGGCCCATTCCTCAATACTTTAAGACCATTTGTAGAATAACTAAATGCGTGTCTTTACCTCACGTCCCCTTTTTCCTCAGGGATCAAGTATTATGCCAGAGGCCTGCAATTTTTAAATTGAATTATCTCTGTTTTAATAGAACCGTTGGTAAAATACAATACCTTTGTAGAACACATGCATTTTTGAACCTGTGGCGTTTATTTTATTTTGTTGCGTAATAGTTGAACCCCCAGCACAGTATCCTCATTAGAACGAGATAAAAAAAAAGAATTAAACCTATGCCAAATTTGGAAACTTATGGCAACAAGAACAAAACTAGTTTTATACTGCTTATCTTTACATCTGGGAATCAAATATCTGCATCCAGCATATTTATCCAGGCTTCCTCTTGCCTCTTTGTCATATTACCTCTTTTTGCTATTGGATTCTGCAGGAGTTTATAGAGCCAACAGCACAGGTGAGAGCCATCAGCAATCAGCAGCTAGCAGGAGGACACACAGGTGGAAGCTATGAGCTAATCAGTGAGTGAGGGAGGGGCTGTGTGCAGAGGACAGCATGAATTATGGCTGGACACACATGAAATAGGAAAGGTAAGTCCTGGTACTTTTCATGGTTTGAGGCACTGTTTAATAAATTAGTATAATAACAAATAAAAAAGTTATTTGACATATATACAGTCATATTCATTAAATCACAATATGTGCCCACTTGTGGCTTGTTTGTCAGATTAAAAGTTCCATTTTAAAATTACTCCATAAGCCCATATTTCTGTATCTAATTATTGCTTTGACATAATATTCTAATCTTAAATGTCATATTTTCATTAGCTACAAGCAGATTAACTGAAAGCGTGAAGAAGAGAGCTTGAACATATTAGTGTGAAATTAATCTATATAAAGTGTTTCACATAAGATAAATTAACTTTTCATTTATACTCTCATGAATTAAATTTGAATGCATGTTTTGTACATTAGTAATTAATTTTTCACACAACTTCACATGATTTGCAGTAGTGATTAATTTAAGCAACAAGAACATGTAAAGAGCCACTTTTGAGCCTAAAGAAAGCTTTATTTTACTTTTTTTTTTTTTTTAAATGAACCTTACTGCCACATAAATCAGTTTATTCTAACTGAATTGATATAAGAAGGTGAAAATGTGTCCAGCCTGAAGTGTTACTTTAAAGTACTATTAAAACTTAATATAATTTTGATGTATGATTTTTAAGTAATAAATATCTCTAAAAATGTTGAAATTAAGAATATTTTTCTAGTTTTTCTTTTAACTGTACTTATCTAGAAATTTCTCTTACTGCGTTTCCACTTCTATTGAGCGCAAATGTTTGTCTGTTTTATGCTAATGTCAAAAAAACAACAACACAATTTCGTAGCTGCGGTGTTTCCGTTACATAAGAAATGAAATTAAAATTGTACTGGAATAAGTTCGTTCATGCAATATGTCATTACAAATCATGGCAGAGATGGCTGTAAATAGTTAGATGAAAAATATTTCAACCAAGGTTCTGGCGTTCATCATCTATCAGCCATCCTGGCGTTGGAGCGACAAACCGCTTATAGTACGCAACATTTTGGGGAAATTGTATTCAGCCATATTCTTTTTCTTCTTCTTGGTATTCGTCAGTAGTAGCAGACGGCTGTTGATCACATGACTCGTGTCATGCCAAAAATGTATTGATACTGCTGAAAACCCACCTAGTGTAAAAATGTTTTATCAAAACTTTAGTTTTTTTTTTTGTTTGTTTTAAAATTGCCATAATTTATTTTTGTAATTTCAATTTACGCAATTTTATGGTTAATGGGAACGCAGCTACTGTGTCGAAACATCTTTCTTGCTGAAAGGAAATCCTCCCGTTTGCTTTTGGTAAAAATAAAAATTCTTCTTTGCCAGTTTCGTGTGTGTTTTGAGCGATATTAGCTCCAGTTGGGCATGTTCAGCTGTTCTGAGCCACAGTGATGTGTCTCAGTCGGCGTACAGTGAGAGCCATCTCCTTAAAATACGCCATCAAGCAGAAGTTAAAGAAATCAGTTAAACACACACTTCACTTGATCAAACGGCATCCTTCAGCCAATTGAAGCCCAGCTGTCAGTCAGTCTGCCAGGTGGAGCGTGTGCGGCTTGCCTGGATGCCTGACAGCTGTGACACCGGCTCTCTTTAGCTTAATGCATAACCCAGTGGGGGGACTCCAGCAGAGAGCATTGCGCATGAATTATTTTCCCCGCGACTTATCAACATAACACAAGTGCACTACTTTTAAGTTGAAGAAACACAAATTAGACAGGGCAAACGGGCTCTCGACGTTCTCCTTTCGCCGTGCAGTTTTGCTTACAGATGCAGCGGCGCGTCTCGTTTTGTGTGGCAAGACCTGGTGGTGACGGGATGTATGCGAAGCTTCTCAAGGCTCAACGGGGAGATCGTCTGGAAGAGAGGTTAAAACTCTGAGCTGGGTAAAAACATGTCTAGGGAGGCAGAAGCTTGGGGCCCTGTCTTTTTCTCTGGAGGATTGCGCCTGAAATGAGACTTAGAACTGAGGTTTCTGTGACTCTTCAGAATGTAACCTGGGAGACTGAAACCATCAAACTGATTCAGCCTTGCAGTATTCACGATGGCATTGGGCGAAAGCAACGTAGTGAAGATTTATACTCCCCAGCTTCCCTTTGAGCCATTTCCTCCCTCTTAAGTACCTTTTTGTCCAGGAACTACAGCACATCTAAGGGTATGAACATGTTCTTTGGGACATGAAAACTATGGGATGGAAACAGCAAAAACAAACAAAAGCGGTGGAGTTCATCTATAATTCATGAATAGTTCCCATAAGCAGAAAGCAATCAATGTTACTCCCTGTCCATGTTTTAATTTCATTACAGTCCAGTCAGCATGCTTAAACAAGACACAAAGCGTCTTCATGCAGCGATAAGTAAATTGATAGATTGATAAAGAAAAAGTGTCCACAGGAGACACGGATGTTTAGATCCGAGGTTTATAATGCAAGTAAAATCAGTCTGTATGTAAGACATGAATATACAGAAATATGAAAAGTAATCCCTCTGCATCTCCTATTAGAAATTTCTTCCAATTTTTTGCTTTTTTTGTCATCCTCAAATGTTTCAGATGATAAAAACCCACTTTTGCAAATACAAAAGGCACTTTCCAAACTGATTTAATTTAATATGTCAAGTTTACTCACATAACACTGATCAGCAACAATGTAGTTTAAAGTGCTTTGCACTATAAAATATAATACAGTAACCAATCAAAGTTACTGTCATGAATAAATCGTAATACAGGCCGCATATCGGCAAAAAAAACAAAAAACAATCAGATTTGGGTCTTTTCAGGCTGCTGTATGGATACAAAGGAACACAGAACAACAAATGAACAAATCTACAAACCCAGAAAAAAATCCTGACAGGTGTAAAGTAACAAAACATGAGTCAGTATGAATACTTTTACAAGACGATGTAATGTAATTTCATGTTTCATTTTCTTATTCTGTAAGAATCAGTTTCTAATATGTCATCCAACGCCTCTAACTTCAGACATAATCAGCCCTGGTGTATTTTACAGGAAATAACTTATGGACACACTTACAGTTGCAAGTCTGATATGGTTTACTTCCAGCCTCTCCATCCCCACATATCTCCACCGTTAAAACACAGACACTGCAACTGTCTCATTAGGTCACCTTCACCTCTCATTACTGTCACCAACTGCTCCTCTTCGCTCTCTGCCGTCTCAGAACTGCTGCGTTCCGATGGTGACCGCTTTCCCCGGCCACCTAATATGAAACGAGGGATGCCGTCGGAGCCGCACAGCTTCAGAAGCCAAACGCAGAGCCGTCCAGATTAGTATGCATGAGCTCACAATGGAAGACTGATAGATGTCTGCTGCGAGCCTTCTGCTGCCTCCATCCCCTGCATGTCCCTATCAGGCCTAATGACTCACTCAGGACCTGATCTGAAAATCAAATCCCACTGGATGGTTTGGAATATGCCATTAAACAAGCAACAGCACATTATGCTCCAGGTCAGTCAGAGCCATTAGAGAAATTGCATTAGTTTTTAGGTTCATTACCTCTGCGAGGGCCGGACTCTCAGCAGCCTCGCTGGAACATTTTGGTCCTGTTTGGGGGCCAGGTCACATACGTTCTTTGCCCTGTTAAGCACATAATACCGAGCTAATGCTTAAAATGAAGAGTGTGCTTTGGAGAATCGCGGGAATTTAATAAAGCAGTGCTCTTTCTGCTCTGGAAGGCCACTAAACAGAATTATCTGTGTAACTATTAAGAGTGAATACTGTTAGAAAAGGCTCTAATGTGTGGTTAAAAAAATGTTTACCACATTTTTTTAAACTAGCTTAAATTGCAACTATCAATTAAGATCAGATTAGACTTGAAATTGGATAAAAGAGTGAAACCAACCAAATGTTTTTTGTGTGTTTCATCTGATAGCTCTAATGCAAATCTATTAGTGTACAGTTGTGAAATCCAAGGTTATTTTTCCACTTCTGACGGAAACATTTCATCTTTCAAAAATAGCTAAGACACAAAGAATGGAGGGAATTTTCAATTCTCGTCCCAGAATTAGGTTTGGACTTTGACTGGACCATTCTAACACAAACCAAGGGGTGTCCAAAGTGCAGGCTGGGGGTCTTTTGCGGCCTGTGCACTGATTTAATGCGTCCCACGACTGCAGTTCAAGAATTATACAAATTCCAGCGTGTTTTGATTCACACCAGATCTGCTTTTAATGATATTATTAAACCTGCCCTCATACTCTTCATTAAGAGTGACCTATTTGTATTGCCACTCTTGTTTTTATTGTTCAGGTGAAATTTTTTTACCTTATTTTCAGTCGAGATGTAAAGATTTTTACATTTTTAGTCAAGATTTTTTTCCCCTTTTTTTCAACTTATGGTTTTGCAGATATTCCAACATGCCGTGTGGCAATATTTAAGCACTTGCTCTCCCGTCTCTTCTTGCCATCCTTCTGGAAATCCCTAATTTGTTAAGTGCATAATAACCAACAGTCGAATCCTTTTACCACATGCTAGATCTGTGATGTCACAGCTTTGATGCTTTCCAGGCAATGTTAAAAAAAAAAAATTTCCATTCGGCTATAAAGCAGCTGTCAGAAATATGACTCAGCTCAAATGGGAGTACTTCTGGTGTAGAGTGGTTTCAGTGTTCAGATGTTTGGAGTTCCTGAGTGTTTCATCTTTTTTTCATGAAGCCAGTTCAAACACGAGCAGTATTTTTCTCTCTCTGTCACTAATGCCATGTACAAACATTAAACCCAGACACAGCAAAGCTTTGATGCGAGCATTTTGGATATTTATAAGATTTTTGACGAATGACTTGAAAGTTCAAACCATGACAGAAGCACTCCTTCACCCAGGTTGAAGTTTTTATAAAGCAACAAGATGGAATATTGCAGTTATCCACAGCAAAAGGAATAGACGCCCACGCTGCAGAAAATATATTCTCCGACAGACAAACCTTCTGGGGCCCATGATCTTGCATGTTGTTTCTCCTTCAGGTTTCTCAATCTGCTTATTTCAGGCCTCTTGCATCACATGTGCCACATATCACAGAGATTTCTTTCCTTTAGACACGCTCGCTTCTACTGTTGATCGGCGCAGTCTTCTGTTGGGAGAAGGAGCTGGGGAGAAAGTTAAACAGGCTGCTAAAAAATCCAACTTCAACAGGAATTACTTCCCAGCCCAAATCTAAGATGAAGTTGAGACGGCAAAGTGTTTTGCAGAAAAGACCGTTGTATTCTTGTACAGGTTGCATTTTATGTTGCAAATATTTTCAAGGGTTTTATTCATCTCTGCGTGGAGTTAAAGACAGAGAGGAGTTAAAGCAGAAAGAAGCATTTTATTATCACAGGAAATGTATGCAAAGCTATTCCTGTGTGGCAGCTCCACTGATCCATTTACAGTCAAGGGGCGGTGTTTTCTTTTTTCCAGACACATAGTCACTCTTACCTTCAGTTCTTATAAAAATACTGTGCATATCAAATATGACTTAAAAGAAATTTGATGCCTTGAAATTGGTTTCTGCCTCTTGAAGAAGCTCCTACTCTTTCTGAAACTCCGCCTTCAGCACGTCATAACAACAACGCCTTTACAACAATGCCTTAGCAACTGTGGACTGAGAAGTAGTTGCTATGATGAGGTCAGTAAATGTGCCGTTTCATCAGGTTTTTGCTAATTGCTAATTCCTAACTCATCTTTTTCTAATGCAGAAAAAGATGAGTCCTTACACAGAATTTAGATTCTGTGTAGAGACAGAATCTGAATGTACAGCATTTAATATTTTTAAAAGATATGTTATCATTTACATACATTTTTATAGACACGTGATGTTTGTAATAAATATTACGTCATTTGTAAACTTTAAGAGAACCTTCACACGTGATAAAACAAGTGTTTTCTATAACATATTTGGATTTGACATAAGAGATACATTTGAATAACTCTGTGAAATACAGCCAAGTCAGCCTCCAAGTCACAGGCTAGGCTCCTCAAGATGGTGAAAGCACTGAATGCCAATTCCACACTGGGACCCAAATGCTGCCTTATTGGGATGACTCCTAATCTAGAGCTCAGCCTTCCTCTGTGACCGAAAGAGTGAAATATATATATATTTCTAGTGCTTTATTTGCTAAACAGCACTCTAGCTTTGACATCCCCAGACTTTCCCGTTTTCCATTCCTCTGCAATGATGCAACATTCACCAACATCACGTAGGGCTTTGGTTAGGCTGAGGGACCTGGCCTCCTGCCTCTTTGTCTCCTCCTTCGTCACTCCTCCCCACCATTCTGCTGCTATCTTTTCCTGACATGTCTCATTACACACACACGCACACACACCCCGCCAGTTCATTGGACTCAAGCCATGCTTCTTTCACAGATAAGGAGGGGTAGAGAGCAAAGGTTTGACAAGAGACCGCAGGCTGCTGCTTGACAGACTGAGTGGTGAAATGCAGGCGGTGTAATTGCAATGAAGGGATAATTTGACAGGTGCTTGGTTATGATAGCTGGCAATTCTCTTATTCTCTGAAAGTCCTGACACTGACACATGTGTGCACACAGACACAGTAAGTGCCTACATGCATAAAGCATGAAGCAGCCCCTTAACAGCACTGTTCATGTCTGTTCTGTCATGTTTTCTCCTCTTTAAACTGTTACAATGTCTATACAATAGATGTGAGACATAAGATGTTGCATAAAAGATGTGCTGTGTGTAATTTTAAAGTGGAAGCAGAAGGATTTGTTTGTTTTTAACGTCAATTACACTTTCTGTGTTTGCACATCAAGAGACCAAATAAGACCATGTAGCATAATGCTAGCTGGTGCAAATGTTTTAAATTTATTTTTCCTTTTTCTTCACACTATATTAAAATGTGGATATGAATACTTATAAGTGAGTGTAAATATTATTTTTTAAGGTTTTCAGTTCTTATTTTACCTCCTCTGATGGCAAAATTCATCACTTTCAGGTCTCCTCGAAGACATCCTTTTAACAACGTCTACACATCATCGCTCAAGGACTAAAGGAATGAGCACTGCATACCAGCCAAACATTTCATCTACTTCCCTTTCTCCGTTTTCTGGAGGTAGAAAAATGAAGCCGTCTCGTTCAGCTTTCTGTCTGCCCCCGCTCAAGGACACGAATGGAACTAAATAAAACATTACAAGCATCCTGTCGCCGCAAAGGACGGGCCGAGAATGAGAGTGGAAATAGAAAAATCTCACCTTTGCCTCGCCCGTCATTAGGCCAATCAAAAGTGCAGCGTGTTTAAATTTTTATTCCGCGCTCGGCTGTTACAAATAAGAAGAGTTCCCACCCGGTCTGCTTTTATCAGAGCACTCAGTGACATCTTTAGCTCATGAAATATAACTGTAGATCCATTGATTATTCAGGCAATTTCCCAGGCTTGTCGTGGCTCTGTTAATAGTTATGCTTTATGTCTCAGTAATCACAATCGTCTTCTGATCTTAATCAAACACTGATCTTATCCCTTGTTGAACATTCTCCTTCCACCCTTGGCACTGCCAGCTCTTTTTCTGCACTTACTCACTTCATTTGTTCTTCCGCATGAGACAGAGACCCCTGTCACCAACTCAGACCCCACACACATTCCACTCCGAGCTAAAGCATCACTGTGTGAGAAGAAAACCTTTCTATAGATATATTGCATTGCAAGGCATCAATGAATTAGGGGTCAATTACAGTTTTACATGACGTCAGGTTGGCCAGGATAGTTTCTTCATAAATAGTAATAACAGCTTCAGACAAATCTCTAACACTCTCTAACACTTAGATGTCACAAAAACACACAGGTTGAAGAAATTTTTGTCACATAAGGCAAAATATTTTCAAACTCATTCACTGAAAATTTCAGGATCTTTGTTGCTGATTTTGCAATCTTCTAAACCAAAGATTTTGACTTCTTTCGATGCTGATAACTGCAGTTAGGAGGATTATAATGCCATCCTGCTAACTTATGCAGCGCTTTGTGACCTGACTTCATCCCCCATTTTTGGTCTGTTGCTTAATGTCAGGCTACCATGAAGCACCCCGTGCTGTGGTGAATCTGTCTGGACAGACCCAGGGATACTTCTCACAGTTCAAATTATTCTGTCGTGGTGTTACAGAATGTCAAATGGACATGCAGACTTTCACCTTGCAGCATATTACGCTATATCCCTGGATGATGTTAAACTGGGTGTCATTCTATTCAAAGCTTCAGACTCAACAGACTTATGGCAATGGATTTAAAAAGTATTTGCAACCTTGAATTATTTCACATTTTGCCATGTTCCCAGCAACAAACTTCTGTTTTCTTTACTGGAATTGTATGTGAGAGATTCTGTAACCATGAGGAATGATGGGATTCCTGCTGAGCTTTTTTGGCCAATATGTGAAATGATGAGGGATTTTTTTTTTTTCATCAGCAGTAGATGGCTGCTTGGAGTTGATGGGAAGATGGATGAAGCTCAAAACTGTCATGATGTGTGTAGTCGAGGTAGAACCAAGGCACAGACAGCTGCTCAAATTAGGCGTTTTATTTTTTTTAAAAGCTGCTAATGTTTCACATTCTTTGAATGTGAAAATGTAGAGCATGGATGGAGAAACAGGCATAGAAACAGATGAACCCACTGGAGAACAATGAAAAATCAGGAGCTTAAATACTGAAAATGGTGAGACAACTGGATAAGCTAATCAGGGGAGATGTGTAACAGCTGTGGCAGGGAGAATAGCAGTGAAACTGAGGCAGTGAACTAACTAACCCACGGGAGGCTCGAAGAACTAAAAAGAGAAAAGGCCTTACAATAATAGAGCTAAATAAATTCAACAAGAAACAGAAGACAATAATAAACTCAGAAACTAAGCTTAGTTTGGCAACAACCTTAACATCAGTAATAAACACGGAGAAAAGAACTGAATATGGGAAGACCTGTACAACCCAAACAAAAAAATAAAATGTGACAAAAACAGAAGAACTGTGGAAGAAAGCACTCCTCTTCGGGTACTCTCCATCCAGTCTGACATAGGTTGATCCACTTTAACAACAAGAATTAGTATAAATATCCATCTTCATATGGATAATTTTGTTAGAGACTCTCCCCAAATGACAGCAGACCCTAGGGCACCCAACAGTCTCTAACATCCCAGTCCGCCAGCCCTCTGACTTTGTCCTAGAAACCCAACACGACATCCCTATTACTTCAAAATTCTTGTTAAGCTGGACTTTCACAGCTGAGTTGAATAATCAGGTCATTAGCAAGACTCTGGAGAACTTCATTGCATGCCAGGGAGATAATTCAGTCACTTGTTTCAGGTGTACTGGAGTTGAAGGACACTGGGATTCTGGGACTGGAGTTGAGGACCCCATAACAACTACGTATACCTGATGCTCGGACACAACTTGACCGTTTACGCCCTCCACTGCAAAGAAGAAGAAGAAAAACTGGAAGTAAGGAAATACTTGCCGAAGAACGAAGACCCAGCTCTAGTTACAATAAAGCTGGGTATATAGATAAATGCTCTTACCTTCCTTCAGTTCTTAATGTTCCATGTGGGCCCATTGGAGCCTTTCAGGACCACCCTGTTACCTGTGGAGCTGTGAGATCATGCATGTCACTACAAGCTGTGATGACAACCCTCACCTTGGTGACAAAGAGTACAAAAATCGTCCCCTGTGGTAATCCCACTGTGTTTTTATGTGTCACAGCTGGTTAACAGATCCCAATTTATCTTTGAGGCACAATTACCAAATTGTCTGTGTACACACTGTAAAGGAAGAATTATTTATTAAAACTTTGAACAAAACGTTTGGCTCGTATCTTCCTTAAACAGCCGGGTCCTCTCGGCGAGCAGCGGGGCAGCTGTAAAACGAAACTAAACAAGGCGTGTTGACGTCACAGATCACAGAGTTTAATTCATACAAAGCAACGCATGAATCAGTTAACAAAGCTGCAGAGGTACAGAGATATGCATTTTATCACAAAATAACAGACAATGGGAGACAGACAAACACAAAACACAGAGACAGACAAAGGCGCCCACGTGGAGAAAAAATGGAAAAAACTCTCTCTATTTTCCTCCTTACACGTCATATACCAAAGAGGTGTTTCCGTATTTAATTTATGCAACGAAGGCGTTCCTCCTGTTGACCAACCGAGAGCCACCTTGGAAAAACGTAAACCTTCCCCTAAGTTTTAATGACAAAACTCAAGAGTCATTTTAGTTGTTAAAGTTATAAGTTAATTTCACAAAACCTATTTTACTCCTTTGGACTCAGCATCTCCCAAGATTTGAATCTTTGCCTTATCACGAACAATGATGAGATAGAAGTCTTTTCAACCTGTAAAACATAACATTCAAATCATTCTCTTTTGATTCCGATATTGTCATAGTTAGTACATTTTCAAATACATTCCATTTACTAAATTAATACTTCTAACTTGGGTAATATACTTTCATCTAACACACTATTGCTATCAATATTTAAAAGGTGTATCAGAAATTAAACATAAATGTTTCCAAGATTCGAAGTCTGTGATCAACTCCAGATGCAGCTCAGAGCCCCTGGGAAACCCCCAACCTCCGACCTCTAGGCAGGGGAAGATATTATTTATGGCCTACTAATTTAACGCCTTTCAAGAGAATAGTGTTTTGTGGCTGCTCTAAGTTACAGCCCTGCCAGGAGAATGTTTATCTCTGCTTAACATTTGTCCAAATAGGAATGTTTAGCTCTTATACGCACATGGCATGAGATTAGCCATATTAAACATTCAACAATATCCATATTTCCTTAACAACACTCAAAAAGCAGGTGATTATGCAACACCTTGCTCCTGCAGATGGCATGCCAGTCTCTTGTATGGAGGCAGTGTATTGTTGGCTAAACTCCCTGCTTGCATTGCGTCATTATTTTTGCAATGGCTTTGAAAGGAAACAATGGGTCTCTACAAAGATGAACAACTATGTTAAGACTGGAACTGAGACAAGTCTTTGTGCTGTTTGCTGCGGTTTCATTTTGATCTCTAAATTGTTGGTTCTAAGAGCTCAGTTGTTTCTAGCCGAGTGGTTTGGGTTTAAACAAAAACAGCGGCAGATCAAGCCACAGTTGATGATGGGTTTGGCTTTTTGCTTTGACAAAACTCAAAAACAACAAAATTAGAAGTCTTTTCTTTCCCCCCTCTTTTACACTTTCCTTGAACTCGTGTGAACACACCTACCTGCAGCGTTTACCCACAGTGCCTTTAGACACTCATCTCTGGCATGAATGGCTTCCAAAACCAATTACAATGTTTGTTTGGGATGATTATCCCAGTTCTGTTCAAGGTTTCAACAATGTTGATTTCCTGTGAGGAGTTTGGAGATTGTCCTCAGTCTTTAGTATTTACATTCATTCACTTTGTGCACCTGTACTCCTGGCAGTAAATCAAACTCTGTTCATGATGCTACGATTACCATGTATTATAGTTGTGCAGTTTTGAAAGCCTCATCTTTACATTCATCCTGTTATTGTGACCAAACCGCTCAATCTTTGACTTAACCGAGAATGTCGGTCTTTTCACTTCTGCTTCAAAAAGTGCTGAGTTTGAAGCTGGTGTTTCTTTCTTGGTCCAGTTTGTGAGAGTGTTGAAGATTGGCGAATACTGGATTCTTCTTAGCAAATTCAACTAATTTCTTTCCCTTTTTTGGAGGTCAGATAATTGAAATTTAGACATGACTAGGTGTTTTGACATAGACAATGCTCCTGAACAAACATCAAAACTAGTTTGGCAATGAAAAAAAACAAGCTAACATTTAACTGTTGAAAAAGACCCAACCACATCTCTATTGAGAATATGTGGATTAATCTTAAGAAGTCTGGTCAGTGCTATGAACCCAACCAATTTCAAACAGCTCTACCAATTCTGGTAAGAAGAGAGAAACTACTAATATTAGGTTAAGTGACTTAAACCTAATATTAGCAGAGGGTATGTACTCTATATATTTGGCATCATATGGTACAAACAATCGACATAAAACTTTTAAAACCAATTGAAGCTCTATGCTGAATGATGATTCTACGCTAAAAAAACAAAACTGTTGAAATGTATAATTTAATGCCCAAAATGAATATAACATTCATACTAATGATATATTCATGTAAACTTTTGACTGGTACTGTAAGTGTTTTATGTCTCTGACATCTCATGAATAATAACCAAATGGAATCAGTCTGCTGAATATGTTGAAAGAATCTAGCAAATGGAGGATTTTGCCCTAACTGCCATGTAAGTACATTTAATAATCCCTTTTCGTGCTCCTGCTGTTACGATGGTTCATTTGGTTCAAAATGCATATTGCATTTTTAATTGGTAGCAATATGCTGCCAAGAGAAATGTTGATTTAAAAAAAAAAGAAACGAAATATCAACAAACATTCTGGTATGACTTCCGTAGGCTTCAGCAGCATACATATTTTTTCTTGGGCTCATACAAATTTCCTGAAACAGCCTCTCCCAGGAAAATAAGCAAGCCGAGTGAGAGTGTGCACCTGCATCATCAGCCATTTTGCCTCATGTGGTGCGTCTGGTGCAGGTGCTGTGAGGTTACAGGGGAATTTTATTTTCATCTGATTTGAGAAATCTGCGTATGGTTCAGTGCGCGCCGGGGCCAGGTCGGTTTTTGAACCGTTATATTGACTACTAAGCCAGCGGACACAGAACCTGTGAAGCATGTACCGGTTTACTCAGACGGACAGCGAGGTCAAAAGAAGCCCGGCTCCCTTACAGCAGCGACATGAAGGCTCCTCTACCCTCGGAGTAAACAGCTGGGGCGCCATACACAGGCTGGATGGAAGCAGGTTTTCCAGCCAATTTCTCCTACTGTGATCCAGGTGAGTGGAAAAGCACTAAAATTACAACTTTTTAAATCAATTGAAACTAATTCTTGTAGGGTTGTGAGAGTGGCACAGCTCATAGCCAGGATTTTAACACAGTACTTTTTTTTCTTCTTTCTGCTAAATAACAGTGGTAACACCAATGCCAGTCCCTGAGTGCAGTCTGTGAATTTAACAAATGTACAAATTTGGAATGTTATTGACAACTTCCTTTTTTTCCAAAACTCAAATTTTGACCATATTTCTCACACTTTTTTGTTGTGCCCCCCTGTGGTTTCTATCCAATCACCGTTTGTGTCTTTCTTGTCCAGAAATATTTTGAGACATTGAGAAATGTTCTGTTTTATAAGCAAGCAGAAAATACATTAATACATTTTTTGACACAGCGGTGTGTGGCAATAGGTTGGGGAGGGGATAACTCCAATTGCACACTTTTTAAAAACTGAGTATGTTATTTTAGTAACTGTATAACAGTGTAATATTTAAAAAAAACATATAAAACTGTACAATGTCTCCTATGTTGTAAATTTGCCTCTACATTACAGTAGTAGTGTTTTTTTTTCTTTTACCTTTATGTAAATATGGATTCTTCCACTTACCTTTAGCTTGCTGCTGGTACACTTGAATTTCCCAGCTGTGGGACAATAAGGTATATTTCTATTCTATTATTTCATATTTCACATTTTTTCCCACTTAAGCTTTCAACCTTTTGGGAACTTCAAATTTGGTAAAACAAACTTTCAAATTTGTCACATTCTTGTTCTGCGTCAGGGTTTAAGACTAAATAGTTCAGGACAAACTAATTTCAAATGAGTAACTGTCCTCCAAAGTACATATTTACATATTCAGTAATGTAAATTATGCATTCTGATGAGGCTCGTTCGTCAGATTAAATGTACATTTTGAAAATCAAAATGTTTAAGCAGATATTACACATACTTATAAACAAACACTTTTATATTATAATAATTATAATTTTAAATGTCATGTTTTTAGTAGTTAAGTGGAAAATTGTCATAATTAGCAGAAATAAAGGATTGAAAACATCAGTCTGAGTGTAATTAATCCATATAATGTGAATTGACTTGCTGAAATAAATGGAGTTTTCAATAACATTCTTGTTTATTAATCTCATTTATTAATTTATTCATCACTGTATATTTCAGTGAATTCATTTGCTGCTTCTGTCCTTTCTATGATGTTTACTTACATGTTTTGAAGTTGCTCCTCCTCCAGAAACTCGCTGAAACAGGAATAATAATTCAATTCATATCAAATTAGAATAATTACAAGCCAACGCTGCACTTCATCACACTTATCAACTAGGGCTGTCACACATTGATACACTTGATTTAATTTAAATCTTTTTACACTTGATGTTTCTTAATTGCAGACTACATCAAATGGAGGCTAAGTAAAAACCTCTTCTCTTTTTGCAGAACGAGCACTCCAGAAACAGATAATCCTTCTGATCCTTTTAATCTTTCCAGATCTCTGGGAGTAATTCTTCTCTGTTATGAAAAATAGAAATCATAAACACCACCACTTTTTTTTCCCTCCCCCCTCCCTCAGGCTTTCTTGCAACTGTGTGATATCCTCTAATCCACAATTATTGCACAGTCCAGTGTTTTTTTTTGTTTGTGTTTTTTTTAATCTCTATAAACTGTTTCTTTATTTCTATTACAGGTTGTTTATGTGCACATAGTGAAACACGCAGTAAAATCACTAGTCACCCCAGTGGTTCTGTTCTGATGACGGCAGCTCCCTCCATAATGGGCTGCTTCGCAAGGTGGGCCACTAAATTAATGACTGTAAAACGACTCATCTCCAGTAATGCAAGCCGGCAACTTATTACAGCGAGGAGAGAAATGGAGCGGCAGTGCATTCACCACAGTCATTTTGCCATTTTGCTCTTCTTCTGCTCCCTGCAGGACATTTTTCCTTTCCTGGAGTGGGAGAAAAAACAAAAAAGAACAACAAAAAAAAGGGAAGAAAAACAAACCTTCTTGTGTCACTTACAATCCACTTCACTTGCAGGTTTACAAATTCTATTAGAATGATCTTCTGCATTGCTTGAAAATGCAGCAGTGGGATGAAAGGGGAGGGCTGTCTGTTAGGGGGGGGATAAGTGAACTCCACTTGCCTCCTCTTCAGAGGCTGGGCAATGGGTAGAGTAAGTGGAAAGCATCGCAGCAGAAAGACCCCCCACCTATACTTTCATACACAAGCCCCTTCCTCTCTCTCTCTCCATTGCTCAGTGAAGCACAATTTCTCCTCTGTGATGTGCGTGCAAGACAAATACAAATGTTGGCTATCAACTGGATCAGAACCAGGATTGACCTCTGTTGGTCGGCAACAGTGTCATGAAGCTGTCTTCGCCCCTTTATACATTTTATGTTTAAATGTGTCAGGAACAAATATAGAAAGTTTTATTTCTTGAAGAGCAAAGCTGTCCAAATCAACCCGACTCTTATGCGACAAAGTAATTCTTCGCTAAACCTATAAACCTGGTTGTGGCAACCGTGACGACGATTCCCATCAAGTACTTTTTCAAGCAGAGTTGCTATAATTCTGGGTTTTTGAGAGCAACAGTCTGCTAAAGGTCAAGTTCAAGTCTAAGTCTTCAATAGTCTTTTCAGAAATGTTGATTTTTATTTTTTTATTTTTTTGGACCATTCCATTGCTTGGATCTTTGTCCCGCCGCATAACCCTTAACTGTTAATGTCACAAATTGATTGTTGAATTTCCCAGAATTCTTCCAAAATGAAATTAGACTGGAGAAGAAAAAAAGAAAAAACATGAACCAGGTCCAAAGAGTATTTGACACACATCTGTTGTAGCTGCGTGAAAATCCAGCTTTAATTTCAAGCCGTCATTATTTGTGAATTCAACGGTGCCAAAATACTGAATTCCCAACCTCGCGGTCCCTCCGAAGGCTCCCCATGACTTCATTATATTGGAATTGAGAACACATGCTCCTATCTGGCCTCAGTTATTTTAACATGAGCAACACAGACCTGATTCTTCCTCTTTCGCTTCATGGGGCTGAACTAGATGTTGGATCGCTCATGAATTAGTAAATGCCGAATGTTTCTGTGATTGAGCTGTGCTGCTTACTTGAAGCGGTCAAAGCTTTGTGTTTGAGAAACAGTCTTGGTTTAATACTCACACTGTTATTGTAGGAAGGAATTTGCAGATTTTACTTTTGTTTCACATTGATCAAGGTACCATGTAAGGTTTGTTATTTTCTGTTTCCATCCCCTTTCTCTATCTCTCCGTGAGGCTATATTTGGAAACTCTTTTATCGGCACAGATGTCAAATAGAAAATTGCTGCACAGGAGTACAAGGATAAAAGAATACCACTGATATTCAGGGGGAGAGTGAAAAAAAAATGCATATAGTCATCTTCTGAAACGATGGCAATAAAGGTCTATGATTACATTTTGGAGTTGAAATGTGCACTGAAAGGTCATCCATGCAATTTGAAATGGGTAGACTTGCACAAAATGGCTTAAGGACAACACATATCAGAAGCTGTTGTAAAAAAAACAAAACAACTTTGATTCATCCAGAATGAACCCCGTGCACCAGAACGCCCCTGTGCCATTTTTCCATTATATTTTCCGGGGATACGGGATGAAGTTTTAAACTCTGCTGGTGTCCATTATGACGCTTTTATATGGCAGGATAGAGCCGGTCTTGATTGACACCGCATTCGACCAAGAATGTTATGAAATGGCTTTTTCCAAGCCAATAATATCCAGAGGACGACTTGACCTCATTTTGACATGCCTGTATTCTTTCTGGAATATTTCTGACTGGTCAACTCGGAGACTAAATCTAAAGCCACCGATGTGTAGCCAACACGTGTTCTGTCACAAGGATTTAAGGCATTTTGGAGTTTGTTTTGACATGAATCCACTAGCTGCATGCGTTACCATGTGCAATCTGTGCGCCTTTGCTGCGTCATGCGGAGGGGAAAGTCAGGCTCTGTGCACCTGAAATTTAGCTTGTCATCTTCATAAAGGGACCAACCTTTTGCATGTATTCCAAATTGTTCAAGAACAGCAGCTGATTTAATTTGGGTATAACTTTTCAGGCGTTTTTGGTGATTTCGGGGGCAAGGGTTAAGGGGTTAAAGCTGCAGTATGTAACTATTAAAAAAAAAAAAATATATATATATATATATATATATAGCATATATGTTTAGGCTGTTAGCATATTGTGACAGTATGAGACAGATAATCTGTGAAAAGTTTGTTCTCCACCTCCTTCCTGAGCTACTATTGTCATATAAGAAAATGCACCACACCCGACCATAAACAACCAATCAGAGCCAGGAGGAGGGTTTTGCTGCTAAATGCTAAATGTGCTAATGGTGGAAAAACAACCCATCATTATCCGCCATCATCTGAGGCCATGCTATCTGGCCTTAAGCATTCACAACAGGCTCAGCTGATGAGGAAAAGCTGTATTGTAGCAGAGAGGCACATACATGGGCATGAGTGACAGCGCTAAGACCCTCCTCCTGGCTCTGATTGGTTGTTTCTATTTAGTATTAGAAGCACTGGGAAAAGGCAACTTCACAGATTAGCTGTATCATACTATACTGTCACGACATCGTGACAGTTTCAACAAATATGTCAAAAAAAAAAAAAATATTTTTATAAATGTTACATACTGCAGCTTTAAGGAGTGCCAAAAAAAATCACGTGAAGTAAATCTCTTTTCCCTCCTTCCTGCAGTGGTAAATGTAGGTCTCACTCTATCCAAATCCTAAACAGTCAACAGTGATTGATTGTGTAAGCCAGCAGAGGAACCACGAGCTAAGAGGAATTTGACAGTCCCCATATATTAAGACCAGAGAGCTTTTTCGTTCCCTGCTGTCATCGTTACAAGAACAAGCCTCACTCAAACTGATCTTCCAGCCTATAATAAATCACTCTAATTTAACTTTTGGTTATAAGAACAATTCGGTCTCGGTGCTGCTGCTGCTTTTTTTTCTTTTTTTCATCTGACGATGGAGACACACTGACATTATTCATAATTCAGGTCAGCTTTTGAACAGCAGTTCATGTGTCGCAATTTAGTGGTGAATATGTCATGAGCTTGTCATGTATTACAGGCACGTTAAGGGCATTAAGCACTTGTAGGGCCTTCAGGGACAAGTCATTAGTGATGAATATTAAACCTCCCACATGTGGCGTGTTAGAGACACTTACGTCCCCACTATACCTTTGATGAATAGCATCATCTAATCATATTTGCCGCTGGAACATAACAGGGGAAGAACAAAGCTTCATCTCCTGTAACTCTGCACGGCTACAGAGGGGAACATTCAAGCATTATTGTTC
Organism: Xiphophorus couchianus; assembly: GCF_001444195.1. Lineage (NCBI taxonomy): Eukaryota > Metazoa > Chordata > Actinopteri > Cyprinodontiformes > Poeciliidae > Xiphophorus > Xiphophorus couchianus. The sequence continues at coordinate 25,809,053 of NC_040238.1, forward strand.
TGCACTCGAAGTGTAAGTAATAGGGGCTATTATAGGGCTCACAGACAGACCTGTAGGAGGAGGATATTAGAATTTGAGATTACCTAGAAAACCTTTGTTTCTACAAGTACTTAGCAATGCAACATGCATTATGCCCATAGTGCCATTACATGCCACTTGAGTCTCCCTCCTGACAAGCAGAGATAATAAGGATGAAGAGACCCAAATAAGATAAAGGTAAAAGCTACCAACAAGCAGGTGAGAATGTTTTTATTTTGCAAATCAGATCCTCTAATTACCACCATCTGTTGTCTGAAGAGCGGTGGTGGGGGGAGTGGATGAAGTGTTGCGTTCTGAATTGGCAATTAAAGATAAATAAGCAGTGCAACAGAAGGAATCTATTATTTTTCCTATGAGGGTAACACATGCAGATTAGGTGCGTTTGACACATTTTGGTTTATTTAAGCAACATTCTCTCTTGTACTTTTGTTCTTTTTTTACTCATGTGGTCTCTGTTAAATTGATGATAATAAAAGCTTCTAATTTATACATAGCTTCTGATGTAACAATGATAGTTCAAACTAGAAAACTTCTGAAGAAATTTAGCCGGGGCCTGCCAAAGCATGCCCGTCGGTTTGGGCCCGGCGTTGTCATGCTAGAAATTAGCATCGATGCTAAAGAACGCTGCAATGTAATCAGTAGCATGTGGAGAATCACAAGAACGTTAAGTAAGGTGGCCGTGCACCATTCAGTATGATTAAAATTTTTTGTCAAGGCTTTTATTTTGAAATGTTTGTAAAACTTCATTTCAAAGTGCCAAACTAAATCCATGTATAACAGTCATTGGATAAAGTCAGTTATATAATGCTGAAAAGAGCAATAATGTCATGTAAAAATGGTCAAGGCTTTTATTTTGAAATTTTTGTAAAACTTCATTTCAAAGGGCCAAACTAAATCCATGTATAACAGTCATTGGATAAAATCAGTTATATAATGCTGAAAAGAGCAATAATCTCATGTAAAAATTGTCAAGGCTTTTATTTTGAAATTATTATTATGCTTCATTTCAAAGGTCCAAACTAATCCCATGTATAACAGTCATTGGGTTAAATCAATTATAATGCTCAGCAGAGCAATTACCTGATTTAAAAATATTCAAGGCTTTTATTTTGAAATTATTATTATGCTTCATTTTAAAGTTCCAAACTAATCCCATGTGTAACAGTTACTGAGTTAAATCAGTTATATACAGCCCATAGCAGCAAGTAGTTCTAAAGGCCAGTTCAGTCCTGATCTGTTTCAACTGAGCGGTCCACTATAGATAGAACTACAGTGATGCGTATTTGTAGTCCTAATCAGCAGCCAATAGCCTCTTGAGTTCCGTTGCTATGTTAAATAAGTTTCTCACCAAGGTGTGAACTGTTAGTGAGAGAGCCTGAGACAGCCTAGAAAATCCTGTCGCATGACTTTGCTCTGAAGCACCGTGACAGAAAACCGTACGGTCTAGATAAATTTCGAAAACATTTTACCGGAGCAGACATGCGTATCAATGTGAGGACCGATTTTGATACCAATCGTGCGATATTTGTGGGCGTGATGGCGATTTCAAAATTATTTTGGGGTGAAAAAATTGTCTTGATTTCTCACTCTAATCAGTGAGAGACGCACTCTAATTTTAGGAAAAATGAGAAACTTTGGGTCGCTTAGAGGCAAATTGTGGACAAACCGTAATTGGTATCGACGAGCCGTCTTCACTTTCGAAGAGATCACAGACGTATCTACAAAATGAAATTTGAATGGCATTTCTACGTGAATTCGTGACGACACAGAGAATCCTCAAAAATAGGGTATTTCTAGGATTTTTCCCATTGACTTATAATGGGGTTTTTTTCGTAGTTCTTTGCGAATTATGTCGCCACGTTAACCCCGAATCCCACCAAAAGTAATAGCTCCAATGGCGTGAATTTTCTGCACGTTTTGATACCTCATTTGTAGGTGTGCACCCAGCGATATGAGCCGCATTAACGGTTACGGATGAAAAATAAAGAATTGGGAGAATAGCAATAGGTTCCTGCCATTGCTTTGCATGGCAGGCCCCAATAATGTAATCCTTACACAACAGATAAAATCAAATAAAAAAATCCTTTAAAAATGCGGCCTGTGGACGGTGACATTATTATTGGGAACGTCTGTGCTGTAGCAACATGTGAAGCATTGAGATGCTATTTGAGGATTGAATAGCTTCGCTGATTGGCTAACTAATTTTAGCACACCTTGCATACAAGAATAGTCTTTTCCAGAGTTGAATCGCTTTTTTTTTTTTAAATTAACCCCCAGTGGGCAAATAGAAACGGGTTCAATGCCGTTGTTCACGAATGTTGTTGTGGAACATATTTACTGGTGTACCGTAGACATGTGGGTACAAAGGTTCTGGCTGGAACATTTGGATGTAAAAACATGTGATTGTTTGCCCAAAAAATTTGGAAATATGTAAAAAATTAATTACAAAATAAGATAACGTAAATATACATATGTATATATATAAAAGTTAGTGGTGCTGTCAATTGATTACGGCACCACTGTAGTCTGATTAGTTACACTCTAGCACTGTGATTAATCACTGTGCTTAGCTTTGTAAGCTCAAAGTTTTAAAAATGCACTCTTTCAAAAAATGTTTAAGAAAATGTTTCGTTCTCTTAAACCAAACATCTCGGTTGCCCAAGTTTTCATACTCAGGTTTAAAGTAACCAATTTTTTTTAACGTTAGTTTACAAATGTTAATTATAAATTGATTGTTCTTCATTTGAACAATAATTTACCATTGTAATAAGTAGGCTACATACTTCCTTGGTCTTATCTGTCATAGTGTTTTTCCCCCGAATCTTTTCACTCCAGTTTGAAACTGTGTTGTTGACCGCAGTACAAGATTGTGTAACACATTGCTGTTAACTACGTAACCCTCTGCGGGAGAAAGGCTTTCAGGTCAAAATAGGTAACCTCTTAGATTAATCACATGTATTCATCCATTAACTTTGGCATCGCATATATATATATCGCATATTTATTGGGGGATGTTAAACATTTTCGGTGTGACAAAGCAAAAGCGAAAACCGAACAAATCCGCTAAGGCCTAAAGTGTTTTTCACAGCATTGATTTCCATCTGTACAGACTTCAATCCCCTGGATGGAGATAGTTGTGTGGCGGTTAGTGGAGCTGTGGAGGCAGACGAAGTTTAGGCAAAGGTGTAATTAAAGCTGATTATAGCAAGGCAGACGGGAGGGGAGAGCAGCACATTTGTCTTCCCCACAAATGAGCTGAGTCTAGGGGGAGCTAAGAATTAGCTGCCTCTCTGTCGCCTGGTCTCCGCCACACCACTTTGTCACAAGGACACTCTTCCACGAAGATCAGACAGGGTCAAGTGCATGTGTATCACTTGGCATTATTCTTTCGGATGGGCGGGCGGACTCACCGCTGCACCAAGCACAGCGGACTGAGGCAGTTTAAGCAAACTCGGAGCTACACCACTGGGCCCCTATTTAAAAATCTGGGTTGAAAATACACTGGATTCTCAGTGCACATTGAAGCTTTTTAATAAAACACCTGTTCATGAGATATATAACACCTCATATTTAGTACGGAGTACACCATACAGTCCACAAATTTTCCGATTTGTTATTATCAAACCAAATTCAGAGATGTGTTTACAATGTTATTATTATTCACAAGTTAGAATGTCAGCATGGCTAACATGTGTGTCTAGTAGCAGTTTTTGATTATGGGCAATCTGGCTTTCTACCTAGAGCAGAAGACATAAACAAATAACTAACTGTAATTTCCTCCCTGAATATGTTCTTTGTTACTAAGTATTCTTGTGTCCAGTCAATGAGAATTAGCGCCTCTTGTGGTTTGCACCGTGTAAGCACAATATAAAAAATATTTTTGCACACCAACAAAAATGGCTGACGACAACGAAGTTGTTGTGAGAATTGAAGCGAATAATTTGATGATAAATCGTAGTGCTATTTCAGTGTTTTTAAAGTAGCCTCTAGTTCAAAATCGCACACAGAAGAGCGATTCATGCAAGAATAAAGAGTCATCAGAGCTTAAGTGAATATGTTGCAACTCATGATTCTAGGATTTAAATTTTTTTCTATCATTTTCATCTGCTAGTGTAATTATGTTTAATTCAAGGTTGTTGTATAAATAAAGGTATTAAAATATTACAAAGAAAAGAGATACCAGGGATATTCTGTCACAGTCCAAAACCTGATTAACTCTGAGTTTTATTTTATTTCTTTATAGATCAAGTATAGAAAAAAAAAACATTTAGCACATTTGGCATAATATTAAGTAAGCCGTTACTGCTTATAATTGATACTGAAAAAAAGAACATAAGCAAAGTAATCTATTTAAAGAAACCAGGGTAAAGTGGGAATATGGATTTGTTCCGTGCAAACGATGCATTTTATGGATTTTAAATAACCGCTCTCTTACATAATCATGTTTGTCTCTCTCATTCTCTCAAGGGCAACATCAATACAACATCAACTGCAACATCAATACAACACAACTCAGACCCTTCACTTTCCAACAACTGTATTACCTATCGCTTAAATATTCCCAGTCAGCCCACTACAATACAACAGAGAAAACCATCCCTAGGGTAAATGCTTCCTTTAAATGTTGAAAGGAGACTCTGAAAGTATTTGGTGCTTATTGTGATACATTATTTACTGCCGCATTTCCCTGAGATCAGACTTCAGTCGGCGTTTGTTACATGAGGTGATGAAGTTAGCTGGCCCCAGGTGTCCCTGCAGCAAGAAGCTTAGGGGTGCTTTCATCGCACAAATCGGGAGCTGACAACTCGACTGCAGTATTAATCCTACAGAGAAATTCCCCAGCCATATGTTGGCTATGTCAGAAAGATGCATCCATCAGCCTATTCCAAGCATATATTGCCAATTTCAAATCCGGTGTGCCGATTCCAGTTTTGACAGATTCTGGTTTTCTTTTAAGGACTAGAATGCACAAAGGAGAGAAACTGGGCAAGAGATAGGTTGAAATAGGGAACTGGACTGAGTTACAAGAAATCTCTATGTTATTTCTAGAGTTTAAGAAATTGCGAGAACTTTCAGTTTTGAAGCATTCTACTGGAAAAAAGTCTGTAACACATTTCTGAAAATGCTAAAAGGCCTACACTGCCACAAGTAGGTGAGACAGAAAAAAATGGCAGCTCTGTCCCGTCAATTTAGCTGTTTCATCTCCAGTCTGGTCTGTTGTGCAGGCGGCACCAAGGTATTGATTCTCCCCCCTTGCCTCCACTTCTTCTGTCAGGATGAAAACATTCTTTGACATATTCCTGCTTCTCCTATGATCCATAATAGCATCAGTTGTCTCATTCACATTCAAGATATGATTGTTTCCACATTGTTTTGCGCTGGAAGTGTGATGTGTTTAGAGTCAAAAAGAAATGGGGAGAGTACACTCCCTTGTTAGACACGTGACTCTTCACACTCCAAACTATTTGTTCTGTTTGGTAGTGATTGATCCAGGCGATTGTCGAGGTCTCCTTCTGTGTATTCCGGAGTTCCTGACAAAGCAAATCAGGTTGAATTGTGTTAAATGCACTGGAGAAATAAATTTAAAAAAAAAAAACATATTCCCTACAGTGCTGCCTGCTTTGTCCAGATGATAGAGGGTTTGTTGAAGCAGGTGCATGACATCATCTTCAACTCTAACTCCTGTAAGGTGCCTGTTTGCTTACTCAGGTGGTTTTAGTCAGCTATGAGAGACGGCGTTCATCGAACCAGCCTGCTAATTTTCAGCAACTCCGAGGACTTCTTCATTTTTCTGCACACTGACAGCATTTGTCTACTACAGGTCAGAGAACTATTACATAGACATAGACATGGAGAGACTTTATTGTTGTTCGAATGTATCTTTAAAATGTATATATTGAGCAACATTCCATTGCAGGGGTCCAATGTTAATAATAAATAAACAATAACAAAAAGTCTAAATATACATTTGTACAATAAAAATCTTTATGGGATGTCTTATTGTTAGGGTCCTGAGTTGTTTTGAGGTTTGCTTATGTGTTCTTTAGTCTCTTTTTTTATTAGATCAGACTTGTTTTTGTTTTACTTTATTAGCTCAGTCCTTTGTGATTCTAGTTTATGTTTATTTCTTGTGTCTTGTTATTCTTTGTTACTCTAGTTTAATCATGTTTCTTAGGTCTAGTTATTCTTAAGTGTTAGATTTATTTTCTTGTGTACTCTCCAGGTGTGGAGGACTCCCTAGTCCTTTTTCTCTTTTTCTCCCTCCCCTCACACCTGCAACTCATTTCTAATCAGCCAACTGCTCCTTGTTCAGTTACCAACTTCCCAAGTGTACTGTACAGACCAAAAGTTTGGACACACCTTCTAATTCAATGGGTTTTCTTTATTTTCATGACTATTTATAAGGCAAGAAATTTCACTTATTAACCTGACAGGGCACACCTATGAAGTGAAAACCATTTCAGGTGACGACCTCTTGAAGCTCATCAAGAAAATGCAGAGTGTGTGCAAAGCAGTAATCACAGCAAAAGCTTGCTACTTTGAAGAAACTAGAATATAAGGGGTATTTTCAGTTGTTTTACACTTTTTTGTTTAGTGCATATTTCCACATGTGTTATTCATAGTTTTGATGCCTTCAGTGTGAATCTACAATGTCAATAGTCATGAAAATAAAGGAAACTCATTGAATTAAAAGGTGGGTCCAAACGTTTGGTCTGTACTGTACATACAACTCATTCTCAGTTCCTCCCAGTATACTCTGCTATTTTTCCTGTTTGTTTCGTTGTGGTCCCTGCTGGCTTTTTCCTCCTGGATTATTGTTTTTATTTTGCTCTGGCTCCGTGTGTTCCCTGTGATCTTTGCAAGTTTTTGTTGTTGTTCACAATTTTTAATAAACATCCTTTATCTACTAGCTGCCTTTCTGCACCTGGGTCCACTTTAAAACAACACACCATGACACTTATGGTTTGAGAGACGAAGGTGTTGTGGAATCTGGTTGTTCTGCATTTGAAACAGCTTAACCTTCTGCTTTTTGCAGTCTTTTGACACTTATTGGCTGGGTCAGACTTTATAAAAAGCTTACAGGGGCGGTATCCCAAAGCCCCAAATTTTGGAAAACCCAAAGATTATTTTTGTATTGAATGCATACTTTCCAACCACTGTAAATTAAATAAAATTCACAGATTGACATCAGATGAGTTGTATTATTTTTGGATTTTTGGAGACTAAAGAGCTTTAATATTTTGAAGTTACATATTTGCAGGAAAAATATGAATCCCATGGCTAAGCTTTCCATTAAACCAAACCTATATAGAGCCTGTTATTTGATGTGTATATAGTTCGTTGTTCTACCAGCTTTAATAAATAGGGGGGGAAATTTAAGATTTTTGTTTTTTGATTTAACCAGATGATCATTAGTCATTACTCATCACTGGAAAATAGGTTGATTCTGGTTTCTCACCAGTTGATTGGTGCATCTGTGCAACATCATGAATTTCTCAATACCACAGTGATATTATGAACAGGACAGATGTTCATTATGTAGGATGATCTACTCGTATTGCACAGATTTTTTCTCTCATTCTGTTGTTTTGATAAAAAAATAAAACGTATATACATACATAAAAGGCTAAATGCACATCACTTAAAAAGTGAACGAGAAGTTCACAAAGTAATTGTAAAAGAAATGGTACCATTCTATTATAGCAAAATAAATTATTTTCATACACATTACTACAAACCTTTATTGTTTTATTCACAATAACTTCTACCTATTTTTAATTTTTGACAGATACAGATAGCAAATACACATTTCTCCGACGCTACACAGCCTTCTGTCTACTACATCTCATTAGAAACTCTGACTGTGCCGCCAGGTACACGGTGTTGTCGGCGTTCTCTTCTAAATAATGACCCGACGTGTGTCCAGAGGCAGCACTATTTGCGCCGAGGAGGAAGCGCTCAGCCTGTAAAGCGGCACTGCGGCATCGCCAGTATCACTGCGCCCCGGTCTCCCTTCTCCGGGATCCTGAAGCTCGGATCTGGGGAGAGGAGGAGGAGGAGGTGCCCTCTGGTTTTCCTTTGCGGGGATTTATTTCGCCAGCTCCAGACCTTCTTGTGCGTTATCTATTTCCCCCCCCCCTCCTCTTCTGACCAAGAGGCCTTCAACTTGTCCGGACGGTCCCTTCGTCACTCGCAAGGGTTTGCATTTCTTGGTTTTGCATGACGTGTCTTGGAGCTCTTAAAGAAAAAAAAAAAAAAAAAAAAAGAGGCTTGCTTTTGTTGTGGGTTCTTATAGTGGAAAATGAGGCTTGGAGAGAGAGAGAGGGGGAGCGCAAGCCGGAGCAGGAGGCAGTGCCAGTCCGCTGCTGCTGCCGCCGCTGTGGGCTGGACTGTGTTCCAGAGCCAGAGATCTGTACTGACAGCACAGGCGGACAAAATGGGACTGTGAGCGAAGACGAGGCAAAGAGTCTCCACTGAGGAGGAAAAGCCAGGGAGAGTGCTGGAAGACAGTTTGTTTCAAATAAGCAATAGCATGGGAGTTGTGTGTGCAGTGTGCGCGTGTCACCAGATGAGTATCGGCACGAGGCTTCAGGGTTAAATGCATAGTTTTTTTTAAAAAAAAGAAGACGACAAAAAGCAAACGGTGACTTTACAGTAAAGGTGTTTTTACTTTAATGTTTTTAATGTTGTTTTTTCCCCTTCAGATTGGCATAACTGCATGGACTGTGTCCTGAAATGATCCCTACATCTATAAATGCTTGCATGGTGGCTTAGTGGATGTGCCTTTGTTTTGGATTTTTGTTTTTCTTTAATGTTAAAACTGAACATTTTCCACTTTGGAGGGTGTAGCAGAGTGTGTGTGCATGTGCTGCAGAATTCCAGATGAGCTCCATTGCATTGTCTCCTTGGACACACTGGCTGTCATGTAAAGTTGGGAATGATGGTTGACTGAGACAAATCAGTTCTGGTTTGTCTGATGATGCAGAAAGACGTGTCTCCTCTTTGTTCCAACCTATTGCTTTGAGGGACTCTTCAGAAAAAGCTCTAAGTTTGTGGGTTAAGTTTTCTTATGCTCCTTTATGTCTGAGTGATGTAATGGGTCAAAATTGTTATTTTTGGATGTGTTAAGTAGCTGGTGGTTTGTTATAGGACAATGTCAGAGTGATTTTATGGGGATTTGTTACTACCCTCTTGGCTAAATTCTTGAGATGGATGCAAAATAGGCCTGCAAGCTGTTGAATGTTTCAGAGTAATCTTATAAAGCATCCAAATGCCTTCAGTGTCAGACAGTGGAGGTATGCGCTGGTGAGTGGTGTGGTTCAATGCAGAATGACATCACTAAAGAGTCATTGCATTTGTCTGGATTTCCTTTCTGTTAGTTTTTTTTTCATTGCTAGATGACAGAAATATAGCAAAAGTGTTCATTCGGTGTGTGCTTTCTATATTTTGTTATGGTTTTTGGTCAACACCAATACAAATGTGATTTCAAACTGCTGATAAGTTAATGTTTGGGGTGGAGGTGCACAGATCACCAATCTTTAAAAATACCTGACTGGCCGATTCCGATTCTCGTATCGATTTTCCTGTCTGAAAAATCGCTAAATTGCTCATTTTGCAACAGTGGGGTGACTATTGTTTCACAAGTAGATGAGATCGGTGGATATTATTGGTTTCTCATGCAAGTATCATCTGATCTGTTCGCGGATCACCTAAAATTAAGAAAATTTGGGCTAATTTATTGCTGAGGAACTTACATTTTTGAGGTTTACATTTGATACTAAAATTCTTATTTTTAGAAATTTCTTTGGAAGTTTCAAAGCCTTCATGGCACGATGCAGAACACTGATCCAAATAATGAATTAGGCACAAAATTTAACGTTAAATTCTAGTTCTGCATCTAATTTAGTATACTTTTATAGTATGCTATGTTGGTTAATTGATCAACCTGGCCCATCAGATAGTGAGTCTGCAGTCAGGCTTCTTAACAGACATGCGGCTTGCAGCTTTCCAATAGCAATTTTAGCAGCTTTATTTTACTTAGAGTGACTGGTGCTGCTTGTTAATTTTTTCACATCTTCCAGAACGAAATTAATCTTTCGGCCACCAAACGTGTGGCCATCTCACCAGCAATGAGCAGCAACAGGTTGGGGAGGGAGCAGTGCTCGGTTTTTGTGTGGTCCACAGAGCAGGAGAGAGTTCACAGTCACATAATGCTTTATTTAGGGTTTAATTAAAAAGGTTTTTAATCATAGTTATATTTTTAGCAGTTTTGAAGCCATTAGTCTTCCTAAAGATCACTAATCACTAATGCTCCTCCATAGCATTTCACACCTGTAGAGGAGCATCTAAATCTTTTTTGTTTTCAACAATGTTCCTCATCAGAAATACAAACCTCTTTCACAAAATGCTTAGAGCCTAGATGTAGTATTAGTGTCTTCTTTTGAAAAGATAAAAGGCATTGGTGGGTTAAAGTCAACCTGTGGCTGCTGCGCATCTAAGACTTCAAGTAAGATCCAACTTTGCTAGCTCATTCGATTCAGTTAATCTTAAAAGTAAATCCCAAACAGAAACTAAAAGTTCTAGAAACTCACTAATACATGTCTGTTTTGACAGGTAAATGCTAGAAGATATTCACACACAATTACCATATTTATTCCTGTTTTTAAAATGCATATTTGGAGATGTCTTACACATTTTATGAGTACCACTACAGGAAAAAAGAGCCAAACTCATGTAGCATCTTTCTAGTCCTACTGACCTCACAATACACTTATGTTCTATGACACTCATCCACCAAGCCAATCTTTCAAACCTTCATACACCGAATTGTTGCCTTTAAATGTCATGCCTTTCAAGAAAACATGTACATGTGGTGCGGAACGCTAGAACCAAACCCCCAACCTTCTGACTGCCATACAGCTACTCTCCTGACTCTACCGAGTAACGCTCCACGCTTCCTTTTGTTCTGCCGGCTTGGTCTTTGAAAGCTTGTGTGTGTGTGTGCAGGATATCGATGGGCTGATTAGTGATTTATGAATGACCAGAGGCAGCTTCCATCTCATCTTTGTGTGTAGATAAGCGGAGTGTTCTGTGAATGAGGCAACAATTTAGCATCCAGTTTGGTAAAGGTTGCGGACAGTTACAATCTCTGTTCCAAGCTCAAAGACCCGGTTGTGTAAGAACCCAGAGTTTACTCACCAGATGTGATTCTAGCTGTCCTCATAAAACATTCATACTGCGTTGTGCACAGTAGCATGCAGCATCCTCTACAACAATAATTGTTGACCTTTGCAGAGTGAACATGTGCAAATGCATGCTCTCTCTCTCACTTTTTCTGTCTTGATTTTTGCAGGTGTGTGGTTGCCGTCCCTAGGCCAGAGATGTCAGTCGGGGAAGGAAAATGTGGCAGCACCTGTTCACCTTACTCTGGAGGGATACGTTCACTGAACAGACATTTGCTTTAACTTGAAGAGGCCCTCCTTTGATGGAATTGGGAGCTTGGTGATGGCATGATGGATTTGATGGACTGCCTTTGGGAATCTTCAAGTGGAACCCAGCTTGATTGAGTGACTTAATGCAGTTTGGAATTTCCTCTAAAAGTCTTTATCTCTTGGATATTACCCATTTGCATTGGATCTAACCGACTGACAACACCTTCTGGGATATTGTGGAAGTTCACCTCCAGAGGCTTTTCACTCAAGGGTTTGAGTCTTTCTAGGGCGGTGGGTTTTTACTTGGATGTTCGCCATGAAAGACGTGGACGGACCTCGATCTAGCAACCAGCAGAAAAAGAGGAAGTCAAGGTCAGAGAGGGATCGGGAGAGGAGATCGAACGGGATAAGGAGCAACCACGTCAAAGGCTCGGTGTTTCGCCTCTCCTCCGACTCCGAGCGGGAGGCGGAACGGGAGCCTTCCTCATCCCGGCCTCGACCTCCGCGGAGGAAGCGAAAGGAGTCTACTTCGGCTGAGGAGGACATCATTGATGGCTTCTCCATCACAGGCTTCGTCACCCTGGAGGCTCTAGAGGTGAGTCACTGACTTTTTAAAATTTGTTTTTATCTTTGCCTTTAAATTGAACCTAGGACCCTTTAATTTTCAAGATAAGGTTTGCCTGTGTACTTGGAAGTCCCAGTGTGTTGGCTTCTCTCTGCATATTTGGCTGCTCTGTGAGCTGGTGTTGAGCAGATGTTGCTTTAAATGCACTGCTGTAGCCAGAGATTACTATCTGTGTCACAAAAAAGGGCTGCTATTGTTGCTGAATGTACTGCTCTGGGTATGCTTTCACAACTTCTCCAGCTGATAAGGAGCTGTGCAGCTATGGCAGCAGTGAGTCTTTGTGCACTTCGAAGAGAAAAAGCAATTTGATCCACACTACGACAATTTATTCTGAGAGGGAGTGATTTATTGTATGCTGGCTATCCATTTTCCTCGATATCCAAACGCAGCCAAGGCTGTGTTCCAGAGGTCTGAATTATGACTTGTAAAGCACAACTGTTACATTTTTCTATTATAAATATGTGATGGCCAAGGGAGCAATGTTTTATTAAGACACTGGGACTCCAAAAGCCACTAGAGCATCTCGAGTATTTCTTTGGGTGTGGAATCTGAAAATTGTACAAGCTATTTTCAAATATATCGGTTGTTTTGGTGATAAACTATGATGCCATCTTATACTGCATGTCAGATTGGTTAATCTGCTCACTGCACAGGTAAATTATATCTGGGGACTGTAGAGGAGGACTAGTATTTTTAGCCCTCTATGTGTGTCAGTTTTTGCTGTGATAGTACCAATAAGACTTTTCTTGGACGATACAATGTTTTTGAAAATTATGACTGATTCTGATTTTTTTGATTAAAAAAGAATCAAAGATTATCCAAATTTAGCTATTTAGCTATTTCTAGATTAATTATGCTGATTTTTATGGGGACATATTTACTAGAAGACACTTGGGGTGCATTCACACCAGCCCTGTTTAGTCCGCTTTAATCATACTCTAGTTTGTTTGACTAGAAAGTCTGGTTTGTTTGTGGAGGTGTGAATGTGTAATCAAATTCTGATGTAGACCAAAAGAATTATCTCAGGTCTGCCTGCAAACTTTAGGCCTTGACTCGGTTGATGTGAACTCTGGTGCGGTTTGAATGCATATGTCAATACTAAAAGGATCGGAGATCACTTCAAAAGCAGGAAGTGGACCATAGCACAGGGCATTCTGGGTACCTACAACTAAAACAAATGCGCATCTCTTGGGCTAGTGCTTGTCCTCCGCTCATATTCAGCTGAGCATTGAAGAGTGTTTGCTTGGCTCATTTGCTAACGGCAAAGAGCAATCCTACAACTGCTAAAATCTGACTGCACTTCATTTTTGTTTATGTTTTATGAAGAAGGAAGTTGCTCTTAGTTTCTTGAGAGGTTTTATTATCATTTTCTTCAGTGGTTCTTGGTGCAGCGCCACCAGAGGCGAGATGCTAGACAGGTTGCTCAAGGGGTTTGGTTCTTTTACTAAAGTAAGCACAAAATGAAAGCAAATAAGCTGGGAAGCCTTTAAGTTGTGTACAATAAGTGATTTCTTTCTGTCCCAGTAGTGTTAGAACCTAATTACTTCTTTCAAAATTTAGATGAACAGACGTTGAACCAGACATCTTCAGTCTGCAGGTCAGACTAGCATGAGCTACATGAGTTTGTGAAGTACGGTCTTAGTTTAGCAAGTGACTTGTTAAAGAAACAAAAAGACAAAACCAATGGTTACTTGGTAACATGTTCAGTGATGCTGAAACTAAGCAGACATAAAGGGGAGATGGTTGGTGAACTTGTTCATGTCTGTAGTTATGTTCCATATTTTGTTAAAGGGAAATTTGGTTGCAAAAAGAAGCCAGTTGAACTGCACCGGTGTGTGTCTGTGATTATGTGTTGAAGGCTGAGAGCTCTCATTAGGTTGTGTTAAATTCAGAGTAACATAATGTGTAACTGGATGTTGTCCCAGAAACCTTGACATCTTGCCCTAATCTTATGCTTGAAGGGGCAGCAGGTGGTCGTACCCCGTCTACTGATTTGTTCTTCAGTTGAAAAGGTTTCTTTAGTCTATTTATAGATACTGTCTGAGTTTTTTATGGTTTCACCATTCTAAGTAGTATATTATGATTATGCCTCAGATTTTTTTTATTCATTCATAGCACAGGGACTATATAGCTTTTGTTGCTTGTGTTACATAAGCAGACAGACCATAAGCACTTGTGACTACAATATGAGGTAGTCACCCTGGTTGTCTGTTATTGTCATACTCACCACCTGCTTCAGCTTGAATCTCTCTCTGCTGCAGAAAATGGAGCAGAGAGGAACAGCAATGGTGTCATCGTAACCCGGCTCAGAGGTCCATAATAAACCGGGAAAGAGACTTTAAAAACATATTTAACCAAGTTAAGGTTAAAACAAAAGTTTCTAATATGAAGTGTAAAATTAGTGCTCTGTGGTGTAATTGAGTGGAGTGATGTTCAAGTGTGCATCTGCAAAATAGAGATGGATCTGGCCAGGAGTGACTGAGGAAGAACTGGTTAAAGCCACAATTGTTGAGAATGGGCTTTAGAGAGGTCTGCTAGGAGTTGGCAGCTTCTGAAAAAAGAAGCTCACATCCTGGACCAATATCACATCAGATGATTTGACTGGTCCAATGTCTCATTAGACTGCAAATGAGAAAAAAATAAATTCCTCCCACAAACCCCCCCCCCCAATTTGAGATTGCTTAAATTTTAATAGAGTATCATGATGAAATTTATCATGATAAATTTCTTATCATGACAAGAATTTTGATTTATTGTTGTCACAATAAATTCCATAATATGATTATATGCAGTTACTGTGAGCAATTTAGTGATACAAATCACACTTATTTATGTGAAAATAACTAATGGTTTTTAATGATCACTTTTATCGTTATCTCCATAGTACCACAAAGTATCAGGATAAAACTTTACGTTCATGTCATCCACCCACTATAGAGAGTAGAAAACAAAACTTCTTGTGGATAATGTCTTCAGCTGGAATCAGCCTCTTCTAATTCCCACTGTGCTCATTTATTCTGAGTTTATCACTTCATCCCACATTCATCCCTTAAAGATGAGTAATAATAAATGAACTATGGATTATTTGAAAAGCCCTACACTAGGGAAAAACAATCTTTCCCTCAGAAATGCTCTACAATGTATTCACAACCATCTAAACAACCTGCTTTTTGATCATGACTCTAAAGGATCAGTGAAACACTGCATTTTTGAAGATCACAAGAATATCATTTGTGGAAACAGATTATTTTAGCTCAACATAAAGTAATGATCAAGGCCACTTAAATAAATCCTTTGTAGAAGTAACTAAAATATTAAAGAAAAGTCAGAATCGAGTTTTCATACACAAAATAAAGAAATGGATTACAGAAAAATGTGGACTATGGGTTAATGGACAATTTAATCTTTCAACTCAGATCAAAAACAGGGCACAGTGACGGGTGTCTTTTTGTAATTCTTTTGCAGAAACATTTTCATCAAGAAAACACCTTAGCTGCAGCTTATTTGAGCATTTGTAGCTCCCTGGTGTGTGTGTGTGTGTTCAGCTGAGAGAGATTTCCACTCCTCTGTATTAATGCATTTTGAGGTACATTTGCCTATTAAAATTTGTCAGTTATAAGTGTTTTTAGAGACGGGCTCAAATATCTGCATTTTAGCTATCTACTCTAAACTGTTTGAATCACATTTACTTTGTAAAACACATAATACTGATTGAATTTGAAGCAAAAGAAAAGAGAAATTTGGGGAAAAAAAGATTTCATATCTGAATACTGGATACTATGACAAAATATCAATGAAATGGATCATTAAAAATTGTGTCTGAAGGAAGAGAAATGTTTTCTTTTATAAGGCTGTGAAAATCCTCCACTTGTATTTTTCTGTTCATGACATTTTTGTTTTCCTTCCTCTGACACACAGCCAGGATTTGGTGTATTCTATTTACCTTCCAGCTTCGATTTAATGTCTGCTGCCCCAAACAATTATTAGCTCTGAAATCCAGTTTCACACCAATCTGTCTCACGGACGCACACAGACGGCGGAATTATGAGGGATTCCACCTGAAATAAGGTGGAGATTACTGGGGTTATGTTGAGTGTGTGTGCGTGGGGAGGATTTTGATGACTCAAAATGTGAAATTAATTGATAACTTGCTATACCGGATTGGCTCTTCACACTGAGACTTAAAAGGGACAAGACACCAGTTAGAGATCCACCAATCAACTATGGAGAGACCAAGCGATCAATTTTTCATTGATTTCCTGTGACTCGGGATCATTAGGGGTGTAATGATACATAAAACTTTCAAGACGAGACGAAAAGTCATATGGAGTTCACGAAAACAAGACGGGACAAGATTGTAATAATTCTTGTAGAGAAAAATTAAAAGATAAAATTTATGTTGCTAAAAATGTCTTTGCGTTTTTATAGGTTTTGCCACAAGCTCAACAACCTGATGTCTTTGTATTTCTGATTTCTTGATATTCTTCAGGCCATAGGACAGTTCGTACAACATTCCCCAGTTGAAACTGAAAGCGAACGCTGTGATTGTGATGTAGTTGAACGTACCCTGTTCAATGTACGTAGTTATAGTGATGCTATCAACTTCCATTATTGTCTGAACAACAAATAATTTAAGAGTAGTTGGGGTAGCTTTTTTACAACTTCACCAGGAAAATTGTAACCTCGTGCTTTCTCGCAAACTAATATTCGCGAGATAGCGGTCGCCTCCATGAGAAATATCGCGTTGTCTCTTGTACGACAAGCTCTTGCTACAATCCGCATGATCTGTACTTCAAATGTTGAAAAATTTGATATTGTTTTTCTGCTTTTCATTAAATGCATCAAAACGAAGAAGTCCTAACATTGTGGATGTACTATGACGCATTTTTGAGTTTAGCAAAAACATAAAGGTCAGTGACAACTGCTTTGA
Source organism: Xiphophorus couchianus (assembly GCF_001444195.1). NCBI lineage: Eukaryota > Metazoa > Chordata > Actinopteri > Cyprinodontiformes > Poeciliidae > Xiphophorus > Xiphophorus couchianus. The sequence goes on from NC_040238.1 coordinate 25,826,079, forward strand.
TGGATTGATAGAGATAAATCTGTTATCCCTCGATTTTCTGTTAGATTATAAACTAAGACCTTGACTAAAGAAGATAGCAAATTCATTTGTCTGCATTCCTAAAAGAAAAAAAATGGAATCAATCGAAGTCAGAATCCCCATGTCAGACCTGAAAGTAGACCGGAAATCACTATCGAGTAATAAAGAGCGTTGCTCTCACACAGCTCTATACGGACGATTGGTTTCCATTTAATAATGTGGCATTTTCTGCTCTGTGCTGTTCAGGGGATGATTCTGTCAGCATGCCAGCTTTTTCGAAACAATTGATATGTCTGGCACAGCCCCAGAAGTCTGCTGGGTGGAGGTTCTAAAGACAGGTAGTGAGAAACACACCGATTAATATTGCACAGCAAGAAACAAGCTAATGGTAAATCAAATGCATCGGCAGAATAGAAAAAAACCCTGGACAATTCAGAGACAGACACTTTGTTAAGCTTTGTTTCACAAATAAAGCAGGTTGGGCAAGAACTTGCTCATGGAGCTGGTTTTATAGGACAGTTCCTGTTGGACCATGCTGCCTTCACAGATATTTGTGTCCGCTTAATAGATCCACTCTTTCAGCCTTTTTATTTTTCCATCTTCTAGAGATTTGTGTGTTCAGAAAAGACGTATAATTTGTTTGTGCATGTTCCTTTTTAATTCCAGTAATGGGTTTGCTATAAATTTTATATGACCTCAAAGAAACAAACGTATAGCTGTTCTTCCTGGCCGTAAAAACGTCATAACTCCTTGATGAAGCAGATCGACTTGTTCTGGTGCTGTTCCCTCTCGGTGTGCAGTAGTTTAACAGGCTCAGGATGTCTTTTATTGGGAAATGAGCTGACTCTGGGGTTCTTTATAAACTCTGTACATTCAGCATTCTGTTTGTGGATTGGATCTCTTTAGCTGATAGTGTACCACAGTGTTATTCGTCTGATTGAGAACTTTGTTGACTCAAATGCGGGGGATATATGTATTCCATGTGATGGAGCTTTGTCCTATATAAGCAGATGAAACACAAGACAAAGAAATGTCCTGTTGCTTTATGGCTCTGCTTAAATAAATTGACTTTAAGTAGAACAGACGGAAACAAACACTAAGTTTTAAAAGGGGAAATTATTTCAAGCGCCACTTTGTTGCCTAATTAGCATGGTCTGGTTTTGTAATTAGTGAACATGTTGTCCCATTTTTCTCAGCACTGCTTGCTCATCAGGCGTTTTGTGTGACCTTGTGTAGTTTTTAATATACAGTAGCTAAAAAAAACTTTCCCTACATGTTCCCCTTTGTTAAAATTTGTATCCTAGTCTTTACATTTAAGTGAGAGACTTGGTAATAAAGCTGATGCTAGAAAAAAAAAATCCAGATTCTCTTTAAAATGTGATCTTAACTCACGCGTTGCACAAAATAAACTCATTACGTTCTGGATGCCAGATCCTAGTTCCCATATTTTTATCACGAAATGGAATCAGAACATTGAATTTACTGGTTAGGTGTGGTCACGAGCTGCATTTCCTTTGCAAATGTGCGTGAAAGTTTGTCAAAACACAATTTTGCAATTGCTGTGTTTCCATTTCAAAAATAAACAAATCTTGAATGGCTAAAAAAAACAACACTTTATCCAAATGCCGAAATGTTCTATTGAATCACAAGACTCCTTTTTTTTTTTTTTTTTTTTTTTTTTCATAGGTGGCCAACTTTCTCACAAAACAGGTGGTGAGAAGTTTAACAATGTAAAAGTAAGACTAAATATTAACTTCTGCACTAGCATCAAAATGGTTTACAGCATGAACTACAGCATATTGTAATATATTTGGCTTATGTAAACTAACAAAATGGGCAGTTTTAATCATTTTTAGAGGGAGTCTTATGAATCTGCAGATGTTCACTATTCAAAGATGGCTGCAGACCCTAACCTCCACAGTGTACTGTACCTTATTGCTATTGAAATTTGCCGACATAAAGACCTGGTTTGGTCAAGATCTCTTTCTCCATCCCTGTAGAAGAATAAAACTGTAATGTTCTAAAAAACACAGAATAAAATGAAAAGGGGGAGTCCTCTCTACTTTATTTTGATGCTGCTTTTAAAGTTTTTGGTGGTGTAAAATATAGTTCTGCACTTCAGTTCCGCACAGAAATGTTGCACAGGATTGTTTTCGATTGGTACCCATACATAGTGACATTTTCAATACAAATGCATGTGCTTTACAGCCCTTCTGTGCAAATTTGGATATTTTAACCTCTGTTAAGAAATTTATTCTAGTATGAATGCCAATAGCAGTCATTGAGTCCAGGGCATTTTATTTCATATTTAATCTCTGAGTTTCTTTTGGCAGGTTTTTGTACACAAAATATTTGATGAATATGAATATTTGTCGAGGCTGAATCTGAAGTAGATCCAAGGCTGGTGTCGAACTCAGATTTTTCTTGATTAATTTCTCCCATTGTTAAACATTTTGAGAAATATTTTTCCTTCTTTTTTTTTTTTTTTACTTCATTGCTTAACTGCACATCTCGTAATGATACAGTTTCTCCGCCATGATCCTCGTAGACTTCTGGCAACACATCACACTTTGAGTCACCATCCGCTTCTAGTCATATAATCAACGTTGGTGATGCACATTAATCACTGTTGCATAGGTTTGCAGACCTACTTCACTTTGAATATACATCCCTAAGGAACATTGAAAGTAAAGCTGCTTTTTTCCATGTGGTTCTTCATGGAGATGCACTGATCAGACATTTCAGGTTCTGGGTTCAAATCCCAGTTTGGGGTCTTTATGCACGGAGTTTACTGCCTTTCATCAAATAACCGTTGGAAATGGACAAACTCCCCACTCCTGTGATACTGCAGTTACAGACAATGGAGACATGGATTTTCTGTAAGAACTACAAATAACAGAACTCTTCTTTGCTGCCGTCTGAATAAATTTAATATTTAACCGTCTGAACAATAAAATGTTACAACAGTGATTTCTTAAATAAAAAAGCTGCCTACTGTACAGAGCTGTCTGACAACAGAACTGAAAAAATTATATGAAATAAAATTCTCCAGGTCATTGGGCGGAGGGGTCCAAAAATGAAACCCAACGGACAAGAAGTAAAATATTTCTCCTTTTTCTGTTTTATAAGACACATTACAGTTTACTATATTTTTTTAAACATCTGAAAACAAAATCTGTGCCATATGATGATATCTCTTGACTTCCGTCAACAGCTTCAAAATTGGACACATTTGGGAGGAAAAAAGCTTTAATTTGCCGCTAAGTGTGAGACTGCTGAACTATTTATTATAACTATACAGGAGCCATAAGGAACCTTTCTGTGATGGATCATTAACTTTATGGTAATAATTTATATCAGTACCAGAGGCAGCATTGCACACAGTGTGGGTTATAGTGCGAGGGAGAAGGAGAGGAATTGGTGATAAACAGCAACACTGTGTAACTCACACAGTGTTGCTGTCAGCAGAACCTGGCAGTTCTAATGCACGGTGCAGCTGCTGATCGGAAATGTATCAGACTTGTAGCTTCCGACCATCCAGTCACTGATTGGGGCCGGTAAAGCATTAAAAGAGTATGCTTCTGATCACCATATAGCATAACCACAGACAACTATCAGCCTCCTGACACTGAGGCTTTCAGCTGGAGCTTGTCAGTATCCACCAATCCTGCTCAGCACCTCTTCCCCTGAGCAATCCTACAGCTGGAAGGAATGTAGTTGCAGTCCGAGTTGTGTTCAGTGTTTGGAAGTACTAAATTCTTCCTTAACTACTTGAAAGTTAAATAATGTGTTCTGAACACACCGGGGTGCACGTGTGTACCAGAGAATGTTTTTATGTACATCATTTGAGTGTGACATCTTGTATTGCTGATAAAGGGGATGCCTAATTTAAATGGCACTCTTATAGAAGTAGGAATGAGAATTTTGATTGTTTGAGCATGTGTAGAGCTTCAAAGTAATAGAAGTGTGGAATAACTTAGTGTGTTTGCTGAAGGATTTTGTGATTATTTATATTTATAATATATTCATATAATATATTATTTATATTACACAATATATTCTTTATATTCCATTTTCAAACAAGAATATGCAAATTATTCTTGTTTGACGTGATAGGCCAATTTGAATTGACAAGGCAGGATCTGGTGGGGTAATGGATGAGTTGCCATTTTGGAAGCTGCTGCTTTGTGTGAAGACTTGAGGAAAATAAATGTATAGCTGTCGGTTCAGTCTAGTTAAAGTGGCTGCTCATCTTTTCCACAAGACACCTCTCTATCCATCCATCGATTATCCAACACTTTTGTTCCTTGTGGAGTCACGATGGGTGCTGGTGCCTATCTCCAGCGTTTATGTAACAACTAGTCAGGTCTTATTTTATCTAATTGGTATCCCTCAACTTCATATACTAGAGCTCCTTCTTCTCTCCCCATTGAGGTGACATTTCATACCCCAAAACCAACAAAGCCTCTGGGATTAGACAGCTTCTCAGCCCTCTGTTCAGGTCGAGGTGGTGGATCCACAAAGGGGACAATTAATAGACGTTATTTTAAGCTGAATTTGATTTAAGTATTGTATCTAGTATGACTTTCTTTGCTTTAGAGCTCGAGCATGCTCCGTTTTTTTAGACTTGATTCTGTTGGTTGTGTGTTTCATTAAGTGTGTTTTGTAAATGGGAGGTTTGCACAGCGAATCAAAAGGTGCTCTTATGTAAATGCCAGCAGGATCTTTGTTGATTTAGCACTTCTCATGGTGTGTGTTATGTGAAGGACACACACACACACACACATTTTCCCTTGCTTGAATTACCACACTCTCTCTAGCAAAGCCGGGTCTTACGATGGATTTAGTTGTGCCAGTTAATAGCAAGGTATCAGCCGTAGAGTAGAGGCAGTGTGAGGAAGCAACCCACAGGCTATCCATATGGGTCTTATCACTCAGCAAGCAGACCCAATGATAAGCTATTATGTTTTTCCACAATAGTCTGCTCTGTTTTCTCTTGTTTGTCTAGTTACCCCGCAGCACATGCTTGAACAACCCAAGGCTCCCAATTAAATAGACTGACTGTGTTAGTGATGTTTAAGACTTTGCTGGTATATCCACTGGATTTTGAAGCTTGCTAGTAGTTGAGTACTTGGAGTGTTTCTCTGTATGGCTGTTCTCTGACATTTTTTCCACACAAAAAAATAAATCGTTTGTCATTTTTACAGTTAAGGCTAGAATCGTTTTGTGTACATTATCCACACAGCAAGGTGATTGTTAGCAACAAGAGAAAATGAAAAACGTGATATTGTTTTTTTTTTTCTCTCTCTGTCTCTCCCCGTCTGCATTTGCTTAGATGTGCAACGTTACCAAACGACTTTATTCTGAGAGGAAATGACTCCTGCTTCACTCGCAGGCACATGTGCTAATATATTTAAACAAAAGTGTTGCTAAAACCCACAGTGGAGAGGTCAGAATAGAGTATTTAATTCAAAGTAATTTGTTTTCTGCTGTAAATCTCTGACCAAAATGTAACAACCAGCTCTCTGTGTTGCAGTTTTCTGCTGTATTGAAATGTTTGCATGTTTACAGTCGACCTGCAAAGCAGAAATATGACGGTAGAAAATGTCATATTTTATACTTTGACTACAGCTCATAACTGATAGCTCTGAATGTTATTGTAAGCTTAGTCAAAGTGAAAATTTCTGTTCCTTCACAACAACCAACTGACTTAGATTAAATATATGATAGTACTGGACTGCTAAAATGAATGAAACAGTACCGAATTGGTGGAATCTGTTCACCTTTTCCTATATCTGCTAGTCCAGGCGCTTCTTTAAAAGTTACCACTTGAATTAGCCACCAACCATTCAGTTATGCTAAAAATGGCCTATTTCCAGCGTTTTTTGCTTCTGTAACAACTTCCACACCAAAGTGTTCTAGCTCTAGCTAATATAGTAAAGTGTTTGCTTGGGCGTGCTTTGTTCACAGATCAGGCAAAAAAGATTATTTTTGGAGTTTGACTGGCTGATCATCAGCCAGAGCCTATCAAACATACTAAACTCCAATGATTAGCCAAATAGTTGAACTATTTTCCTCTATTTCATTGATACATTTAAAAAACAAACACACACAGATGAGCACAATGCAGTGTGTCTACACTACAGTGCTCGCAGTCACTAATCGCATTTCTTTTGTCTTTTAGACAGGATAGTCTACCGTGGATGCCCAGCTTTCAGGCCCTCACCGCTGGATAAATGGGCCTGTAAATGCAGCTCTGAGAAAAGAGAGCTTTCTGTTGATATTGCTGGCTCCTGCAGCTGTTTGTCAACTGCTCTTCAGTGTCTGCAGGGCTATCATCATCGCGATTCCCCCTCAGGGACCCGAGCTTCAGTCTGGCCCTTGAGTCTGTGTATTTTTAAGATGGTCGATCCCCATCTCTTTTCCTCCTCTGAGTGGCCTTTCCCCCAGTAGGACTCCTGTGAAATGAAGCATTGATTGCCCCTGTGCAGACAGAGCATAATACATAATGATATTGCCCTGCTTCCCACCTTTCTCTTTTAAAGGTTAGAGAAACCATCATGGCCAATTTAGCTGGCATTAGACACTTAGATATATATATATCTCTATATCTTAGACACTCAAATATATATATATATATATATATATATATATATATATATATATATATATATATATATTCTTTGCTCTGGTAGTAAAGTTTTAAGATGGTCAAACGATAGTTTTTTTCCTGAGGGCAACCAAATGGAGGAAAATGTAGTGTTGTGTTGTTGCTTAGAAATGCTGCAAAGAGCGCTAGTTTCTAACTGAAGCTGTTTATGGTAAGCATCTGAATCAAAATATTTTCAGAAATGTGTTGTAATGGTGTCTTAGAAAGACTTAAATATGTATCATTATCACCTTAAACACTAACTTATTATACTCCAATTTCTTTTGGTTTCATATTTGCCCCTGCTAATCGTGTTTACTCCTGCTAAAGGTTCTAGCTCTAGCTAATATAGTAAACAGTAGTTTACAGGTCTATCAGATCTGTTTCAACAGATATCTTGTGTGTAATGGCACATGAAAACTTTCCTCAGTCAACGTGTTTTTGGCTGCCCTCATTATCCTTTATAACGATGACTTCTTGTGTTTTGCTTATAGACTCAACTCCACTGTTATCCTGCCACTTTATCAGTCTTACATGTGAAAAATACTGACCTCCGTAAGTAATCAATCAATCAATCAATCAAATTTTATTTGTATAGCACATTTCAGCAGCAAGACATTTCAAAGTGCTTTACATCATTACAAACACAGAATCAATCATTAAGTCAAGTTACATCAATAAATTTGTAATTTATTACATTTCAAATACAATTCTAAACAGGTGGGTTTTCAGTTGAGATTTAAAAGAAGTCAGTGTTTCAGCTGTTTTACAGTTTTCTGGAAGTTTGTTCCAAATTTGTGGTGCATAGATGCTGAAAGCTGCTTCTCCTCGTTTGGTTCTGGTTCTGGGGATGCAGAGCAGACCAGAACCAGAAGACCTGAGAGGTCTGGAAGGTTGATACAACATCAGCAGATCTTTAATGTATTGTGGTGCTAAGCCGTTCAGTAATTTGTAAACTAACAACAGTATTTTAAAGTCTATTCTTTGAGCTATAGGGAGCCAGTGGAGGGACTTTAAAACTGGTGTTATGTGCTCTATCTTCCTGGTTTTAGTGAGAACGCGAGCAGCAGCATTCTGGATCAGCTGCAGCTGTTTGAAGTAAAAACAAGTCAGATCCATTGCTGATTGGGAATCTTCTGCTTCTGCTTCTAAATTATTGAATCTCCGTGGTAACCTCAGGCAATCATTGATATCTATTCAACCTGTTCCCCATCATCATTGCATCATCTGCTGTAGTGCACCACATGAAGTGTGCTGATTAAAATGAATTTGAAAATAGTGACTTTGTCCTGGAGCACCAGCAGTCATTATCTGGTCAAGTGGATGGCTTTTAAGTGAGGGATTTTTTGCTAAGAGTCGGCTGCCATCCAGCAAGATAATAATCTTGATTATTGTTTTGCATTAAATACTTATCGCAGTTCTATTTGCTGTCCCATTCATTAGGAACGAACTGTGTGTTGAAGTGCAGTGGTGCCTGCTAGCCATCAGCTGGCCTATAAAAATCTTACTTCTACTGATCTGTCAAATCAGCAGGTGAGGGTGAAACTATAGACTGGAGTATTATATTTTTAATGTCTTTGTCAGCCTGTTACTTTATTATTTTTATTATTACATTTAATATAACTTCAAATAATTGTGTAAGCTTTGCTCAGGTTGGCTTAAAAATTAGCTACTTTTGTTACAGGTTAATCTTCTAAGCTACAGAAAAGTAATTGTTGAGGATACACAATTTGGACCAATGTTGACGTCCAATAGTCATACTGCTTTTATGACAGTTTACCGATATTTTATTTTATACATTTTTTTATTTGTTTAATCGATTAATTTTCACAATAATCAATAGATTACTTGATTACTAAAATTATAATTTACGATAATATCTTCTTAAAATATAATTTTCTGCTATAGAACGGTCCACACCACACATGCTTCAACAGTCTAAATATCGTTTGGATTTAAGTTGGTTCGAACGCAAAGACAAGCTTCAGGAATTATCCTCTAATTTTTGAAATACAGGGTACCATTAAATTCAATTTTTAATAATCTCTCTTCAGGGCAGCTATCACACTTAGAAAGACTGTGATGCAGGAACTAACTACAAACCTGTAGAGATGGATGTTGTTAAGCAAAAAAGGAAGAAAAAAAAAACTAATGAGGTGATTTGATCAAAGAGGAACAGCTCAGGGGACTGGGTTTTGTTTCTGTCAGAGAGCGGAGGAGTGTTGGTGACTGATCCAAAACGTTTATGATAATTATCGTGCAAAGAATTTAGGACGGTGTTGGAGAGGAATTGCAGATTGCCAGGCAGCTACAGATCAAAGTAGTGGAGGCAGAGGAATAGTGACGTATGTGACTGCCAAATGACTGGCTGGTGACTGGGATGGAGCAAACAGACCAGTAGATGATGGCTTAAAGGAAATCCAGGTGAGTGGTTGACTTGGGGGGGCGGGAGGGACCCGGTCTTCATGTGCTCCTGATCATAACCTTAGAAAAATGTACTATAAAACATTACTTGATTGAAATGTCTTTATTTTCCCTTTTACTTTGCATTATGAGTTGGTTGTTTGAACACCTACCAAACCTCATAAACAGCAACCGAAACTGAAACACTATTATCTCCTGATAATCAGGTAGTGTCTCGACTTGCTAATTTTGGCATAAATTACTAATTTTGTTTATAACTGCCTTCAGTGCTTATTAATCGCTATTCGTAGGCAATGCATACGCAACATTGTGTATGTTAACATTTGTCTAATCCTCTTTTTCATCTCTTTATGGACACAATAATGCATTTGGCTTGTCAAGACGTACATTTCCAGAGTGTTAAGAACAATCTCTGCCAAAGTCCTGATACACAACAACCAGTGTCGATCATTGTTCTGTCTGCCTCCGACCTGTAAGAGTTAATGTTATGACTGAAATCAGTCCAGCAAAGCACTTAGTAGGGTTCTCTTCTCTACAGTGTCTTGAAATGAACCTTGTTCTTCTTTGCTGTGACAGGGATTGAAGGACAGTTTTCCCTTTCAATAGAAAAGGAGGAAATAGCAGGGTACAGCACGTTGATACAAATCAAATTCTTGTCTGGGTGATTGAAGCCAAACAAGAAGTCTTTCCGTGAACGTGTTCAGACTTTGTCAGGCTTCGTTGTTGTGTTTTGGTTGAGAATACTTTTTTATTATTTTCTTAACCCTCCCTTTCTTTTAGAAAATGCAGCAAATTTATGACAAAAAAAGAAATGGTGGTTTATTTTCAGTCCAGTTGAAGTTTCTTATTGGGGTCAAGCTATAAAATGCCGTCAAGCCTGACTGTCAAGTGAAGTAACAGTTACAGATTAGATGAGACTGATTTATGTTCAGATAATAGCGTCACCTGTACATGTCTGCTAATCAAACGTTCTTGTAAAACACAGCTTAATGCAACGAGACTTGAAAGGATGCGTCATTTACTAGTTTATCTGAGTGTTGCACCCGCCCAGAGCAAAAACACAGACGGGGCTTCTAAACTGCAGACCTTGTATCTGATCTGTAAGCTTAACAATTATTATAAAATGTGTTCTAGAAGGATTTGTGCCACCTTTACCATCTTCTTTGTCCTAAACTTAATCCTTTCATCTGGCTGTCAGACGAGGGTTTGTACGTTTGCATGCTGATGAGGCCTGGGAGGGACGGCCCCCGAGGGCGTTTGTAAGAGGAATTACAACTGGGTGCAAGTATTCGTAGATTAAAAACCCCACCGAGCAATTAGCTCAACGCTGAGCAACGATGTTAGACAATCTTCATTAGCTGTCAAGAAATGAATAAGAACCAAATTGACTGTCAATTATAGACCAAAAACGGCACAGAGATTATCTGTAAGCCATTACTCTCAATTTATCAAACGGGAAATGTGCAGGCAGATGGTAATGATGTGGTACGAGTGCAGAAGTGTCATAATGTTGAAAGAAAAAGTGAGCTGTAATTCAATGAGGGGAACTGCAGGCAGCATTTTCCCCTGAGACAGATGATTAAGATGATGTTAATGCTGTTGTCAGGACACATGAGGGTGCGCAGCGGTGCATGTATGAGCCACCGGGCGACAACAAAGCTGGGAGAAGTTCTTTTAAACATTTCTGGACTGGTTGTGTTACGGTGTTACATTTGTGGAAGTGAAGGTGCATAAATGAAAAAAATCAGCTGATCCTGATAGTTTTGGATCAATCTTTTCTAAAGCTGAATGCTGATTTACTGGCTGATCCTCTAACTTTCATTCTTAATCTTAATCTAAACTTCAACTCGAACAAAGTTGCTAAAGTTGCGTTTGTCTTTCCATGGCTAAAAGGTTCGGAACCTTCAATTGTGAATAATGACAGGCCGATCTCAAAATTCTGTATTCAGGCAAGTGTATTGCACAGTGGCCTGTGATCAACAGAATGAATTTTAAGAATCAAACATTATTTAAAACCCTCTTCAGTCAGGCTTTACGTTTTTGCGTTGCTCTGTTTATTGACTTATCGAAGGTATGTGATAATTTGCTAGAGATCCTTCTTCATATCGCCAAACAAGCTTCCTGTTGATTTGCAGATTATGTGGCAAGTAGGACACGATTCGGAGTTAGTGCCACATTTCTCGAGATCACAAATGGTGTAGTTCAAGGCTCAGTCTTGGGATCCATTTTACTCACAGTCAATATTTCTGATATGTGTGCTGACTTGTCAAATGCCTCCTATTTCATGGAGATAAATGTGTAATTTACTGTTCTTCGCATGCAGCTGCTCAAGCGTTTAAATTTCCCCAGGCCGCTTTTGATGCGGTGTAGATTACAACCAGAAAAACTGGTTGTATGTACTGAAAAATCCAAAAATAATGTCTTTCAAATTCATCCATCCCCTCGGAAAATATTCACTAATTTAAAGGCCAAAATAAAGTTCTTGAGCCGGTCACTAGTTAAAACTACGTAGGGATAATTGCGAAGTGTATGCTGAAGCTGGATGACTCTGGTGTACAAAGCTCTTATTGGCCTACTTTCTATTTATTTCTGCACTTTACTTCGGAGATCCAAAAGCTGTTATTCCTCAAGCTATAATAGCAGTTTTGTATCTCTGTGATCACACTGAAAGAGGGAAAGAAGGCTTTCCATTTTCTACCTCCCTCTGCTTGGAACACCCTGTGATCTGAACTGAAACGCTCCATTTCAAGAAACCAACAATGGTCCCAAACAGTACTAACAGTCACCCCCAAAACACTTGCATGCAAGTCGATAGACCCATGAAGACACCGGTGTTGTCATGACAATATTAAATTGTCACTGTTTTTTAAAAATACACCAATGAAGTAGTTAATAGAGGTACCAACTTAAATTCAGATGGATGAATGTACTTGAAATACAAAGTTTGGAAACAAAAGACCTGTTCCAACTCAACAGGTCTTTTGTTTTTTTTTCTTCAAAAAATCCTTATAAGTTTTGGCAATCGTGAGGATGTATTTTCATACTTTCATATAGTTCAAACAATATTGTCGGGTGTCGTCTTCCTGTGCTGGGAGGAAGTCTTTGAGTTTATTAAACTCAATCGTGAGACGTCAACTCTTCCTGCGTCCGACGTTAAGTAATCGTTTATCGTCTTTCAACCTTTTTATAGATGTGCTAAACTACGACAGCTGCCCTGAAACATTCCCCTAGATCTTCAGACTCCTTGACCATTTATCATTGCTAATATCCATGATTTATCCTCAATGTTTTGTATTAGACACCATCTCTTCTCTGGTGAGAAGAAGGACCTTGTCTATCGTCTTCCTCGTAGTTAAAAATCGACTATATTCCAACCGCTAAACCATCCTGTTGAAAAACTCCTACTCTGACGGGAACATACATGCATTAAATGCAGTTCCAAGCAGCGGGTGCGTACAAAGGTTATTGCTTAAATAAATTGCGTGTAGACATTGTTAGCTATATAAATGTGTGGTAAATCTTTTTCTCCTTTCCCTAAATAGCAGCAGTAATTGATATTGATGTCTGCTACGGGCAGCGCTCCTAAATCACAGTCAGACCCGGGGGGTGTGCATTTAGCATTTCCAAAGTAGTGTGAGTAATGTGTGAATTAACCAACTTTGTCAATGATATGTTGTTGCTCTGTACGGCAGCTGCGGAGCCCTGACAAGCCTGATGGATGAACTGGTCTGCATGGGCCCTCATGAAGTCACCAAGGTGCTTTTCATCAATAGTCTATTAGAACCTCTGATCATGCTGACGGTGGGGGAAAAACTATTTACGTTTGATTTTCGTTTTTTTTTTTTTGTATTTAATGCATAAATACACAGTTATATATGCGCTATTTATCAAGTGCGCTGACACTTTGTCTAAGTAATAATTAACTATATGAGTATTTATGTGTTTTTGTAAAATGTCATGTAAGCTGCTCTGAATCTCCAGGAGAATTCAGCAGACAACGATGCAAAGCGTTTTTGTTTCGTCAGCGTATCGGAGCAACATTTGGGCTGTTTGCAGTTGCAGTATTTGCTCATCCATCTGTTCTCATGGAGACTGCGTCATAAATCACATAAAAACACTGAATGTGTGGTTTTGTTGTGACTTTTTCAAATTATCCTGAAACAAAAGCCATTAGGTTGAGGTTAATTGAGTCGCTTCTTTGTCGGCTTTCAGATTCAGGGAAACGAAATCATTAGCTGTGTTTCCATTACAAGCGTGCGCAAAACTTTGTCAATTTGTCAACAGGTTTTGCATTTGCAGTGTTGCCATTAAACAAGAAACAGAATCAAAATCACACTCGAATAAGTTTGTTCACACGATAAGTCATTAAAAGACACACCGACAAAATGTTTGATCAAAAAACACGTTTTTTCTTTTCCTGAAATTGCCGTGTTTCCAATAACAAAATATCGAATTGCACAATTATATTGTCATTGGAAACGCAGCTATTGTACAGAAGGAAACATATACATAGTAATAATTATAGTTATATAGCATATATGGTCATAGATTTTTCAACTACACATTATTCAGTAGCTTAAAGAAGCACATTTAGCCGGAATGACAAAGAAATCTGTGTGATTTTGTTTTCTTTGTCGTATTGATATTTTATTAGTGCTGAAATTATTGAAATTAGTATTTTACTTTTATGATTTCTTAGAGCTAAATCTGAAAACAGTGCAAACTACAAAAACACAATGCTTACTGATTATCTTTTTCTATATTTTGCATTGCAGATACAATCATTTTTGCTCTGGATTCCATTTTAAGTAGCAAGGATGTATTTTATTTTATTTTTTTACTAGCTTTTCCCTGTTACCTAGTGGTCAGAAGCAACTTGTCTTAGACTTTTGCACTATTACCTAGTTTGCATTTTACTTTTTTTTATTTTTTTATAACGTGTTGCATAGTTATAATGGATAGTTGTGGGGGTGGGATCTGGCAGATGAAGGAACAGGGTTTCCAGCACAGAACATCATTTGTTTTGTTGAAGTGCTCCTGGGGACTTTCATCACAAGAGGAGCAAAGAGAGAGGAAAAAATGGATGTTTGTTTTACAAGAAGACTTTGTTGTGTGTGTGTGTATGTTGTGGAGAAGCCAGCAGGGAGAGGCAGACATTAGAGTGGCAGGAAACAGACAGACAGGCAAAGGTGTACGGACAAGAGGAGGTAGATTGGACTGAGCTGACTGACAAGCAAACATCTAGAGAGAGAAAGGCAAGCGAACTAACAGACACCCTGACAGTCGGAGGATATGTGGGCTCAGGCACTGCTGTCGAAGATGGGCAGCTCCTTCCCGCTGCTACCTGCACGGAACACAAACATGGCAGAGAAGAGAGAAACACCAGCTGCCTTTTCATCTCGGCTGCAAGCGATCAAGGCACAAATCATTTCTCTTCACAATATTTGTTTTACATTCTGCAGATCTTCATCTACTGCAGAAAAAACCCCCAAAAACCCAACATCAATAACTTTAACAGATCCAGCTTCCCTGCTGCTTCATTTAGACTGCCGCACAAAAACCCTAAAACCGAGGAACAGCTCTACAGTCGCTCAATTTCATCAAACTCTAACGTGACTCAGCAGAATAAAAATGTGACGCGCAAAAATTTTGGTGCGAGATTTTATTTACGTTTTTTCAAAGTTTTAGACAAATAGTATTGATGGGTTTTTTGTGCATTTGAAAAAGGCCCTTATTTTCATTTAATTTCCACAAGTACAAGTATAATTCTGCTCCAGAAATGTAGGACTGATAGCCAATTACAGATTGTTAAAATTAAGAGTAAATTCAAGCAAAAGAAACTCTTGCTTGCTGTTAATTTTGTTCTATTATTAAATCATTTATTGTCACCATAACATAGCCTGAAGCAGTCGTTGTGTCGTGATGGATTATTAAACATGCCTGATGAACAGAGGCATCTCTATGCTATATGTGAGAGTGGGCAAATTATCATTTTGATTAACGTTTTATAAATTGTTCACTGTTTTCTCCATCCGAGCTGCAATACATTCCAATATAAAAGCCAACAAACACTATATATCAGGCATCAGAGAAGTGCTTGTGTTTCCCATATACAGTAATTTATTGCCAAAACAGACCTCTATGGATTTTTAAGTATTGATTATCATCACTATTATCATCATCATCACAACAAATGCCAAATAAATAACGTGATGCCAAAGACCATATCCCGGACTCACAGGTCTCACATTTAATTTCACTTGGGATAAATAAAATATTTCTGAATTGAACTGAATAGGTCTGGAGAACAAAAGGATTTCACTATTGTGTATTTAGAACTGTCTTTAACTGATGACAATACAAGAAAAATCTGAAATATCGGCCCAAAATATTGCCTGGGTGATGTATGCGTTGACTTCTAGTATGTTCAAATAACTGCTACCTTCAGTTGTTATCAAAATGCAATACATTCATCAAATAAGACTTAAAAGAAATTTGACTTTGTAATTTAGCGCCTTGAAGTTGGGTGTCTTTCTCTTTAAGAAAGTCTTGCTCTTTCCAACACTCTGCCCTCATTAAGTCATCACATCATCGCTCCTCTATTGACCCTTTAACGTTTTTACCAGCGTTGCACTAAGAAGCAGCTCCTATTATGAGCTCAGTAGAAGCGCAGTTCCACCAGCTGTTTGCTAATTGCTGCTGACTAGTCTGAAGGAGCAGAGTGGAGGAGTCACGAGGGAGGACTGCTCTGTGGATGGTAAGCTTGGAAACTGCAGCTCAGAGGAGGAGCTTCGTCTCGAAGGCGGAGCTAGGTCCACCCAGGAATTTTGCACAGCTGAATGGTTGCCATGGAAGATTAAGAGATTTCTCAGACATGCATGAAAAAAACTCCAGGTATGTTTTGATGACGGAATAACATTACCTAACATAAAGCTGAAAAAAGTTTTACGTTAGGTAAACTTTTTTCAGTGGCCCATTAAAGCATGTCCAGTTGTCTTGACTACCATGGTATATGAAAACAGATTCATAAATAAAATATTCAAGGATAATATAAGAAAGTCTGAATAGCAAATTATTTGTTCATTAGTCTTTTTCTCCCCCAGTAAAACTTTATTTATATCAGCACGGACATTTATTTAATTTCTTCTGGAGTTTTATTCCACTTATGTGTGAATAGCGCTGGAATCCACCGAGGCAACACGCATGAATCCTCGCTCCCACGCTTAACACGCAGCGTCTGATTTTCTGTTACTGGCAGAGCAGCAGGGAAACCCTGCAGTGAAGTTTTCTGTGGCGAGCAGGTAATTGCAGTATCTCTTTCACCTGAGCGTTAGTCATTCCGGGGAGCTCTGAACTGTGGGCGTGTGTGTACGTGTGTATATGTGTGTGAAAGTTCAGCTTGCCTTGTAAAAGTTGATGGCAAGCCAAGCAGCATGGCGAGACTTACTTCATCTTCCCCCCCGCTGAGCATTTTGATTAGAATTTCAGATGTGTCATCCATTGCATTCTTCACCCTGTGTCCCTGCGTCTACTTTTCTTTTTTTTTTCTTTCCTTCACCCACCTTCAGCGTCTCACCAGAAAATCATGGCGCCTGGTGAGAAGTGACAGCAGAGGGGCGTACACATGTTGTTGGCTGTTAACATGTGCAACGAGGAGCAATTAGCCCACATATTGCATTGACGTCCGATAAGTAACAGATGGTTTTTATTACACCGACCGTACTGAAGGCCGAGCATATGTGTGGAGTTCCATATCTGCCAGACAGCTTTCCTCTCACCTAGAACTCTGCAGAGGATTGAGGCAGAAAGGAGCTTAATGTATCCCTTTGTGTAACGGCGCCTGAAAATGGGTCAGTAAAGTTTTAAATTCAGCAGATAACATTTGATTTATACTGTGTGCTAATACGTGATGTAAGGATCGGATCGCTTGAGGAAAAGCAGTTGACCTCAATTATGTCTGATCCACTGAGGATATTTTTTCCCCCCCGTCTCCTATTTATAAAGAGTGTGATTTTAAAGCTCTGCGTCTCTTTAGGCAGCTCAGTTTACTTTGTATTGACTTCGGTGTTAGCAGCACAGGGCTGATAAATCGTTAGATTTCCTTAATTTTGTTTGATCTGTGATCAGCCGATACTTAAGAAACCAATTTTAACCACCACCACCACCAGGCCACGTCTGCATGTGTGCGGTTATTAATAGTCACTCCACTGTTGCCAACTTAGCAACTTTTTTGCCTTTAACATTCAAAAAACTGTTTTGGAAAATCGGAATCTGCATGTCAAGCTTCTTAAAGATCAGTGAGTGGCCAGAAAACTGCAATCGGTGCACCCCCAGTTTTTATTACTCCTCTGCTCATTTGTGTGTTTGATAAAGCCAATTTCCTGTTCATGCTACTGAGAATAGACTAAATTTTTTTTCTTGGCCAAGGTAATGGAAAACAATTAAAGAATCGTCCTGTGCTTCTAAAAATAGATTTCATCTCCCACCCTATCACAGTAACCAATTAACTAATTAATGGCATGATAAATTAAAATGAATTCTATAATTTCCAATCTGATGATTAATATTTTTTTGAAGGTCAGTTTTGTTTAGCGACGTCATAATCCACTGTATTTATGGTTTCAGTTGTTTGTGATTTTTATTTCCTTTTTTTTAATTGATTTGGTAGTTGTGTTTTATTTTGGTTATTTAAAACATCTTGTGGTTCTAGTGTGCGTTCTGTGCAAAATTAGAGTTTATTAGTCTTTCAAATGGCGAACTTCCATTATTTTGCCACTATATTAATTGAAAAATAGCATCAAGATGACAATATTATCGTTAATCGCAATAATTTCTGGGACAGCTTATCATCCAGCAAAATTTATTATTGAGACACTTCCCACTTCCCAGCCCTCTGTGGAAATCTCTCTTCTCCTGTCCTCTCAACCTGTTGTGCTTCCTCTGACTTCTTCTCCCTGATTTTAAACTAGCTGACTGACTCTTGCTCACTTAGTGAGATCTGTCACACAAAGCTCTTACACTGTAATTAATTCAGTGTCTCACATCCTAAATTCTTAGTGTGCAGGAGTGTGTAAAGTCATACATAATGCATCCGCCCTAAAAAATTCAAGTCCTGACAAATGTACTCAGCTCACAGTGTAATCATTATTTGTGTGATCCTTAATTGAACTTGAATATGCATTTGTTCCTTTTATATTTCCTTGTGTATATTAATTCCAAATGGGGTTGCAACTAACAATTGTTAGTTAGTAATCGATTCTTCTGACGATAAATTAGATAATATCTGCTTGACTTAACATCAATACCATGCAGGGCTGATCTGTTGATTATTTTGTGGATTAACTAATTAATACTTGGATTGCAAAAGTTTTTGGGTTTTTTTTGTGTTGTTTTCTTTACAGAATTTGAACCAGGTGAGTCTAAAACTATGGCACTTTTTATCTGAATTGCAAAGTGTGTGTTATTTGTACAGTTTTGGCTTAATTACTGCTCTGAGAATGTTTATCTCTCAGTAAATGGCTTTTTTATTTTATTTTGAATACTCCAGTTAATGATTAATTGATTATTAATTGGTTGGCGATTCTTTCTTCTTTTTTTTTTAAATAATATATTTATTATTCACCAGCAGGTGTATATACAACAAACAATATAGTGACAAAAAGCAAAAAAGAGTAGTGATCTCCAAAATAATTAACCAGATAATAGAACGAATAACAGCAATAGAAATTAAATAACCAAACAAAACACCAAAAAAAACATAAACAAGGAAGTGTACATTGACGATTATTTCAACAATCGATTCATCGCGATTAATCGTTCTGAAAAAAGGTTAGCTATCGCAGGAGGAGAAAATACAGTTTTCTTATCTGCAATATCTCGCTGGATCTTCGTTATGTTCAATCAAATTGAGCAGGTTTAATGTTTTTACGTTAATTAGAAAATGCTTCTAAGGTCTAGTTATCCTTCCCTCTGTGTGTTTTTATAACTGGGACAACCTGAGGTGTTGATTCATTTGCAGATAAAGTGTGTAAATGACTAATGACTTCCTTTATTTTGACACCGGCGCTGACCCAGTCCAGTTCATAATGACGAGCAACATCTTCAGGAATTCTGACGAGAATCTGTTTGGATTGTTGTCAGTTGAGCTCAATCAGACTACAAGTAAAGTCCTTTGATTAGAAGCAACTTACCACCCAGAGATTCACAATCACTTGTTAAACTTTGCTTCTCGTTCACGTTATTTGCCTTTTTGTCTCTTTTTGACTGCTGCGCTCCCTGCCAGCATGCTGCCACGCCGTCCCCGGCATTCACTTCACACGTTCTCAAGGACGGCCCTGCCTTGTCAACTCTCTAAGACGTCTTTGTATTTTTTGTTTCACTTCTGTTATTTGCCTCTCACGGTATTTCTGTTGTTTTCGTTTTGCTGTCAGTTCAAACAGGCTTCTTGGAGTGCATTATAATAGTTGGGATCAGTGTGATCATTAAGAGCTCATAATCCCAGATTAGCCATTTCTGTTTACAGTGCTGGCCTTGTTATATTATTGCTTTGTGCTCTCTAAGCAAACTGCACAGAGAGGAGGATGTATGTACAGGCAGTTCTTCAATGTGATGTGATTCTCAGTTGTTAATTAGGAGTTATCGCTAAGGGAGTTAGCCATGGTCGCTAACTGTAGGAAAATTGATGCGTTTACTGTGTCATTGATGGTACAACTTCAAAAGATGAAATAGTTGCGAGTTTGAATGTGCAGAAGTTTTTTTTTTTTTTTGCATATTTGGTCCAACTGGTATATAATCTAAAGATAACTGCTGTCAATGTTTCTTTTTTCATCTAAAATTGAAAAAATGGATGTGGTGTTCTCATTTAGCCTTTATATGGAGTTCTGACACAGGTGTGATTCTAACTAGGGATGCACCGATCCATTTTCTCTAGTGGCATTTTTCCTATTGTGCGTGTGAGTCTCTTGTTTCCATCTCTGTAAGTCTCCTAAAACCACAAACACCTTTTCTCACTCACTGGGGCGTCTTCGTATCTGCAGAGCACATATCCGTCCCATTCGACGTGTCGCCTTCAGACGGGTTTGACGATGGGGGCGCGGTGTGAATGGTGGGGTACTTGCCTTTAGTGGGTGTGCGAGGAAATGGGCAGTCTAGATGGATTTTTTCATTCCTGAGCTCTTCACCCTCGACTGTCACAAGAGAGCTTTTCATCTTCCTTTTCATTCATCTTGGACACAGGGAGCTGCGAAGGGCATAAATAATGCACTTTATACCTCTGGCTGCCTTAGACGCTCCAACAATGCACATGGGCTATATATCGGTGCCGTTTATGGCTGACCTGCACACATTGTTGCATGATATAAGGATATGAGATAAAGGCCCACGAGGTACAGCAATGTCTGTGTTTTTGCCTTGCTGAGTTGAGCCAGTGAGGTTGCTTAATAGTGCGCCGTTATGCTCTTTAAGGAAAGAGCTTTTTATCCCAACTCAACAGTTAAAACTGGATCTGTGTGTTCATGGAATATAAACCTTTATTTGAAATGCCGCCATTGAGCTCCCTGCATCCCAATGAGATGCAGGAAAGTCTTCACTGGTGTGGGAAGGTTCACCAGATTGGATTCATTTATTTATTAATTTTTTGTGATGAGGAGAGAGAATAAATCAAGTTTCCATTTGTTCAACTGACAGCTTCATTGTGCTGAATGAATAGCACTCAGGTAGCGATGATTGAGATGGACAGGCCAATTCAGAAATGGCATGGGTAGATTAGAGAGAAGTATCTTAATTTGTCTTGGTTCTAGTGCGTCATCTTTCAACTTTTACTGCAGTTCCAACGCATGCAGCATGGATTTCAGCAGGTTTCTTGCATTTTTCATAATGAATATATCAGCTTTAATTGATGTAGCTGATATTTACCATTTGCATAATCTTCAGTTGAAAATACAGTCACAAAAATAATAGCAGTCTAACAACACTCACCTGATCGAAGGAACCGTATCTTGAATCAAATCATTGAGGAGTTAATCTCCTCAATGATTTAAAAATATATTATTAAACATTTGTTTCATGCTTCTTATACAGTGTCTCCTGTGTAGTAAATGGACCATAAATATTTTCCATGCTGCATATGTCCTTGAGGTATTTTAGGTAGCCAAAGTAACGTGTCTCTAAACAGACTTTCTGCCAGCACTCCTTCCTCCTCTTATCTAAGCTCCTTCTAAGTATTTCCCAGATAATACTGGATCCCTGTTCTCAGTTGTTTGAAGCCAGCATAGCTTCACTGGCTGTCTCACATTGTTCTGCAGTGACTGTTTGTATTTACCTTGGCAGCCGGTTCGCTGCTGCAGGCTGATGGAACCTGACTGTTTGGATTTAAGACGGGGCTTTGGCCATTGCATTTGTTTTCATCAGGGACGGAGCCCACATAATGAGAGGGGATTGCTGCATCAGAAGCTGAATCGGTCGGATTCGAATGGCAATCTTCCTGTCTCATCCCAGACAGTTTTACCTATTAATTCGCCGTTGAGTTGACTCGAAGCCTTTATTGAGTTTTAAATATTTCCAGGTAAGTTCCAGTCATTGTAAGCTCAGAGAAAGTGGGCAGCAGTGGTGCCTCACATCAAGATGTTCAGTTTGAATCCCGCCTTAGTCTTAAGGCTCCAACATACTTCACCTGAACTGCCGAAATTGGCTCTCGTTGACGTAGACATGTTACGAAAATTGCATCGTTTGTTCACACAACGCACAAAGAATATGTGCTGACTAGTTCAACCCGGGTCTGGTGTTGATAAGGGGAGTGTCGCATACACATAAACGTCAATGCTACGTTTATGCTGCTTGGAATGAAGCATGGGAGAGCGATTAGAGTCTAAATAGACTTCAGAGTGAGAGTCTTCACGATACACTCACAGCCTTTATGTACCTCACTTCTACAGTCTTCCTGGTCATTGATTGCATGTAAGCTACAATGCTGAGTCAGTGTCTCCAAAAAGGTCCAGTCATCTAGAAACCCTTTGCATTTAGGATTCATTTTAGCCATGTTTAACGCTAAGAGCTGAAGGAATTTTAGACGATATCCTTACAAGTAAAAGAATGTCATAAACTTGAACATTTGCAACACTTATCAAAATTTAATGTATCTTTTAACGCTTTGGGAGTTTGCATTTTCTTTGTCTTGATATGAGCTTGTTGTCTCCGACACCAGTCAGTCATGTAAGATTAAACATTATTAATACTGAGAAGCAGTACAATGCTATATTAAAGTCAATAAATCAAAGCTCTGCATGTGCCTGAAATGTTGCGCAATAAAATGACACACTACCGTGTTTTTCATCACTGTAATATGAAAAATATTTTTATTAGCCAGTTGTTGCAATTTATCCTGCTTGTTTTTCATGACGGCAACGTGCACTTTTATCTGGCAGGACAGTCTTAAACTTGGATAGAAAAGCTAACAATGTTCAGAATTTATTGAACAAACCAACTCTTTAGTGAAGTTGTGTGTGTAAATGTCAGAAATTCCCGAATGGTCCCACATTTTAATCCCTGTCAGTCACAAATCTTGTCCTGGATTTGTAATATTTACCGAGACATGACTTCTCTGTACATACTGCAATACACTACAAATGCAGGGAGAATTATGTTGAAACAAATTTAGAAGAAAAAAGTGGACCTAGAACTGAGCCTTGGTGTACATCAGTATCACAAATAATGTTGATTTTTCAAATTAAACCTTAAAAATATTATCAATTTTTTATTGTTCTTTTTGTATATTTATTGAAGTGGCGCTTCTGAACATCTTGTTTCTTTTCGGACTTCTTGCGTCTTCAGTTGACTTTGGCTGCAGAACTCTGCTAAAAAGATTATAAAAAGTGCACTATTAAAAAAAGCATTCTAAAAAGTTAGTAAGATACATAAGATTAATAGGTTGTCTTGTCTGAAAGTTGCTGTCTACATTAATCATGAGTTGTGTTAGATATTTTAAAGGCCCTCCTGTGTACAAATCTTCATGCTCTGGTTTTGACCCACAAACTGCATCAAACTATGTAGCCATTCCGGGTTATTGAAAGTGCACATTTGCTCTGCCGGTCGTTTCATCAAGAGCTTTGTCGATGTAAATTGTTCCAGTAAAAATGTCTCCTTTTTGTATTTGTTTCTGCCGGCTCCGGCGGGTGACCCCTTACACTGTCGAGGTTCAAGTGATTTTACAGGCCTGGCAGGATGTAAATTGCACTCCGTTCCAAGACAAACACAGGTAATGAGCTAGATCCAGCTGAAAGCAAAGACATAGCCTGTGTTCCCCCCCACCACCACCCGCCACCCCACACACCCTTTGTGAGTGCACTCAGAGCTTGCTTTAGTGTGTGAATGAGTCCAGATGATAGGGGTGTTCTCCATTTAATCTACCCTTGAGACATCGATCAGTCTATCACGGGGCAGAGGGGAAATTATTACAAATGGAAATGGCTTCTGGCTCCATCTCGCTGTCTCTCTTTCTTCTCCTCGTCTTTCTCGTCATTGTTCGTGGCCGCCTTAGTAAAATCAGCGATTCATTGTTGAGCGTACACATGCACGGAGAGATTTTCTCCTCTGTTTTCATTCTTCCTCAAAGCGTAGTTCGGCTTCTCCAAAATCCATTTGTTCATTTAATAGTATCTTGGAGAATATAGGGCATTTTTTCTTTGTGCAGAAAGTACTCTTTTATTACGATATCATTCAAATGCTGTTTTTTTGGGGGTTTTTTTCATGGGCAACTCATGACTTACCACAGCTGTTTTTTTAACAGGGTAGAGCAGCTTCACCGTATACAGAGGATGCAGTTTTCACTGGTTTGATTCCTCACCCCGGACCATTTGGTGCATGTCATCCCTATTCTCTCTGCCCTTCTTCCTGTCCATTTACTGTTAAATAAAGCCCTCTAGTGCAACAGAAACCTTAAAAAAGTGTGTATGTCAGCTGTGA
The DNA here is from genome assembly GCF_001444195.1 of Xiphophorus couchianus. NCBI lineage: Eukaryota > Metazoa > Chordata > Actinopteri > Cyprinodontiformes > Poeciliidae > Xiphophorus > Xiphophorus couchianus. The sequence continues at coordinate 25,850,128 of NC_040238.1, forward strand.
AAGAAGAACCTAAAGCTTATAGAAAACTAAATTTCTCCTTTCTTGTTGTTTTACAAAACGTTATGTACAAAGTAAAAGTTTTCATGCTAAATATTAGTAGTGTAGAAACCAGTTTATACAAATTAAGAATAAATATACAAAAAAACAATAAATGGGATTAAAAAATGATAACATTGTTAAGGTTTAATTTGAAAAATCTAACTTATTTGTAATACTGGTGTACACCAGGGCTCAGTTCTAGGTCCACTTCTTTCTTCTGAATTGGTTTCAACATGAATCTCACTGTATTTATTTCTATCTATTGCAGTATGATGTCTCCGTAAATATAAAAAATCCAGGACCAGATTTGTGATTGACAGTGATTAAAATCTACGTAGCAAATAATCAAACAATTCTCAGAAATACGATGTCTTCAGGTTGTTTACATGAGACTCTTTTGAGGGAACTGCCAGTATGTTTGAATGTTGATTGGGGAAATTTCAATGTGCAGACATCACTGCATCGCTGTTTAGAAGAGGGAGGCCTACAAGGTGCAAAATTGCAAATTGTTCCAACCCTTAGACATATTACAGACAATGTAACGTTTTATGCTAAAAGTATTTTTCATGTATTTAGCAATTTTGTTTTCATATTCAAGCAATTATGTGACACTTCTGTCATAAGAAGCTACAGCATATAAAATCAGACACTAAAAGATCTGTGGCAGGAAGCTCATCAGACCACAACAGTCGAAATGGTGGCTGAAAATTTCACAAACCTCAAACTTATTTTTAGATGCTTAAGTGGAAAGGCTCGCCGACCTTTTGTTTCCACTGACCGTTTTTGGTTCAGTGAGTCTTAAACCATCCAGTGCGAGTGAAAAGGTGGAGCTACGGAAAACTCCTCGGGGACAAACGGCTCTCTCTGTACAAAGAGTCAGCATCAAGAATTCCTTATCTGCAGAAGAAAAACTGAACTCAGACTGCAGGGCTCTGCAGAGGATAGTGAAGGGAACTGAGGAGGCCATTTGAACTCATGCCATCAAGCAGATGGTTGCACAAAATTTAATGGCTGAACCAGCAGACGGCTGCACAGTTTTCTATAACGAGCTGTTCAAATTCTGAACTGCTGTTAAGATAGTGAACTTTATGATATTGCTCTTATTTTAGGCTTCATAATAGTGTTAAGTCAAACTTTGTTTTATTTCAATCAATCAAGCAAGCAAGCAATTAATTTTAGCTATAAAGCGCCCTTCATGTAGGAGGCAGCTCGCTGGAAACGCATAATAAAGGGTATTTCTGAGCTGGGTTTGAACTATCCAGGGTCACAGTCTACATGTGAAAATACCAGAGTTGTGAAGTAAACTGAAACTGGTGGGATACTCCCTTTTGCTCCAATCTTTGTAAGAAGGCTGGTGGATATTAAAAGCGGTGTGCCTTCATCTTTTCTTCACTTCCCTGGAATAGCCAGGGGAGTCATTGCTATATTCTTTGCTTAATTTCTTAATAAAATAATAATCAAAATGCATTCTTGTTTGACTCAGTGTTTTACTGGTAAAACTTATTTATTTCCTTAACAATAGTCATTGTATTAAAGCCTTCATTCTAATGGCAATAAAATTATCTGAATTTGAATGAATATCATTTTGTTCATTCTGTAAGTGTACACTTTATTGTCAGGGTGATATAGTAGTTTTACAGGGAAGAAAAATCTAAACGAATGCTTAAAAAGATTTTGCCGGGGCGTGCTGTGGTGGTGCAGGGGGTTAGCACGGCCCATGTTTGGAGGCCTTAGTCCTCGGCACGGACGTCATGGGTTCGACTCCCGGTCCCGGCGACCTTTGCCGCATGTCTTCCCCTCTCCTCACCCTCCTTCCTGTCTGCCTACTGTCGAAAAAATATGAGCCACTAGCGCCGCAAAAACTCTTCGGAGGAAAAAAAAAAAAAAAAAGATTTAGCCAATAAGTATGTGTTGTAGCTCACTTTTGACACAGCTGTTTTTTGGACAGTCGAGGACAAATACGCCATTTGTCCATGTTGCTGCCCGACTTGTCACATGCCCTTGTCCACTTCTGTCATCAGAAACAGTTTCTCTGACTAAACTGACTCTGTGAGTGTCTGGAATGGAGCCAGACCCAATGAATCGCCTCTGATCTTCTTTTATTTTTTCTTATTTTAGATTCCGCTCGTCCCTTTTTGTGCAGCATGGATGTGTGTTACTTATTCTCAGATGATAGCGCGTGTGTGTTTGAAACGATTGGTGCTCATCCTGTCGTTCTTGACATTTGGCGACATCATTTGCTTTTTCTTTTATTACATGAAACACTTGGTGCTGCTTGGTTTTCGATTGTTTCGAACTCCAAAAGCCTCCTACAAACACATCTGTCTGCTCTTCCATGTTATCTGCCTTCACAGTTGCTCTCTTGCTTTGATCACGCCGCTGCCGCCTCATGCTGTCTGTGTATGCTGCTTGGAAGGCTCCATCATCGATCCCTCTGCAGGTCTCCGCTTCCAAAATGTTAGATATGGCTGCCTTCTTTGAAATTTTACTTGCATCCTTTTTTTCTTTTTTTTAAAAGATGATCTCGTTTTTCTTCAAGCAACCCTCATGACTACGGTTGACATTACTGTGGATACTCTGTTGGTGAGTTGGTCGGGCCCAAAGCATCGCTAAGCCATGAAACTTCCCCCTCCATGCCTTGCAGTTGGCATGCAGTTTCTTTCCTGAAATGAAAAGCATGTCCTCTATTCAGGTGTCCAACAGCTTTCTGGCACATCAACTCCCAAGATCAAAGATCGGGGGGAGATGAAGACTCCAGCAACACATAAAGTGATAAGAAACAACTCTCTTTGCAGACCAAAGTCTTTAAGCTTGTGGCCTTCACCGGGGTCATGTTCAGGTCTCCAAACTATTCCGTTCTCACTTGTTCAAAGAACATCATTCATGAAGTCTGGGTCTTTGTGCTCTCTGAGGTAAACTTAAACTCCATTGTGCCCTAGAAAGTCCGATGGATGTTGGTGGTGTCTTTGTATTGTTTTGTTTCTCTGTTAAGAATAGCCCACAAACTATCGCCATTGCTTCTTCCCAGTTGGCCATGTTTGTTTTACTCTGAACTCACGTTTGGTCTTGAGAAGCCTGGCCAATGCCTTCCTATGCAGTTCTGCTGTAATTAAATCTCACTTGAGTGCTCTGCCTGGACTTTCTACATTTTCCAACGGGTCAATCAGCGAACAGAAGGAGAGGTTATGTACGATGATATCGATTTTTGCACAGTTTTAGTATTGTAGTCTTCCTGTGGTTTTAGGAATGGCATCAGAGGACGTGAACTAAGCTGTTCAGTCCGTGTTGGTCACGCTTATAAATGTTGATTTACCATGTTCAATTTATTTTGATTGGCACTTTTCTCTTTGCAGTGTAGGATGGTTGTTTGCAGTGCAATTTCCGGTAAGCTACATAGCGTTGAACTGGCGCCTTGCATACATCACAGCCAATCATTATTGACTGGGTCAAATTCTAAACTTCAACACAGTCCACGCCTCCAGAAAGCAATCGTTTCTCAACAGCTGAGAGTCCAGACCCTCTGTACGAAGCAAAGCGTATGACAAGGGGATAGTTTTAAAAGACTAGGTCTCAAGAGGTTTTGAATATCGGCTGACATTTATAAAAATCTAGCTGCGTCGACCATCGAATTACCATCCTCAGATAATGCTACGTTCTGCTTTCTGAAGGCATCGGCCTCGTCTTTGGTGCTAATTTTCACTTCAAGGATCACCACACTAAATGTCTAATGTTCATTTAAGGATAAACATTAGACATCGCAACAGGGATGTGTAATGTTAGACACTTTCTTCTTATATATACATCACAACAGGGGTGGAAAATGTTTCACAAAACACCTAATTTTGTGTCAGCAGTTCAGGCTTTCAATACTCACTGAGGTGTCTCCTATGATTCCTAGTCTTTTCTCTGCACAGGCAAGGAGTATTTTGTGTTTTCCTACCACTACTTATTGCTCTCTTTGATTCTGTGCATATTATTGATTGACAGAAAATAGAACATGCCAAAATAATTAGGCCGTCGAGTAGGAAATGGAAGAGATACCTACTTTCTGGCAGCAGTAGCAACCAAAAGATACTGTGCATTTTCTCTCTTTCTGATCTCATTAGTTCTTTTGAGCATGAAATGTCAAGTGCCTGCAGAGGCACTGAATGCTTCTGGGACTTACTGTCAGTCCATCTGTGGCTGTTTTTAGTCCTACTTTTTCACACTCCTCCTCATAAATGCACTTAGTCATCTTAACATTTTCCTCTCCAAACATCAGTAATCTCACATGTGATAGAGAGGACTTGAAGTGGCCAACGTCTGCATTGGTTTGCAGGCTATTCCACCTGTTTCCGCCTATTTTACAGCTCCTCTCTGCATAACGAGGTGAATTAAAGCCAAAGAACTCTTTCACTGCTCCACATTAGTCACTGTTTACATACAGTTATATTTAAAATAAAGTATTTAGAGTTTTTCCTCATCTTGTACTCACACCCCCGAGGTTTACGATATTCCAGCCATTTATTTCCCCTCTGCTCTGGCCTGTCCTGTTTCCTCTTCTAACTGCGTCCCCTTCTCTCGCTCACTCATAGACTAATGACTTGTTCATATTGCAAGCGTCATTTGTTACACATAATTACAGCCGAATTAAAATTTACTGCAGCTTATAAACCTGCTCCCACTGTTTACAAATGATTAAACATCCAAATATAGGTTTACGCTGTTACGGAGTGAATCTGACTCTTACAGGAGACGGATAAAGCTGTTATATGCTCATCAGTGGAATTATATAATATCATATGTAAGGACTTTAAATTGTATCTAAACACAAGTTGTGTTTTTTGATTATTATTTTTTTCAAGAGCATATTTAAAATATTTGAAAGAAAACGCAGATTGGCATACTATTGGCTGGTGTTTGTAAAGCACCCCATCCAGTCTGCTTTACAATTTTCCTTGACATTGATTGGTTGTACTCTCAAGTATGGCAATAAACCTGCATATATTATTAGCCTCTGAGGTAGTGCTAAGACAGCTTCCACTGTTTTTATTGATGCAACTATATTTCGTCTTTTATTGAGTCTTGTTTGTCATATTTGTTTCCCCCGTATGGAACAGCCTCCCCGTGATTAGTTTTGCTTCAAACCTGAAAGCCAAAGAAACTACTGATGATTAGTTTGTTTATTATTCGTTTTTGGTTGGGATTTTAGCTCACTTTTAGTAATTAAGGTCATTCTTACTTATCTTTACCTTATCCTAAATACACATGTCATTTTATTGAACTTTAGTTTTTTTTATATTTATTTCTTAAAATGATTGTTTACTATGCTTACTTCTTTTTTGTTTGTTTTGTTGTGATTAGACATTTTTCATCAGTTGTTTGAACTGAATGTAAATTCTAATTCACTTCTTTGTATGTATTATTTTTTTCTGTTTATTAATTATTCCTTCTTTTTGTTATTTGTCACCGTTTGCTATAAGCACATTTTAGAGTCAATTGTTCTTTGAATATTTATGTCTACCTCCAGTATTTTCCTTAGTCCTTCAACCAATGTCATTTTTGTAGCTACTCACATTAGTACATTTCTTGAAAGCACTTTATGTTGACTTCAGGTATGAAAAGTTCTCATTGATCGATTAATTGATTAATCTAAACCTTAGTGTAGGTGTTGAGTTGTTGTCCTGGGGCTTCATGGGGGAACCTGAACCCCATGATGTTTCACTTCTGGAAGCAATTTGTTTCACTGGACATTTCTTATTAGAATCAGCTCAAAATGGGGGCGATTGTTTGATCCTCTAAATACTGGCGCATACTTTTTAAGTCAAAAACCACAGTCGGCGTTATTTGTGGTTAAGCCACCTCTTTATCTTGCCCGCAACTTTTCCCAAATGTTCTGACAGCTGCCACCGCATGGAACCTCTTCGCCTGAGTGATGTTTGACAGGTGACACAGATTTCACCGGGACCGGCAGTGTTTCTTGCAACGCGCCCCGATGAGGCCTCAGTCACTCTCGCCGTAAATGCCGGCGAGGTCAGCCAGGATGCGGTCGCTTTGATTCCGACGTGTAAGGAGGGCAAGTGAAGCAATGCAGCTCTTTCCGTCTGTCACCGCTTGTGAAAACTGTCATCTTTCGCTGGAGCTGCCACCTATGAGATGCCTGGACAACAGGTGCAGATGCGTGGGGGGCAGAGTGGACTGCCACCAAGGTCGCAGAGCCTTTTTGGTTTTGACCTGGCAGCGTTTTGCCTCCTTGGAGACCGCCCTGCTACAAAGAGAGGGCAGTGCTGCGGGGCGACCCAAGAAGTACAAAGTGACAGTTTCTTAAAAATGCCCCAGATTCCACTTCCCTGTGCAAGCTGAGGCATAACCCACGGGTTATTAGTCGTAAAAAAGGGGGGGGGGAAAATAGCATGAGCCATATTTCCTGCCAGTGTGCTGCGTGTCAGGCGTGTAGTGCGTTTTCCAGCACTTCCATGCAGGCTGTAAAAGCTGTCACTTCCTTGGTGCTGCTCAGCTTGCTTTATCCTGTGAGCACATCAACATTAATGCTTTGAGGCAGGCAGGCAGCCAGATATACGAACGCGGTGGAGCTGGAGCACACCGTGTTCCATGTTGGGATGTGGTGGCCTATTCAGCACCCACAAGCATCTATTGTGTATAAAACATAAAAATCAATCTCAAATACGACCGCAGTACCAGATGATGATGGAAATGTTCATTTAATTTGCTCTTAAAGCTGAGAGTTGTTACAATAGTTTGAGACCGTCACCAGCTGAAACAGAGAAATCCAACTTATTTGCTAAAATAAAGTCAAAAAAATTATTTTTATCTACTGGTGATCATATAAGGTTTTTTTAACCAATTATATGGACTATTATTGAGTATCTCTTGTGGGAACAGCATAAAGGAGCCATCTCTTCTTCTTTGTCCCTAACTTCACTCCTCACTCCAAGTCCCATTTGTCAGATTTCTGGATCCGTTCCCAGGCTGCCATATTTCATCTGTGCAGGATACGGTATGTGTTGCCGTGCAAATGATTAATAATTCTTTTTCGCATTTTGTCACATTATATTCACGTGTCTTCTTTTTTTTATTATTGGGAATTTATGTGACAGACAAACACGTAATCTAATAATTGTAGAAGTTGAAGGCAAGCAATCGATGGCTTATGAGATTTGTTTCACAAATAACTGAGCTACTTTAACACAAGGATGTGCTTTATTCTGCAGCTGAATTTGCTAGATTAGAATATGCATCCTGTTAAGTCTTGATTGGCAGGTTTACATAACCTTTAAGCAGGTATTAAACAGAGTTTATATACTGTATATATATATCTATATATATATGTATTTATGTTGGTGTGCTTTAACATTCTACTTTTAAATGTTATATTTTCATTAACCGAAGGGGAAAACCATCATAAAAATAGTTTTTCAAACATCCACCTTTGTGTCTGTAGGCCATTTCGTTCTACTGGAAGGTGAATCTCTGCCCTGATCTCCAGTATTTGTAACCTCTAACAGGTTTACTCTCTTTCTATATTTAGCTACATCCATCTTCCTATCAACTCTGACCAGTATCCTTAAAAGGTAACGCTATTACCACCAGGTTTCATGCATCTTCAGGGTATTTTTCTCCACGTAAGATTTTGTATTGAAGCCAACGGGTTTAATTTTGGTCTCTTTTGACCAAAGCACCTTACTGTACATCTGTTTACTCTACATCTCAGGATGTAGAGCAAATTAGAACCAGAAGACCTGAGTGCTCTGGAAGGTTGATGCAATAACAACAAGTCTTTAATGTATGCGGGTGCTAAGCATTCAGTGATATATAAAGTGACAAAAGTATTTTAAAGTCTATTCTCTGAACTACGGGGAGCCAATGTAGAGACTTTAGAAGTTATTCTAAAGTTCTATCTCTGGTCTTAGTGAGGATGCAAGCAGCAGCGTTCTGGATCAGCTTCAGCCATCTGATTAACTTTTTTGGCAGACCTGTGAAGACACTGTTACAGTTAGCAGTTTGAGTAAAGCGAAACATATGTACGAGTGTTTATCTCGTACAATAGTCCTATAATCACGGCAATGGTCTTCAAGCGATAGAAGACCGACTTTGTTACTGTCTTTATTTGACTCTGAAGGTTCATGGAAGCGTCCATTACTACACCCTGATTTCGGGCCGGGTTACTAGTTTCTACCTGTAACTGAAGCCAAATTTCTATTCTAAATCGTTCCTCTCTCGGTTCAAGGATGATAACTTCAGATTTCTTTCTGAAGAATGTTATGGCATATCAATGCAATTTTTTGTTCCATGCAGTGACTCACCATTTAATGTGTTCATAGCCAACTGTGACATTGAGCTATGCATCGTCTTTATGGTAGTTAAATCGTAATGTGTTATAATCTGAGCTAGCAGGTCACTATAGATATTATACCGAGAAAAATGCAACTTAAGATAAACGTATGAACGTGTTTCTCAAGATCTTGCTGGGACATTAGTACTTTAATCCTAGAAACATTAAGCAGGTGATAGAAGGACGACTTTGTAACTGTCTTTATATGTCTCTGAAGTTTCCGAGAAATATGAACCTCGGAAAATTGAATAAAAGGAACATATGTTTCAAAACCATTACCTATTTTCCTAAACATTAACAAAATTTTTTTTTCTGTTTGTGTTATTTTCATTGTACTAATACATCGGAATCGGTAACGATCTGAATCGGCAGGTGAGACGTTCAAGAAAACTGGAAACTCTGGTCAGGAAACTCTCTGCCATCTCTTACTTTGCTACAGAAATCCAACTAACTCACAATACAATTCACATTTAATGCCGTAGGAGGCACAGCAACGGATCAGGTGATCACGGAAGCCGCATGCTTTGCCTTTTCAAATAGCTGTATAGGAGAGCAGCATCCGTCTTTCTCTGTGGTTTATCTACACACTTCCAGAGCATTTGAGCAGCATCCACTCCGTCTGATCATGTCTGTATTTTCAGTTGCTGCCAACCACTGCTGTTTATTTAACAGCAGCGCTGCAGTGTTTGTTGGCTTCAGATCTTTCTTTTTTTTTTTGTGGCTAGAAAATACTGTTGGGAGTGTTTTGAGTTGCTTCTCATCTGACGAACAGCAGTGATCACACAGAGACAGAGGCACAGTGTATTTGGGCTGACAGCTAAATTACTTTAGTGCTCTTAAACCCTCACTGACTGTTTGATGAGCTTTGAAAAGAAGCGATGGTGAAGTTTTTATCTTGCTGTCATCTGTCTCTAACCAACTCTGCAAACTTGTTTTCCTATGATTGGCCACTGAAATATTTCTTAATGTCAGAAAAGTGACTCTTTGAGGAGTTAAAAGATCATTCACTTCAAATCTTGGGCAGATGATGCAGGAATACATTGTAACAGCTTGTTTTTATCTGTTGACAGGAGGTGAGGCCTTACGATTAGAAATGCTGTTGTTAATCATGATGCGGTGCTGATGCCCGCCTGAGTCGTAGCTGGTGATGACATAAAGCTAACAGAAGTTGCTGCTTCGGTTTTAGGGGAATTTGTTCTTTAAAATTAAATTACATAAAAGGCAAAAGACGTGTGGGAATGTGTACCGAGAGAGGATCTAGTGACCAGAACTAGAAGATTTACAGATAATCAGTCGTGACTACCTTGCCAGGAATTCGAAAAATACATTATTTTTCAGCACAACGTATCTGCCGGTTCAGATTTTTGTTTTTCTTTCTTTGTTTCTAAAATTTCATATCTTAAGATGAATGGAGGTTAAGTGGAAAAAAGGTTTCTCCCATCCAAAATTAAAAAAAAGAAAAAAATTCTGTTGACAGTGACACCATTTCATCTTCTCTCTCATTCTGCCAAAGTGTTTGGATATTTAAAAAAATGCTCTATGCAGGGCTTTTAATGAAGTCTCTAACTGAAGTAGCAAAGAAAAAGTGAAAAAATAACCTTCATTATTTTGTTGTTGTGTTTTTTTCTTTTACAATCCCTACAAAGAGAAATTATTTAATAGTTGTTCTTAATTAATTCTTGGCTTCAGTCGCTAAATAAGAACATTCTCATTTCCATTATTTGCTCTTAAATTGTCTTTAAACACCCTTAATGAATCAGCTTTTACTCAAACTGAAGCCGCATTCTGGACTTCAGTTTTATTTCTCCGATGTATTTAAAGCCCAATCAACTGAAATACAGACAAGGTTGGAATTACTTTGACTTTGCAGACAAACCATGGCCTCTGTAATAAGTTCCTCTTTTCTCTCTAGGGGTGATTTAGTTTAAAAATAAAAAAAACAGAATGTGTCTTAGCTTTCCTGCACTCTCATTTGAACTGTAATTAAGCCAGCGATGAGTCAGAAAGAGTTCACCCTTAAAAAACGACCTAAAAACAGAAAAGTGGGAGAGATATTTTTAGGTAGTTGTTGGGAATTTCAAACCAGATCTTGTGGACAGAGGGGAAGGCTGCTGGTTGGAAATCGTCTTGTTAGTCTGCAGGAGCGCCTCGCTCTGTTTTCCTTCCTCTGCTGCGAACTAATTAGTTCTCAGTGGCCTGAAATGATTGCTGTGTCATTCAACTTGACTGGCACACAGAACTGTTTATTTATCCCTTTGTTTCCTCTGCTGGTGCCTGTAGACACCACCGTGAACGCCACTGCTAATGGTTATTATCACGTCGTGTGTAGACTCTTTGTTCTTTGTCACTGCAATGACAATGTGTGTGTAATTTTTATTCTCATAATTAGTGCAAAACAAATGAGAAGTAGGCAATTCGGCAACCATATAGTTTAAAATATCTTCAAATTTTTTTGTTTTCCTGTAAGTAAAACAGTAGATTCCACATTTATTTTTTTTCATTTGGTGCAACTTATAACAGCTGCAGGTTCTGACTAGTTTTGGGTTAAATTTTTTTAGCTTTTGTCTGGATCTAGAAAAAAAGAAAAATAAAGCAAGTCGATACTGTTTGAAGACGACATTCTTGAAGATCTTGAGATCTGGCAAGTAAATATTTGAAAATGAACTTGGTGCATAACTCAGCTGTTGTTGACTGATTGATTTTGACGTTACAGAGATGAGAGGGATGCGGCGTTTTTGTTTAATGCAACAAAACTCTGATGCTGAGATTGGTGTTCAGTCACTGCTGAGTGAGTGTTTGCCCGTTTTTATAGCAACTATAAAATAAACCGAAAGGTGAACGTTTTCTGTTGAAATCCCTTAGAAATAAACACTGGATAATGTTGTACTTCTAAAAAATGAAAAAAAAATAAAAAAACTGCTCCTTGGGTTCTGATACTCCGCACATCTCAGCTCACTGAGGGAGCCACTAACTAAAGCTTTTATTGTATCTGCAGCTTTCATTTTCTTCTCAAGGGACAATGAAAGTCATTTTTCTACTCCTGCTTTGCCCAAAGTCGCCCTGCCTGCACAGTCCAGCGTTCTCTGTCTGAAAAAGCAAAGGTTTCCTCGTTACAAAACACACCGTCTCGCAGACACTAGGGGCCATAAAGGAGCAGGCTGCTTAAACAGGTGTGAAATATATAAGAATATTCTCCACACAACAGTCTGTTCCTACTGTGCTTATTAATGCATATTAAGGTATATTTGGTATTACTGAAGCAGGAGGTTGTAGCATTTTTAGAGATGGTGTCAAGTATTCAAGAGTTTAGCAGTTTGGAGTTCCTAAAAAAATACACAAAAAACCCCCGAAATTAATGTGATGACATTTAAGGTAGGTCTCAGGCAGAACAAGTAAAGGGAGAAGAGAACAGAACCATCTGTGGGGAACTCCACATGAACAGCAAGAGAATGATGAGATGGCTATACATTTATCTCCATATACAGTACAGACCAAAAGTTTGGACACACTTTCTCATTGAATTCAATGAGAAAGTGTGTCCAAACTTTTGGTCTGTACTGTAGCTGTAGTATGATCTATACCAGTGGTTCTCAAATGGGGGTACGCGTGCCCCTGGGGGTACGTGGAGGTACTGCAGGGGGTACGTGAAGCTTTTCAAAATATCTTTAAAAAATCAGTAGGCTCCTCATAAGTCTTGGGAAAAATTATTTTGTAAAAAGTTCGATAAAATATAAATGTGTGTTCATACACTGAATTTTATATTCAGTATTTACAGGGTATTTACAGCACTGTACCTCTTTTTTATTCCAAAAATGTTTTGCCCGTGTCAGGGGGTACTTGACTAAAATTATATTTTTAAGGGGGTACATCACTGAAAAAAGTTCGAGAACCACTGATCTATACTACTTTAACCCTTTATGACCTAAGTTTCAAGTGTCCCCTGGATATTTTTGCTTATTTTAGTTGTACGCAGTTCTTTAAATGTCCTGCGAGTAAATATATATTTCCCCATCTATCCATAACAACTGGAACTTTCAATATCTAGCGAGTCATTTTTGCAATTTACCGTCTATTAAAAGAGCGCCCCTCAGATTAATTTCACTCTTTGCTACGGTGGGGAGTGAAATTACCGTAATAACTCGATATTGGCTGGCAAGCGCAATGTCTCCACTTTCGAAATAGGGGAATTTTTCAGATAGCGCAATGTGCGACAGATTTACTGTACTGCAAATTTGGCTTTATCGTCAGCGCACCTTTTTGTCTGAAAGGATTAAAGATCAGCGATCGGCCAGAAAACTGCAATCGGTGTGTTCTTACTAAAAATGCAGCTTGCAGGATGAAACGTGTATGTTTCATCCTATATATCGGCTCTAGTTGGTCATGGCATTGTAAGGGATAGACTAGAGTTGGGGTGCTTTCTCTAATTGAGGGAATCTCATTAAAAAAAACTGAGAAATATGATTTCTTACAGCTTCATGATGGTCTGCCTGAGAACACAGTTTGCTGTGTTTTTTAAAAAAAAAACACATGCATTTTTTTCTTTACAAAACCAAAAAGATTCTTAGTTTTTTTTTCATTGAACAACTCTCTTAGTTGTGCAGTCTGTCCTCAAGGATTTCCTAAGAGACACGGAGATGAATATGTTGCATTCAAGTGCCATTTTAGAGTAAAAAAAAAAAAAAAGCATCAGCCATTGAACTATAAGACAAACACTTTGACACTCTCATAATTCAAGGAGCTTCAAGAAGAACGTGGAAATGAGGCCACTTATTTGTGCTACGAACTGACTCAGGCTCTTAGGAGTTTACAGTTTATTGTCAGCCTCTTACCTTCAATAATCCATGTGGTTATGTGCTGAGCTGAAAGTAATTGGCTGAGTTCTTTGATTTTTATTTGTACAAAATACCTTAATTTAATTAAAGTTCTTAATTAATCACTCTCTTGATGTCATTTTGAATTGTGAACTGTTGAATTTGTGCGTCCCTCGCATAGCTTAAATCCAATAATTTGTATTTCTTTTTAATAAAAAAAGGGAATTGTGAGTGAAACGTCACTGAATTCTTCCTGCAATCTCATTGTGAATCATCCTGCATCTCCTCATCTGATCACCGTGTCAGCCGAGCGTCAGCAGCTACAGTGCAGCCTCTCCTACTGCATATAAAAATGTACCATCAAAAAAAAGTCAGCTATGTTCTTAAAAATGGCTCGCTTTCAGTCATTTGATCTCCGAATGCTTAGGTGCGAGGAAGTCGCGGCAATTACAGCAACTCGCCGGCATAGCAACAGCTCGTTATTCTGAAAACTTCATTATATGAATTGAACTCATGTTTTTATTTTTTCTTTGACACAAACCTCCTCCTCCATTGTGGGAGACGGAGATTTTTTTTTTTACAGGGATTCTTGTTACCTGTGAAGCGGCATGTCTGCCTCTCATCTTCCACCGTAAGCTTTAACGTCTGTAGGCTATTAATAAGGCAGGAATCTGCAGCCTTGAGTCTTTAGTCTTTATAAAAGCAGGAAACGGAGTTATGCGCGCACAGCCGGTGCTTCCTTCATTGATTTAGCGTAACGGTAACTGAAATGAGGTAATCTGTTAAGCTCTTATGGGAAAACTAAATAGCTTTTTTTGCTGAAACAGTAACAGGGAAAAAGATTTATGCTTTGTTTACATTCATATTAATATCCAGTTTCATTTTATGTCTCATGCTTAAGTCCTAATATTTTTAAGAATCTTTCCTGTTTGTTTTATTTTTTATCAATGTAAATAGAACCAGAAAACTTATAGATAGATTTCCAAGGGTAGTCCAACAATGGCCCACCATGTCCTTTTGTGTTAAAAAATGTTCAAGTTTACAGGAAATATGACCCTGTAATGGTGTGTTATTGGAGGACATAATTGACAGTACTTGAAAATCAGCTAAAGAGTATTAAAAAAAATAAATACAATTGAAATAAATATATTTTTTATTGTTAGGTAATCAGTGAGTTGAGCGTAGAACAGGCTATGTAATGCATGCATGTAAAGGTAACATAAATTAAAATGGACAACATAGAGAGAGCACATTTTTAGGCTTTATTAAACTTTCTTAAGATGCAATATTCAAGTCTGAGGTTTTCTTGTGTTTTGCTAAATACTTCCATTTTGTTTGGTAATGCTCTGCTGGTTGTGATTGGTTACTTACACAAACGAATTCAGTATTTGCAAGGAATACTCTGGATGAAAAACACCAGTTTGTGATTGGCTGGTGGTGTGGTTCATTTTTAAATTTTTTTTAAAGGATTGTTTTGGTCTCTATTGGCCTTTATTAGACAGTAAGTCAACAGGAAAATGGGTTTTTTGAGAGAGGGCAACAAAGGTCAACAGGCCCGGACTCAAACCTGTGACGTATTGTAAACACACACGCCCCCACACACCACAGGTTATTCTTTGTTCATAAAGATATTTGCTCTCATATCAGTCTTGTTGAACGTAAATCTCTTAAAGCGGGACCAAAACTCTGACTTTACAGGTGCGCTTTTAGACGTGAACAAGTGGTGAGGCTTTTATCGTTGACGTTTATGTTGGTGCAGTATCATCCAAAAAGACTAAGAAATTATAAACATTGCGACCTTTTGTCGAAGTCGTCCAACAAGCTCTTGATCTTTCCAATCCGTTACACTCTATTGCAAATGGAGGTTACATTTTTTTCTGTAGTTCAGTCAGCTTTCCTTTTGTTGTCATAAGTTTGTTTTTCCTCTGAAGAGATCTGAACTTTTTTCCCTTAGTTATTATTACTTTAACAGTTGGGGATATCTTCCACTGCTCAGTAAAAATCAATCCAAATATGTCGTGCAAGGACACAGAACCAAAGGCATTTGGATTAGTGGATGAGGAATACGACCCAAAAATGACATCAGCATCAGGTCACTATCATCTTTAATGATGTATGTCGCAAAGTTTACCTAACCAACTTGAAATGATGAGTACAGTTACTTTAAAAGAACATGTCACAAGTTATTATAACTTCATAAATCACTTCCATCATTCAGACGCTCGGCTTCGTCTAACAGCATAGTTGCATTCACTGCGCTCGGGGCCAACAGCTGCACAGACGCTAACAAAGAACTCAGTGAGCGTTGGTCCAATTTAATGATCTATCTCTTTTTTTTTTTGTACCCAGTTGCTTAGCAACATGGATCAGGACGTCTGAAGCCTTGGCGTCCTGACTGAAACTTTGCGTTGTTGATCTGAGGAGTTCTGGAATAAGAAATGGTGCCACACAAAAGACGTGTGGAATCAAACTTCTTCTTCTTTCTCTTGTCGGCTGTCCCAGGATACTGACCCGACCTGATGCGTTTTCAGCACCACCTCTGAACGAATGTAAGCATAAAGTAAAGAGGATGTCTGATTAGTTTTGGGCTTGACGGAGACATCAGGTTGATTGAATCCCACCTCCTCCTATTAGCTACCGTAGTTAACAGTTTATTAAACTATTTGGTGTGACTTTTTCTTTTCTGTCACTAAATTGCAGCTTCAGTTTCTCACAGCATGTTGGAGGAAAACTCTTAGGACAAGAAGACTAAAGCACTACATGCTATTCTCTCCCTCCCCGAGTCAATTTTCTGCTGTAAATCATAGTGGCAGAGGAGGGAAAAAGAGGAATAAGAGGGAATGGGAGCTCTTACTACAAAGACACAGCTTGAATAAAATCAAGTGTTTCTGTTTCACCTGACAAATCTCAGGAGAGAGCAGTTTTGTTTTTTTTTACTGACAGTGACAGTTTCATTTAAGTCTCTGTGTTTTATAAAGATTTGATTTGTCGATGTTGATTTTATCCGATTTCTCTTTAGGTCATGTAGCACAAGAAGACACAGGAGCAACATTCAGTCAGTGAGATGCAACGAAGCATAGTTGCATTTACCGATGGTCATAACAGATTTCTACTTAAACATTGATGTTTTAATCAATGTTTTAATCAATGATTAAAAGATCAACTTAAAAAAAACACCTTTTTTAAAAATGATTATGTTCAGTTCCTTTTTCTTACATGAAGGCTGCTTCTGTTTATTACCATTAATATTTCTCATCATTCCAATTGTTTGCTGAATTCAGATCATAAAGGCTCTATTGATCCCAAAGAGAAAATAAATGCAGTGGTAACTGGAATTATTCAAGAATAGAAAGTGAGCTGTCATCTCAGGACTGCTGAACAAAGGGACAGAACCTCCTGATTTGTCATCACAACTGTCAGCAATTAGGGGCAATTATCTTGACCATGGAAGACGGCTTCAAAGGAGATTCATTTCCACATGCTAGTTCTTGTTTGTCCTGAGTGGATTAGAAAACCTGGCACCTGAAATATGCATATTTAAGAAACTTTACCTGTGTATCCCACTGAAATAATAAACGAGAGCAGTGTCACAGGCTGTGTTGGTCTCCGTGTTTACGCAGCCAGTGACAAGCCACTCTGTCTGCTTTACTTACTCAGTGATTACAATGGGAAAAAAAGCCAACGGATGACAGTCTGCGTCTGCTCCTCATCTTTATTTCATCAGGGTAAATGTTGTGGCTTCTCATTGCCCGTACTGAATACGTTTGTTTTTCATTAAGTCCCGCGCTCAGCAGAAGGAAATGCAGACTCGCCGTTCTGCTGGAAACAGATTTCTTTTTTTGTACCCAAACATAACACTGTGTCATCAACACAAACGTACAGAAGCACATTTCTTCACTTTGCTTTCGCCAACACAGAGTAAATTTAGAAAGCAAAAGCATCATTTTTCAGAAGGATTCACTTTGGCAGGCCTGGTCGTTACTTTGTCACTCCGTGCGTAACCTCGCGTTCGCCGCTCGATTGTTCCGGCGACGTTGTTGCCGTCTTTGATACAGAAAGTGTTTGCCAGTGTCACTTTGCTTTATTTCGACAAGTCAGTTGTGTTTTCCTCGCTTGCTGCCATAACTCCAGTCAGCCTTAATCATGTGTGCACTCAGAAAGCGGAGCGGTGCCAAACACAACAGATGTTTGTAGACAGGATAACCCGTTGTGTTCAAGTGCTGTCAGTACAACGGAAACTACAGCCAAGAAAACAATACAGATTTTTTTTTATATATATGTATACACCAACAAATGAAAGTCTTCAATTAAACATTTATGAAGCAGAAAGGATGTAATTGCTGTTTGGTTTGGATTTCTTAAACAAATCCCTATGCAAGTGTAAATACTCTGTTGAATGCCGTATTTTCATGTGTGAAGTAGTCCTTAGGGAAACGGCTGTGTTGGTTTATTTAACAAACGTACTGTAAGGTGAAATTTCCTATGGATGAATATCATAGTAACACATAATAAGGAATAGAGTAATGTAATATGACTTAGTCCTACAGCAGCAAACAATATGATAAAACACTTTAAAAAGTATTGAACAGATATTACATTCTTTATGTACAGTAGAAATATTTTCTGTTTGATAAAGATTCTCTGTGTAGGGTGAGATGGTTTAAAGTAGATCTGCCTTCTCCGAGTTCTCCCAGTGCTAACTAGCAACAACCAATCAGAGCAAGGAGGATGGTCTTAGCGCTGTCAATCATGGCCATGTGCATGCTGCTCACCTTTTTCCTTGCCTCTGCCCCTTGCTCTCTGCTACGATACAGGCAGGGAGCAAGGGGCTCTCTAGAGATCGATCTTTTCACAAATGATCTGTCTCATCACGACAATCCTGAGACTCAGCTCAGTTAGGAGATGCACTATCATGCAGAAATGTGACTTTATTGTCACTAAACCTATTTTGGATTGATGGAATAAATAACATGTATATTGAATTATTTTCTAATCTGTTTAGCATAAAACATGATTTTAAATAGAGTTGGAGTTTTCAGTTCCCAGGAGAACTCCTTGAACCAAGTCTGGAAAGCTCATTTAATTAATTAGCTTTTTTTTTTTTTCTTTACCTCGTTTAATTCCTGTTTCATCTACAAGTGCAGAGAGAGATACTACTTAGCACCAATGGGTTTTTTTTGGACAGATATCACTTTGATGTTTAAAATAAGTTAATGAGCTCTCACTCAGGCCTCATAATTATGCATCTATCCTGAAAAAGGCGAGCTTGTGTACGCCGTCAGCCGTTCCTCGGTTACAGGAAACAAGATTGAAGTGTTAAACTAAGATGATATGAACACACTGTGAGTGTAATCCAACAATTAAGCACTTAACCTCAAGTTGCCTACCAATCTGTGTGTGAGTGCATGAATAAATGCTGCTCTAGAATAAAACACTTGTAGGGCTGTATATGCTTAAAGGACTATAAATCGATTTTATTCATTTTCCATTGAAACGACCAACCTTTTCTCATCCAGACATGCATGTTTCCAATGTACTTTAATAAAAAGGAAAAACAAAATAAAGCTAGACCTGGACATATAACTGTAGCTGTGCTACCTAATGGAAACACACCCGTTTATATACAAAAAAAGCTTTGGCGCTAGGATGAGGTGATTATTTTTTTTGGTCGTGTCGAAATTGGTTTATTTTGCAAAACTGCAGTGGAAACACTATTTCGCATCAACCGAGTCACGTGATCAACAACTGGATGTTGCCACTGGCGCAAATCATGAAGAAGACGCCAACAGGAAGTCGTTTGAGGATCATGGTTTTTAATGACTTTTTGCATGAACCAACTTATTCACGCAAATAAGTAATTGGGTTTCTTATTTATTGGAAACAGTTGCGAAATTGACAACATACTATGGCAGTAGTAATAGTATCCTTGTAGTAGTAGTATTATTTTTCAATGTATCAGATTCTGAGAATTTGTGTGTGCAGTGGAGGGGACAATGGACCCATGAAGTCAGTATGAACTCACCAGTCCTGACTCTGGATGTTATGTTAAATACACAGTCTCTACTCACACAGTCCACCACTAGTTTTAACATGAAACATCCTTTAACATAATGGGATATAAAAAAAAAAAAAAGGTGAGAACATCGACTAACTGAGTCTAATTTGAGTCCAAATTAGAGGCAGGACTACCCATATGGTTGGTTGGAGTAACATGGAGCCACTAATTCTGTTGAGCTTAAAGAATCTTGACGTTTATACTGTTCTAAGCCCTTTTTCCGCCCACTGACTCTTATGTTTTCTAAACCTTTAATCTGTCAACCACACGAAATCGTAAAAATAAAAGATTTTCATCCTCTATATTGGCATCTAAAAGTCAATTCTACACACTTGCAATCAAGACTTGGGCTTAAGGGGCTACAAGAGATGGAGTCGGTGTTTCCTGCTCAGTGAGTTGTGAACCCTTACACACACAGATGCAGTAGTTCAACACCCTGAACTGAACTTCTAACTGATTGCATCATGGGAAACAACTCTAGTGAATTTTCTGATAATGTGTTTGACTCACCACTTAGAGTGGGCTTAATGCTCTTAACCACGGGCTGGAAATGTGATAATCAGGCAGGGACTCTGAGGCATTAGAGACAATTCACTGCTCAACAAGATGGTCGAAGTTAACATACTCCGCTCTCCACTAGGGTTTGACACATTTATCCACCTTGATCAGTGTATTTATCTTTGATTAGACAAGCGCATGTGCTTTTTTTTGTTTTAGTTCAACCACAATAAGATTACCTCATAATGGTTAGCTTTGTATCTCCTTCTGTAGCTTCATCAGGCAATGTCCTTCGACCAATAATATATTGCTTTGGTGTTAAAACTTAGATTCACAAGCTAGCATACATTACAGAAGCGCTATTACGTGTCGTTTTAAATCTTAGGATTGCAATACCAACCACAAGCGTTTCTGACCATCTCTATAAAATGTTGAATGTTAATGACAGTTCCTTCCAGATGTCAATTTAAAATTAATTTTTATATCCTATCAGTTTACATCACATGTCTTATTTGCTTTGCTCCCAACCAACTTTACATCGTCTGATTCTCTAAACACACGAAGTGGAAAAGCCAGAAGCTAGACATGCTACGCTTACAACTATAGTGGATTATGAAAAAAATTAACAAAAAAGAGTGACTCAATTTAAAAACAGTTAATCGTGGTGGCATTGATTGTATTCAAAGTGCGCAGCGAGATCTGACCTGGGGAATTTTGAGCCTCCCAAACAAAACTGCATTGAAGCCTTGTGATCGATGGCAAAATAATACCAATACATGATGAAGATATAATAATAAAAATCCGGTAACCAATCACCTATTTGTGTGTTTGAGAGTTTTATGTCTTAAACATGTTTCCTGTTGTATCAGAATCTAACGTAGAACACAGACTCAACACAGAGTGCTTTAATTTTTTCCTTATTTTTCTTTTCATTTGTATTGTCAACATTTTCAATTACAGACATTCTTGGTGTTTTTTTTGGGGCGGGGGGGATTCCTGAGAGGCAATAATTCACTCGACACCTGGACACACAGACGCCGTGGGCATGTCTGCTGACCTTAAATGTAATTACATTTATTTTAATTTAGCTTCATAGAAAAGATAATTAAAAATCCATCTGTTCTGGCTTTGTAAATTGTTGAGGTTACCTGTAGGTAAACATTCAGACTAAATGCCACCAAATATAGTCTTTGTGCATGGCTACTGCTGTCAGTGTTGGTACTGAGTCATTCTTTCTTAGTCCCATCATAAGTTTTCTCTTATTTTCTGTTCCGACAATGCATGTCATGTTGCATTATTTGCCTTGGAGGAGAGTGGGTGGAAAGGCAAACGAGATTAGTTGATGCATGCACTTGTTTTTCTATGAGTGAATCGAGGCTTTCAGAAATGATTTCATGAGTCAGTGTTTGTAGCACGCCTTTCAAACTCGCTTCTGTTCCATGTTTTCTTTTTTTCTTTCTTGACAACAGTAATGCTGGTGAAATAATGCTCTGCAGAGACACAAAGCATACTTCAGGGTGGTCTGTCAGTGAGCAACTGCTTGTTTTAGAGTAGTGGAGGATTTATTCTTAGCTGTGTATAATGGAAAATTGGCTGTGATTTCATTCCTTATATGTACCGTCTGCCAACTCTGAAGTTCACTTTGGGCTATGTGGTATAATTGCTGGCTAAAGGTAGGATTTAATGGGACTCTGGCTCATCTTTCTTTTTTCTTTTTTCTTTTTTTTTTGCTTGTCCAATAAATACAAAGAGAATCTGTGTAAGGAATGGTATTCGGGTGTAAAACGGAAGCAAAACTCCCTTGCAAAAAGTCAAATTTTAGAAATCTTTTAAGAAATAACTGAATATTTAAATCAAAGCATAAAAACCAATAGTAGTAGTATTGCAATGCACTAATTATCATGTTAAATCTTTCCATATGATGTTATAAAGAGGTAGTCAAAGTCAATTGTCATTGCACTTGCTATGGAATCATTGTTAATCCAAGATAGAAATATAGAGATTGTATAAGAAGATTGCATCTAAAAATATGTTAAAAGTTGATTAAAACATGAAGAAATCTGTTTTTAAAAATATTAGCTCTATTGAGTATTTGCTTCACTGTTACTATGATGTAGTATCATATTTAAAAAATCTTTTCCAAACATCATGAATGGAGATGAAAGTTCAAAGCTAAATGTTTATTTAACCACTTCACACTAAATGCATGAAGTGGTTAAATAGATGTGAACAGAATTATGTGGTTCTCAGTTGGAGCCACTCCAAACATTTGACATGCTGAGGTGAGTGACTCTTTGTCGGCGCAGACAGAGCACCTGCATAGTGTAGAATAAGATGAAATAATTTTGGGGAGTAAATTGAAATAAATTTCATTTGTTACGGGATCATAGGTTTAGGAAGGTGTAGTGTTATTTACATAAAACTGTATTAGGTATAGTGTAATGCGATAAGGGTTTTAATGTCCACATATTCAGCCAGACTGGACTATTGTGTTGTTGACACATTAAACAAATTGCATATCAGACAAAGAATATAGATTATAATCTTCCAACTGGAAGATCTTCCAGTTGGAAAAAACCCAGCCAGGAAACACCTGGGTGTTTCCTGACACCCCCAGGTGTGTTAGGAAACTGACACACTCAGGTGTGTCAGTTTTGTTGTTTGATGAGTCAAACAACAGAACAAAATTGGGGCTGTAGGTGGTGGAAATGCACAGATCAGATATTATCAATATTGGTCCTAATATTGGAAAATGTTCTAGATTGGGTATTGGTGGAAGTTTGCTGCGGTTTATTTTTACATGTTTGACTAAGATAGTGAAACCTATTGTTTTCAGTTTTAGCTTTTTTATCATTTAATTCACATTGGTTGTCGTACTCCTTCTCGCACTGCCTGAACAAATTAAAGTTGTCGTCTTTACTTGTTTGACCAAGCTTGTGAAGCTTTTGGTGTATTTAAATGTGTTGTAATGGTTCAGAGTTATCAAATAAATTTGTAATTCTGTACCTTCGTGTCTGTATTTTTTTTTTTTTTTTTAAAAAGCAACATTTTGAGTAAATCCAGCCTCTTTTTTTCCTGTAACGGCTGATATTAAACCTCAGATATCTGTATCAGGTTAGGAAGTCGTCCTGGGAGGCGACCCACACTGCCAGTTGGGTCACAGTCATGTACATTTCCTCAACTTACTTGCAGTAAGTTACTACTAGCATATCTCTCAGCATGTATAGTGCTACTGGTCCAAAAATGATAACATTCTGTCTCGTGTTTGATCAGGTTATTGATATTTTCTTGCTGCCACCGGCTCCCTGAATCAGATTCAAGTCATGCTGTGACTGAGGTCTGCATGCAGCCGTCTAAATTAAGTCAGATTGCTTTGTGCTTCTTCTCTAGCACAGCGCTCCACTCAGTAACATTGCTGCTTCCACAAGTCGGTTCCTGGTCTTCTGACAGTCCATCAAACCTGCACTGTACAAATGTGTTTATCAAAACCGTTTCATCTACTGCCGGATAAAAGGGGCTTTGAGTGACAGAATTTAAACGTGGCAGTTTCTACATTCACATGCGTTCTGTGATTCAGATCCATTTGTCTTTGATTTCTGATGAGACAAAGGAAGGTGGCACTAAAATGTAGCATTTATTTCCCACATCTTAAGTTTAGTTCATTAGTTTAAAAAAATAGAACAACAATTAAACAAAATTGTCAGACCACAACTATTCATGAAATTTATTGTGCCAAAACACAGGGGGACAAAATCCTTAGTTTGCAACTACTCCCCTGTTTTCTAAAATAGAAAAGTAGTTGCTCTGTTTGCTCTTTTGTTCAGGTGCCTTTGAGTTCATCTGCGGTAGTTTTTGCATAAAGGTGTCTAATTTACAAGCTATGCCAGCTAAGGTCTGGGTGCTGTCACTAGGCTCAACAGTTGTGTCGTTTTATTTATATTTCAAAAAGGTTGACATTTTTAAAATCTGTTTAGGTGAAATCTACGCTATTTAGAGAATACACACAAAAGATTGTGTTTTCACTAATGCTAGTAGCTGCAGTAATTGCTAATGTCAGTTGCCACAGATGGGTTAAAATATGCACTCTGTCAATCTTTAAAGCTAACGCTAACATATCATCACAACTCTACTGCATGGTGACTTCTTTATAATAGAGTGGCATGATGTCACCTCTGCTTCTAATATAGATAATGACTTCTCACGGAGGGAGGGTCTGGAATGCATTCAATGCTGTTATTGTACCTCCTTATCATTCTCAGTTCTGATTGGTCCATCTCTCCTCCTCTCTTACTGATTTTAAGAATATTTTTCCACAGATATTATTTTTACCGCAGTTGTACTTTCATACCCTTTAAATGAATTTCAGCTCAAAGCTAACTTATCACTGACTCCCGTGTCGGTGGCTGTAGTAAAACAGCTAGTCCTTTACTCTTGTAGTCAGTGTTAATAGCCTGTTCATACAAGTTTTACACCTTAAATAACTTCAGCTCCTACAGATCACTGATTTTTATGCATTTACTAGCAGCTCAAATGCAATAAAGCTGTATTTCTTATAGTGCTGACTGGCCATCTGTGCTAATTAAAAATGGTGTGGAAGTGGGTAAGTGCGCCTGCTGTCAGGGCTTGATGTTGGCTCACCATTGTGATGCCTGTCAGCCATCGACTTAAGATGTTGGCATCATCTGCTGGTTTAGACCACCGACTACTATTGTACATGTTACTCAAGTGAAGAAAACTTGACGAGTACTCCTAATGAACTACTTTGACAACAAAATCTGATGGCCGAGATTTTCAGTCGAGTTGAAATTAACATAAAACAAAAGCTTATTTTGTGATTCCTTTTTGTTACTCTGGTAAGTTTGACAAAAATTAACCAGATTTCACTCCAGAAAGGGAATTTCAACCCTACAAAATTAATACCCAGATCATTTGATGTAATAAAAAATCTCCCAGCAGGGATTATCATCCGCGTTCCTTTCAGTATAGTTTGTGCAACAAAATGTGATTTATAAAACTAAACATGTACGATTTATGGCAGATTTTTCTTTAATTATTGGTGTTATTTTTTTTTTCTCTACATTTTCTGCCATGAGTGCTCATAAATTATTTTTTAGAGATAAAGTCACAGTGAATGTTGGAAAGCATTCACAGTAAAACAGAGTTATAGTGATATATTAAAACAAAATTACTACAGTGCACACTTTAAATTGTATTTAGCATCTTTTTTTGAGAATTAGAATAATGAGGGTGATCTGTTCCTTAGATGTGGCTGAAAATGTGCAAAGGTTTCACATGTAAAGGCAATCAGAAAGGCTAAGTTCTCTGATTTATTCTGCCTCTGCACAGAATGACTCTTAAGGTACAAAAAAACCCTTTTCTTTAATGTTTTGTCATTTGGCTGAAAACTGTGTGCTTTATATCTGTTCATTTTTCTCATTTTCAATAAATAAAAGACATTGATCCATGTATTCCATATACTATGCATTATATGTGTCTTTTTCTCATGTAGGTCAAGTAGACTTTGTGATTGTAAACAAGCCTTGTTTAGTAGGAACAATGGCAAAAATAGTTCTTTAGATTCTAAAGGTTGCTGAGCTCTGCCCTGGCGTATGCTGACCTTTACCTCAACTCTGAGGTTTCCACAAAGCTGCA
The DNA here is from genome assembly GCF_001444195.1 of Xiphophorus couchianus. Lineage (NCBI taxonomy): Eukaryota > Metazoa > Chordata > Actinopteri > Cyprinodontiformes > Poeciliidae > Xiphophorus > Xiphophorus couchianus. Next base: position 25,875,515 of record NC_040238.1, read on the forward strand.
TGCATTTCAGTTTCAGCACGTTCCATTACAGAGGTCAAACATTCAAAAGAATAAAATAGAACATCTTTTCATTAATGCATCCAGCCTTCGCTACAGTTGGCTATAAAGTCAGAAATACAACTTCCTTTTAACTCTCCTGCAGTTTTTAAGAGACGCTGGAGGGTTAAAAGTCATTTAGATCATGCAAGTTTTTTTACTTTGTGTTTTCTGGCGGGGCCGCACTGACCCTTCATGCGCTTGTTTTGCGCATGTGTTTTGGGAACTGACGGTCTGACGGGACAACTTTCGGATGTTTAATATTGCAAACTTAGTCTTTTGTGTTGTTTTTACAACACAGTGGTTCTCAATTATTTTCTGTAATGCCCCCTTAGAGAACATACATTTTGAATATCATTGAGAAGCTGATAATATTTAATTATTTATCTGTACAAACCTGTGTATACATTTCTGGCACAAGCATTCTGCATACAAAACAGAGCAATAACTTAAAAATGAAGGTACTGGCCCTCATTTAATTGTTTTAAAGTCTTAAAACGATTCTGAAATTCAACTCATTATTTTGATTTATAACATTTAATCAAGACTGCTCAGTCTGTATGATTCTCAAAGGAGAAAAAGCACAAATGATTCACTGGAATATGCATTTTGCAATTAAACAGTAATATTTAAAACTTTTCTTGACTATAAACATTGCTTGCCATCTTTATTCACTTATTCCTCTTCAAAAAGGTAAATAATTGCTTAACAATTTTGTGTAAAATATGCAACAATATTACTTATCTTTAGCTTATCAGACTAGACAAAAAGGGAATAACATTTTACATTCACAGTGAACCCTCAGTCACCTCCGCCGTTTTTCATTTCACAGATTTCTTCATCTCTCCTCCTCCATCAACTCTGAGCACCGGTGTGCCTGGCATCATAGGTTACTTCTTCTACTGGGCAAATTACTGTTGATTAGTGTGAGCACTGCTGCCACCTAGTGACCTGAGGCCTGTTTAAAGTTCAACCACTAAAAATGACTACTACAAATACAAAAAAAATAAATTTAATTATCCTGTCTCATTCCACTGACTCCTAAGCTGAACTATTTGAGATATACTGAGTCAGCATGACATGGTATGTAGGTTTAAGGCATTCATCATTTTGGATTTCTGAGCGCCAGTCGAGTTGAAACCTGGTCAATTCTGGTCAGCATCCACTGATCCACTGTCTGTTTTGTCTGCATGGACAGTTGTGGACAGGAAGTGATTTCCACTGCAGCTAAACAAGCTCAGGATTCCCTTGTGTATCTTTAGAATCAGGTTTCATGCTCAGTCACTCTGATTTAAATGCAGCTGGAGTCTCTTTTTTCCTCTCTTTCTTTGTACAACCAATGGGGGGGGGGAAATGAGCGAAAATTGATGAAGGATGTTTTTGTTGCTCCCGTTCTCTGCAGGAGAATGTCCTCCACTCTGGATCTAAATCCTTTCTGCACCATAAATATATTTTACAACAAATTTTATGACGCTCATTGGAGACATTGGGTTTATGTCAAAATGGATTTTTATGAGTTTTCCTCTGTCTGCCAACAGGTTTCTCTGATATAGAAAAGTGAATCACCAATGACTGCAGAGTCTTTTAAGGCCACCATTATGACTTATTCATGCTGTCATACGCATTGCTTTTGTGGAGAATCAAATGTCCTTTTTTTTCTTTTTAACTTAGCTCCCTGCTCTTGTTTTTCTTTATAGAAGAACATGACATTGGCACCCCAGGAGAGCAGAAACAGTCAAGCAGGCCCCCTACAGAAGAAGAAACCTCCCAAACTGCCCAACGGCTTAAGCCTGGAGTCATGCAGGAACAACCACCGCCAGCACCAGTCGTCAGACCAGGAGAACAATCCCCGCCTGGCACACACACAGGGGAAGAGGAAAAAGAAACGCCTGAAGAAGAAGCGCACAACGGTGAGCTAAGTGCATTGATGTGTAAACATATTTCCATGTGGATTATAGTGTAGAAATGAGAGCCGTCAATTACTTTTATGGGTAGCTATAAATAAGAGGACGACTCACCTTGTCAGGTAATGTGTAAAGTCAGATTAGCGGTTGAGTTTCAGAAGAACTTTCCACAAGTTGGCTCATTTTCTGGCAGAACTTTCTTTTCGGCATCATCTGTTCCACAACTACAAGTTTAAGGTGTATTTTTCACGTCACTTTATTTGACTTGGTGTTTCCTAAGAAATAATGAGCAGTTTTGGCTTATAATTAGAGCTGTTAGCATTCAAACATGTTGGCAGTGAATGTGGTTACTCATGCGGTATGGTATGTACTTAATCTGAACATTATAAAGCCTTAATGTTACATAATGCTGATTAATTGAACTGCCTCATTTGACCTAGAAGCAGCACGTTGTGGACTCGACACACAGGGAGCGACAAACGACAGTGAAAGGTGAATGTTGTTACTGTTTGTGATGGCAGACGGCAACAAAAGTAGGACATTTTGCAACTTTCTTGTGTTGTGTCGCAACACATTACCTTGAAATTTCACGTCGGTCGCTCATTTTGCATTTTAATTGGTTGGAGTGACAGAAGGAGGGACGTGCATATTTATATTTCAGACTTACAAAGTTAGGCATAGGAATTAATCACATTGCCAGTGTGTTAATAATGTGATTAAATATTTTAATCAGTTGACAGCACTGCTAATATTTCAACATTCTTCCGTATGGATACGATGATATTAATATTGCTGTTACAGCTGGGAGCTGACATATATAACCTTACTCTTATTTATTTATTTTTTACACTAGCGCAGCCACATTGCTGATATTGCGTCTCCGCTTATGTCATGCGTTGCTATTTTTCAGACAAAATCTCGTGATTTATTCATAAAAGCTCTTCAGATATCGGGGGTCAGGGGGAAGTATTTCTTCAGCAGAAGTGATGGTTGCTGCTTTGACTCCATAATCATAAGCTGTTTTAAGAACCTGCTGTGTTGATTGCACTGAAGCCATGTTGCACATACACTTTAAGGTATTTCACCCTGAGGAGCATTTACTGTGCCGACAGCGAATAGTGCTTTCTTCACATACACAGCATAAAAAAAAAAAAATCAAATTCCATTAGTGCGTAAAGTATTGCCACCCCTTTTTCACTTTTTGTTACATCATAACCACAAACTTCAATGTTTCATTTGGGTGTTATGTGATAGACCGACAGACAACATCGGATAATTATTATAGTGATTTTTTTTAAAAGGCATTTTTGTTTACAGAGACATTTTTATTCCATTTTATTTATGGTTTCAGTTGTGTGTGGTTTTTATTTCAGATTTATTAATTGGTTTTGGTTGTTTTGGATTTTTATTGCTAAAAAACGACAATCATGAATCACTTTCCTTACAATCTATAGTAATGATCCACTTTGTGTTGATGTATGATAGCACAGTTAATCAAGCAATCAATCAGTCAAGTTTATTTGTTTAGCACATTTCAGCAACAAGGCAGTTCAAAGTGCTTTACATCTTAAAAATACAACAATAAGAAGTCATAAAAAAACACCAGACAGTCAACAATTGAGAAACCAGTAATAACCATTAAATTTTGATGTGTGAAATCATTAAAATCATCAACACACGTCAAATAAATTAGTTAATGTTCCATTTACTACTTCAAAATCAAGAAGGTGGGTTTTTAGTCTTGATTTAAAGGAACTCAGTGCTTTGGCTGTTTTGCATTTTTCTGGAAGTTGGTTCCAGATTTGTAGTGCATAGAAGCTGAATGCTGCTACTCTATGTTTGGTTCTCGTTCTGGGGATTCAGAGCAGACCAAAACCAGAAGACCTGAGAGGTCTGAAAGGTTGATACAACAACAGATTTGTACGGAGCAGATGCTAAGCTGTTCAGTGATTTATAAAGTATCAACAGTATTTTAATGTCTATTCTGGGAACAGGCATGATGTGCTCTATCTTCCTAAATAATCTTATTTTCTGTAATAACCCGAGCTTGTGGGAGCATATGGATATTAAATAAGAGGGGTCCTAAGAGTGAGCCTTGGGGTACCCCACATGTCACATCTGTCGACTTCCATGACAAGTTACCTATTAAAACATAGAAATTCCTGTTCTTTGTGTAAGATTCAAACCAATTGAGTACTGGGTCGGAGAGTCCTGCCCAATTCTCCAGTGGTTTCAATGATGTATCATGGTCAACAGTGTCAAAAGCTGCGCTGAGGTCCAACAGTGCAGAGCACTTGTGGTTTTTCCACAGTCTGTATTCAAGTGGATGTCATTGAACACTTTGACGAGTCTCAGCGCTATGGTGAGTATAGAAACCATGCAAAGTTGATTCCTCTGTAAGCATCAACTTTCCATACTTGTGGTGCTAACAGCAATGTGTCTGAACCACTGTAGTCCTGGGTAGCATTAGAAACAGAATAATATCCTATTCAGTCGCTTATAGTCGCAAAAATAATACAATGAATTATTTCTGTCATCACTTTGTTTTGCATTCCTTTATTTCCGAAACACTGCCATAACATGAACCTATCATAGCTTATTAAAGTAGAAAGCACCGGTTAAATCAATAAAGACAAAGTGATCACCGTGTGAAGTATACCTTCTCGGTGATGAGAGTATACAAACGAGTCTGTTGAAGCAGATTTTTTATGAACATCAAAGTAACAAGGTCACAAATGAATATTTATGTTACCCTGATGCAGCGATAAATTTCTGCCAGCAATGACTTTTACAGACTTTCCTATGCTTCCGTACAGTAAGTGCACACAGTCCCACATGCACAGAGAGAGCCTCTGAGGTTGAGCTCTGTTATCTCCCTGGACGAGGGTCACTCTATTTCAGCTGTGAACACAAGAGCTGCGTGAGTTCCAGCAGAGAGAACAGGTACAGTCACCTGCACACATGTGCTACTCAAATGTTAGAGCAAAGACCTGATAACAACATGACTGTATTTCATGCTGGTCTGTACAGCAAGAGTCTCTTCCTTGGGTATGCTGAAAGCTTGAGGTGGCTCCAACTGAAGGCAGCCTGACCTATATTTTGTCTATTTGGGCTTGTGTGATCTCTTGCAGGACTAATAGACACATACAGTATAGAACAGTCTACAGGTGCTATGTTTATTAAAACCTAAAACAAGACCTGAAAATCTACCATATAAATTACAATATATGTGCAATATACAAAATTTATGCATCAAAGGAAGCATAAATACTTAAAGACTTAATGTTTCATAAAATTTACCCTAATTTGTTCGCTGATCGACCCGGTAGAAAGTCTACCGGACAAAATCCAAGTGAAAGGGAGAAAGCCTTTGCTTATCCAGTCCATGTGTGTTTTGTAGATTCCTATAGTCTATAATACAGTCTTATGATTGTGTTGCTTTAATGATTTTGTAGGGAGGAGTCAGGAATGCTTTTAAGCACTAGCCTATCCGGCTAACCGAAGCGAGAGGCCATTTTGTTGGATGGTACAATAGAATGGACCTCATACTCTGGTCAGAGAGTATGAGGACTCAAGTATTTTCTAAGTTCAGATTCTTGACAGGTAGAACTTTGTTCTTTTAAACTCTTAGTGGCCTTCACAAATGAAGAAGTCTTCAAATGAAAACTGTGCATTTTAAACTCAGTAAATTCCCTTTGTGTTTCTTCTGCTTGTATCAAATATGGTTTTGATGACCTAATGAGGCACACTGCTGCTGCAAGTACTCAGACTATCAGAACAATGTTTTTTGTTCCTTTCAACATGCAGATTGACCTTTGAACCTTCATGCGCACTGCAGAATTTCTCTGTCACACTTAATGACATTTGCATAATTGAAAAGCTCATCGTCTTTGCCTCCTGCCACCTCCTTTTTTGTTCTCGGAGCTAGCCAGCAGAGCTATAATCTCCTCATTGGCTCTGCTGAAAATAAATCTTAAACTATTGTCCTTATTCAAGGTTACATTATAAATATCAGAAGTCTCTATCAAGGTTTAATTCTCCATTTTTGGAAAACCTACAGTCTGATGGCACAGTGGCTGTTATCAGCATTGTCACCAGCTCTGAAGCACAATGACAGAACAAAAAAGGAAAAAAGAACATTTCCTGTTGAATAAAGAAAGAATGAAATTTCCCTCATTTTTATTCCTCTCCCAGCGTAGCTCAGATATTTCTGTTTTCTTTTTCGTTTGATTTTTCTCTTTGACATTGACCCAGTGTGCTCATCTATGGGATGTTGTAAGCTGCAAATGTTGCCTCCCCTCTGAGTTTACACCCAACTCTGAAAATTGAGCCCGGGTAGGGGTTAAACCTGAATATACATAAGGTGGATAGTGATAACAAATCAATCAAAAGCATCCCCAGCCTCTCTCTGCTATTGATGTCATTTCATTAGTTTCTTGTCTTAGTTCCATGTGAAGTTACAGATTGGTTTTCTTGAGATGCCTGAAAAGTCAGAGTGTTGCGTTAAATTAACTTTGCTCAACTTTTTAGACAAGCTCTATAGTTATATTATGTTTATTTTCGAGTGACTCATGACAGATCTATCCTCACAAAAACAAGAAGACGCATTAAAATACAGTGAGCTGTCATGTCATTAGCACCATGACATGGTGGTGAACTTGACCTGTTACGTAATGGACTTCATTAGATCCTGGAGGGTGTGGTGTGGAATTTGGCACATAGAAGCTAGTTAGCAGCAGATTCTTTAACTTATTCAAGTTGTGAGGTGGGGCCTCCACAAATTTGACTTGTTTTTCCAGCACATCCCACAGATACAGTCCATCTGGAAATTTGTCTTAAACAAAAAATTTTAAACTCAAAATTCTGCCACAAATGTGACGATGTGAAGAACCAAGACATAACATTTATTTGGTATTCACAGTATTTGTTTAATACGTTGTTGATCCACCTTTGACAGCAATTCGAACCTCAAGTCTTTTTGAACATGATGCCACCAGCTCACGTGTCTTTGGGCAGTTTGACCCATTCTTCTTTGCAGTTCTTCTCAAGCTCTGTCAGGTTGCATGGAGACATTCAACAGCCATTTTTTAGACCTTTCCAGAGATGTTCAATCAAATTTAAGTTCGGGCTCTGGTTGGACCACTCCAGGAAATTCAAAGAGTGATTCTGAAGCTTCTCTTTTGAGGTCTTGGCCATGTGCTTTGGGTCGTTGTGCTATTGAACTCTGAGATCCTGATCAGGTTTTCATCTAGGGTGTCTCTGGAAATTGATGGAATCATCTTCCCCTTTATCATTGACTAGTGTGGCAGTCTCTACCAGAGAGTCCTTCAGATGCCTTTTGCTAAACTCCAAACAGGCTGCCATGTTCTTATTATTAAGGAATGGCTGCTCTACCATCCAGGCCTGATTGGTGGATTGCTGAAGAGACGGTTGTCCTTCTAGAAGGATCTCCTCTCTCCACAGAGAAACCCTGAAAATCTGACAGAATGATCACTGGGTTTTTGGTCAGCTCTCTGACTAAGGCCCTTCCTCTCATTGCTCAGTTTTGATGGTCGGCCAGCTTTAGAAAGAGTCCTACTGGTTCCAAGCTTTTTCCATTGACCAATGATGGAGACCAGTGAGCTCATTGGACAGCCTTTGCTTAATACTTTGTTAATAAACCTCAAAATTCAGTTTCCACTGATCATCTTCATGTCTCTGCAGCTTAAATGGAGTCCACCTGTGGTAAATTCAGTTATTGGGCTTGATTTGGAAAGGTTTATATAAGCTCATTGGAACTTCTTTCAATACTTATGTGAATCTGATGTTTTTGGTTTTCTATTTTTAATAAACTTGCAAGACACTAAAACAAAAGTTTCCACATTTGTGTGTAGAATTTTGAGAAAAACAATATTAATTTAATATAGTTGAGAATAACAACAAAATGTGGAAAAAGTGAAGCGCTGTGAGTATTTTCTGGATGCATTGCAAGTTGAATATATGGACATTGTAGCTGTGGTAACAATATAAATTTCTGCTATAGCGTCAAAAACAAATACAGAAAGTTTGCGCTCTCACTCTGATTCCTTATCCATTATGTAAATAGTTGTTTGCAGCATTTTGTCTCTTAGGTTGTCATGTTTTCCTGAGGAAGCTTTGTTCTGCTCACTGACGGAGTGGGAGCCTGTGGTGGTTGCTGCTTTGTACAGTCTCTGTGGTAAACAGAACAGCGTGCTGTGAGGCCCATCTGCTCTCTGGGGTGATGATGGGAAAAGGATAGGTTAGCAGGGAGAACATGCAAACCCCGTGCAGAAAGACCCCGGGCTGGGAATCGAACCCAGGACCTTCTTGCTGCAAGGCAACAGTGCGCCACTGTCCAAATTTATTTAATCAGGTAAAAACAGATTTATTTATAAAGATATAGTAGCACTATGTATTTGTTTATTGGAAAACATTCATGCTCTTTCTGTATGGTATGACTCAACAACTTTATCTAAGGCCAAATGAAACATGTCCAGTGCTGAAAGTGATGGTTTCTGAGGCCCTCAGAGTGTTGTCCAGCTCTGGGATTTGAAAAAGCCTTCAAAGAGAGGTTTGAAGCAGGACAGCTAGTCAACTGAAGGGCTCTGAACTCTGGCTCTCTGGATATTTTCACTGGCTGGGATCTCACTCTGCCTGCACTGATGGAGAAGTGCTGCCTTAGGATTGCCAGTGGCTGTGTTATTATCCAGCGTCAGTCTCTTACCTACACTGAACTTTCACTTCAACCTGCTGGAGGCCACATGTAATGAGATCAAGCTAAAAGCACTAATGGCAGCTCTCCAGGGGTTGGTTTGTATACGTATATATATGTGTGTGTGTGTGTATGTTTTGTCTCCTGTGTCCTTGTCTAAATATTTGGACCGAAGCCCTTATTGTGTCAAGATGGAGACAAACTTGCATGGTTGTCGATCTCTATTGAAGATGTAATGCAATGTTCAGCTCTTTCAGCTTTGTGGGTCACCCTTAATAAGCTTATCCTTTAAGCCAGTAGGAGATTTGAAGAAAAGCATTGTCCTGATTGTCAGATAAGATGCCAAATCCATCCTGTGGGGGATGATAACCGTCACTGTCACTGCGGCTCTTCATGCAGTGGCGTTGGATCAAATCAAATCATTACGGCTTATTCTGAGACACATGCCCATTATGTGTGAACATGTTGATGCCGCTCTGTGTTTCACAGTGGCCTCTGGATTTACCAAAGGGAATATGTGATTCAAGGGCGCTCTGCGATAGGTTTTTGTACGATATATCAAATCACCCATTGTCATCACAATTGGAGCAACTTCCTTGGACGTAATATTATTTCAGGATTTTCATTTTCAATGTAACTGTTCAATTAGTTGGACTCAAACGGCCCTTCTTGCAAAACTATGATGTGTAGCTCAAAGATCAAGAGTGTTTTCACACCTGATAGTCCGGCAGACTCGGTTCGAACGGGGAGCAAAATTGGAGCATTTGTTGCATTTTTAGCTGCTTACATACTGCAGCTTTTAATAGTGGGATACATTGCGACCGGTTTTGGGACCATGCCTGAGCCCAATGTATGGACTAATCAAACCTGAGATGACACATTCACTTCTCAATAACAGATTTTCAAAAGCACTAATGGTGAGCCATTAGTGCAAACAAAGAAACTGGATTTTGACTTTTTACAAGAATATATTTCTAAAACATTATCTCTTGTCATCGTTTTAAACCCAATATCGCGTATCATCTTGTGCTGGACGTTCTGCCACACCCTTTGACCTGACCTGTCAAAGGGTTTTAGTACGCTGCTGAGGAAGGATCTCAGCAGCGTACTCATGTCAGTTCCTCTGTAAATCTCTGAATCTTTGTGTTTGTGCGTGTCTCTGTGATCATACATATGTAGCGTAGGCACTGATGCTTCATATAGTGGTCCCTCAGACTTTCCACACTGTCATTCCTTCCTCTGTGCTCGAGCTCTTCTGACAGCACATTCACACCTCAGTATCAGTAACTTCATGCTTCCACCCACTCCCGCTGCATCTCTTACGGGTTGACTCGTGTGTCTGTGTTGTTCCTACTTCCAAAGGCCTGTATGTAGCAGGAGCCCCCTGATGCTGTTTGACAAGTCTAGGCCAGCATGTCTTTGAAAATGGTTTAATGGGTTTTTTTCTCTCTTTCTGCTTGCCTTGCATTAAAAGAACATGCTCCTTTGAAGTGTCACTCCTCTAAGAGAGGACAGCAAAGAGAGGGATAGGGGACCTGCTTCACGACTGACTCTTTTCCATAGCTCTCTCTACATCTGCTGAGTAAAGACAGGCAACATATTTGCTCTTACTGGTCACCATCCAGCCTTGTGCTGGATCTCTCTCCTGACAGCCCCCACTATCAGCTCATGAAAAATTAAGTGGCTGTACTTAAAGTGTCAGCCACTTTAAGCCCAGACCCATTCCAGCTGCCAGTCAATGCTGGCCAGTGGGTTGTAAGTGTTTGAAGAAGCTTTTATCGTGGTTGTCCAGCCCCGTCGCAGTCAAACGGGCTTCAAACCAGCCTGCTGTCGTTTACGCCGCTCAAGCTCAGTGACGAAAGCTCAGGATAGTTTGAGTCCTTCTGGATGGGAAAGAGATTGGTTTTTTCCCCCAAAATTTACTCCTGCTAAAGGAAACACAAAGCAGTGTGATTGTTGCCAGTGCAACTTCAATACTTTGTCCTTTTTCTTTATATCCGGCAACGCATAATATTGGTGTGAAATAAATTCTTCAATATAGAACAGACTTTTAGTTATAATAGGGGTTATTACACAACAAATATTGTTGTAAAAAATTAAAACCCTTTTTTAAATTTTATCAGGGATCCAATTAGAGTTTATATAAATTCCATCTTCTGTCTTAAATTTATCACCTCGGATAGCAGTGTGGTCTGCTGCCAATTTACATTTTGACTCTTCAAACCTGAGCCATGTTTTTGTTAGGGATGCACAATATATCATCACTAATATCGGTATCGGTCAATAGTAGTTTTTTTTTTAAAACATATTGATATTAAGGTAAGGTAAAGTACCTTTATTTATATAGGACATTTTCAGCAACAAGAGATTTCAAAGTACTTTACATGAGTTAGAGGAAATACAAACAAAATAACAAAAGAAAAGCAAGAGAAAAATATAAAACGTTTATAAAAAGTAAAAGTATAGAACTACATATTGGTTTTCCATGTTTAACAAGAATAAGAATTTAGAAACTAGTTGAGATTTCTCTGGATTCTTGATCTGATAAAACCAGATGTTGGTTCTCCATATTTGATTCTATAAAGTAGCTGGTCCTAAATGTTGATCTTAATGAGTAGTTTCTTTAGATGAGTTTCTCTTGGTTCTACGTTTGTTCTAGTTCCTGCTCTGGGTTGAGTGAGATCCTCTGGATCTTTTTGCTCTAACTATTTCTACAATCCTATAAAAAGTCCTACAAAAAAATTGGGCCAATATTTGTTTCCGAATTTTTGCCATTTGTTTCTGGAGGGGCAGGGAGAAAGTTGGTCATGTGGTTTTTGTTTGGTCATGTGACGGTGACTGACATCCAGGATTGAAGGGAGTTTAATAGAAGTAGTGGTGAAGTCAGCGAGTTATTTATTTATTTTGAATGTGTCGGAAGGCTGGTGAAATTTTTAATACAAAATGTAAGTACATACTGGTTAACGGCCATAACAGCAATATTTATGTGGGATATTGATATCTGCCAAAATTTTATTATCAAAGCATCCTGAGTTTTCAAGTTTGTATTTAAAATTATTCACTCGTTGGTTTCTCATTTTATACCGTCTTCCTGCCACAAACTGCAATGTAGTTTATTGGGATTTGAATGGACCAAATCCCAATAAAGACAAAGTAGTGTAAAATGTGTGGACTAAGTCTGCATTCTTTTTTATCCTACATAAAATCCATTACATCCAACTACCTAATATAAAAGTTAAAGAACACTCGTATTACCTAAACCACATAAATTCAGCTTCTTCATTTTTGAGTCAGGCTAAAATCTATTTTCACTTTAAAGTGAGTGGTAACATAATAATTATAACTGGTGAAGGAGAAATGACAGATTCTTAAAGTCTCTCTAATCGTCATGTTGTTAAAGTGGAACTTCACAGAACGTAGATAAAACTGCAGAAGCCTCATCCTTAAAAAAGATTATGAACTCAGTGGCTTTATTTTTATGTTTGAGATATCATTTATTTTACAAATCTAACGGCTCTGTTCTTTAATCTTGAAGCTTCCCCTGAGGATTTTTTTTTCTCCTTTAATCATCCATCCAAAGAAAATCCTAAATGTGTGACAAGCGCTATAAATAGCTGCTAAACTTGGAAAATGAGCTCATGATGAGCACTTGAGGTTAGCAAAAGTGTTGCTACTTCATGGCATGAAATGAGAGAAAGTCTTAAAAGGCCAAGAGAGAAGGAATATCTGAAAGCTCATATTTGCACGAGTTGAGTCAGAACTGGAAAATCCTCTTTATTTGCTTTTCATCAGATGCAAAAAAGAAAAATTCTATTATCCTTTTCCTCCATTTCCGTCTTTTTAGAGCACAGTAGACTATGTCCTCTGAGCAATTTGTCCATGTAGGAGTTATTTCCACTCAATTCTCTGATATTTGATTACTATCAACCCAGTGGTGATGTAGTTTTCCGTAGCTCAATGAAGCTGTGTGGAATAACAAGGGCTAATGTTCATACAGTGGCTTCCATGTTGCATTTGAAAAGGACTTTGTTGTGACTATTGTATATAATTAGTACATTTTCCTACTGATTTTGTGTGTGAAATATTTTGCTTCCCTTGTCACATGACAATAGAGCAAAAATTTAGCTGGAGAAAGGAGACTTTCCGATATTCAAAACCCGTAATACTATTTATTTTATTTTTTTTTGGTTCAAATAAAAATCTGTAAAGTTGGTGAGAATTTATATGCAACCCCTTTTATTCTGAGACCTTTCAAAAACAATCCGGTGCAGTCTAATGCGGATACAAATCCCTTCGAAGGACCCTGGTTAAATAGATGATACTGGAGAGTGTGTAATTTAATCTCAGTCTAATTCCAGGTGATCTATGAAGGTATCAGAGGTTTGTTGTAGAACATTAGTGTGGTGGCCCAGAAGGGTCAAGAAAATACTAAAGCCACAACAGAACAGCGAAAGAACACAACAAAAGACATTCTGCTAAAACAAAAATTAGCTAAAACGGAAGTATTGCCACAATGAAATTTTTGCTATGGAAGTTATGTCAAAATGAAAATTATGCTAAAACGAAAGTTATGATAGAACAGAGCTTATGCTAAAACAAATATTAGCCTAAGCTAAGATGGAGGTCATGCTACAATGGAATTTATGCTAAAATATAATTTTTGCTAAAATTGAAGTTATGTTATACAAGTTATGTCTAAATAAAAATTATGCCAAAACAGTAGTTTTGTTAAAATGGAGTTTATGCTAAAACAAAAATTAGCCTATCCTAAATCAGAAGTTATGCTAAAATATAGTTTTTGCTAAAATGGAAGTTATGTTAAAAGTTAAATTATGCCACAAAAAAAGTTATGCTAACCTATTAGCATAACCATGTTATGGATTGTGCTGTTATGTTGTGGCTTTTGCATTTGTTGGCCCTTCTGAGCCACCATACAGAGAACAAACTACCTCATGAACACAGCAGACTGTTCAGATAGGAAGAAGTAAAATGTAAGAGTTTAAAGCAGGATTAGGTCATAAAACAATTCCCTTCTTTATATTTCTCACAGACCTATCACATAAAATCAAAAAAAGATCCTATTTGATGAGATTTGATTTATGTTGCCGCGTTATAACTTGTAGTTTTCAGAATATGATGGGATGCTTACATTTCTTCTCATGTTAGATCAGTGTTACATGGTGCATAAGTTAAGTTGATGCAGATGTAATGTTTCATTCACATTTGGGGAAGAGAACTGTGAGCCTCAGCTTTATACAGCGATTTAAACCGTGGAGAAACAGCCTTGGATTGGAGGCAAAGCCAGATGCTGCTGCATGAAATTTGAATTAGAAATCAGTTTGTGTGTACTAGTGACAGAAACAAGGACTCACTGTTGTTGCTGGTCCAAAAATAACACCCAAAGTAACAGACTGTTTGTCAGGAAAAACAGTATCGTACATCTTGGATCACAACTGGCCTGTATGTGTGTTTAGACAGGCATTGACACGGAGCAGATTGGATGAAGTTTTTATTTCCACCAGAGGAAATATAATGTACAGTATTCACAAGAGAGCAGCAATATAAGGTCGCGTATGTTGATTTATTCAACTGTAATAAAAGTTTTACCTGTTTGAACTTGTAGGATTCTTCTGCTACCTTATATACATTTTTCTGATTAGCAGCCTGTTAATACTGCAGGACGCCATGGAAAAAGCACAGAGACTCCAAGTCATTGGCATTTCAGTAGATTTTCTGTCAATGAATACAAAGTGGCTTCAGATTAACAGCTTGCTAACACGCTGTTTTTTTTTTTATGGCAATGTGAATATGCCATCAGTACCTTTAAACTGCGAGTGCCTTGGAGATAAAATGCTTCTCCAGTTCCTATTTAGGCTGCAAAGCAAAATGAATCAATTTGCAGATACATTATTCATAAAACTCTTCGTCTGAATATGTATAGAGGAGTTGCTGATGTGAGAAACATTGCTGACAAGATGTTAATTTTATAGATGAACACCTCTCAGATGCTTATAATTTCTCACTGAACTCCTGCTTAGCGGAGCATGAACGTGAGTCGGAGGCAACGTGTTTGCAGACCTAAAGGAATTCCCTCTTTTCCTCGCCGACTGATTTTTTTCATTTCTTTTTTTCCTGGACTGTATTTCCGTTTTTGAATGATGATCAGAGCCGCCTGGCAATACACCAATGTACTGGCAAGGGACTGATATTGTGCTCTCTGTGCACTGGTTGGATTTCACGGTGTGGTTGAACAAGCTGATACATTATTGAGTTTTAATCTAGGCCTGGATCAGATAGAATCTGATCGCGTTCCTTCTGTTTTATTGTTTTATTTGTTCTCAGAATTAAAACAGCTGGGAGTAAATTGTCTTTTTTTGTTTGGTTGGGGGTTTTTTTGCTTTTTTTCTTATTAGCTTCATACAATTTCAGCTGTCTTATGTCACTTTAATTCATGCAGATGCAAAATAAAAATGAAATCATTGTGTCTGATCTTCTTCACATCTGCAATAGTAAAAAAAAAAATCCTCTAAGAAATTCAACAAACTGAAAAATGTATAGTTTACCGTTTACCTGCTAATTTTCAAACAAAAGAAAGAAGATCAATTCTTAGACCAACTTTGTTTTTATCCTGTTGCTTTTGGGGATTATTTTTTTTGCTACTTTGTGTTGTCTAAGAGAGTCCCATCAAATATTAGGATTAACATTAAAAAAATGTCACATTGATGCTTCAAAGAAGAATTGAAATCACATCTGAAAATATTGATGCTGCACTAATATTATTTAGGGAAGCACTTCCAGATAAGATTGCAGAGACCTATTTCTCTGGCCTAAAACGTGAATAACTTGTTTTGTGGGTTTTTGTCAGTAAATGCCTTTGGAGAAAATGCCAGAAGACTCTATGAGAGCAAGTGATACACAATCATAACAGTATGAACCTGAACTGTTTATACAACAAGCATATTTTTATGACCTTCTTTCACCTGATGTTAGCTTAAAAGCACTTTAAAGCTTTCCTTTGATAGCTTGGCTGGAGTATTCATAAGTGGATTCATTTTACCTGCTGTTTTTTCATGGCCAGCTTTCTTCCTGCCTCTGGATTGCAATGTGTCCTTTTTATTTAAACTCCACCTGTTTAAGATGAAGAAGAACACATCCAGAGTCCAGAAACCCTGGGCTGACTTACTAAGTCAATAACCATCATCGTGGCACTGTGGGTGAATGGCAAAGTGTGGAGGCAGAAGGTAGGAGGCAGGCACGGGAAAATAAACAATTTTTCAAAAAAGAAAAGAAAAAAAGAAATAGAAAAATTCCAAATCTGACAAAGAAGGATTTACAGTCGGATTTACTGGAATGTTAGACAGGTGAGTTAATGAGCGGAGAAGAGGTAGATGGGGAATGAATGGAGCTGCAATAACCGAGGGAAGGTAATTAATTATCACAGACATTATAGAGATTATTATTACTATTTACAAACAAAAGGGAAACATCCCTTTTGCTTGGACAAAAACTAACATGGAGGACTAAACCCAAATCCACCAATAAAATAAACTATAAAAACTAAGGAAATACTAAGTGCAATATGGCAGGATAATAATTAATAACCCAGGAATGAACAGGAGGAAAGCGAAGAGTGTTGGATCCCCAAATAAAGAAAAACAAACCCAGAGGTCATGGAATATTAATTTTCAAATTTTCTTTTCTTCTTCTTACTTTTGAAATGTTCTCTTTTTATGCTTCTTCAAGCGCAATTTACATAATTTTTATTTAAAGGGGCAGTATTATGTAAAACTTACTTTTTTGAGCTTTACATCGTGTTATAAAGTTATTCCTTTAACAAGAAAATACATGCAGTGTTGCCTTGAAACTTTCATGTATGTTTGAGAAATCATTTTATCTCCCATGGCAACCATTCAGCTGTGCAAAACGCCTAAGTGGACCTAGCACCGCCTTTGAGACGTAGCTCCTCCTCTGATATGCAGTTTCCAAGCTTCCAAGTTTCCACCTCACAGTGCAGTCCTCCAATGCAACACCACCATTCAGCTCCTTCAGACTAGCCAGCAGCAATTAGCAAACGTCTGGTGGAACTGAGCTCAGTATACGAGTTACTTCTCAGTGCAACACTGGTAAAAACGTTGTTAAAGGGTTAATAGTGGAGCAATGTTGCAATGACTTCCTGAGGGTGGAGTTTCTTAAAGAGACAGAGGCCCAATTTCAAGGTGTTAAATATTTGATACATAAATCATTTTTATAAGAACTGACGTTAACATAGTTACTTGATTGTGGTATAAAATGGCAATATGTGCCTGAAAAATAGATAATACTGCCCCTTTAAACTCACTTAGATTAAAAAAACAGATATTTTCTAGCTATGGAGCTAGAAAATATCATACGCATGATAAGTACCAGAAGAAAGTCAGTAAACTGAGGAAAAACTAGATGTTGTGTACGAAACACACTACGCATAATTGATAGTTTTCTAAGAGTTTGGATCAAAAATCATGGGGGATTTAAAGTAATTAAACATGTTGTTTGTGACTGTGTTTACAGTAAAATCTGAAGCGAAAGAATTCTTTTTTTGTCAGAATTGATGAGCAGATGGGAGACTGTTTCTTTGGGGAACCCGCTGCGAGGGGCCAAGCTCTCCCGTCGGCCCGTCCTCCCAATGGTGCCAGCTCTCTGCCACTGTGTGCCGATAAGGTGGCGTTCCCATCCTGGGCTTTCCCCATCAGCACAGGGCAGAAAAACAGAAAGAGCCATCTGCGATTTACCCAGACACTGGGCCTCATCTGGCCCTCTCAGCAGGCTGAAAGAGTCAAACTAAATCTGGCGTAAACATCTCAAACCCGAGTGCATCCCACAATGCAAAGGGACAGTATTAACTGAAATACTGACACATTTTTCACCTCAACCACCCTGACATCGTTTCCCCTAAATGAGACGGTTTCCTGGAATAACTACGGCATCTCCACCCTCACCTGCTGTCTGCAAAAGTTAGAATCAGTTTGGAAAAGTGAAAACCACCATACTTCTTCTTCTCCATCTTTATTTCTGATATCTCTCAGCTGGACTTTAGGCTCTGGTATGAGCATCCTGCTTGTGGTGCTTCTATGATGTGCTGGCACCCTCTGCTGCCAGCTGGAGAGAATGCCTTTTGCTCTCCCTTTTTCTTTTTTTGGAGCGAGCTCATTAAACGAGTGCTGCTTTCCTCCTGCAGCTGTACTGCAACCATACGATGCACAGATTGCGATGCCTGGAGTGGCCCCTCTTTCTGTTTTACACGCCGCCTCACAGCAGAGCTAATGTGTTTCATAGGTCCACAGGGCAAAAGCAGTCGATGGTGTAAAGAAAAAGGGTAACTGTTGCTGTATCTGCTGTAAGCGATGCACATTTTACACAAAGGGTCATTTCTTTTAGAGCAACACGGTTGAGGAAACATATTTTTATTTAGCAGCTTGGTTTTAAGCCCCGTAGCCAATCAGATTTTTCCGTACCCCTTATTTAATTTTGGCCCGCTCTGACAGACAGCCTCGCACGCGATCTCTGCCTCGCTTCCCTATTACAGTCCATCTTAGAGCCAATTTGCTGTGATATTTCAAAATGCAGAGGAACCAGCTGACAATAATGAAGCCAAAATAAGTCGAGCTTATTATACGGTGTAGCAGGCGACCCATCCTGGGTTTTCTCCACACAACAGTCATTTCTCAGGTAAAAATATGCCAATCTTCGTGGATTGACTTGCTGGAATACATCCTTGTTAGTGCAGCAGGGTGAGGCACGGTGTGGGTGTGTGTGTGTCGGGGTGCGCGGGTGGGCGTGTGTGTGTGTGTGCTGCTGAAGATTCCTGTAGCTCATGTGTCTGAATGTCACACTAAGAGCTAACACAATATAATAAGCAAAAGAAAAAAAGTTTGGTGGGAAGTCTTTTTACAACTTTATTATTGACACAAGGCTTTAAATTAAGAGGTCATTTCAAAGTTTTAACATTTTTAGGTCAGACAAAGTTTTAACCTATTATTAAGAGATATATGTGTTAAAAAAATTCAGTTTGAAAAAAAATTCTGAATGTGTCCAACTAATGGTGGACTAAATGGATTAATGATTAGTTGAACATGTTGGCCTAAATACATTGTAATTGTCCTATTGTCTAAAAAATGTCCACAGTATGTGAAAAATCATAATTACTTTCAAATTATTTGTAAAATATACAAGTATGGCTTTTTCAAGTCAATTACCAAAATAAGTCAAATGTTTGATAATTTCCTAGTTTCATGAGAAGCGCCTGTGCATGCAGGTGATGCTTAAATCCTCAACATGTACTCGCTCCACTCTGTGCTGAGTTAAAGACAGACGAGAAAATCACACATCGCCCTTTCACTCAGAAGGGTTAGGAACAGTGTTGGTTATATTTGAAATACGGACTCGTCTTTGCACAGAATGTGAGGTTTCCAGAGGTCAACTATGGTAGTTCCAGGAGGATCTTTCTTTATTCCTTTTTACTGTGCTTTGGATCACTTTGGTAGCGCTTCCCCCCCGCCCCTAGGCTGCCGTTAACCTCGATTCAAGAGTCTTTGAGTTGACCTGCATTAAGAACTGCAGTGGAAATGGTTCTTTGATGTCTTTATGCCTCTTCTGGTTCTTCTCAACGTTCCTCTAGCTGTACGGTGTATGCCGACAAAAGGTGGCCTGAGAGTCAGCAGTCGTGCTCAGCAGATCTGTTAGCATTCTCTCACCTAATATCGTCATTACCCAGCATCCTTTGACGCATCTTTCCCATCAGTGCTGCACATTCAGTTCATATGTTATCAATATCTGTGCCAATCAGAAAGGAGAAAACCAACCTTGAGAAATTCACGTTTATGCTTGTTGCAGCGTACAGTGTTTGAAAGTTTTACCTGAACTACGACCGTCTGGATCATAATACTGCAGAATAGTCCAACAGTAGTTGTTCTATTTCTGGTCATTCGATGGTTGTGAATGTAAAATTGACGTGTTATATGGGTTGAAATGTGAAGAAATGAACTTGTGGAACATCTACTTGTGTCGTATCTATAAAGTATAGTGTTTACTGATGTGCTCAAGCTTTGTGTATTTGTGCATTGGGTGAAATTCGGTATTCTGCTGCATCAGGAGCACTTTTGATTTATTGTTTGTGTTTTTTTCTGTACTTGATGCTTGTTTGATCATCTTAGGATAACATTTTAGTGCTTTATACACAGTTAATGTGTGCACCTAACATGTCAAATAATTATGGCATGAGCTGATCAGAAAGTAGGTCATACTGCCTTTAGTTGGAGCCACTTAATACTAATCGCCAAATTGAGGTGAGTCACTTCATCAGCACAGAGTGGGTAACTGCATAGTGTATCTTGTGATTAAATACTAGTGCTAGAGTCTCCAACACAGCTCTGTAGAATATTGCCTGGACGCTGGTAGTTGGGGATGTGTGCGTCTACTGTTCCTGTTTCACGAACCCTGTGGCAGAGATCATCAGAGGTGTGTATTGAGCTAAATTCGATTTTTAGTGGTGGTTTTCCAGAAAATTGCGAAAGTTATTTTGCTTTTTCTCAAATTGTTCGGCTGAGTTCTTGGCTAGCTCTCATTAAACATCCAGCCATCCTGAACAATTGACTTACAAGCTTCCTTGCACACAACCAGCCCTGCGCTTAGTTACTTTGGTCTGCGAGCAATTAGTCTGTGTTTATCTCCGTTTCCTGCTTTCATTTGATCCATGCTCGGAGAGAGACGGGGACAGCTGGAGTTTGTAGGTTGCTTCCTTTTGTGAACAGACAAAAAGGTTGAATGCGTGCAAAGGCATATAGAAGAGAAGGAGGTGAGCTGAAACACTGTGCCACAGGCTCGCACATCTGAAAGTCTTTGGAACAGGAACATATCCCCTCCTTGATCTCTCCCTGGAGCTCAGTTCCCCTGTTAAACCGTGGCCTGCTGACATGTATTTGGAAATTAGTTCCAAATGAAACCCTGGTTTAGAATTGAGACCATACGGCTGAGTCTGGTTTTTTTTTGTGCTTTGCACATTACTATCATTACTAGTTTTTGTCATCATCGAATAATGTTGGAAGACAATAATGTGTACAATGTATGACACTTGGATAGCTTACAGGTCACATATCTTGGTATTCAAGCAGCTCAAATAATCAGTTTGGCCTTAGCAATGCCTCTATCACAGCCTGCAGTCAGTCTCCATGGTTACCAACTGCTTTCCTCGCTTCTAGAGGGTTTTTTCTTTTGTAAACACAGCGGATCCACGCCCAACTTAACTACACAGTCACCGGTTGCCATGGTTACCTGCATTTATCTTTTTGCTTTACCATTAGATTTTCAATTTGTTGTTTTATGTTGGTATGTACATAAGAGTAGAGAAATATTTAGTTTATAAATTAACATTGTTTATTGCCTTATAATCTTTGGAAGATAGTTGTCTTATTTTCTATTCAACATTTCTTTCTAAAATTTGTTAACCTTCCTGTACAATGAATTAGAAAAACTGCTGTTTAACATAAAGTGAGGCATAATTTAAAATGTAAAAAAAGAAACAGCATTTCATAAAGGATATAAATTTATGATTTTCATCCGCTTCCTGTGAACAGACACCCTAAAAGACAGGATTTACATTATCGCAGCTCGTCAAGGATGTTAATTGAAGTCGCCCAGACGGATTGGAGCAGAATGTACTTCATGTGCGCCTTGTTTAGTTCTATGTTTCCCTGTATCAGCAGGCAGAGAAGCTCTGAATAACTTGATTTCCCGGCTGAAGCCAGGATGGGACTCAGGTCTCTATTATCTGACAATCAGAGACAGAGCTACAAGTCTAATATTTGTGTGGAGAGCAGGAAATGACCTTTGTGTTGCTGCACTATGCAGCCTGGGGAAAGAAAGAAAGGAACATGCACTGTGTTGTCGTGTCAGGACTTTGGCTCCTGCTGCTTCCAGAAGAGTGAAAAAGGAGAGAACAAATAGTTTACCAGAAAAACATTTAGGGCAACTCGGTCCTTCCATCAACAGCTTTCCTCTTAAGAGCAAAGCAATATTTAACAATTTTGAAATTAAGCTTTTCTTTACTTTAGTCAGAGTACCATCTCACTATTAGGTATCAATAACATACACATGCACCACCTTAGGTGAATTATTTTCCATTATTCCATCCTAAACATCCTATTGTAGCATAAACCCGAACCTAATCAGGATACCACAGATTTTTGGACAAGCTGAGAGATTCTGTGGCATAAAAGTTGCAACTCGGAGACTTTATACATACAGAACATATACACCGCTACTACAGAATTAAGGCAAGCATTATTCAGCAGTGACCTAGAAATATTACTTTATTCCTCATTATGTTATTCCAACACTCTGTCTGCACTGATGAAGATTTAAGCGCTGTCACATCCTGAACACTTACAGTCTATGTAGATTTTCATAGATATCTGTAAGAGGGATAGCTTTACATTTGGTTATCGGTGCTATTTCAGCCCAACCTCAGGAACAAAACAACCTTTAAATGTATACAAGAACATAGACCTATTTCTTGATGTCACAAGTGTCCTATTTCTGTATCTTGTTATAAAAGATTGCCTTTCACATTGAGGCAAAGTGTGAAAGTCACAGAAAATATACACAGTCTGTTGCAACATTATACCAGTGGTAGTTAACACCATTTAGTGATGACTTGTAATGACTTTTAGAACAGCCAACAGCTGCTTTCCTTACTGAGTGAAAACTGAGACCTGATCTAGCAACAAATAATAGTTCATTTATTACAATAAGTTTGAATAGCAAGCTGTCTACATGCAATATTTTGTTTTTAGACTGTTCTTGGCACCAATATCACAGTGGTCCATTTTCTGCCAACCAGTTCAGTGCACATGTGCGGACATTCGGAATATAAACCTCGACTGTTGCAGAAAGTGGAAGGTTTCCATGTTTCTCTTGGCGTGCCCGGCATACTTTTTTCTTTTTCTTTTTTTTTTCTTTTTTGAAACTGAGCGCTTTGGAGGTGTTCCCTGGCATCGAGCTCATGCACTGGTGTAGCCAGTAGGAGAGCTGTTGAGCTAACACTCAAACCAATGAACACAAAACATTTGTCTTTCACTCAGACACCCCTGAAAGAACATCCACGACAGGCACTGTCGTTTTACAGACAGAGGTATGTCCACTCTGAGCAGACCCACTCGGGTCTGTCTTTAGCCTCGAGAGCGATGCTGCCTCCACTCGTGGAGCTTCGGTGCAGTCAGGCAGCTCCCGGGCCTCCGTGGGCGTCTTCTGCTACTACTCTGTTTGATCCTGCGGGAAAGTGGTATTGAACAAGAGAGAAATCAGAGTGAGACTGCAGGAGTCTTCAGACACAATGCTACATCCTTTTTCTGTCCAAAAAACTGGAGGACTTTTCATTCTCCAGTTTTTATTTATCCACCTTTCTTTATCGTGGAAGCAATTCTCCTTAAACAAAGTTATCTTAAATAAATACCTTTTGCATAACCGTCATCTATTCTGCCTGATTGAGAGTAGCGATTCAAAAGGAACTAAAGAAAAACCTTACACCTGCCTGCTGTTTTATAGTCCTTAATGGTATTATCAGTAGGCCACTAACTTAGCCTTTTCAGTTGTGCTCAAGTCTGTGTGTTGTGTATAAATACACTCCAGGCGGTGATTTGATACCCCAAACTACTTGTTTCAGTTTAGTTGGATTTGGTCCCTGTAAGCTCTTGAAACTCTGCTGTCTGGGCAAAGCGATGGCCATCGGGGACATGGCCAGGCGTAGGCATGTGTGTGGGAAGTGAGCAAGGCAGGCAAGCTGTCACTTAGCATTACAGCACCACAGGCTCCCCGTAGGTGATATGAGGAGAGAGGGAAGTGATAAGACAAGAGAGAAAGAAGGCTATGAAGGAGAAAACAGGAGCGAGGCAAAGCAAATACAGCAGCCCACACAACACACACACACACACACACCCTGCCCCCAGCAACAAAGAGTCTAGGAAACCTGCTGTTTGTTTTTCTTCTGATTAGACCAACCACAGAGGATAAGCCCACCTGACAAGACCTGACTGCTGGCCCTCTGAAAGAAATATCTAAAGAAACCATACACAAAACAAGGGGTTAAAGACTTCTGGCTTATGTAGGGAGATCACCACCACCCAACTACATTTTCTGTTTATATAATTATTAGCTTCTTTGCAGATGTTCATATATGACAACAATTCATGAGATTTCATTTCCATAATGACATTTTTTGAGATTGAACTTGCTTTAGCAGCTTAGAAGTATTCTTTGCTCTTGGCCATTAGCTTTAGCCTCACTTCATTGCAGCTCTGGTTAAATAATCTAATTGGTCCAAAATTGGCTTTGCTAGCCAACTTTGACTCTTCACTTGCAACAATTCTCGTGAAACATTGCTTTTTACCTTATAGTAGACGATGGAATTGAATTTAATGTTTTACGTAATGTGCTTTTACTGAATTTTTAGTTGATATTCTGTCTGTTCACATTTAAAAAAACTACCATAAAAATTAGATCATGACTCAGAAAAGGCACAGCAAGACTGGAGTTGTTGTCAGTGGCTGTAATTAGTTCCTGGGTCTGATGGACTGTTTCCCTGACTCCCCCGTCGTCAGCTTCAGGTATCTGCAGACTGAGATTAGCACTACCCATTTCAGGCTGACTACTAAGAATTTCAATTGTACTCCATAAACACAAAAAAAGTAAACAAGTATAACATAGCTGCAGCCATAGCAAACACCAATCAATCCACTGGAAACTTCTGCTCTAAAAACAAGCATATTTTGTGTGGCGTCCTCCCTGTTGTTTCAGTATGGCAGTGCATTCTGCCAGACCTTTTTCTGCACTGGCACTGGCTTGGGGCTAAAAGTGTTGCTAAGCCAATTATGTCTTCATGGATCCTAACACAGTGGCACTACTGAGAGCAATTGCCTTTGTTTATAAGCCTCTGTTATGCTATGATAGAAAGGTTACCTCTGTTTAACTCTGGAGCTGCCAAATTTGGCTAAATACTGTGGGGTACAGGAGCCCATTTTAGTTGGCAGCCTTCTTAAGCCATTGTGAGATGTGACATAATTATATACACACAAGTGTTTTCTGTTTGGACTTCAGGTCCTCTGTACTGAGGGGAGTGGCAGAATGTAAACTTTGGCTGGGTGGCCCTCTCTTTGTGCTGGGCTCTAGCCTTTTTAGTCTCTAAGCATTCACACTAGGTGTTTAAAGGTCCACTTCATTCTGTTCACTTTCTCTTGCAGAAACCTTTCAGACATTTCACTGCTTGCTTTGCTCACATATTTGATATTGAACTGAAATGCTTAGAGGTCAGTCTTAATAAATATACTGCATTGTGGCAAACCTGAGTGGTCTTCTCGGGCCACTGATATGGTTCACTAAGACGTAGTTAGTATATTGAGCTCAGCAGCTGTGCTGTTCCACCAGGTGTTTGCTAATTGCTGCTGTCTAGTCTGAAGGAACTGAATGGGGGAATTTTCTGGGAGCGCTACTTTGTCATGCAGATGCTCGGAAGCTAAGAAACTGCTTAGCTTCCTCGAGGTGACACTCTGTTCCTCCTAGCGTTTTGCATATCTGAATGGTTGCGTTGGGAGACTAAAAGATTTTTCAAACATTCATAAAATAATCAAAGCAACACTACAGGTATGTTTTTGATGACTCGCATCATGTTATAATGACTTTGCATCATTATAACATGATGCAAAGCTCAAAAAAGCTGATTTTATGTAATGCTGCCCCTTTAAATTGCAAACAAGTAGACTACTATTAGATGATTTGTGAAAGAAATTGGCAGAACTGGATTTTTTGTTGTGGAATCAAATTGTAGAGGACTGGATTCAACTGTAGATCGCACTTTTTAGATTTTTGTCAGTAACAAGTTGCAAAGGAATTAATCATTCTCCTTCCACTCTACAGTCGTGTGCTACTTGTGTTGGCGTACCACATACTGTACGTTCTCAGTAAAATAAATAGAATTTTGTAGGTGTAATAGTACAAAATGTGACAAAGGCCAAAAGGAACACAATTCTTTTAAAATATTAGATCACTGCTTCACTTTAAGATTTTAATAATGAGTTAAATAGCTCTTTTACACACTTATTCAATCATATGTTTTACTTGATGAAAATTAGTCATTGGATGTTTATTCAGGTTTCAGAGTCGTCTGTACAATATGACGTGAGCCACCTACAGTACTTCTCCTTTGTTTTCTTTTTCACTATTGAAGTGCTGTCTTGTGCTTTGGTGCATAATGGTAAAATTTCCAAACATACAGAACAAAAAAACAAACATAATTATACAGGTCACTCTAACAGTTAAGCTTCAAAAACTTGGTGAATATCTTTTATGCATATCCAATCTTCTGCTGTCCATCAGTCTATCCATCTAGCATTTATAGTATGTGGTTTTTAGACTATTTTCTACACAAACTGTTGCTAAAAAAAATTCAAGTCCAAATTCCAGACTTTTCCATGCAGTTTACTCTATTTTCAATAATAAGAATAAAACTTCAATGCAGATTTATGTAAGATATTTTTGCAGTAGTGGGCTGAACAGTGGCACAGTTGGTAGCACTGTTGCCTTGCAGCAAGAAGGTTCGATTCCCGGCCCGGAGTCTTTCTGCATGGAGTTTGCATGTTCTTCCTATGCATGCGTGGGTCCTCTCCGGGTACTCCGGCTTCCTCCCACAGTCCAAAAACATGACTGTTAGGTTAATTGGTCTCTCTAAATTCTCCCTACACAAACTGTTGTGTAGGGACAGACTACACAACAGTAGTCTGTCTGTCTATCTGTCTGCCTGTCTGTCTGTCTGTCTGTCACACTCAGACAGACAGACTGAATGTGACAGACTGGCGACCTGTCCAGGATGTACCCCGCCTCTTGCCCGGAACCCCTCCCAACACCTCTAAGGGACAAGGGTGTACAGAAAATGGATGGATGGATGGATGGATGGATGGATGGACTTTTGCAGTAATAAGAGTGTTCATAGGACATAGTTTCATTTTTGCAAAAAAATAATGGAACATAAGTACTCATTACTTTAAAATATCTTGCATCAATTTGCATTGAAGTTTTGTTTTTATTAAGTAAAAGGCATAGCAATTTGACTTGATTTTTTTTTAGCTAACTTCCTTGTGGAAAATGGTCATCAAATGCAGAGCTTTTCAAAAGGGAAGTGTTCATCTTTTTGCTTTGTTAAAACTTAGTTTGGACCCCTGACAGCTAAAATGACATGAATGCTAAATTAAATAAAATATTATGTGAGTCTGGTTAGGTTCAGTTTAACATCCTATGTTGTATGAGACAGCCGGAATGCTCCACAGCTTTTCCCTAGAACTGTGCCTCACCTGATCTCAGGAAATCCTAATTTATTCAAACATTTTGGAGACAAATTTATTCAGCAGTCATAACACGTCGAGTCTGTGGCATCTTTGAGGTCAGACCGGCATCAGGACCGCTGTCTGTGCAAGTCATAACGCAGGCAGCCAAACTTCAGAGGGCAAAGAAACTGACTGAAACAGATAGAGAGCAGGGTTGAATGGGGTCAGGCTGAAAGAGCTTACCGATGCATAAAACAGAGCGATAAGAAGCAACCAAGAGGACACATTGACTGGACAAAGGACTTAAAGGGGGAAATGTTTTTTAAAAAAACAGCCAAAGAGGCAGAAGGAGGAAGCCCGGAGAGAACAGAGAGAAAATAAACTTTGAACAAGAGAAGAGGGAGATAGGTGAGGTTGCTCGAGTCTTAAGAGTTTGCCTCTCTGAAGAAAACATCTCTGCGCTGCTTCTCTGCTGGCATCTGCCAACACCCCTGAACACAGCTGAAGCCCATCTGAGGAGCTCTGTTGTCAGCCTTCCAACCCTGCCACACACACACTCACACACACACACCCCGACACACCACCCGACCGCACACTACCCTACACCACTAAGTCGAGGGAGTGAAACAAACAGTACAGTAGCAGGCTCAGAGGCTTGAAGTCAGAGACGGAGCGAGAAGGAACCCACACAAAGACCTGCAGGATAAAGAAAGCTGAAACATTTCAGTGCCACAGCACAGATCATTAACCATCCGCTGTGTTTGGAGGAGACTTTGACATTCTTTGCTTACCGGAGCTTTCACAAACTGACGGCAGGAGGATGATCAAGTCAAGTTGGTTTTATGTCAAGTTCAAGTACAACGAGAAGGTGAGTTCTGTGCAGTTTTTTTTTTTCTGTATTCCGCAACATGCCATGGCGAATACCTGTGCATGTGACCATTGGACATGTTACATACACTCTGCGATTTGTTGGTTTGTTGAAAACCTTTGTTTTTCTTGGCAGTTTAGCCAATGGACAATATTAATATCTTGCTGTTTAGCTTGCTCAGATTACAGGTACTAATTACTGTGGTTGTATTGATGTACAGAGTTTGTATTAAATGTGTTACTTCATGACATTTTAACCGTCCTAATTTAATGATGAAGTAAATGAACGTAAAACTTTCAGTTTTATTAATGTTTTATTTTGTCCACATTGACCCCCCTCCTCCAGTTTAGCCGTGACATGTTGGGATGTAGCGCAGCGATAAAGTTTGAGTGCTCACAGTGATGTCATTGTCTGGACATTAGATCCTGTGTCATGTACTGTGACCCAAACATCTACAGTTTCTGCAGCCAGACATCATCTGAATCAGCCAGTAGAAACCATCTGGACTGTGTTCCTTATTTTGTCTCTCAAACGGTTTTGACACTAACTGATCAAGTTCTGCATTTAGCATCAGGTGTCTGCCCCATTGGCATTGTCAAAGCTATCTCATTACATCAAACACAGCCAAACAGCACCCCAGCTCAGTGCTAGTGCAACTGTACCTCTTTAACGCCAGTTGAAACATGCATCATTAAAAAAAACAAAAAACTTATGAGATGCCATGTGGCCACGTGGGAGCATCTGTTAGTGCCCGAGGTGCTTTCTTTCCATCTGGTCTTCCATTTTGTACTTAAGCAGCTTTGAGGTACAGAAGTGAGAAGATGGCCGTTATGTTTTTACAACTCTGATCTGTTTCAATGCTCTCTGTGATGCTTAAAAAATGTTACAAAAATCATGATACCGGCACCACCATTAGGCCACGGTGTGTTCAGAGTCATGTACATTGTAAGTTTACGACCACACACAGAACTTTGTACGTTTGCCAAAAAGTTGAGGGTGTTGGATTTTCGCTTGGCAATCTTCATTAAGGTCAGATTTGTGAAGTACGTAACCATAGGCCACCTCAACATCACCTATGGGTCTCTGCACCTCCAGTCTTTGCTACTTTTATAAACTGTGGAGTACTTACTGTATATACTTTTAGACCAGCATTTAAAACAGAAAACTGTTTAGTTTACTTTTAGAAATTGTGGGGTATACTCATTATCTTAGATCAACATTTAGCTCCTTCTATAAACTGTGGAGTACTTTTAACTTTAGACCAACATTTAACTTTATACTTTTAATATTGGAGCAAAACTTAGAGAAACTCCTGTTAGCTTACAAATCTAGAACAAACTTAGAATGTACTGTCTACTTTATAGAATCAAACATAGAGAACCAACATCTGCTTTTATCAGAACAAGAATTCAGATAAACCTCTATTAGTTTATAAATTATGGCTTACTTATTCTTATTAAACATGGGGAACCAATATCAGTTTTATACTTTTTGTCTTTCTTTTAGTTTTGTTGTTTTGTTTGTATTTCTTTATAGCTCATGTAAAGCAATTTGAACTGAACTGCCTTCTTACTAAAAATGTGCTGTTTAAATAAAATTACTAGGGATGCGCAATATTATCAGTATGGCATCGGACAATACTAGTTGTAAAATTTAATATCGGACATCAACCATTCTGTCAAAATAATTCACTGATATAAAAGTGGTATAAAACCAATGGCAATCAATCAGTCAAATTTTATTTGTATAGCACATTTCAGCAACAAGACATTTCAAAGTGCTTTACATCATAACAAACACAAAAACACAAAGTCATGCAACAGAATTAACAATCAAAACATTACATTAAGTCAAGGGCCATCGTTAAATTCGTAATTGATTACATTTCAAATGCAACTCAATGATGCCTACAGCACAAGGTCATAAGAAACTGTTAAGTATTATGCACGACTGATGTGCTTTTCACTTGTGGCTTGTGAACGGGTTGAATTTTACATTTGCATTTGGTAGCAGGCTAAATTAACAAAGATAATGCAGTATTACCACAGTAGAAGAAGCCATATAGTTACAGTAAGTAGCTATAGAAAAAAAATATTGATGTTAGTATCAGTTATCAGCCAAATGAGTTTTAGTATATCGGATATAGACCAAAACTCCAATATCATGCATCCCTAAAAATGACCTTTGAGTGCTACTTCTAACTTGTAGATGCATCACTGCTCCAGCACACCTGAATCAAATGAACGGTTAATGACCAGGACTTCAGAAACCTTACTGACACATCAGGAAGTTAATTCAATCTGTTGATTCCGTTGTGTTGGTCCAACCTGTAATAAGGCGCTGTAAGCAATCCTGCACATCATAGCCCTTACATGAAAAGACTTTTATTCGTCTTCCATCAGAAACAACATTTTGCTTTAAAAATTAGATACTTACTGCAAAAGTTGAGGAGAGGTTGTTTTTGAAAACAATTCACAGTATCTGTTCAAAACCTTTCTGAAGGTTTTGCACAAATACAGTGAATTGTATTGTTTAATCTTTTAGGAAACGCTGGACATATAATTGCCATTTCTTTAGTTTTAGAGTTTGCTAAACCGAAAACAGGATCGTGTGAAAGACAAATGTCTCTTTAAAACAGAAACAACAGTGGAGACAAGTTTAAGCGAGGTGGGTGTTTTCTGGCTGTGTCTAGTGTAAAAGTGAAAGAAAAGAGGTTAGTGTCATACCCAACACGCTCTGCAAAACAGGTGAGAACATTTTCTCTTCACATTTGATTAAAGGGAGGAGGAGGAGAATAATGGAGGGAATTGAAATCAAAGAAGGTGAGAAAGGATGGTTTGGGGGATTTTCTTTACTGTTCAATTTAGGTGTGAAGAAAAAATAATGGTCATGTTGAGATATAACGATATTTGTTGAGCACTAATTGGCACCTTTTGAATCAATTGCAGGAGCTTGATAATGCACCGACAGTGCTGTGAAAAAGTCTTTGCACCCCTTGCCGAGATCTTATGTTTAGCTTTTATCTGTCCCACTTAAATGTTTCACTTAATCAAATAAATTTCAATACAAGGGTAAAAAATATCCAAACCAATTATGTCTTTAGTTTACCTCATGTTGTCAGACATGTTCTAATTTAAGTGATTTCTTGATTTTGTAGATCTGGATATATTCAGACCTGGGTATTTGTAGTAAAAATGAACCAAAATGTGTGTAATAACAGCTAATTTATGATCTAACAAAGAGGGTACATCTTTTTCCCGTTGCGATTCTTAAAGATGTGCTGATGATCCGAACCTTTTAAATTTGACAGAAGAGCAAAAACAGAACGTGGTTAGAGGAACGGTACGAGGGTGTCTCAGCGCAGGGAAAACTGTGTCAGAATATGCAGTGGTCTGCTTCCCTGCTCCCAGCTGTACTGCCTCAGGAGCAACCAGCCACTGTGCGATTACGTCTGATTGACAGGCTCGCTCTCAACAGAATGAGAATAGGAAGTGACCTTAAACAAGCACTGCCATTTTTGAGTGCCTGCTGCCCCATCAGCTCCTTGGCTCTCTCGAGCCATGAGGAGGGGCATGGAGCTTTGTTGCCTCTGGGTCAAGAACACAGGGTCATCCAACTATGGGGTAAGGGTAATTGCTACCCCTGTGTGTGGGCTTGTGTCCTGAAGTGAGAGTGGGTTGCAGCGGCTGGTGGGAGGCTGGAGGTGGATTTTATTTCTCTCAGTGGAAAGAGAACACAGCAGCGAGGTCCTGCACTATGTGTCTGTTCACTGCTCTTTGTCTGCTTAGACAGTGCCAGGAACCCCAATGGGCCAACTCTGGGGCCACAAAGGGCAAACAGGGACCTGTCTCACTCTGGACTAATTCAATTTAACACACACTGTTGTGTTATTGAAGTGGTAACTCTGGCCTTTCTCTCAGCCAGATGGCTGTTTTCTGAAATAAAGCTTTTTATTGTAGGCCTCTTTGATGATGGTTGATTTAAAGTACATTGGTGAAAGTAGTACATCTAAACTGCATGATAGCTTTATTTAAAGTGGATGAGAAGTAAGATAGATTATATATATGATGGTCTTTGCATGTCTAATAGAGCTGTTTGATCAATAATCACTGATCAAAGGTTTAGCATGTAACTTTTACAAAAATGTGTTTTTAATGTTTGTTAAAACTGTCGCCATGTGACAGTATATTAAGAGACGGATAATCTGTGAAAATAAGCTCCTGCACCTCCACCTAGTGTTACCTTTACAAAAATGCACCACTCCTGTTCAAAAACAACCAATCAGAGCCAGGACGAAGATCGTAGCCCTGTCAGTCAATCTCGTGTGTGTGCTGCTAAATGTGTCAGTGGCAGAAAAACAACTTACCATTACAGGAAAACCGTTTATCCGCCTTCATCGGCCATGCTGACTAACATTAGCATTTGTGGCGGGCTCTGTTGTGTTGGACCAGCTGTAGCGTAGCAGAAAGCGATTGACAGCGCTAAGACTCTCCTCCTGGCTGTGATTGGCTGTTTCTTAGTGGTATATTTCTGGAGTTAGTTCTGGGAGCACGAGGAGGTTTTCACAGATTTTACTGTCACGATATAATAAAAATCTTAAATATGTAAAAAAAAGAAAACTTTTTTGTAATAGTTACATGCTGCAGCTTTAAGGTATTAATGTGGCTACGCCTTCATCATTATTAGGTTAAAAAACATGAATGCCAGTGTAGTTTCTCAGGAGGAGGTTTTTGATGCACTCAAAATTAAAAAGCACTCACTGAGAGTTTTCTGGTTTCAAAAAAATAAAATTTTCTTTACTTATAAAAATAGCAGAAATATTCACTGAGTTGACTTCATACAAAAATTCAAATATAAACGTTAATTTTGTGTTGGAAAAAATTTTTCACTCCTCAATCCTTCACCAAACAATTAGATAAACCACGGCAGATGCTGCTTTCGCTTGTTAATCACAGACCTGACGAGGAGGAGGGCCTAAAAAAATAAAGAAATAACAATAGATCTACCATTACCACAACTTTGGATCAATAACAATAATAATTTAGCAAATAATACATTAATTTAATTCTTAATGGGCTCCAACTGGCATATAATTACATAAAACTGTCGTGTGTAAATGTAAAATAGTTTCAGCAACTCAGCTGTCCTCAAACCTAACAGCAATATTCTTGTACAAACACCTTACCTTTGAGGCAGCCATACGATACTTCAAAAACAGCTGAATAAGACGTCTAGCATAAACACAGCAGAGGGCTTGATTAGATTATGTCGTGTTTTTCTTCTTCCCATGCCGACAAAAGGTTTGTGCATTGACTTTCTATTTACTCTAGTTACATCCAGGGCTTGGCTTGTTGAACATAGCGGGTGAATATAATGACCATAATGAATGTGAACGATAGGGAGTGGGTTGAGGACTGTCATTAAGAGGTTTGTTGCAGTGAGGGATGATGCCACAGTATGCAATGATACAAAATAGATGCCCTGTGCAAATTCCTCCTGGGTGGTATCATCTGTCTCAGACATAAACCCGGAGAGTTTAAACCACAGATATACATTCCTGTGGGTCTTTTGGCAAAGAAAATAAAACTCCTTAGGTTCTGTGGGAGTGTGTTGTTGGGTGGTTTGCCTCCGTCTGTAGCTTGTAGTTGAGCGCTTCAGAGCATTTCTAATAAGTTGCCATCCCAACTGAAAGAGCTGTTCCCATTTTCTCAAATAATTTATGAGGTAATCTGCATGAAAGTTTT
The DNA here is from genome assembly GCF_001444195.1 of Xiphophorus couchianus. Classification (NCBI taxonomy): domain Eukaryota; kingdom Metazoa; phylum Chordata; class Actinopteri; order Cyprinodontiformes; family Poeciliidae; genus Xiphophorus; species Xiphophorus couchianus. Next base: position 25,909,123 of record NC_040238.1, read on the forward strand.
ATCCCCCTGCCTATTCATTCATGCTTAGAGGATTTTAATGAGAGTTTATTGGAGTCATCTCAGCCAAACCAGTTTAACTTATTTATGCTTAAAAGCTAAAGCCCTAAGAAGCTTACGGAACTTTCGACCTCTGCGACACTTGACGCAAAGCGGCCTGTTTTTTTTCTTTTTTTTCTTCTTTCTACTTCTGTCCCAGAAAAGCATTCCTGCTACACACACTCATTGAAATTCTAAGAAAGTACCCCACAGCTTGCTGAAGGGATTACTGGTAAATCCTCACAAACTCCAGATGTTTTCCCAGACAGCGCAGAGCAAGAAAACACCTCCCATCCCCTGTAAACATCTGTCAGACAAAAGCCTCCACCACAGAGTAGACAACAGAAGCTTAGAGCGAGTAGTCAGATTTTTACTGCATTAAATCTATTGTAATTCCTAATGAGATGAGTGACTTTGAACAACATGTTGTTTGCCCGTTCATGCCTGGCTTCAAAGTGTGAAGTATATACACTATAGATAAAAAGCTAAATGGGCGAGAAAGCTCAGGCCAATTGTTAAGCCTTAGAATCAGTGTGGCTTTTGTTCTTGCCATGGAACAGTGGATCAGATCTTTATCCCGACTGATTTGCTCAGGAGGGTCTTTGGAGTTTGGTTGTCTGCTGTGCAGTTCTTTAGAGAATCTGGAGAAGGCTTATGTCTGCATTCCCTCAGGCATTTTGTGTGGGATGCTACAGGAGTACAGGCACAGAGATGGTCTCAAGGGCAATCAAATCTGTGAATTACCAAAGAAGGAGCTGCCTCAACATTCATGGCAGTAAGTCGAGGTTATTCCCGTTGTACATTTATCTCCACCAGCCCTGACCCTTGCTAAGACCTCAAAAAGTAGTCATGGAACAGAGAACCTTGGAGTCTTGTCTTCGCTTTTTTGCAAATGATGTGGTTCTGTTGAAGTATTTCGAGCAATTATCTTCAGCATTTATCTCTTCACAGTCAACTGTGAAATAGCCGGGACGAGAGTTAGTTCCTCTAAATCTGAGACCATTCTTCACAGCTAGAAAAGCCCGGATTGCTCTTTCCAGATGAGGCATAAGTCTTCCTCAAGTGAAGCACTTGGTGTCTTGTCCATGAGTGATGGTAGGATGGCCAGGGAAATGGATGAACAATGGATCATGACTAAAAGGACCCTCCCTTGTTATCTTTATCATTCTGGAAGGACTCCTGCTGCTTTGCATAAGAAGGAGTTAGTCGATGTGGCTCAAGAATCTTATCAGTTTTTCAGAGGAAGCTGTGCCTCCCCTTTGGAAGTTTTCCAGGCATGGCAAACTGGGAGAAGACATTGGGGCAGACATGGAACTTGCTGGAGGGAATATTTATATTCCTTCTGGCCTATGAGTGCTTGAGATCTCACCAGAATGAGCTGGAGTGGGTCATTGGTATTTTAGATGGGTAGTTTGGTTTCCTCTTCCCTCGGCGATCCCTTCTTTAATAAGTGGGAAACAGTGGATGGACGGATGAAAAGACAGGTATAAATTCATTAAGTATCCCTGAAACCATAACTGTTCTTGGCAAATCAATTGTAGAAATACATTCAAAATGTTACCTAGTATGGTTTTAGTCTAAAGAATCCTCAACAGTGACAAACAACTGTATCTTTTACTCCTTGATTTGTGTAGTTGGCGTGTGTGTGGGCGTGTGTGTGTGCGTGTGTGTGTGTGTGTGTGTGTGTGTGTGTGTGTGTGATGTAAGTGGCAGTCTTCCCTGGGGTCAGGCACTGGGCAGGATCTCATATTCCCCCACTATGTTTGTGTTAATTCACTGGATGTAAACACTGTGAGTGGGCTGTAATAAGGCACTGCCTGCCTCTGTGTTTCTGGTCTCCTCAGCGGGACACAGAATAGACAGAGGGAGCGACTGACCACCGTCTGGATCACTGAACAATCGCAGTCCAGAGAGAAAGTAGGGGAGAGCTTTGGCCCTCGGCGCAGCCGCTGGGGACGTGCCTGACAGATGGACGGAGCGAATGAGTGGATGCTTAGCCAACTGGAAACACAACTTTAACCCACACATGTTGGATGCCTTTGCCTGTCACCTTTTATCTCTATCTTTAATACATAACCTGAAGGAAGAAAACAGTGATGGTTTATACGTCAGTGATTCAAGCATGGACATAAACCAACTATAAAAATGGAAAACAGTGGTTCTTAGTAAAGTGTAACGCCACCTGCCAACACAGCAGCCTTGCTGTAAATTGACATGTTTCTGAAATGTTACTGCAAGCTGTATAAGCTGGAAGGAACAGATGACATCAAAATATCATAACGTTAACGTCTAGGGGTTTCTACTTCCCTTAAAAGACAGTGCAACATTGTTTAATGGATGATGCTTTTTAAGGAGTGGTTCAGTTTGGTTTACTCTGTGGAAGTCTGATCCAATTTTTGTTCAATATCTCCATATTTTCCACTATTATAATACATTAGTAATTTAAACAAAGCTTTTAGAGATCAGTTTTCTGACAATTTCTGATTTACATTTTTGCAAATCTCTGACCTGTAAAAAGTGAAGTAAACTGATTCCGACCTCCTAAAGTACCATAAAATAACAGAAATATAGGTAAAAATTGATTTATCTATACACCAATCATCAATGTAAAACAGGGTTTTACTGCTACATTTAAACAGTGCAACAAAGAAAATTTGTTGTACTCTGTAAAGCCTTAGTATCATCTCCTGACTGCCTTGTCTAAACATGTTGTAAAACATATATATTTATTTTAAATACCTTTGTGCTGCCACCGATCTCCTTCTATAACTCCTTGCCTAGTTATATTGACATTATCAGTAATGCCTTGCAACAAGTCTGAAGAGGCCTCTGACTGTAGACTTTTGCTGTATGACTGTCTCAGGACTGTCCTGACATGCTAGCAGTTTCATTTCTAGGCAGCAGAGTTGATATTCCACCATAACATGTCCTGGATGACATCATCAGTTCCTGGCAGCTCTGTTAATCCACCTCATTTGCTTTTGCCACTCCTCTTTAAAGCTCTGTGTAGACTGATAGTTAAAAAAAACTAGGTAGAAGATATAGTCAGGGATGTGCAGCACCTTCTCAGGTGGTACATGCTCATGCTAGCCAGTAAATCAGCATTTGTGTGCTCACAGACTTCATTAGCTTTACTTTTCTCCCCATTGGAATGCTAGTTGCTTCTGCTAACTGCTCCAGAGCAGCTCTGGTTTCGGCCTCCTGGATGACTGGGCACATTGGTGGTTCCCACAGTTCACTCGTCTGAGCTACATGGGCAGACCCTGGTATTTTGCCTCAAAGAGCCTTCTGTTGCTTAATGCACGCTCCAGTGCCAGGCCGGGTTCACTTCACACAGACATACACATACAGGGGAGGTGGCCAGGCAACGTGAGCTGTGGGAATGTCACAGATTTATGGAAGGACGGATCACATGCTGCTCGTTGCGAGAAAGCCCAGACCAACAATAGCGTTTTGTCTGAATGTAAACTCGTGTAAGTGTCTGGCAGTGCTGCTCTGCCCTGACATTGTCCGCGGACACGGTCTAGTGGTCTCTTCTGCGCCAACCAGTCCTCTTAACCTGGATTTCACTCATAATTCAACATAAACACTGCTGAAATTCAGATTTTTACTGCCTTCTTTTCTCCGGACTTCTTACACATCTTGTGATTCGTCTAACTTTGTTTTTAAAGACCTCGCTAACACTCAAATGTACTGTCTTTCAGTAGCTACTTCCATAACAATCAGTGTTGTTCTGCATGTGATGGGGGTATTGTTCATTCACTGATCAGAAAAATCCCCTGAGATTTTTACAATTCTGATTGGCTGATTAGTGCCATTCAAATGTAAGACAGGCTAACTCTAGTTAGCTAGTGTTTTCTGGTGCCTTTTTTGTAATTTGTTTGTTTATTCAAGGAGTCATGGAAAATCTGTTACCCCTCACCTTATTCTAAGACAAAGGATGTTTTCTACGAGTAACAACCTAAGTTTCTCTTTTTGGCAAATCTTCACCCTTAGCAGCAATTTTCCCCTCAGAAAACTTTCACCCTGCAAGATGGGGAGTGTGGGCACGGATGTGTGTGAGGGTGTGTGGGGGTGTGTTTTGGTGGACCAGACGAGAGTGCATATCAAAGAGAATGTGCCATCTGTCAGCACAGGCAGCAAACAGCTGGTAAAACGGATGCAAGATGTCTGAACAAAGACTGACAAGATGGAAGATGACAGGAAACAGATTTGCCTCCCTTTCTAGCCCTCCTGCATGAGAAAAGGTTGACCATCAGGGCTATGAAGTCGAGCAGTCTCCAGCTGCTGACTTCGTTACCTCTCCTTTCCCTCTCATCTTCTTCTCTTCCTTCTCTCAGTCTTCTCCTCTCCCTCTCTGTGACTTATTAGCAAAGAATTTTTAATGTTTTTTTTGTCAAGAGTCTTCTGCAGAATTAGTTAATTTGTGTCTCTCAAGAGCGGGAATTTAAAGCAAAATTAAACCATTGCTTGTTTTAGTGCCTCTAAATTGATCCTATAATAATTAATACATGGTGTGCTTTTAATGCTAATTGCGATAGCATTCACTGTAAAAGTGTTTTCAGAACAGGGTTTTCTTTTTTGTCAGACCTAAATATTACATTTCGTGAATTATTAACGTCAGTAATTGACCTGCTGGAGCTTAAGTAGATACACATCTCACCGCTCATTTGCTCGGATAAATGAAGCGGTGTGAATTGTGTTAAATAAATTTTTGGGAAATGAGCACGGGGCCTTGTGTTAATTAGTGTTGCGGCGTAAGCCTCGTTACATCAGGTCTTCCTCTTTCTCTCTCTCTGCCTCTCTCGCTCTCTGCTTAGCACAGCCTATTCCCCTTTGTGCCTTTATCCCCTGCACTGTTAATTTGAAAGAAAATGTAGTCTGTTTCTAAATAGAGCGCTGGTGCACACTCGCTGAAATCATTAAGTCCATTTTCTGCCAGCTTAAAGCCGCTGAAATGCCTGAAATGGAGAGGAAGCGGGAGTGTTTTTGCCTGTTCTGTCCAACCACAGTGTGATGGCTGACATTGGCCAGTGTAATACATTAATGGCTCTAATTGTCTAATTGCTATAATATGTGCCCGTTGCTCTTAGAAATGATGAGGGGGGCAAAGTGAGCTAATAAACTGTGATTACTGTCACTTCAAATGAGCACGAGGAACAAAGGTGGAAATGTTACAGTGGTGTGAGGGGAAAAAAAGTATTTTACCGCGTGCAGATTTCTTCTGTTTCCATTAAATCTAAAACATCAGGTGTTTGGATTCAGGTGTTTTTCAGATACACTCTACATTGGGCCATGGTTGCCACTAAATCTTCATTATCTTGTACTGTGTACTCATTTAATGACCTCATCTTTTTTATTATGCATGCATATGTTTGTTGCTATCTCTTGTGTGTTTTGTTTTGTTTTTTTCTCGCTTTCTGCAGGTGTAGAAGAAGACTTCTAGCTTCTTTCTCTCTTATCTACTCCTATTTCCTTCTTTCCCTTTAGATGTTTTCACCAACATTCTCCCTTTCTTTTCTGCTGGGGTTCATTTTTTTTAAACAATATGCCCAAAACAATTTCTAATAAAGTTTTATATATATATCAGCATCATCATGTGACATCTGTAATAGAAACAAGTGATATTTTTAAATATGGACCCAATAAGATCTGATTTTATAAAATGTCTCCACAATATTTCACACCAGAGGTGATTTTTTTTTTTTTTTTACCCCTAGGCTTATTCAATAGTCTGCAACTTAAACATTTCATGTGGGTGGTATCAGTTTTTATTCATTTTCTAAGGCAGGAAAATGACTCACTTAGCCTCAAAAAAACAATAGATTTTTTTTTTTTAGCTCATTTAAAACTTTTAAGCATTTCTTTGTACTAAAATCCAAAAACAGAAATGAGCATTGTGTTTTATAGCATTTATAATAAAATGAACTCAGAAGGAAATGTTGTAAAGCTCTGCAGGGTATCCGTTTTCCACAGGCTCAGAAGGTTTTACGGCTCCTGACTGATTTAGTTTAGGGAGCAGGAGCAAAAATGGCTCAGTGGACTTTAAAGGTTCCTGACCTCTGCCTTAGACATAATACCTGCTTATGGCACCGTTGGCTACAACAACTGACTTCAAATATTTGGATCGAATCTTTTACGTCGCTGTGGGGTTTCCAGTTTAAAAAGCCTGTTTACTCAATTAGATTTAATTCCTTAATTTGACTTGCCTTTCCTTTGATTTTGATTTTTTTTAACCATGCATTTAGCTCTATTTGCTCATTTTCTATAGATCCGTGTTCCTGCTGCTTTGCCCAAGTGAACTGAGCTTGAGGTTACAAACTGGTGACTTTTTACTTGCCTTGAGCTTTTTCTGCTATGGAGTTGAATCAGCTGCAACAAGTTGCACAAGTCCTCAGGCAGCAAAGCAGTCTCAGAACATCAGACTACTGCTACTAGTATGGCTATTAATATGATTTTCTTTTCTATTTATTGCAAAATCACGAACTTTGACCCTAACAGATGTTGCCCTTGCTTGTATTGTGATCTCCTGGATGAACTGTTGATGTGCTATTGGAAGGATATTGGTTAGTTGGCCACTCCTGGACTTCTGTTCTAGGCTTTCTCCTTCAGTGCATAATGGTTCACTCTCTGCAATTATTTCAATTATTTGAAAATTATAAGGCCTTAGTACATTTATGATGTTTTCAAACCATTATTTCTATTGATTATGATAGTTTTCTGCTTAGAGCTAATGAAAACACATTTAAAATTAGAATATTACATCAGACAGATAAAAAAAACGATTCATGAAAAAAATGTAGGCTTAAGGAAAAGTATGTTTAATTTCTGCTTGAAGGTTTTTAAGGTACTTTTAATCTGACAAACTAGACTCATCTGAAAGCATATTTTACTTTATTGAATATGACTGTAGATAACTGCCTTTTTGATATACTGTAATTTTGATTTGGAAAGACATTTTTCTTTAGTGGATGAGGCACGTAAACTAACCGCAGACCATAAGCTCTTGTCTTACCAAATCCGGCCCCGTGTGTGTATGTGTGTGTGTGTGTGTTTGTTTTATGTTTTTTTGAATATTGACTCCGCACTTTCTTTGGCATCCAGCAAAAATAGAATCAGTTCTAATTTTAACATATAGCAACGCGGAGATAGTGTATCTTAGTTTATTTCTACAATACAAACTGGGTTTTAGTAATGGCTTTGTCATCATTTCCGGATGGGTTGATGTATTTGAGTTTGCCGTTCTATCTCTTGTGGCAAAATGTGTTGACTTTATCATTGACAATTCTTCAGGTCTGGTAGGAGTCAGGCCTGGGTGTGGATGGAGAAATTTGAACTTTTTATTTAAAAAAAGAGAAAAAATGTAAAGTTATGACTTTAAAATGGTTCAGGGTAATTAAGTTTTTATATTAGAATTGTTTTAGCTTTCTCTCCTTCGTAAAGTACATATATTTATTCATAGTATAGTTAGGAAAACAATCAATTTTATCTGATACATTTAGGGGCAAAAACAGCAGAAATCTATCGTCACAGCTTTGCCGCTACATGGGATGAACACTGATGTTGTTCCTTCAAGCTTGACTGACAGGGGGAGGCTGGGTGGCAGTGGAAGGTCAGCTTCTGCTTGCCCACAAGTGATGGAATGACAGGGAGAGAAACATAAAAGCAGGGGAAACGGAGAGAGAAAGAGCTGTCATCTCCAGATCTTGTCCCTCTTCGGTCGGTTAGATTGACAAGCTGCCAGCCCGGCCGGCTCGCTCTCGGCGGAACAAAAATAGACACGGTGGAGCTTTCACTTTCCCCAGCCATCTGCCTCTTCCTTGCTTCTCTTTGAGAATAACAGATCTGATATGGAATTTGACGTAAACACGCCCTTGTTGAGAACTGTAAGAGTGGGTGTGAATGCCTCTGCTGACTTGCGATGCATCTGTCCACACACAGATGGGAAAGGTCGAGGTTCACTGAACAGGAGGAGGTATAAAAACGTTCGTGAGACATTTTCACACCCCTTTGAAGTGTGTTTGATTGGGATTTTATCTGATATACACGGAGTTGTGCAAAATTGTGAAATGTTTTTAGAAACTTTTACTAATAAAAAGCTGAACATCTTGATATAGATATTTATTTAACTCCCTTTACTCTGTTGTGGCTAAATCAGAGGTGTCCAAAGTTTGGTCCGGTGGCCATTTGTGATCCTTAACATTATTTAACATTATTTTTCAAGTCAAGAATGGAAAAAAATTTGACCAACTAAATAGAAATATATGACACAAGAAATTTTAAATAATGAGGACAAAGCAATTTCTATATTTGGAATTTTTAATGATGTACAGATTTCACAAAACTTGTTTCTTGTTGAGCAAGTAAAACTTGCAAAACCCATCAGCTCATCATATGAAAACAAAACTGCAAAACAGTCGATACATATCTGTCTAGCATTAATTATTGTAGCTAGCTAGCTTCTTCACCAGCCATATCTGCTAAGTCTTAAAACAGCTACATATGTCAGTTGAAGGGAGAGTTGAAGGTGCTTGTTGCTCTGAGGTCCGAATAATATTAATTAATATTAAATGAAGCAGACGTTGCTCATTATTGGTGAAGCATTTCAAACAGTGCTGGGGGGGAGACACTTTTTATCATCTTGTGAAAACAAAAACTACTGTGGTTCATTGAAACACGGTAGTTTGTTTCATTTGTGATACAGATAATATCAGTAAATGTTGATCTTCTAGCTATTGATTTTTTTTTTCATCACACCATAATTGCATACTTTTTGGGTTAATAAATATAGTTAAAATGGAATTTGGAAAAATCCAAAGTGGGGGGGGGATACAATGGACTTTGGAAAATAATAAAACAGATTTTATCGGGTCTGTGACAAAGTGGTTTAGTTTCTGTTCACCACTTGTCCCTTACTCTTATTTCTGATTCACGTACTTCCTATAGTTGGTTATAATGCTTAAATTTAAACATTACTTTGCAACGTTGCTTCACTTACTATCCTGGGTTTGTTTGTTAGCATTATGTTGGAGTTTCCATCTATTTATCTGTTTGGGTTAAAGCTACTACTTCTGGACTATTGGTTGAATTTGTTTATTTTGTTTCAAAATATATTTATGGTATTTGTTTTCGTTTCTACTCACCATTGTTTGTTCCTTGTAGGTCTGCAGCAGGGCAGGAGTATGGGAGGGGCCGGCCCAGTATTTCCTGCTTAAATGGCTGGATGATGTCATTGATTACCTTGCTGGGTTCTACCAATTAGAGGCTTTTCTTTTGAGTATTGCTTTGTTTGTTTTTCTTTAAAGTAACTTTTTGAGTTATATTGTATTACATGGTTTATTTTGCAGATCATTTTATCATGTAGATGAGTTTGTAAATTAGATTAATAATTTTTATTCTTGTTTCTCTGTTTAGATTTTTTTTTTACCTGTTTAATTATGGCTTGGGCAAGTGCAGGTGTGTTGCCAATTGGCTATAAAAACAGTGAGTTCTTGGAAGCTCAGGATGGTTGTCATAGTCAAAAGTAACAGATAAAAGTCATCAGAAGAATCTGGAACCAGTGGCTGATGCTGTTTTTTTGTTCACCTTGCTGATCCTTGACCACACTACTTTACAGGGTCCTGGTAAAGGGTTTGCTTCCAGCCTTTTCTTGTTCTCCATTGCATCCGGACATAAGGTCAGATAACTTTTCCCTTCAAGCTGTTTTGTACGTTCCGACTTGAATGCACTTGCGTGTTTTTGTTTTTTTTTGGATGTTTTATGTTCCGTCCCGACTCCTCGCTTCACGGTTCCTCAGAGACCGGTTAACTCCCTCATTTCCTCTCCGAGGAGCATCCAATAAGGTCCACATGTGTGCCTGCACATGTGTGGGAGCCCCTCACCGTATCTTGTGCGGAGCAGACTTTGTCTACAGTAGTCTGACACTCTGATAGCCTCCATTTATTATTCAGTGCTACTCCAGCTGCACCACGCCCCCGAGCAGCCCAGAAATAAAACAAGGTTAAGAACTGGCATGAAATGTGTCTCGGAGGATCAAGTGTTGGGGTAGGAGTTGGAGGTGGTGGAGGGGTGGGGGGTTCTCCAGACAGCGGCGTGGGAGGAGGCATTGGGCTTTTATATGTGCCATCTTTTATTAATTGCCCTGGTGCTTAGAATGTGTTTCTCAGTGATCATTAATGCATGCTCGGAATAACGTATTTACATGTTCTCATGTTTTAAACATGGGGAGAGGGGAGACTCCGTCTTGTGGCAGACCCCCAGTTGCACCGGACCCCCAGTCCCTCCACCCCCACTGTCTTTCAGCTGATTTGCATTCACCCACAATGTAAAATCCATTGGCAGCCAGACTTCCAGGGAAAGCTATGGAGCATGGACAGCAAACAACACTCGCCACAACCCCAGAGAAGCTGCTAGAGGTGTCAGAGGCCGACAGTTGTCACGGTTACAAAAGACCTGCACCCAGATCAGTTTGCTAGACAGTGGATAAATGTATGGTGTGTTTGCCCCAGGACTTCTTTCATCTGTTTTCGCTTTTACATCACACTTAACAGTTTCAGATCGTCAAATAAATTGCAATCAATCCGACTGAGTACAAAATTTAGTGAGAAAAGCAGCCTGATCCTGCTGCTATTATTACTGTATTTTCCGCACTATAAGGCGCACCTAAAAACCTTCAATTTTCTCAAAAGCCGACAGTGCGCCTTACAATCCGGTGCGCCTTATATATGGACCAATATTGAGCCACAACAGATCTCGCAACTACATTAAGCAGCCGCCGATTTCATTTTCCCCCTTAGAAGAAGAAACGGGGGAAAGCAGACGCCGACTTCATTTTCCCCCGTAGAAGAAGAAGAAGCGCGCGGTGCACGCTGGGTTTTGTGTAAAGACCCCAAAATGGCTCCTATTAAGAGACACGCTTATGACGCAAAGTTTAAACTCAAGGCGATCAGTCACGCAGTAGAACACGGGAATAGAGCAGCAGCCATAGAATTTAACATGAACAATCAATGGTGCGGAAGTGGAGGAAGCAACAGCTGTTCATTTTGGGAATGAACGGAGTTTTCAGAACGCTGGTTTGTAATCTATTAAAGTTTGACTGACCTATCTGACTGTTTTGTTGACATTCCTTTAGCGCAGTTCCATCTAATGGATGCATAACGTAACCCCAGCCTCTACTGTAGCGTCTATTCTATGCGCCTTATAATGCGGTGCGCCTTATATATGAAAAAAGTTTTAAAATAGGCCATTCATTGAAGGTGCGCCTTATAGTGCGGAAAATACAGTATATACAATATTTTATCAGCTGTTATGAAACTATTGTATGTATCAAACACAACTTAAAAGTAATTTGACTTTGCATCATCCAATACCTTGAAATTGGACTCTGTTCCTTTAAGAACCTTCTACTCTTTCCGAGACAATCTCTTCAGAGGGTCATCATCTCCATGGCTTCCATTGATGGTGTTTACAACTGCTCTTAGGAGTGTTGTAGTTTGTATGATTGTTTGCTAACGGCTGCTGCTGCTAGTCTGGTGGAACTGAGTGGGAGAGATGTGGAGGGGAGGTGCTGAAGTTCCTAGGAGGAGCTTTGGGAAAAAGCCAGCACATATTAGGGCACCCCGAATGACTGGCACTGGAGATTCAAGGATTTCTCAAAGCAACACTCTGGGAATGTGTTTGATGTGAGAAGGACATCATAACATGACGTAAAGCTAAAAAAAAGTACATTTTGCAAAATATCCACCCTTTACAAACCTTGGTAAGACAAGACACAGAAAAACAGTTGCATGCTTCCATCGTCTATAGCCCATATCGTTGTCATAGTTTACCTGTCTCATTCTTTATACCCTTTTAAATCACAACAGAGCCTCACTGTTTCTTGCTTTTTATGTAATGCCTAAATTTTACTATTATTCACTTTCTTGTTTTTACGTAGATTTTCTTACTATCGTTTCATCGTTTTTCAGTATAACACTCAATGTTTATGACTGGCACAATACAAATTGCCTTTCCTAATGTTTCTTCAACCTTGACTTTACCGTTGACTGGAGTCAATAAAGCAGGCAATTCTGCAACGCTTTTCACCTACTGAGCAAAATGAAAGCAAATAGTCTTGCTCCCATGAAAATCACTAGAGAGCGATCAGAAGTTTTGGAAACCAGTACATATTTAAATACAATTAAATACAAACACAAATGGAACTCACGCTTCCCTATGTCACACTTTACCTGTGCACATGTTAAAAATGCATATAAATATCTTTATTTTAAGAATCACTAATATTTTATGCAAACAGTTTTCATTTTCCCTCATTGTGCCGAAGAGTCCCACAAACACACACAGCAGTAATTGAGAGCCAGCAGTCAAAGCAGAGATTTAACAGCGCAATTAATTAAATTCGAGCTAAATCGATTCTAATTATCCAGCGGGGTTGCCTCTGATGCAAGGTGGCAGCCGGCACAGTGACCGGCCACAGGGGCAATTATAGGATAAAAATCACGACTGGCAACGCGTCGCAGTCAGCATACACAAAACATAACCAACAAACTCGCTTAAGTTAAAGGAGAGCAGTCGGAAGCAGTCAGCAATCAATGTCACGAGTCATAACTCATCGTAACGCCGACTGAAAGCACAGGTCAAGTCAACAAATACATGAACAAAAGTGATGAGAAGCATCTCCAGTTCAGAGAGTTAGCTCTGTGAGCCACAGGTCGGACGAGTGTCTCCGAGTCGCTCGGTGATCGATCACGGAGATGAATAGGTCAATGGGGAGCTGCGCTCCGAAACGATCAATCAGAGCTGGCAACAGGATGGGAAAATGTTTGGGCTATAGCAAGTAAAGACAGCTTTACATTGTCTTTTACATCATGTCTCTATCAATAATCTGCTTTCTTTTTAAAGCTTGAACATAGGGTAGGCACAGTGATGTAGGTTTCTTCCGTGATCATTAAATGTTTCAAATCGTCCGTCACATGTTATTGTCAGACAAAGACAACTTGAGTAAATGTGAAACAGTTTGCAATCAATGATTTTCTTAGTTGGGGAGTAAAAATCTATTCAAACCATCTTGACACAGAGTGGAAAAACTCACTGCCCTCTCTAATAAATCATGAATTAACCCAGACCTGTAGAATCAAGAACTTACAAAGAAGGACCTCATGAAGTAGACTATAAATATTTAACACATCTTGCCCTAACCTAAATAAACATGTGTACAATACTAATTGCTTTGCCTTGCTTCAGTCTGGAAAGGGTTATAAAATATTTCTAATGCATCTACTTCCTGATATTGTGGACACATTTGGTCAAACCATAACAGACCATCAGAAAAGTGTTTTTTGTTGTTGTTCCCAAAATCTTTTTGGTAAAAAATAACTTTGGCCATTATCTTAGGAAGGTGACAAAATGCAGTTCATCTGCGTCAACATAGTAGGAGATGTTGTAGTCCTCCTTAATCTAAACTAGTAGGTGGTGTACATGTAAAGTAGTTGTGGCACAAGAAATTAGCCTTGAGGAACCCCATGTCACAGGTTTGTTCAGATTTATGTCATTTACCAGATGAAAGAAAGTTTTCTCACTCTGCCAAGTAAAAGCTGAACCTGTTTGAAATGTTTTAAGCTGTCAAGATTAAAATTGAAGATGTTGGCTGGTGCTGTCTCACTCATGTCTGGGTGGCATGTAGAATGGCTGCAGAAGACATGAGAAATTCTGCTTCCTGCTGCTCTATTCAGAATCATTTACTTTACAGAAACACTTGAATTCGGTTCAGGGTCTGCATCTCAACATGAAAGAAAACAAAAAGGTCCTTGATGTTGCTGCTTCTCACTGCAGCCATTAGGATGCATAGGCGCTCCCGGTATGATTGGGGCCTCTCCTCAAGGGGATTCAGCTTGCATGGCTCTACCGCTTGCCTGTTTTTAATAACAATTATCTGAAATCACTGCAATAAGCCCGAAGCTGGAAGGAGACGGAGAGCCAAAGATGGAGGGGCGGCTGTGGAGGGGTTCTGGCCCCTGTTCGGTGAACCTTTTGAATGTCAGCTCCTCTTTCACATGGAAAATTCAAGAGGGCCTTTGTGTTCATCGGTTATTAGTCATAATAGTTCAAAAAAAGAAGATCCATTGTGTAATTCAAGCAGATATTTATTAGGGATGTTTGATCTGACTTGGCCGGGGAATACGTTACCTCTGATACCTGAAAGGAACCAACCACCAACATCTGAGCAGCTTGAATGTAGATTATATTATGCAGCAGTGAAAGGAGTTGAGACCTAGCAACACTTTAAAAACTTCAAGTGTAGTTTGGAAAGTAAAGAAAAAGGTACGAGAGAGTAAACTGAATTGAATGATAACCAGCCTGTTGAAACAGAACCACTTTACCATTCAAACAGGTCAGTACAGCAGGAACCCAGTAACCATAAATTGTGAGTTCCTCTAAAAATGTTTGGAACTGCTTGTTTTAATAGTTAAACACCAAATTTGCCTTAACATGCTTTAATACAATCTTAGCACTACCACAAAAGGTCATTTCTGCAATCTTCTGCGCCAAGGAAGATAAATGCAAACGCAAACATGTCAAATAAGATAAGATAAGATAAGATAAGATAAGATTTATTTGTCATTGTCATCAACAGATTACAACGAGATTGAGATTTGCTCGACTCGAGTTAAGATGCAGGTTATGTGTATATACGTAATATACAAAGATAAAGAAATGAATAGTACAAAATGAGAAATAAATAGACATCAGAAGATGGTTGCAGTGCCTGGAGGTGTCGCAACAGAATTTACATTTATAACAAAGTGGTGTCAAGAGCAGAAGTTCTTATGCCTTTGAATTTAGTGCCATGATTGCCATCGGGTAAAAACTGTTTTTTAGGCGATTTGTCCTGGTTTTTATTGCTCTGTATCTCTTGCCTGATGGCAGCAATACCAGTTTGCCCAGGTATTTCAGCTTCCTAAACAGCTTTTTAAAAATATATTATATCAATAATATATTTAGAATCAAACAGTGCGGTTTGGGCTCAGTGCTCAATGAATATTCTATATTCTATATGTATTATCTATTGATATTGATCAAATGTCTATTGCAATATATGTTTTTATTGATTTAAGGCCCTCTTGTAACATAAACTGTCCAGAAACATATGTCCTTCACTGATGCTCAGGTTAATTTTGTATCACAGCTGCTTGGTTTTTCAACTTCTGACATGAATGTAGTCATCCTACTGATGGTGGAGGAGAAAATAGTCAAATTAGCACTACAGGAGTCTCCTTCAGACTTGATGTTTAGTTTGATAATTAAAAGAGGCGGATGACTACATGATGCAGAAGACGGGATTGTTGTTTTGACATTGTGTCTCCTTTTATTGAATGCTACTTTAAGGACACATCTGGTTTTCATGTCTTTTCCTTTTAACCCAAATTCTGTTCTCATAGTTTTTACACTCTTGTTACTATCCGGGATATTGTTTTCCATTTGTTAATGCCTCCATCGCCTTTCCACGCTGCGTCCTCCTGATGTGCTGTCATGTAGCACCACCCACAGGTCAACGGAGGGGTGACAGCCTGGTGTTCTGTGTCTTTGTTTGAGGGAAGAAAGGCAAAAGCTCCTGACTGAAGCTGCCACAGCAACTCTGAACACAGCTTCAAAATGTTCTCTCTCTGTCTCTGCTCCGAAATAATAATAGTAATAATAATAAAAAAGAAAAGCATCAGAATTTTTCCAGCCGCAGACGGAGAGCAGAAGTGCCCCCGACTTGTTGTTGCTTCTTGTGGGACATAGAAAGAAAGTGCAGCGTTCACCAGAGAAGCCGGTACACTCTGTTAGATTCAGGCGTTTGTTCTGGCTATGCTGAATTATTTAGCCTCGTGTTTTAAAAGGCAGCTCTGGGGAATTTTCCACGTAACGTTCTGTCGAGGTTGCGCTCACTTCATTCCAACACACACACAAAAAAAAGAAGAAGAAGAAGAAGAAGAAGTTGGCAACCTTTCATGTAGTTTATATAGGCAGCTGTAAATGAGGAGTTATCAGGAAACAATCGAGAGAAGAAGTGGTGATAAAATGCAGACTTGAAAGTGAGCTTTTGAAGGCAGCGGATGCTTGTTTTACCCTCGTTCTCTGGCTCTCTCTGTACTCTCTGGTGAGACCACACAGAGGCAAAAAGCACTTCTCACCCAAACCCCCTGTGCTCTGCATGTTTTTTTTACTGCTTCAGTTCTTATGTTTTTGGAGGGGGAAGCCGGGATATTAATAACAAAAATACTTTGTACAGTTCACATTTACATTTTCAGAGCTGCTCTATAATTTATGATGAATTACCTTGATGCCTACTTCTTCTGTTTGGGTGTTTGTTTTGCATTCTCCCTTAGTATCTCAGTAATTTAGTATATAATCAGAAAGTTCACTCATTTTCATACTTCAGTTCATACTCATAGATAATATTTTGGCAAAAGTTATTTTGGCAAAGAAATCACCAATTTTTCTTCCAAAAACAATTTCTAAGCATAAAAAAGTCACATTTGACACACACACACACAACAATTTTGTCCATGATTTTAGGAAGACAAATTTCAAACTGAAATGTAAGTTTTTCTGAAAATTGGAATATTCCATATCACAATATTCCATATTAGCGATGTTATAGGAGAAACACTCCACCAGGACTATAAGGTCATTGCTAAAAAAACAGAAGCTGGCTATTCATAGAGTGTTCATAGAGCCGAGCATGTCGCCAGAAAGTTCAGTGGAAGGAAAAACTGTTAAGGAAATTTCTTTTTAGATCTTTTTAAATAAAGGTTTGGTTTTTTTGCTTGGAAATGAAGGTCTCTGGATGTGAATCCAATGTTTCCAGCAGGAAGTTTCTAGAGTCAGCGATGATTTGTGGGAATCCATGTGATCTGCTGCTGTTGGTCCACTGTGTTTTGTCAAGACAAAAGTCAGCACACAGCACTTCTTGGCTTCCTATGCTGACGAGCTTTATGGAAGTGCTGATTAAATTTTCCACCTTTGCTTGGTGTCACACTGAAGCTCCATACAGAATCTATGGAGTATTGTCAAAATAAATAATTGAGACGCCAGAGCCAACAATGTCAAGTTTACTTATATTGCACTTTTAAAACCAGGCTGATACTACACCAAAGGACACACGAAAAAGAATAAAATCAGAATAGAACAAAATGACGGAAAGTGAACAACACTGAAAAATCACAACAGAAATGTTACAGTATCAGAACTCAGCTGAATGCCAATGAATAACAATAAGTTCTACGGCTCGTTTAAGGATGCAGACAAATTTATTTTGACTCTCAAAACAACACGAGCTTCTGTTCCACCTCAGCAGAGCCACACGTTGATCTCCATGTCACTCTGCATTGATGCAGGAATACATGCAGAAGGAATATTTAGAACATAAACTGTGCTGTCCAATAATCCTTTTCCATTTTTATTGATCAATCAATGAAAGAAAAGCTATAAATGAATTTCTAAAATATATTTTCTGTGATATAAGAAGGTGAGATGCACCTGTATTTTGAAAGAATGAGCTCTGCTATCATAAAGAACCCTCATTGCAATTGTGAAAAAAACCTCTAGGTTTTTGATAAAACATGTTGGCGATAAGATGGTGTGTTTTATTAAATTTTTTGCCGTATTAAAATAGGTTTATTTCGCTAAACTGCAATGAAAACACTTTCTCCGCATCACACCAGTCATGTGATCAACAAGCAGATGTTGCCTTTGGTGCAAAACACAAAGAAAACAACAGGATGTCATTGGAGGGTTTTTAATTACTAAACGTGTGAACAAACACATTCACATGTGACTTTAAATACAACTTTGAAATTGTTTTTGTTGACATTAGCGGAACATTGACGAAGTTTTGCGCTCATTTGTAATGTAAACGCAGCTCTTGATGCTCTCATTTTGTTTGAATTCACAAGATTTTGTTTCTGTTTCATTTTGAATTTTATCTTAAAAAAAAAAAAAAGTCCAGACTAGTTTTCAATGCAGGTCACCTCATAGCAGAAATACTCATTAATCACCCCGGAAAAGCTCAAATTATCTAAAATTCCACACTGTTATCAGTGAAACGCTCACTCTCGCATCTGTTTGATTCTAAAGTCATACTCAGCCTTATCAGACGGCATGGGGTTCAGCTTATTGCTCTTTTTTTTTCTTTCTCTAATTGCAGTTCTGTAATATGCTTTTTATTTTTCCCCCCCGAATCGCTTTCTGCAGGTCGTCGTTGACAGCGTATGTAGTTCAAAACCATTTTGACTGGGGAACTTTCACAGTAGGAACCAGCAAACATTCAAAGTATAACGGCTCACATTAGTTTGTTCTGTATCTCTTTGATTAGACCTCTGCGGATGTTTTTTGTGGGGCGTTTTTGTGGCATGGATAAAGTCATCTTCTGGTCTATTTGAAATGATTACACCAGTTTTGTTCCCGTAAACGTCTGAAGTTTTCTGTCATAAACCCGCAGACTGAAAAACCCAATTTTTCACCCCCAGTATTCTCAGAAAGCCTTAGGCAGACTCCCACTCCCGCAGAGACAGGCTTTTAAATTGTTTTATTCAATTTTTTCCATGCCATTCACTGAAATTTCCACACTGAGGGTAACAAAAATAATTTCCAATGTTTCCTCAGGCGGGAGGGAGGGGGAAAAAAAAGCCATAGTCTGATTTTTTATTTTTTGCATTTCTTTCTTCCACAGCACAACCGAGGGGTAAGCACAAAAAGCTAGACAAAACGGCTCGGTATCAGCCGTGATTTCCTGAATAGCCCAGTGGGAGTGCGGGAAGTCGGGGCGCACGCAGCAGATCGGCGCAGCCATGCTGTGAGCGAGATGGCTTTTCTCTTCAACAAGCCCGGCTGTGATGAGCGGCTCTGCAAATGAAACGGGGTGGGGAGGCAGAGAAGGAGGAGGAGGAGGAATGGATGGATGGAGTCTTTACAGTTTCAAGGCCTCTGTTTCCTTGCCGGGCATGTCTGCTGCTGCTGCTGCTGCTGCTGCTGCTGCTGCTGCTGTGGCGGCGGCGTGGCTGAGGGAAATAAAACAAGCAGCGGATAAACAAAGAGCTACAGATAATTCCGCTGGAAATACGAGGATGCCGCTTCCCGCTGTTTTCGAATTCATTAGGCCCCACGCTGGGCCACTGGTGATTTCTAAATATATGCAGCTCATCCGATGTGGATGTGTAAACTGTGCGTAGAAAATGGATGGCTGTGCAGACAGACTGTTTGCTTGAAGCCCTCTGTGGTCCTGGTGGGTGGGAGCTGTCAGCAACTATCTTACATTACTTTCCACATGAGCTCTATAGAGTTCCCCCAATCACGATGCTCCTTCTGTCTTGGGCTCTTCACCGCTGTGGCTGAATTGACCTTGCAATTTTTTTCCTTCTTCTTTTTTTTGCAAGGAAATTGTGTTGTGTATTCAAGCCAGCAGGCAATAAGGCAGACAGACTCCTTTATATTTACCCCACTCTCAAGACCCCGCTTAACAGGCATCAGGATTACGCTCAGGAGGGGAGAGCCAGCGAAGGTTTTAGCTCTTTTCGCAGCTGACATTGTATCAGGCTCTGAGATGAGGCCAAAGTGCTGCACTCTTATTAGCCTTGTGTTGATTTGCTCTCCTTGAGTCTGCCACTGTCACTGAATGGGGGGACAAAAAAACATTGGAATTGAAAATGGCGAACACACAGGCTATGTGTTTTGTTTTGGGGGGGTTTTTTGCCTTTTTTCATCTCAGATGTAAATGAAAATAGTCTTTTTGACAACACAAAGTATACTGAAACTCAAGACGTAGGACTTGTGCCACAATCTAATAAAATTTAACATTAGATAAGACAGTCAGTTGCTGAGTTTCCTTTACAAACATGGGGAAAAACATAGTCGATATTCCGCTAATTTGCAATTGCGGCGTTTCCATCAAATAAGAAATGGAACTAATCTCACATGCGAAATAGCTTGGTCACTTGATAAATCATTAAATAAGCCACAGCATCATCCTCCTACCACTTCCTTCCTGTTGCAACATTGGTGACTCGTGTGATGTTAAAAAAAAAGTTTCCATTGCAGTTTTGCAAAATACACACATTTTAATATGGCCGAGAAACCATATCATACGAGCACAAAAACATTTTATCAAAAAATGTGATTTCTTCTAAATTGCTTTTTCCATTAAGCAAATTTAGTTTTGTAATTCCAATGTACACAAGCTGCGAGCTACTGACATCTACTGGCTATTTATGGAGTCATTTTGAAGGCTTTGAGACACCAGGAAACCACAGAGAGAGCTAATATCCATCAATCGCTTTCAGGATTGGCAGATCTACAAAAATTACTCCAAGAATGCATTGAAGGCAAATCCAGGAGGTCACAAATGAATTCAAAACTACATCTAAAGCTCTTTAAGTTGTCACTTAACATCTAGCCTGGTGAAAACCAGCCTCTTGCACTACGCTCATCTTCGTACAGAAGGCCTGGAGCCTTGGCTATTGAAAAGTGATTGCTTCCTGAAGGCGTAGACTGTTGAAATTTGAAACAATTTGATATGATTTTACCCAATCGCTAATGTTGGACTGTGACGAATGTAATGTGATGTTCAATAAAGCTTACCGGGAATTGTGTGCGCTGTAAACAGCCCTGTGGGTAGTATTGCCAGCAATAAAATGGGTAGTTGGGCCAGCAATAAAACGTCTTAGCCATTGCTGTTGTTTCGCATTTATTAGCGCAATATTTGGAAGCTCGGCCAACAGGCACTCACCTGCCTTTGCCAAAGTACAATAGGTAGATGGTAATTCTAAAACAGCGCAAAAAACGTGACACAACTCAGTCTTACACTCACTGACTGGCCCGGTTGAACTTCAACCGGAAAAATGTAGCTCAATGGGAGCAATCCCAAATGGAGCACTGAAGGGAGATGAGAATCAAGCAGGCTACTAAACGTCATACACAGTCACATGGTGGTATTAGTGGGATGGTCTGGGGGTGCTATTCTACATCAGAACAAGGATGACCTATAATTGATGCAACCATGTATGGAGTTCTCTGCCAGAACACCAGTTTCACCATCAGTTTGAAACCTTATGTTCAAGCATTCTTGGGTTATTCACCAGTATGTCCACCTCTGAATGGCTCAAAATGAAGGTCTTAGAATGACCTTGTCAAAGTTTTAAATCTGATTGAGATAGAACAATAACAGTTATTAGGTAAAGGAGGCAATTTGTTTTCATATTAGATCCAGTAACATATTTTTCTCCCTTTAAAAAAAAATGAAATTATCATTTGAAAACTGTTTTTATTTTTTTACTTATAGGTCTGCCATAAAAATAAATAATGTGACAAAAAAGCAAAAGGAGGGGGGAAAAAATCTGTTTGGGTACTAATACTTTTTCACTGCACTGAGCTCGACCGTCTGCCTGAGCAGCTGAGGACAGGGTGCAGAGAAGGCGCTTGCAGTAGGTGGAGCTCTTGTGTTGGGTTTTGATATCGGAGCCCGATTCACCTGTTTGTGAAGGACACCACAGCACTGCCTGTGCTGCTGTGTTTGTGCATGCAAATTTCTCTTTCAGAAACGGCCTATCCAAAATCTATACGTGTTATGTAGCATTTACGAGCCTGCCCCTCTCCCCAGTGCCAGAAACATAAACCCTTAAAGTGCATTTTTAGTGTCAGGCTAACTGACAGCTTATTATAGGTGGTACGACTCAGCCAACTGTTTGTGTTTATGTTAGACTTATTAGAAATTTTAATGCTCTCCTATGTGTTGGGCTTGTAATACTTTGTGTCTATTCGATAGTGTGCCAGCGATTTGCCTAATTTACACATATCTTACTGTCCTGGCTCGACATCACACGTGGCGGAACAGGCGGAACCCAACCCCCATCCTCCCTCTTCCGACTCCCCCAACACTCCTGTCCTCTGCTTGCATTCCCTCCCCCCTTTCCCTCCTTCTCCATCTACTCTCTCCCTCTCACGCCACTGCAATCTACCGCAGGCCCTCCATCTCTCCGGCCTGTCAGCATGCTTTTTCATTTGGCTTGTTGCTACAGGGGGCTCGACGCTGGCAGATTACAACTCGGCAGCCAGTCATTTTCGATTTATCAGAGGCACCCTCCCACCCCCTATTTCCCACTCCCCCCCCCAGCCCTTCCACACTTACTCCCCTCACCAGAGTCAGTCCAGACACACGGCACAATTCCTCATCACTTCCAACACCCTCCCCTACTTCCCTCCAAACCCTGCCTTATCTTCCTGCTTTCAATCAGTGCGGAAAATTTTGCTCGCAAGACACAACAAAACATAGAGGTAAAAAAATATTTATATATATAAAGAGAGAGAGAAAGAGAGTGACAGTGGAAGGATTTAAGTTAGAGAGGCAGCTAGAGCTGTATTATTACTTAGGCCTCTGTCACTGGTGATGACCCGGGAGAGTGGAGAATATCGATTGTGCGTCACTCAAGGCATTCAGCAGATTGCATTGACAAAGCTTGTCGGGCCTTTAATAGCAAGGTTAGCAACCCCGGTTGGGACCCATGAGAAAACTCTAACTGCGCCTTATTTCATGGTGGCTTTTAACCATTCTCCGGGTCCAGGGAGTGGATTGATAACAGTCGGGAAGTAATTTTACTCTTATAATAGCTTTCCTGTGGTTGACATTTGTGGCCCTTAGTCCCCGCAAAAGTGCCTCTCCAAATGCAAGCTGAGAGACGGCCGGCATTGTCTGGCCGCCTTTGTGTTTTTTGGGGGGTTTTTTTGTGCAACAAAGATGTGGTACGTTCACCAAAGCATGGAGAGAAAGAAAGAAGCTGAGATGGGAGGGGGTGAGGGGTAGAAAAATAAATCAAAAGGAGTGTACAAGTATGATTTATGAGAAGAAGGAAGTCCATTATGCGCTAGAGGAAGCCCAGACCAAAACACAAACAGAGCGAGGGCATGGCTTGCAAAAGAGGGTCATGGTGCAATTCATTTGCCATCGTAAGATCACTGATAGCTGCTGAAAACATTACTCGACAGAAAAGTCGAGTAATGGTGCGGAGGAATCTGACAGCATTTCAATCTCGCTGTAATTCTCAACATAAATAAGCACCTTAAACAACCTTAATAATCTCTCTTTAAGTCAAGTCATGTGAAACTTGGCTGAAATGTAACGGGTCCCCTGTGCGTTGTAATTTGCCTTCCACACATGAGGGAAAGCTATTTCTTCAACTACTAAAGTCATTGCTTGATGCTCGAAGGTCTTGTGTGGTGGTTAGTTATTATCACGGCTCTGGGGGACAAAATCATAACATCAAAAAAATAAAATAAAAATGGTTTTGCTCTAGTTTTTCGGTCAGTACACAAAATTAGAGGGAGACTCTTGTATGTTTATCAAAGAAAATCAAAGAAAAACAGTTGTGTTTCGTATTGACAATCCGTTTAGAGTATGCGTTCTCTGAATTTTATCGCATAGAATTGTGAATTCTTTGTAATGAGCAGAACATGTCAAAACTGCTTTTAATGAATGTGCAGTGCTGATGTGCATCAGCAGGTCAAGCTTCAAGGTTTAGAAGCTGATGGAGAGCAATAAAAGCATGATTGTGATGAATAGAAGCGTAATCAGACATCAGGGGAGAGACAAGGCAGTACAAGCCATATTGACTTTACCAGAACAAGACAATATTTTAGCTTTTAGGGCATGAGGAGCCAATAATTTCCATTATACTTTTTTCCTAAATAAGGAAAGGAATTTTAAAGATAATGTTGAACAATCTAATCCTGGTTTGACTAGCTGTACATTGATTGCATTACATCACGCCTGTCTAAGAGTGTTTTCACACTTGATAGTCTCGTAGACTCTCTTTGATTGGGGACCAAAAGTGCAACTCTTACATTTTCAGTCCATTTAACACACTGCACTGTGGCAAATTAACCAAACCTGTCCCTGCCTCGCCTGTGGTGGCGCTACACCAAGAAGCGCCACCACAGGAAGGACGGAAACGGCATGAAAACCTCTGAAGAAGACACTGAGAGGCACAACTTCCTTCTTCAACAAAAATGGAGGGGCATAAAAGCTTAGCCATTATAATCTCTCTTTTTTGTCTTTGGCAAAAGACCACGAGCCGTTTCTCCCTCTACTGCTAGACTCGCCCGTTTGATTTGGTTGTATTTACCCAGAATGCCCTGCGCTATAGTCGCTCCCTGCTGTTGCAGCGGTTTGCTTATATTCATATATTCATTCAAGCTGCACCAGAGCTCACTTTAACAGAACTGAGACTAAGGTTTTTAGGTGGACCAGAGTTCATTTTTTTGGACGGCATCAGAGTTTGATTACGCGTTGACACCTCCTCAACAAACCAGATTAAAGCAAACTAAATACTCCTTCCTGGTGTGAATGCAGCCTAAATCTAAGGTGATCCAAATGACAAAAATACTTTGGAAATGCATCCTTCACGTCTTAACAATAAACGGTTAAGGAATTTTGTGCAAAGTTAACTTTATAGATTGCATTCTTGTTCCAGAATAACACGGGCTGCACATTAAGCAAAATTATCACAAGCAGATGTTCTATTCCTGCCTTGGGCAGGTGTCACTATCCAATCCACTGCGTTTATAAAGTCTGGCCAGATTTTCTGCTTTGTTTGGCAGCTGGAAAGGAAACATAGGTTGGCAAATTTTAATTGCTTTAAAGAACTTATCTTATTGTGCTGTAGGAACAAACTCAAGTCCAGGCAGTGGTGTTTTAATGGCCACAGCCAGCGAGACGTCTGTAACATTAGATAATAAATGAAAAGCTGTTCCACTAATGTTAATGGGTGGTATTGTGCTGTTGTTATGCGTTTACATCAGCCGAGCTGTTATATTGTACCAGGGGAATTTCTGTTCTCTAAAATCCTAATGTCTGCATCTCCGGTTATGTTATTTGGCTTTATTCTGGTTGCCCTTGGCTGTTTTTTTTTTTTCGTTTGTTTGTTTTTTTTACTCCCATTATCAATCTGTTGAAGTCTTCAGAGCAGATGTTTGGTAGACTCTTTGCAAGCTGAACAAACCGCTTCTATTAATATAGTGGGACCGCTGCACTGTCTTGTTTTATGACTTGATAACGACACGCGTGCATTTTAGAAAGGCGGGTAAATGAGGACCTTTACAGCAGCAGTAGAAGCCGACGCGGGTGATAACAGTGCTGGCTTTAGGCAGACATCTTGGGTCTGCCAAATAGAAACTGTGTATCTCACCGTCGGATTTTACTGCCACTTCTAATCCTCATGTTGCAGCACAGATGGAGCTGAATTCTGTTAAAGTTAGGTGCTAGTTGCCTTATCCCAACATACAACACCAATGGATTGGCAATGGTAAATGGAAACACCTGCCTTATCCCTGACACTCTGGGGGTGTTTTTATGTATTTATTTTTTTAATTTCAGTTTATTTTTAAATCCTGGAACAATCTCCACTGATTAGATGTAACATTATGACCACCTGCCTACTAGAGTTTTACGTTCCCTGTTACTGCATGGACTCCAGTTGACCCCTGAAGGTATGCTGTGGTATCTGGCACTAAGATGTGTTCACCATATCCTTTAAAGGTTTGGCTTGACTTCTCTGAATTACGGTTCTGTACGGTTTAGTAATAGTTTGCTTACCTGTAGCAGGAAGATGTCGTGCCAGCCTGAGTTTTTTGAAAATTAATCAAAGGTCAAAACATTAAAGTTGCTATAGTGTTACTTGGATATTGCTGTATCTCTATATTAACAATGGTGTGTTTTTCAGGCAACTGACATTTGTGTTACTATGTGGAGCTACATTGACTGAACCTCCTAGTTGTATTAGTCTGTCTTGGCCAACAAATTGAAGGAGAGTGTAACCCAGTGTTAAAAACACAAGCAAGAATGAATATTAATTTAATATCTTATTCTACAATGATATTAAAAAGTATAAATAAACAGATTACATGTCTTAATCTACAATAACATTTAAAAAGTAATAAAGTTAAAAATAAGTTCATAAAAATGTTCATAAATACACGTAAAAAGTGCTAAAAATCTTTAAAATCTGTGCAATACGCCTTTAGTGATCTTTTTTAGTGATGGCTTAAACAACCAATAGCTGGCGCAGTCTGAATTCACATCAGCCAATTAGGTTGATTGTCCCGCCCCTTTGCTAAGATTAATTCAGCCATGAGAGCTCAGAGCTGATGGTTGCTCCCGCTAATATCCCGGAAGATCTTGTAAAATTCGATGAAGAATCTTGAAACCGGTAAGGAAAACAACGCTAAAACAGCTCTGCAGAATATATAATTCAAAATAGTAAATTCATTTTTTATTATATCCCAGAAAGCTTCCGTTGTGAGTGACTGAAGCCCGGTGAGCATCGGTGAGTGATTACACATGCTCTGTTAGCATTTAGCTCTATAAATACACTGAAAAGTGGCTAAAATCCCCAGTAACTGATCAAATTCAATAAAAATAAAATAGTTCTATTATTACTGTTGTGTGTATTGTATTTTTTCAATGTAATTCCACTTATTTTTCTATTAGCACGTTTTATAGTTCAGTGGTACTAATTCAGTCTATGGTGCTGTAATGTGTAGGTCAGAGCTATTGTGTGCTTCCAATCCACATTCTGATGTTAAATCGTTATAGTATTGTAGATGTATTTCATTAGCACTTTTAGATTGAAATATATTTTTGTATTATTACCACATATAAGCTAATTACTTTAATTTTACTGATATGTTGGTGATATTTATCTGTGATAACTTGAATGACGTTGTTGTACAACATGGAAAAACTTGAGAAATGATGAAAGGTCCCTTTAAATTTTAGCTTAATTTTTTTTTTTTTTCCAAAAGCATTCAAATTTTGTTTATTTGCAAACATGGATCCTTAATGTTCCCTGTATTAAATTCTACTCTTTCCTCATAGACACTGTGTGCTTTACTCTGTTGTCTTCTGGTCAGGCCCAACATCGCCTTATAAGTGTGTGGTATCGGTATTGGTCATTGAAGTGACTTAACTTTCTTGCAATCTACTAACCGGAGTGGTTTAAGGAAAACTGTCAATGTTAGCTTCTCCAGTGCTAAGATAGTTTCTATTGTGCATATTAAAGGGGAAGTATTATGTAATATTGACTTTTTTGACCTCTACATTATGTTATAATGTTATTCCGTCATCAAAAACATACCTGGAGTGTTGCCTTGATCCTTTCATGCATTAAGCTGTGAAAAATGCCTGGACCTGTCGCTGCCTTTGAGGACAAATCTCTTCCTCGGAGCTGCAGTTTCCAAGTTTCCGAGCATCCGCTTCGCAGAACAACCCTCCCTCAGTGACTCCCGCACTCAGCTCCTGTAGACTAGCCAGCAGAAATTGCCAAACACCTGGTGGAACTGCGCATCTGCTGAACTGCACTACTTCTTTTAAGAAGCTACTGGTGCAGTGCTGGTAAAAACGTTGTTAAAAGGTTAATAGAGGAGTGATGACTTCCTGAAGGTGGAGTTTCAGAAAGAGAAGGAGACAGAGGCTCAATTTCAAGATGTTAAGTTACAAAGTCAAATTTCTTATAAGTCGTATTTGACATATAAAGCATTTTCATAACAACTGAAGGTACAATGGCTACTTGATGGTGTTATAAAATTATACGATGTGGCTGGGAAACACATAATACTGCCCCTTTAAAGTATATTTAATGTTTGAACTATTCAAATAGAAGCATTTTTGTGGGGATTTCAAATGTTTGCAGAGCTTAGCTCTTTGAGAGTGGATACTGGGCATCCACTGCATTCACTTTGCACTATAGTACGGTGGCCGACAGGTGCAAATGAGCAGCAAAAGAGAAACATGCAAACAAAAAAAAAAAACACGCGCACAAATTAAATGCGGCAAGCAAAAAGCAAATAAAATGCAGCAAACAAAAAAGAAGACACCCCCGAATGAAATGCAGCAAACAAAAAGAGAGACGCAAACAAAAAAGAAGACACCCCCGAATGAAATGCAGCAAACAAAAAGAGAGACGCAAACAAAAAAGAAGACACCCTCGAATGAAATGCAGCAAACAAAAAGAGAGACGCAAACAAAACAGAAGACACCCCCGAATGAAATGCAGCAAACAAAAAGTGTTGAAAACGGAAGTGCTCCAGACCACTAGGGGGAGTCAAAGAAAATAGTATTTTTGCTAATTCGGGCAAGCATCTACGAGACCGAGCCCAGAACGGCATGACTGACACAAAGTCTATCACGCTACCCATAAATTATTCTGTTATTGTATAATATTATAAAAGACAGCGTATCTGAAAAGAAATATAGTAATACGTACCTTTACTTTCTTTCAAATTTCTTTCTCTGAATCTTGCATCTGGTCCCATAGAAATGAATACTATTTTCTTTGACTCCCCCTAGTGGTCTGGAGCACTTCCGTTTTCAACACTTTTTGTTTGCTGCATTTCATTCGGGGGTGTCTTCTTTTTTGTTTGCGTCTCTCTTTTTGTTTGCTGCATTTTATTTGCTTTTTGCTTGCCGCATTTAATTTGTGTGCGTGTTTTTTTTTTTTGTTTGCATGTTTCTCTTTTGCTGCGCATTTGCACCTGTCGGCCACCGTACTATATACATTCAACTTATGTAAAGTAATAATAAAAGTAAAATTAAGAACAGCATATTTGAGCTAATGTTTTTTTGTTAAAGGACATTTTGCTTGCCGGAGATTATGTGTTTTGATTGCAGAAATGCTGAACATCGATTGCTTTCATCTGCTTCAATCTCCAGTTTTTGTCCATGTCGTCATGACAGCCGAACAGACAGCCGCGATGGAGTCTGAAGTATGTCCCTGCAGTCAGATCTCAGAGAAACACAAAATACGGCCTTTCTAATATTCCCCCTGCAGACTTATCTGTGCCACATTTCCATCAGTTTCTATTTCCCCGAGAGCTCACGCCTCTGTGATGGAGAGGAAAAGTGGTTTGAACGTCCCCGTCGACCAATCTCCAATTTTTATCTTTATTTTCTTCCCCCTGCCACATCACCAACCAATGTACGGGATTCGCCATTTTGCAGGAGTACCTATCTTCCCCTTCCAATGAACACTCCCCAGTTTGTTTTTGCTCTGCAAAGAGTGTCAGGGAGAGCACATTACCGCTATTCCTGTAACACAAATAGAGCCCTCTTTCCCTAAACTGGAAGCACTTGTCTATCATATTACCACATGAGCCTCACACACAGCTTGACCCAGTGTTAAGTGTCCGCGCTAAATTTCATTGCCTCCATCTCCTGGAAGGCCTGCCAATATACTGGCAGTGAATTCCTGGAGGAAAATAAATGGCAATAAAAAAGAGAAATGATAGCCCCTGCAAGCCGATAGGAGAGGAGTTTTTTTTTTTTTCACTGACGCCTTTTTTCCATACCGCTCTTTATCGAGGCAGTCCGGTCAGCGTTGGGAGCTGTGATTTTGGCACGCCGTCGGGCCTCTTTAGTTGGCTTGGAGTTTGAAAGCCAATATGGAAGGAACTACACCGAAGCCTATATGGGAAGAGCTGGGGATTCATATAATTAATAGAATGCAGATTTTCTCTGCACGGTTATACGTTGATGAGCGCTCAGCTGGGGCAGCCATAAGTGTGATCACTCTCAGCTTTTGGCGCCCTTCTGGGAAGACGTCATGTAACAATATCCGGTTGGTCTAGTTTTTTTCCTGGCCCGCACTGGGAACGTTGGGAAACGTCACCCGGGGAATTAGTGGCATGTGAAGTGGGCTGCAAGGTTATTTTACTGCCACGCTGGGCTACTATAACAAGTTGTTCGGATATGATCTGAGAGAGTAGAAGTCCCCCACTGCTCTTATATTCTCCCCCCATCCCACCACCACACATTTTTTTCCTCTCCACCTGCTCAGTTCATTATTAAATCAGGGAATTGTCCCCATAACTCAATCCACTCCACTACTACATTATATGACCATTTGTGAGGAGGGTGATTGCGACGCAGGGCGCAGGATGGATGTTAAAAGCATATTGATTTGTCTGTAATGTCGTCATAGATCAGAGATTTATGGCGATGTATAAATGCAGCCGCAAGCTTTAGTAGCCTCCAGCCTGGGGTTGGAGGAAATGGAGTCCTTAGTATGACTGATGAGATAAAGACAGTGCTCTCAACCGCGTTTACCCCCCTCTCCCTCTTCCCACCCTCATGAGTCTCCATTTCCCCAAAGCCTCCTGCTTTTCAGGATGCTCTCACCCCGCAGCTGTGGGTCTGCTCCTCATCGGGTCCATATCTGTGGCTCCAAATTCCAGTACAGCCCTCGTGAGAGCCTCTTCATTGGCTTGAGAAGGGTTGAAGTGGGTGCATGTTAGCAAGTCGTCACTCGTAAAACGTTTAACAAAGGCTAGCTCGACGCAGCACATCGCATACGGAGGCTGTAGAGTTAAACAAAATGGAGGTTTGCTTTCTCACGTGTAGAGTTAAAAACTCTTGATTTGTCATTCTGCAGGATGCTAAAAGGTTATTGTTTGAATTTTGTGCAACTTTTTGTTGAGTTGACAAGATGTGGAGAAATGCACTAGCTTTTATAGGAATGTCTAAGAACAGCATATATGCACATTATATTACCATTATTTAACTATAAGAGGAACAGAAGTGATGTCACACCACGTGTGTGAGAGAACAGTTGCTGCAAAACAAGGTTTTACTTCAGGAGTCTCAAACTCCAGTCCTCGAGGGCCGCAGTCCTGCAACTTTTAGATGTGCCTCTGCTGCACCACACCTGAATAGAATAATTAGGTCATTAGCAAGGCTTGGAGAACTGATCTACACAAGGAGGAGGTAATCAAGCCTTTTCATTCCAGTGTTTTGTACCTGTGGCACATCTAAAAACTGTAGGACAGCGGCCTTTGAGGACTGGAGTTTGGGACCCCTGTTTTACTGTTACTTTGAAAGGCTAGTGTAGCTGTTAGCAATTAGCATAGTTGCATTACCAAAACAGCAAACCCATGCATATTGCCTATCTTTGTTAAATTTCCAAAGCTGTGCAAACATTCCCAAGTCCAGCATAGGTCATGACAGGAGGTCATTAAATGTGCTCTGTTTTAGCTCAACAGACTGAAACAAAGCAGCTTTGCTGACCCTGTTCAGCCTTCCTGTTATCTGCTGAAAGTTTTGCTTTCACTCACACAGTGAGAAAATCTCTATTTGAAGGCACTGAGCGCACATTCCATTTTCACAAAATGTAAACGAAAAAGGGAGTGGTATCCAATTCTAATGGTTGTAGGATTTCTCTTTTGTCTTTGGTAATAAGACCCTG
The DNA here is from genome assembly GCF_001444195.1 of Xiphophorus couchianus. Taxonomy (NCBI): domain Eukaryota; kingdom Metazoa; phylum Chordata; class Actinopteri; order Cyprinodontiformes; family Poeciliidae; genus Xiphophorus; species Xiphophorus couchianus. Next base: position 25,940,424 of record NC_040238.1, read on the forward strand.
AGCCATTTTTCCCGCTAGCACTACACATGTGCGTTTGTTTTGGTTATTTTTACCCGCATTTTACCCACATTTATTGTGATTGCCAAAAAAGAACATTTACATTAAATGTGAATTTATTTTTGGCATTATGGGAAATTTGGTCTGTCATCATGATAAATTTCACAATTTATGGGCGTGGCGTAGTGGTTAGCGCGACCCATATTTGGAGGCCTTGAGTCCTCGACGTGACCGTCGCGGGTTCGACGCCCGGACCCGACGATATTTGCCGCATGTCTTCCCCACTCTCCTTCCCAGTTTCCTGTCAGCCTACTGTCGTATAAGGGACACTAGAGCCCACAAAAAAGACCCCCTGGAGGGGTAAAAAAAAAAAGATTTTTTCACAATTTATAATGTAAAAAATGTAAATAAAAAAAACAGTTTGACAGTATGAAATGTAAATGTTTCTCAAGAACTATGAATGATGTGTCATGCAGTCACAGCCATACAGTTGCCTAAACAATGAGTAATAAATAGTTTTTCTTTTAATCAATCTTTATCACAATAATAACACAAAATATCGCAATAGAATGTCCATATCGCCCACTCCTAGGGCTAGTACCAATACCCCAGGCTAAGAGCAGGTCCTAAGTCTTTTAAATTGACATTTTGACTCTGATAGCAGCCCATGTGACATCCATGGTTCAAGTACAGAGATGAAACAAGCTAAATTGGGGTTATAATCACAATTGGAGCTCTGTGACCTCTTTGCCGCACTAAGGGAACAGCAAACAAATCTGTAACAGTGCGAGCGAAGCACTGATGCTCACTGACAGGCTGTGAGCGAGGGTGGCAGAAAGGGTTATGGGTGACAAGAGCGTCAGGCGGGGCGCCTGTCTGTGGAAGTTAAAGCAGCTGGGCCTTGGGGGCCCACGGAGGGAGGGGCAAAGTGCAGGGTCACCATTGGGCCATGCTGGTAGGCTCACCCACGCAGCCACTGTCAGAAAGATGACATAGGGCCCAATGTCAACCCCTGTGCAGGCCCTGACTGTCCCACGGCTCCCATTTTCACATTAGTCTTGTCAGATAAGGCCGGCTGTGAGATAAACAGGCCCAGCAGTTTCCAACTGCTGTTGTCAACCAGCCTAAGGTGGTGTTGGTGGATGAGGCTCACTGTGAGGCTGATGTGATGTGGAGGCTGGCAGGGACATAATTAGCAACGCTTGATGCGGTCCTAATGTTTCGCATTGCTCTGTCCTCAGGCCGAGGGAGAACATCTGCAGAAAGTCGAAAGAAATTCTTTAAGTTCGTTTTTAACCGTTCGCTCATTAAGCTCTCATTCGCTGGTGTGCAAGACCTCTGAAGACGGCATGAGGGAAAATAGTCATGGTGTGGTGTGGTAGAAGCTGAGGGGATCTGACAGTTCTGCTGGAAACACAATTTATTAGCAGCAGCAGAGCTTCAGCAGTGGATTATCTATAAAACTTTCATGGTTCTCCCTTAGTGGCAAGCAGCCATAAAACTTCCCAAATGAGGGACTTGTTAATTTACTTGTTAGAGCAAATTAAAAATTTATAAGCGCTTTTAGGTAAATGAGATCCTCTTTCATTGCTGCCCTAGTGGGGATTCTTCCTGCCAGATCCTGCGAGGACAGGTTAGCTGTTGTGAAAGCCGCAGAAGAACAATAAAAGCCGTTAAATTGTTCCAGGTTTTATTACCGCCGAGCTCCGCAGCTGCTGTTGCGCGTAACTAAGGGAAACCAGGAGCTGATGGCAGCAGAATCCCACTGAGGAGAGTAGAAAACTGAGGCCAGTTCTCTCCCCCTTTTTTTTTTCTCTGTGGGATGAAGGCGAGAGGCGGAGGAGGGGTAGGGCGGGGTATCCGCTGTAGATTGGTTGTGTACGACTCCATTTAAAAAGGCCTTTGTGGTTCGAAATGTTAGCAGGCCTACTTTTGTGCTTGATTGCATTGGGGCTGTAGTGCAGCCCTTGAGAATAGGTCAATACACTTGTAAAATTCCACTATGGCAATGGTGAGCACTTTTCAGTAAGTGAGAAAATAATTGACTCCACATGCTCAGGAATATGTTGTAATAGCTGTTTTACAGCACCTCTCAAGGTAACGTTGCTAAATTAGATATTTCATTTTGCCTTTCGTCTCAGAACATACAACGGTGATCATTTGGGACGAACATTATTGCCTTATTTGACTTTTGTTTTACTCGCAATGCAACAATATGGCTGAAAAACTTAGCACGATATTTAAGCGTTTCACATCAGTTTAGCGATTACTATTGATATTGATAATTATTGAATTTTTTGTTGTTTTTATAAATATCTGAAATACTGCTAAGCTGATGGCGTGACATTTCCTGTTTTATCCACAGTTTCACTCTGCGCCATTGTTTATTTTTAAGCAGCGATGAGGCACGGTGGCAAAACCTAAAACTGCTGCTGCCAAGTTACTCAATAGGTTGTCGCTAGGTAACCAGTGAGTGAGTGAGTCAGTTGATGCCACCCATCTTGCTTAGCTGGCCGTGAGAGGTTGAGTAGCTAAAGCCTTTGCTCTGCCTACATCTCCCAGAATGGTGTGCGGTTAAGTATCAGAGTTCAGTGAATATTCTATTAAATATTGAATATTCTATCAGATGCATTATGTATCGATATTGATCATGTGTGTATCGTGATATATATTATTGATTTATTGTCCAGCCCTACTATGGATGTGTATTTTTTATGACATGTTGTTTTGTTTATATGTGAACACTCTACAGGTCTGTGTGTTTGTAATGCTTGCGTGTCAGGATCAAGTACTGATAGGATTTTACATGTAGCCATAATAATATTGCTTTCGTGCTGTGTGTACATATAGTAGCACATTTTATTCTGATAGGAAAGGCCCGCTGATGGGCAAAGAGCTGTCATCTTATCTTTGTATAGGCTGAGTGAATATAAGAGTGCATGGGTGAATCAACAGCAGTTCGTAGGAGAGGAACTGTCCGTCCTCTGATATGTCATAGGAAACCCATTATATAGCAGTATAGCGGATTTGATGTAAAGTTTTAGTACCTTAAATGTGATTTTTTTTTTGTATGTGTATTACTTGATGTTCCTCAGCAATCCTGAAAAATGTGTTTTAGTGATCCTTCGTAGGCTTTAATATCTGAAAACTTAAGCTTATATTAACTTAAATTACTTAAAGGTGTAGTATTATGTAAAACTGACTTTTTTGGTCTTTACAGTTTGTTATAAGATTATTCCTTCATCCAAAACATACCTGAATTGATTCTTTCATGCATGTTTGGGAAACCCTTTAGTCTCTCATGGCAACCATTTAGCTGTGCAAAATGCCTGGGTGGACCTACTGCTGCCTTCAAGGCGCAGCTCCCACTCGGAGCTGCAGTTTCCCAGCTTCAGAGCTTCCGCCCTTACAGAGCAGCCCTCCCTTGTGGCTCTCTGACTCAGCTCCTTCAGACTAGCCAGCAGCAATTAGCAAACACCTGGTGGAAATAGGGATCTGCTGAGCTCATTATGCAAGTTTTAGAAAGCGCAGGAGTTTTTAAAAAGACAGAGGACCAATTTGAAGGCATTAAATTATGAATTCTTTTAAGTCATATTTCTTATACAGCCTTTTTATAACAGCTGAAGATTGTGATTGTGCTATTATTGTTTTTCTGCAATTACACAGGGGTTATATTTATTTATTCATTTACTTAAGTGATGCTAACCAGATCTAAATATGATAACTAGATATTGGATTGACAAAACTACAAGGCATTATGGGCTTGTAGTCACAACTTGTGACTACCTCATGACTACAACCTGTGAGGTTGTCATGACTACAACCTCAGAGGTTGCATCTTTAAAAGTAAAATTGCACCCACAAATAGGTCTGTTTTCAGCTCTGACCAAAGCTGAGCTGTGACTGAGTATAAATGACATTATTAGCTCTTTTCAGCATCAGTGAGGTGTTTTAAATGATAAATGTCAATATGTTGAGGCATGTTCATTTAGGCCATAAAATACTTTTAGCAGATAGTAAGAAGGTTGTTAAATTCAGACAGTTTTAAAACTTGGAACGCTGTGAAAAATGTGAAATCAGGCAAAAAGTATTTATATTTCTTTTCTTATTTCTTCTTATATTATACTGCAGCACTTAATGAGAAACTGGAGACACGTAGAGTCATAATTTTTAGGTCTAACCTTGACAAATCCAATGACTACAAATCAGCTACTTGAATCTTCAAGAAAATATTACCAGAATATTTTCTGTTATCATTTTTTGGCCTAGTCAGTGTATCTGCTTGAAATATTTAACTTTGTTAGATGGATAGATGAATTACAACTGGAAATTTACCATGCACTTAATAGTAAATTAAACACATTATTGTATTTAATTAGTATAAAATTAAACTATTATTTTCAACTGTATTATTTCTAATTTCATCTAATAAGAATACACAAAGTTTCTTATTAGTTTTTGCATTTAAAGTTTCCCTTTAAATTCAATAACCTACTACTTGATTTCCTTTGCATTACTTCTTGTGCACAGCGTCCCTACACACATCTGATCTCTCCACCGTAATTTACCTCGGTGAAGTGCACTGGTGTTCATTACAGAAGGTTTAAAACTGAAACTAAGTTTAAAAGGCTGTAAAAAGTATGCCTTCCATGCTGTTTCAAGTGGGAGTGATCAAATGATCCCAGATCAGGTCACAGAGACGGCCCCCCAAGGCCCCACATGGGGGTTTCTCATTTAGATTTATCACCAGGCAGCAGGTCATTAAATTTCAGCTTCCCCGTTTGATCGTACTGACCAGCACCATTCCCTCCATTTGCTTAAGACATCCATTAATCACACCGTAAAAAGAAATGAATCCATCAGCTGAAGTTAAAAAAAAAAAGAGAGAGAGAGAACAGATGAAGGAGGGGGGGGGGGGGGGACACACGCACAAAATCTCTGAAGTAATTTAAAGGAGCTCAGGGGGAAATTAAAGGGAACAAGCTGGGGGATACGTTTTCAAATAGCTGTGTAATCAGGTCCTGAGCTATGTAATAGCCCCGAAAGATGAGCCGCTCTTTATTGGAATGTCTTTATTAGACATGTTCTTCAGACATTACATACAGCTGAATAAATGTGAGATTTCTGATTTCATGGACTCCTTTCCCACTGATAAACCAAGACACAGATGGTGTGATTATGTGGTTTTTCTGCAGCAGAGCCTAGTTTGATTCCACATTGATTAATAAAACACAAATGTCTATATCGCTCCCTTCCCCTCTCCACCCCCACACTTACTTGATTATATGTTTTATAAGCCTAGCACATATGAGTTCAGTTCCTGGCAGAGAATATTTGATGGAACAGTCGGTAGCAGCTTTTCTTTGTCTGCGCGCATTCATAAATGCATGAGTGTGCTGGCGCGCACTACTCATTGTTGTCAACAGGGACACCGGTTGGTTAATAAATATTATAGGTCAATGTGTTTTGATGAAGGAGCCTGAGACTGGGGGCGCAGGCAGCATCCCTCGTGCTTTCTTCATGGATCAGTTCAGAGGCCAGGCTGGATGAGATATTGTTCCCGTTTTTCCCTTTGGACAAAATGGCATTTACACCCCTGTCGCACTATTTGTCTGCCTGTCCTTTCATTGACGTTGTAAGGCATGTTGTCTTAGTAAAATAACTCTCTTGCACATTACTACACGTCCAACATTGTCGCATACACAAGTGGATCACCACATAAGTGATATTTGTGAAGTCGTGACAAAAATTCACCTCAGCACACATTACCCTACCCTGATAAAAAACCAGCCCCTTGTTCTACGCTTTGCTTCGTACGGAAGTTATGGACTCTCGGCTTTTGAGAAACGAATGCTTCCTGAAGGTGTGGACTCTGATGAGGTAAACGCTTACCTGTGATGTATGTAATGCGACAGTTTGACGCTATGAAGCTTACCCGAAATTGCCTGCACTGTAAACAACCATCGCCCTCTGCAAAGAGAGAAGTACTGAGCTGAACAAGATGGCTATTGGGTAATCAGTATTTTGAAGCATGACCGACATAGACTGAACAACTTTGTTCATTTCTTCTGTTGCCATTACTAAAACTATAGGTAGACTACAATTTATTGGAGCAACAAATGCCGGTCGTAGGAGTTTGCCCTTCAATCAGTGGGTTGCCGCTTTGAGGCTCCGCCCCGTCAATGTCTGTCTTTGTGTCAAAAAGACGGACTATTTAAGTGTTGCTATATTGTAACACAAGACACTCAAATAGAGGATTAAAATGTCAATTTCCATCAATCAGCTGTTCCTGAAATAGAGAAAAACAGTTGAGATGGAGATGTCACTACAAAAGTAATAGTGTTCCCCTTCATGACAGTAGAATGATCAGAATATCACAGTCTTGATCTCAACAGACATGCACTATTCACTTCAGAATCACATCATAGGGATACATATACTTAAAGCTCGTTAAGATTTTATCCTCCACAATATCAGAAAAAGGAAAAGTGTGAAGCAGTTTTACAAGTACAAAGATAACCTGTTTTTGGTTGAATGTCTTGTATTGAAGCTACTTAGTGCTTCTGAAGCTCAGAACAATGCTTGACCTCCCTCTCTGCATGGACTCTTGTCTTAAAGCGCGCCTTCCAAGCTTTTTGCACCATGTGGACTCATGATCACAAGCCTTCTCAAACTTTCACACACATTAAAATGGGCCCGTCAGGCATTCCCAGTGCTGAGATTCTCTTATCACATTCGACACTCTGGTGAATCCACCAGTCCTCTACCCATCATGCAGTTCTCCCAAGGAATGGGATTCCTTTCACACCACTAATGGCTACAGAAAAGGGAACATTTTCATTTTAATTATCTGCTCAGCTCAAGGGTTCCTTTGGTATTCCCCTGCCTCGTGCCCTTTCATCATGTTAAATTATTGCTGATACCTAGAAGGAGACTAGTGAAGGAGAGGTGAAAACACACATCGGTCCAAACGCACTCACTCTACTGCTTTGGTTGTTTTGTGCAGAAGACGGAAAGGGAGGTTCTACTGATCCGTGTGAGTAACATTGCACTCTAGATTCCCAATATTAGAGTGCTTTGCAATGCAATTTATATCCGTTGAACCCATTTACATTTACAGCCACAAACCAGGAATTTATCTAATAAACCAACACTGAGTGGTGCTTGTTTGTAAAGTGGACGGAAAGTAATATAGTTCACAACACTTTTTACAAATAAAAATCTGGAAAACTCTGGCTGTCATTGGGATTTATCCCCATTTCGTTCTATACCGCTAAATAAAATCCAATGTAATTGCCTCCAAATGTCACCTACTTGGTTAAAAGAACCCGTCTGAGTGCAATTGAATCTCATAAGCTATGAGGAGAAGAAGGGGGTCTGGTCAGATAAGACCTAAACTGAACTTTTTTGGCCCACATGCCAATATTTGTGATATAGAACTAACACTGTACATCACCCTGCACATCACTGTCAAACATGGTGGTGCCAACATCATGCTGTGGGGATGCTTTTATTCTTTAGGCACAAGAAAGTATATCAGAGTCAACAGAAGATGAAAAGTAGGAAATACAGGAGGATAATACATTAGAGCCTGGAGCACACAAAGCATGTTCATGGTAACTAAAAAGGTCCAGTCAAAGTAGTCCACACTTAACGGCAATTAAAAATGCATGGTGAAATTTGTATTTTGGTGTTTACAGAAGCTCTCCATGCATTTTGACTGAGATTGGGCTATTTTGTACAGGAGAAGGGCAAAAACTTCAGCCTCCAGATTAGCAAATGAAAGGTGATTGGAGACAGTTTGTCAATAATGGTTGACAAACCGACAACCATTATTCACTACTTCCTGTTTGCAAATTACATAAACTGTCAATAAAACTTATATCAGTTTGTAGTTTAACATGAAACGTTTGTAGTTGTGGAAAGGCTCAGAGGTATCCATAGCAACATTCAATAAATTATAAAATACATCCCAATGAATTTTGTTTTTCAACTTAAAAGTGCCTTTTCAAAATAAGTTATTAAACCTACTTTTCATAAAGCCCACATTTCTGTTTTTCTAAAAAAAACTTATATTGAGTCTATATTATATTCTAATTTTAAATGTCATATTTTCATATGATCATAGTTCATAGAAATAAAGGCTTTCAAACATCCTTCTGTGTGTAGTTTATATAAAGTGTTTCACTTGGTGATGCACATTATATGGATTTTAGCACCATATTATTTAGCAAATAATATGTAAATTTATTTTACATATTATGTAAAAAATTATTGAAAGAATATTGTTTTCAATTATTTCAAATATTATTTTAATTTATTGACTGAGTCTGTAGTTTTGAAAGGCATTATAAGTGGTAAAACATTTGTCAACTGCTGTCTCAAAATGCAGGCATTTTCTGTCCTTTGTACTAAAGCCAACTCGAGAACCAGGAATTTGGCCCATCAGTTGTAGTCCAGTCCCCACGTCCTCCTGCTGAACCCTGCACTCCCAAGAGTTCGCCGTCGTTCCTCAGACTGTGTGAGGCCGCAGACGCTGCCAGATTGGCCGGTCCTTCCCTGTTTTTGTTTTAAATTCCCTTCTCATCATTCAGCCACATCTCGAACAGCGTGCGACGATGATGGCACTCGCCGGGCTCCTGCTGCCTCAGCATGTGGTGTCTGCTCGGGAAGGAGAGTGGCTCCGTTTGAAGGTTCCAGAGGGTCTTTGTCCCCGTTCCCTTTTCCGTGGGCCGAGAAGAGTCGCATACTGAGAGATCAGATGGCGTCAATCGTTGGCAAGCGCGGCGACGTCTACTGAACAGGCTCAGGAAACATGACAGATTTACGGAGACAGCGCTGCAGATCCTGCCAGTTCTCCCATATTCATGAGCTGACTTCTGTGGGACGTCTTGCTGAGCCAGAGCTGTGCATGTACATAATTCTGAATGCAATATTAACAGTTTTAACCCTTGATTGCCTTGTGTGGGGTTTTTTTGTCTTTGTAGCTGAAACCTGGGCAGAACAACGGGAAGGACAGCGACAGTGAGAGTGCGAGCGGCGAGTCCAAGCCTTCCATCAGGAGCAGCTCCAGAGACAGACTGACAGATGTGAGTACCTGAGCCGACATGCTGCCAAAAAATCACAACCTCACTCGTATGTAAGCATGTACGACAGATGTACGTATATGTGGATCAAAGAAAAAAATAAATAATGTGGCCATTGAGGAGTTCATTTCTCTAGATTAATTTCACATAGGACTGGACAATAAATCAATAACAATACATATCGTGATGCAGGGTTTCCTTCAGAAAGCCTGGTGGTGAGGGCGGAAAGGCAGTCATCCAGAGGCCCATTGTTTTTTTTGATTTAAAACATGTTTAATGTTGGCAGGAAATTTAAAAATATGCCTAATAATTATTTGAAGACATTATTAACAATACCTTAACACAAACTATGAGAAAGGCAAACATTGAAAAGCACAATTAAAGTAAATATAAATTTTTTACACTTAAGTTGTTTCATCCTAAAGAAAGTGTCCAAATTTTTTTACTCTTTTAACCACGACTTTGTCACTTTATTCACTGAAGTTGTTAGCATGTTGACCGTTAAAGACAAGAAATGGCAAGAGAAGAGAGAGAGGAAAAAAACTAACAATGTTTTGTAATAGGAAAACCCTGGCGATAGATGTGCGATAATAGATAAAACTTCTGATAGAATATACAGTATTCAACATAAAGAATATTTCCAGAACTGCACAGAAATCTGGGAAATGTAGGCAGAGGAAAGGCTTTTACCACTCAGCCACTCACAGCAAGCTAAACAAGACTGGTGACCTCAGCTAACTCAATATCTGGTTACCTAGCAACAACCTGTTGAGTAACTTGCGCAGCAGCAGTTTCAGGTTTCGCCACCGTGCTGCATGGCTGCTTAAAAATAAAGAACAGGTGAAGAGAAAACTGAATAAAACAGGAAAGGCCATTCTACCAGTTAGGCAGTATTTGAAATATTAAACAAACAAAAAAACCAATTGATGTCAGCAATTATTGAAATCGACTGATTTCAATTACTTATTACTTACATTGTGATAGGTTTTTCAGCCATACCTGTCCAGCCCTAATGTCACATATTTAAAAGAAGAAAATCTCCTATTCTCTAAAATGTCCAAAAGTTATGAATTTTCAAGAAGGAAATTACATTTTCCATTTTCAAAGACACATCTGCAATATTGAAACTATTACACTGGGGGAAAAAAACCCTCTTAAATTAAAACTTTTAAATTAAGTAGGAAATGAAACTGTATGTCAAGTGTTTTTTTTTTTGTTTGTTTTTTTAACACTAAGTTAAAAAAAAAAATAAATAAATAAAAGCCATAAGTTTTCTAGTGCGCATCTTGATATGTTCCACACTGTAAGTGGAACATTCTGGGCTCTTTTCATCCATCAGAACATCTTCTGGGTCCAGAGAGATGTACTGCAGGAAGAATCACAATCATGCAAATCTCTGGCTTTACAATATCTTTGAATACCTTAAATGCATTACTTTAAATATGAAAATTTTACAGTTTTTTCTCAAATTTTTGAGTTTTCAACATTTCAGCAGTTATTTTCTTGTACATATGTGAAATTATTCTAAAAACATTTTCGAGGTAAACATATTCCTGCGTAGCCACATTATTAGATTTCTTTTATCTACAAAGAATTCTGAATTAAAATAGCTTAGAAGCTATGTGTTCCTGTAAAAATAGCAACACATATTTATTATAAAATGTAGGTTTGGTATATTTTTTTTGCCAATTTTTTTCCACACTCCACGAGACAACACATCAGCCTGCACATAATCAACAGTAATAGGAAGACGGCTGTTACAAATTCTGCTACACTTTTATAAAACTGTAAAATCTGTTGCCGTTCTCCCATGTTGCACAGAAAAGAAGGTAAGTTGTATCTTTGTCATCACTCACTGGAAATGGTGCAATTGTGTAACAAAGCCATCATATTTTTCACATTTCTATCCTGGGAAAAGGGATTTCTGGTTACAATACGACCACGAGATCCAATGTATATATACAGAACATTTTTTAGTTGTGGTTCTTGTGAGACCAGATCATCATTTCATACAAAAAGGTTGAAGACTCTTGGTGATGTTTCTTCCTTGTTTGCACCATGTATATGTGTTCTTGTATGTATTTATTATGTAAAACAGCTCTAACCAGCCTGAATCCCAGACTCTCTCCTACCTCTTTGATGCTGGCTGACATGCTGCATAAGCAGAGCGCTGAAAACATGGCAAAATCCAGCTGCTGGAGCTTCAACAACAAATCTAACAGTAGATTCTGCTGCAGCATTTCCTGTTTCAGGAATAGCACACTGAATCCAGATAAAGTAAAACATGGATTACCATACTCGATTTTTGTCTCTATTGAGAGCTGTTAGTTTACCCACACTTAGTACGTTTTTATCAGAGAAACTGACTTTTTTCCCCCCTTTATTTTGTAGGAAAATCCACCAGTTTATGTTGCAATGAAACCATCTAAGATCATAGTTTATCAACTAAAATGCATTGAAAGCTTGAGTGATGGATATTTTTCTAATTAGTTTTTTCAACTATTGAAATCTTTTTAAGTGTTTGGTAGAATTACCTTTCAAACTCTGATTTTAGTTTCCGTCCACAAACTTTTCACAATAGTTTTTTGGCCCGTTCCTCTCTCTGAAACACATTTTATGCTCTTCCCCACAAACTCCTTAAGTGGTGGCCACTCCAAAACATTTACCTCAGTGACCTCAACCACTGCTGATATTTTGGATCATTGTCAGTTTGTACCCAAGCTTTAACTTTGTGGCTGATCTCTTGGGATGTTCTTTTTTTACTTTTTTAGTTTCCTCCAAATTAATTTCTGTTTATGAGTGGATTTGAAAACTGTAATCTGGCTTTTTTTTCCATTTCACTTTTGAAGTTATGGCATCTTCCTTACTGAATGGCCTTTCAGCCTATAGGCTGTGGTTTTACTGTAGATAATAACACCCTTATACCAGCATTAGCCAACATCTTCACAATACGATTATATCGTTATCTAGGATTTCCCAAGTTATTACATCAGTGATCTTAATGGATGAATTTTAAGAAGTTTATTAGAAAAATCTTCTAAAGCATCAGTAAACATATATTTTTTTAAATCCTAACTGAACAGGAAAACAGAAAAGTTCAGTCAGGTTTAATGTCAGACAAGGGAAACAGGTTTTTTGCTTTTTATTAGGGGTACATAAATTACTGATTTCAACTTTATAGCACAAAAGCAAACGTATATCCATGAATTCCTTATGAATATGCAGAAGGGTAACAATGAGGAGAATAGAGCAGCTGTGTGTCCCTACACCAGATTCTGAGATTTAAGGCCAGCGGACTCCTGGGACTTTGGGAGCTGGCCTTCTGTCTCTACTCCTCAATTTGCGTGGAAAACACAGCGAAGAGATCAGATATCTGGCCATAATTAAAGCTGCCAGTCGGGAAGCGAGCTTGTCTTTGAAGAAGACATGGCCGAACAACTGAAGCAAAACGGATTCTGCGTGTAGCTTTACAGTGCTTGACTGGGCATGAAATGAAATAAGTAATTTGATGTTGACAACAGAAATTGAAATGATACTTGCTGATTTTTGTGGCGATGGTGCAGCTGCATTCCAATACGAGTCGAGCGTAAAGCATATCTTTTGCAGAATGCTCGTAATAATCTGAGCCTGAGAATGATGAAGCATTTACTGTCAGTTCTATGTAACTGAAAACTTCTTCAGCCAGAATTATTATCACTGTTTTTCCTCTGTGAACATGTTGATTTAATTTAGTTTAATACAGTACATAATTTGTTCTCCTACAAATATTAGAGATAGGTTACAGCGATTAATAATATTGGTAACTAGATTTTTAGGAGGCAGCATTTAGCTTTAATTTGCTCTGAGTTGATGCTAGTTCTATAGATTATATCCAGATATATTTCAACTGGTTGATGTTTTCATCCTGTTCTGGTTTCCTCTCAGTCTCTGGTTACCTTCATGTTAATATTCAATAAATTACTTCACTTCAAATCACAACTTAAAAGGAACAGGCTGGCAAAGGGACTAGCAAAAACAATTAGCTTACTTTAGCTGACATGGTCACGTTTTACATGATATATGTTGAGATACGTTCACTGACCCTTGACAAATAAATACGTGAAATATGTATACAATGATGCAATACCTTTCAGTACTACTTTTTCACACTTTTTGTATATTACAACTACAAATCATAGTTTGTCATGTCACACACGTCTTTCTTTTTTCCCCTAAATCACTTTTACCTAATCTGACATCTACTCCACTCTGGAGACTCAGGAGAAAGGAGGAGTTTCTTTCTAGTTTCCTCTTCTTCCTCTGGTCAAGACACCCCACATGAGAATGGCCAAGCCTTCAGATGAGCTGCTGAAAGCCGCTTGGGATGTAGAAAGACTTTTAGACCCGCATGTCACTTTAGACAGTCTGACTGTATGAGGCTTCAGCTCCGGTCCCTACAGGTTTTTTGAACAAGTCCCCTCCAGCCATGCTGTAAAAACCCACTTAACACATCACAAGAGGTGCAAGCCGGTGCATTCGAGCAGCGCTCTGTTCCCATGGCTTATAGGAGAACATGGTGAAATCTGAAAAAGGATCAAATCTTCCTGCTGCGCAGAAGAACTGCTCCATTTCTTTCATGTATTATGGTGGTTTGCAAAAGGATTCACAATCTTAACTTGCTTACATTTTGTCACATTTGCGTCAATTTAGTTCACGTGAGAAAACAGCACAAACCTTTGAAGTGGAACAACATCATACATAACTCTTCACTTAAAAAAAAAATTTAAAAATCTGGAAAGTACGGCATGCATGTCTTTTAGCGCAACCAACCTGTGTCCTACAAATTAGTGGTGGGACTCGGTTAAAATTTTAGTTAGTTGCAGGGTGTGTTATTAATTAAGTGCAATTATTTGGATTGTAATCTTAAACTAAATGTCGACAAAATAAGCAACATTTTCAATTCAAACATTTTTTTCTGTTCAATGATCGACTAAATAGACTAAATAGCTCAACAACAAATATATGCATTGTTTTTTATTTTATTTTCACAGGTGTCAAACTCCAGTCCTCAAGGGCCGGTGTCCTGCAGTTTTTAGATGTGCCACAGTTACAAAACACTTAGATGAAATGGCTTAATTACCTCCTCCTTGTGTAGATCAGTTCTCCAGAGCCTTACTAATGACCTAATTATTCTATTCAGGTGTGGTGGAGCAGAGGCACATCTAAAAGTTACAGGAACCGGCCCTTGAGGACTGGAGTTTGACACCCCTGTAAAATTTAGGTTATTCAATGATCAGATTGATGTAAAGGGCTGCTATACCCATTTAGCTTTAAATTGTTTCATGTACTACTAATAATTCATGGAACTTCTTTGAGAAAATGTAGACTGTGGATGCTACGGCAGGTTTAGAATTGAGATGCTATTCATGCTGGAGTGTTGCCTTAATTCTTTTATGCATCTTTCTGAAATCCTTTAGTTTCCCGTGGCCACTATTCAGCCGTGCTAAATGCCTGAGTGGTGTTAGCGCCGCCTTTAAGGCATAGCTACTCCTTGGAGCTGCACTTTCCAAGCTTCTGCCTCATAGATCATCCCTCCCTCAGCTCCTTCAGACTAGCCAGCAGTAATTAGCAAACACTTGGTGGAACGGTGCATCTGTTGAACTGATATGTGCTGCATCTTCGTGTTATGCTGGTAAAAACTTTGTTACTGGGCTAGTAGAAGAGGGCTGTTATGATGACGTCCTGAAGGCAGAGTTTCCAAAAGAGCAAGAGACAAAGACCCAATTTCAAAGCATTTAATTATGAAGTCAAACTTCTTCTAAGGCATATTTGATGTAAACAGCATTTTTATAACAACTGAAAGTAACATATTTACTTGATTATGCTTTAAAATGGCACTATATGTTAAATTCTATGTAATTAGTTAAATGAAATTAACACGTTAGAGTCTGGGCCCCAATATAAATATAACTATGACACAATATCAAACCTGAAAGGACACACATCTAATCTGAGTGGAGAAGCAGTAGAACCACCCATGGTATCACTGGAGGAGCTGCAGAGATCCACAACTCAGGTACCAGAAACTAAAGTGCTCCACAATTTTTCTTTTCTGTACAAGAATGGCAAGTATAGAAATAAAGCAATTTAAAAAATCTAGTTTAAAATGTGCTACAACTTATGTACCAACCATGGATAACTACAAGTTTTTGCCAAAAAAAAACCCTTGACTTTATTAGTTACTAGAAAAAAAACCAAGTAGCTAATAGCTAGCAAAATGCTAGTAGCTATTAAGGGGCAGAAAAGGAAATGTACGTGTTCTACTAAAAAAAAACCCAGCTCACATTGCATTTGTTACATTAATGTAATTCTGCAGCAGAGGGGAGCTCCCATGCAGCCAGAAAACAAAGAGGAAACATCAAAGTCACTCGTTAGTAATGGGGATAGATGTGACACAGGAGCCGTCTGTGACCCACACTGTTCGTTAGACCAACAGTCCGCTAATGGCATTTGCTCGCAGGACTCCCCTGCTCCTCACGGTCTGACTGGACTCCAACGAAGCAGATGAAGTGAGTTTGCTGACCTGGCATTGGCTAGCGGCGGGGAGACGGGGGCCAGAGGAGGTCAGTGCCTGGCAGACCCCTCCTCTCGCCTTCCCCTCCTCTCTCCGTCCTGCCAGCTCATTAAGGCCTACAAATGGCACATCAGCTCGCCAGTGTTTGCCTCAACCCCAGACCCCAGCTAAATTGGCAGGCTTAGCTGTATTTGCTAGCAGCTCAGGGTTCCCTTTTGGATTTGTTTGAAGCCGACATGGCAGAAATCCCCCTCACCCCCACCCTCGCACTCCCGTCACCCCACCCCTTCAGTCGGGGTGGCAGGCATTCAGGCAGTCCTGAGCAGAGGGAGTCTGCTGGATCGGGGAGGGCATGGAGCTCTGGATGAATCACTCCCGTTTAGTCTCTGCGGCAAGGGGTGAAATGCCATCATTACCCGGCTGCCTATCAAATAAATTGGCAATTACGGGCCTGGGATTGCAAGTAAACAGCATGTTACTCTCTTTTTTTTTTTCTCTCCCCCGCTCCCCACCCAAGGCTCTTGATGAGAGGCGGGTGCAATAGAGAGAAGCTCTGCAGTGCTGGGTCAGAGCCCGCCAGTTTGTGTTATCCAACCTGATGAGAGGTGCAAGAGGCAAGCTATAATGAATTCACCCCTGTATATCAGTGGCCATTTTTATTTTGAGCCAAAGCTTCCTGTTGGAGCCTGCTTCAGCTGGGCTCCCGAGTAAATTCTGCCTGATATATTGAGTCAGAGGCAATGTTGTCCCAAACACGTTTTTACACAGTCAAAACCAGGTATTTGAGTACGCTGCATAAAAAGACACAGTGTTTTTCTTTGACTAAGATGAATCAGGCAAAAATGTTTTCCTTTTGTGTCGGTTGGTGAACAAAATTGTTTTTCAAAATGTGAGAATAAAAACAGAGAGATTTTGTTTTTACTTCAAATTTTTGAAGATTACATACTTTTGGTAGCATTTTGTAAAATAGCCGTTTAAACTATATTTACACAAAATCAACAGATCCCCAGAACTTATGACTTGTGAGGGTTAGGGTTTTTTTCGCAAAAATGATCAAAAACATTGGGTTTAAGCGACTGCAACTCTCTCCTGCAGGTGGCAGTATTTTTTACTGCAACTACACTGCTACTGTTTCAGCTTTAAATGACATCAAGTCATAACCCGTGATTGATATGGCGAGTAATAAAAATGGGGCCATTTAAGTACTTGAAAGAATAAATATGTTAGTGTCCAATTTGTTTATTTTTTTCTTACATATGTAGATTTTGAAGGTGGTTTAATGAAGAATTTTTGGGACATCCTTGCAAATATTTGTAAAATCACACTAATTTTGTTACAAAAAAATCATTAAAGCTGTTGCAAAATCGTGGAGGGACTGATTGGAATTTATTCTAGAAACTTCTTACAATAATTTGCTGGAATTTGTACTCATTCCTTCCAAGAGAACCGATGTAACTGAGTTAGATTTATAGTCCATCAGGACTTATCGGCAGCCTCCAAAACACATACTTTGTCGTCCTTTAGCCATTTTGTGGCCAATTTTCACTTATGCTGTGGATCAATATCCATCCTTAAACCTCTTGGCTGATGTCATCAAATATGTTGTTTCAATATTTTCACAATGTCATTTTTTGTGAACCACAATAGTCTCACTTACAGCAAAACACCCCATAGCAGGCCGCTGTCATCACCGTACTTCACAGTTGAGATGGTGTTGGAAATGTATTCCTATTTTTGCAGTAAGACCAACTTTCTTTGTGAATAACCTCATCCACAAGATATTTTTTCTTTCCTTATCTGGGGTGAAATCACATATTTTGCACCATAAGCCCTTCCTCTCTAGAACACAGAATCCTACTATGATGTTCCCATAGTGTTTATATTTCCTGTAATTGTTTGAACAGATGAATGTGACACTATAAGGCATCTGGAAATTATACCCAGACTTGGGGGGGTAGAGGGGGACAAGTTATTTTCTGTGTTAAACCAGAAAGCAGTGTGCTTGAGGTGTTGTCTTGTATTACTTCCACATGTGTGTGTCCAGTTAGCTCAAACATTGTGAATGCATAGTAATCTTGGTGAATGTAAACTTTGGGATTTGATAAAAGTGCAATTTCTCATTAGTCTAATTTTGCAAATACAAATAATGAACTTAAACAGTGGAGGCTTAGTTGGATTTAGCAGTGAGGTAGGTAACCATCCGTATCCAACCATATGTGGTGTGAACCGCCCTGCCATAAGGTTGAAGAAAGACTGTTATACTAGCAGGAAGTCCAAATGGTTTTGTGTTCCAGACTGAAATCTAAAGTTTTCCTGAAATCTAACCTTGTGTGTCCTGGATTCCCTCAGACGATATATATTTTCCCCCCATTGAATGTTGTTTTGTAATAAAACATCTGGAAGTGATATTGTTAAAAAGTCAAGCACACACAGTCTCCCAGGCTCTTTGAAGTGGTTACAGCCCAAACATAGCTTGAGTCTCTCTTACGGCTTGTAAAACTGAACTCTGTTATTACTGGCTTTCTGATGAAAACACGATGGCCCACTCGGAATCCTGTGTGCATGTGGTAAAAACCCTTTCCAATACTCAAATTGCAACTTTTGGAAACTGACTAATGTCATAATGTGCACTCGTTTTTATGAATACCGTCATTATGATTCGATTTTCTGGCCCATACCAGTTTACGCAAAGCATTATGTCCTTGACCTTAAAGCGTTGTGTGTTCCCATAAGCTCCTCGCACGATCTGAATCTCACCGTCCAAGAGAACCGCTCGTGTAAAATGTCGCCACTGCTGGTGTCCATCCCACCTCCTCAGTAATTCTCCAATTATTTCCTGACACTCTCATGTAAATGAGGTCACAGTTCCCCTACATGTCCAGATATGCTGTCCAATTTGTTCCGACACCGAACGTGTAATTGCTTGCATCAATTATCTGTCTTTCTCTCTCTGCCTCTCGATAATTTGAAATATTTCTTATTAGAGACAAGCATTTAGATATGGAAGTAGGAATGCTGTACCTATAATTAGTTCATTATCACGGGACTCTCTGAGGCCTCAGCGTATGCATCTCCATGCGGTGAAATGAGCGGCAGATGTGTTACTTGATGCGTTTTTTGGGGGGGGGGTCTATTTTAATGGGTTTTTAAAACATCCGGGACGAAGCTCGGCACAATCACTTGTGTATTTCACTTATCTGGAAGAAATTAAACATTAAATGAGTCAGTGCTCTGAGTTTCATGTCGGACCTTTAGTAAAGTTAGCTAACCCGATTGCAGTTTTCTGACTGATAGCCGATTGCCAATCATTAAAAAGTATTGCATTATTGTTAAAAAAAAGTGTTTTCAAATAATATTCTGAAAAGTGTGGCTTACATTTCTATTCAGCTATGCTGACATTTTGGTTTAATTACAAATACAGCTGCAAGTCATTTTAAATCTCTCATAGATCGGCACAGCTAGAGACTGAAACTATCAACCCAAACTCAGATTGCATCAAGAGCGTCAGCTAGCAGAAGTTTTCATGTTTGGCATCAGATTCTCAGTTGTATTTATGTCTGGACTTTGACTGGACCTATCTTACAAAATTTTGAGTGGAAGCTGGTCTTTTGCAGCTTCTAAAAGGCTTTCTTCAACTGGATTTTTTCAAACATGGCTTTCTTCTTAACACTGACATAAGGGCCAGATTTGTGTCCTTTCAACATATTCACCTATCTGAACTGTGAATCTCAGTTGTTCCTCCAGAGTCACCATAGGCCTCTTGACTGATTAATACTCTCATTGGCCAGTCTGCCAGATTAGGTGGTGGGCTAGTTTTATACTTGATCATTAATGCCCAGTTCATATGGCAGAATTTTTGTCCTGATTTCCCCTCCATTGAGGACAGCCTTATTTTTGGGATGGCTTTTAAGATAATCTTAGGGGATATTCCTGCCGTATGTGGTGCATTAAGAGTGATCTGGTCCGGTCAGAAGAACATGGGGACCTCTCGGATCTAAAATTGTGGATATTCTTGACCTATGACTTAATATAGTTTGTGTGGATTTCCCCAAGGACAAATTAAAATTCAACCGGTGGAATGTGAGGTGTAGCCAGTCAGAATGTGACTGCCATGGCACACCAGAAAGTCCTTTGTATCGTTTTCTTCTTCAATAAATATGGTCCACAAAATAGTTTTACAAGTCATTAATGCAGATATTTTTAACAGCGTACCTTTTCCATTGAAAAAAAAGCAGAATTCTCGCCACTGTAACCTTTCTCTTTATTTCCCTGATTCCTTTCAGCCTCTATACGTACAGTACAGCCAGCATCCTGAAGGATCCAGGCATGAGACCACTTGACTTACCCCCCCACCCCCCCTACATCAGTTTGATGAATAGGCTGTCTCCCAGGAAGTGGCCAGACGTGCTTATTACCGTCTCTGACACGCCAAATCAAGTCCTCTTCTCTTCTCTTTGTCTTCTTTATTGTTCCTTCCCATTTCCTTTCTCACTGCCTGCAGCTTACATGTCATGAGCAGAATATGACACTTTGTGACACGGCAGTCGGACAAAATTCCACTTTGCCTCCATCGCCCTGCCAGCACCCAACAACCGAAGGTCCATCAGGGACCCATGAGAGGTCCCGCTGGATATCTTGTCTCTGTGAATGCCGGGGGCACTAACCAGTCTCTATATTCTCAAGAGGTCAGCTTAGTTTTCAGTAACTCTGTCTCCATTTCTAATGTCTGCAAATCTTTGTCAGTATTCTGGTCATGTCGCAAAAACACAATTTGGCAATTGGGGTATTTCCATTAAATAAGAAATGAAATTAAAATCACAACTTAATAAGCTTGTTCACGAAATAAGTCATTAAAAATCATGGCAGAGATGGATGTAACTAGTTAGATGAGAAATATTCATATTTCAGCCACGGTGCTGTCGCTCATCACCTATCAGAGAATCAGAGGAGTCGTCGGCGTTTACATGTGTGCCATTTTAGGAAAATTGTAGTCTGCAATTTTTAAAAAACAGCTGTGGATTCAACTCTTTCAAATGACAGCTTTTTCAGGTTTTTTTTTTTTTTAACATAAATTCTACAGTAAAACGCCAGCAGCTTTGTTTGCCAGAATCCCACCGTAAAATTGCAAGTATTTTTCTTTCAAGGTTACAAGGCATCGTCATTGTTGAAATTAAGGCTAAAGATGCTGCTGGAGTCAAAATTTTATTGTAAAATAAAATGTTTTAACTTATTAAAAAAAAAAGTTTTTCTTTAAAATGAACTTCAAAACCACTCATAAAATGAATGTACGTACATAAAATGTACTAATTAATGTTTTTGCCAAGTAATTTCTTTATGGCAACTTCACATCAAATCAAAAGTTTTAAATTGTTGTATAGTTTATGGATTATTCTTATCACAATTTTACTGTTTATTACTGTTAATTATACAGATATTTTTTTTAATGTGCGATGCCGTGAGAGCTCTGGTGGAGCCAACTGCAAAATGTCTGAAAAAACAAACCATCCTCCTCCTACTACTTCCTCTCTTCATCGTTTTTGCCAGTAGTAATATCCGGCTTTTGATCACGTGATTTGCAAAATACATGTCTCAGTACAGTTGAAAAAGCATCTCATTGTAGCTCAAAATTTTTTGCGAAAAGTTAGAATTTGTTTGACAGTGGTGTGTTTCCGTTAAGCAAAATTATTTCCGTAATTTTCAATTTACTCAATTTTATGGTTAATGGAAACGCAGCAACTTCATCTCCAGAATATGAAAATCAATTGAAAGAGGAAGGGACTCTCTTACCTGATCACTCTTGACCACGGTTGCTGTTAAATCATCAACAAGTAGATTGATCAGCGCCATCACTGCGTCGCTGCACCACTGATGTCTCTGTCTTCCTGCTGACGCAGCAAGAAAACACGGGTTTTAATTGTTGAAACCGATACAGAGGGCCTGTCGGTGTGGCTTAGAATCGTTGGCTGATCCCGACTGAATTTAGCCCCTCGCTGCTGCGGATGAGAAATCTATTCTCATGGAAGATTAATGGACTGGAGAAGTGGTGTTGAATGTCATTGTTGAAGGTTGAAAGTATCGAGCGCCCGAATCCTATCCATATGTTTTCAGGAATGACATAAATAGGCTCAGCCGGAATCCATTTTGACTTATCAAGCTTAAACCACTGCCAGAGCCATGTGACACTTGCCAAGTATTCGGGCTCTGAGGCTTCCAATAACAAATCCTATTCCATATAATTTCCACTCAAATTGTCTATGGTTATGCACCATCACCTTTTTTTTTTTTCTCTCGCTTTTGTAATGCGCCCCACTCTCAGATGCTTATTACTTCCGCATTCTCTGTAACCCGAACCTAAAGCCCGCATTTTTGATGTCATGCCACGTTTTGGCGAGGGAGCCTCTCCTCTCTTTTGTTCCAGGCTTTTCAGCATGGAGGCTGTTCCGGTGGGGTAAGTTGAATAAGTGGAGCCCGAAGGAATCTCTACAAAGGTCTCACTCTGATTGGATGCATAGAGAGCCCAAGGAGAGAGAACCGGTTGCCATAGCAATAAGAGCAATGTGGAAACAGGCTGCATGAAGAAGAAGGGGAAATACTTGTTTCTTTTGTGATAGGAGGTCTCCATAAACTGACTTTCTCATTATGAATAGATTCCTGTCGTTATGAGCGTAAATATATGAAGGGCCTTCTCATGCTCGCAAACTAAAGCCATGCAGAAGTGTTTTTATGAACCACTATACTGTGATAAGTGTACTAATAACCAAATTGCTGACTGAAAAACTCAAATTAGTAAGAAGAGTCTGTGGCATTAACATTGATCCTGGCTGATTCAAATAAAAGTAGCCATTGTTAAGCATGGTCATTCATGCCTGGTTTGTACCATAGTGCATTTTGGGTACTTGGTGGCCCTTTACAGGTGGTGGTCATCACAAGAAAAGGGAGAGAATGTGATGGAGAGAAGGGGGAAAAAGAATGGAAAATGGACAGAAAACTTAGAATTCCTTTTCCCAGAACTGTCATTTAACCCAGCGATGTACGTTTCCAAGGATTTCCACTCCATAACAGCCGCTGAACAGTTCAGCCGTCTCAGCAGGGGCTTTGAAAGCCATGCACTTGCAGAAATAAAACTATCAACAATGATTGCGTCCCACCAGCCACACTTCATATCTTGCAGAGAGCAGAAAGTCTACAAAAAGATGAAACTCGAACAATCTTTGACAGAAATCTTGTGTACATGTGCTTTAGCACTTCCACTTAGCAGCAGAAACAGAGTTTCTTAGGCCCCGTTTACAACGGTAATGTTTTTTTTTTCTAAAATGGCAAAGTTTTTAACCATTTGTGTCACACATCTACAGAAAAACAATGTTTTCAGGAATCCAAAAAGATTTTTGTATGTTCCTGTGCTAGACAATATGACTGAAAAACACATGATGACACAGATGTATCTTATCAGATGATATTGATAATTATTAACTACTTTCTTGTTTTAAATATCTGAAATGCTGCCAAACTGGTGGTGGTCTTGTTTTATACACAGTTTTCACTCCATGCTGTTGTTTCCTATTTTTAAGCAGTTATGAGTCGCAGTGGTGAAACCTGAAACTGCCAATGCACAAGTTACTCAACCGGTTGTTACTAGGTAACCAGAGAGCGAGTGAGTTAGTTGATGCCACCAACCTTGCTTCTTAGCTCACCAGGAGAGGTTGAGCGACTAAAATCTTTATTTTGCCTACATCCCCCAGAATGCTGTGGGGCTCTGGATCAGAGGTCTGTGAAATAATTGAAAATTCTATTGGATGTACTATGTATTTGTATTGATCACATGTCTGTTGGTATATACAGTACAGACCAAAGGTTTGGACACACCTTTTAATTCAATGAGTTTCCTTTATTTTCATGACTATTGACATTGTAGATTCACACTGAAGGCATCAAAACTATGAATAACACATGTGGAAATATGCACTAAACAAAAAAGTGTAAAACAACTGAAAATAGCCCTTATATTCTAGTTTCTTCAAAGTAGCAACCTTTTGCTGTGATTACTGCTTTGCACACACTCTGCATTTTCTTGATGAGTTTCAAGAGGTAGTCACCTGAAATGGTTTTCACTTCATAGGTGTGCCCTGTCAGGTTAATAAGTGGGATTTCTTGCCTTATAAATAGTCATGAAAATAAAGAAAACCCATTGAATTAGACAGGTGTGTCCAAACTTTTGGTCTGTACTGTACATTGTTATTGATTTATTGCCGAGCCATATGTTCCAGATTGAAAATGAATCCCTCATGTATGCAAGTGGGGAGATAAAACACTAATATATTAGCCCGACTTCTTACATGAGCTATGACCCCAAAGGCGCCATGTGCATCATACATGGCGCATCATACATAATGGGGGTTTATGTGTTCGTCTTGTGGTTTAGTAGTTTGATATGGAGAAGAAGTGTGACTCCATCGTCACTCCATGCTAGAGACTCCAATCACACTGTATTGTTCTCCAAGGGCCAAGATGGATTCCGCTGAACGTATTAATGATTATTAAGGTATATTTGGTGTTGAACTAATAAAATAAACATTTACAAATGTTTGTAGAGGAGTTCTCAGGTATTGTTTAATTTCAGCTATTCATGAACGGTTATAGTCCCCAAATAATCAAATCAAAACAGGGTCTTTCTCATGAACATCTCCCCGTTTCACTACTGTGTTTCTGCCTTGTGCTTCAGCAAAGGAAGATACAGAAATGTAATGTGCATGATTTGATCACCAGCTAGACTACAGTAGGCCGACACAGACATTTTGGACTCCATCTATACAGCACATACACTCCACCGCTACCCAATTTACCTAAGCAATGGAAACTTTGCAGCACTGAGACAATGATGATGGAACTCAGTACGCTGAAGGTAAGTGTTATACTTCTTCGTGATCAAAATATGAACTATAATGGTGATTAATACTATGAGAACTGGTAGCTGAGATTAGTTGCTTTATTGTTGCAACCGCTACCATTTGTCTAATCGATTTACCATGTGCTGTGTAGAAAGTGTCATCCCAAAGATGCCTTAATGGCGTAGTCAAATTCCGCTTTCATCTTTCTGTTAAGCCCAACTTTAAATTTGAGGAGGAGATGTGAAACAGTAGACGGTAACTCAGAGAGCCATGTCACACTGAGAACAAAGAAATAATCCTGCACAATTTGAGATCATTTTGTTAATGTTCACAAAAGCTTTCAGAACATGTCGGGCGTTTCCGTCTTTTTTCCTTTTTTTCCGGAGCTCTGTCCGGCGCAGCTGGTTGGACATCCGTCAAGAATTGGATCTGCACCGTTTTTATTTCAAAAACCAGAGCAATCCTCCCAAACCACAAAGCAACAGCACCAAGGATAAATGAGTAGACATCCGGCGACAGACAGACCCACTGACGGACAGATAGACCGGGAAAGGGAGAGATCGTGCTGCTGGAATTACAGTCGGAGAAGATTATTCCAGAGACATTATTTCCCTCAAGTCGTGGGCTTAAGTCAAATTTGGAAAAGAAATGAAATTGCCAGCAGTGAAAAACCAGACTAGGTAGGAGTTCATGAGTAGAGAAATAACATTTTCATTTGTTTCTGCCCCAGTGGGAGTCGAGCAGCCTTTCAGTAAATACAGACAGCTATGAGGAATGATTTTTTTTCTGTCTGTAGGATATTGTTTTAATGTGCGCTTATCTATCTGCAGACTGGAGGTCAGGCCTCGGGAATCCGCACGATGGCTATTGTGCTGGTTTATGACA
The DNA here is from genome assembly GCF_001444195.1 of Xiphophorus couchianus. NCBI lineage: Eukaryota > Metazoa > Chordata > Actinopteri > Cyprinodontiformes > Poeciliidae > Xiphophorus > Xiphophorus couchianus. The sequence goes on from NC_040238.1 coordinate 25,965,830, forward strand.
CACAAGTGTTGGCCTCGTCACACCTCTAATTGGTTTTTGTTTTTTTGTTTTTTTTGCAGAGCATGAGTACAAAAATCCTCTCCCAGATGTCCTCTACTGTTTTTTTTTTTTATTTTCACACTGTCCTTGTACGGTGTATCCAGCTGATGCTCGTCTCGCTTTGAGCTCTGTTTTGAATAGAGCTCCAAAATTTAGTTCTGGTTTGTGAGCTTGTCAATCTACAATTCAATATGATTCTGCTCCCCTGCTTTGATACGAAATCTAGTCTAATAAATCACTGCAAAGACTGAGTTAAAATAAGTTTTAATAAAGCCTTCTCTGTATTGCACTTTATTACTTTAATATTTGTGCAGTTTACTACTTTCTTTTTCCTTACCAGCTTTATTTATTTTATGGACTTATTCTATAGGTGTGCGACTTTGCAAAGATATATCATAGTTTCTCATTTTAAATTAAATTTAAATTGACAGAAATATGATAATATAATTTTAACAAGATTCCTCTTCATGAAAATAGCTGTTGAAGTAAAACATAATAGAATAATTAGGCCAAAAATGAGGTTTTATGCTTAACATGTAAAGACAAGTGTATGAAGCAAAATGAAACTGATCCATCTGGGCATTAGCATTAGCATAGCACTGTAATGTCTGCCAAAGAAGAGAGATTATGTGTTGGGCACAATGTCTTCCAATCCTTCACAAGCTAAAATTGTCATACTGTTCACTCCTCACGTAATTATCATCTACTTTTGTCCACTTCAATAAAATATTTGAAAATAATTATCTTTTGGTCAGCGTTTGAACACAACATTGTGTATTTGCCAAGTTTTGAAAGCTGTCTAAATATTGTTTTGCAATTCACAATTAATTTGCAGCAGAACAGCTTTGCTCTGAAGCTGTCAGCGGCGATGTTCTCCCAAGCGATTACGTCTACTTCCTGTCATCCACAATCAGCCGACACATAAAGCGCTTGTCACACGGCCCGCTCTGATTAAGGCTGATATTGACACTGGAATTGAATAAATGTGCGTATTAAGAAGATTAGTATTTCCCGTGAGGCGCGCGTCCCCCCTGCCACATTCTCTCCCGCGAATGAGGCGTGGTGATCCTTTTGAGAGACTCGATTTTCACACAGGCAAATCCAGTCTCTGACTACAATACGTGTAAATAGAACACAGAGATGAAGATTAATCTGGTGGCCATCTTTAATGGAAAAGTATTCAGTGTACAGTGAATGAGAGGCAAAAATTGCATTAACTTTAAAATCATTTTAAAAAGAAAATTCTGGTAAATTGGCTCCACATTGCATTTATATTCATCTGGTTTGAACCTGGATGTCACAACCTGGGTGTCACTTCAATGTACATTTTTAGCAACAAGTTTGGTAATGAATGTACATACAATACATTCATTGTATGTATGTAAATTTAAATAATATATTTTATATATATATTTGTTGAAACGGTCTCTTTGTCATGACAGTATGTTAAGAGACAGATAATCTGTGACAAATTTGAGCTCCCCTACTTTCTCCCAGTGCTAACTAGAAACAGCCAGTCAGATCCAAGAGGAGGGTCTTAGCGCTGTCAATCACTCCTCCATGTTTCCATTTTGTCTCTGCTAAGCTGCAGCTAACTCAGCCTGTCATGACTGCTAAGACTAGTGAGCATGGTTACCGATGATGGTCGATAAACAATTTTTCCTGTAATGGTAAGTTGTTTTTCTGCCATTAGCACATTTAGCAGCGCATACATGAGGTTTATTGACAGCGCTTAGACAGATTCGTTTTTGGTCAGGAGCGGTGGGTGCATTTCTTCAGATGGCAATAGCAGCTCTTGAAGGAGGTGATCGATCTTTTCACAGATCATCTGTCTCATATCCTCTCATTAAATGGTAACACTTTTAAGAAATATGTATAAAAGTGATGTACTGCACCTTTAATAATTATATGGAGACAACAGTTTGCAGTGTTTGAGTGTGAAACTTCCGCTACGCTAATTAGATAATTTGGCTCCCACTCCTGAAGTCGCATCAGCTGCACTACCTGTCAGGTCAAAGCGTGGAGCCGGGGCCACCTGGAACAGGGGGACCGAATAGCATTAACCTTGCTGTGCCCCTGTTGGCCCCAGGCCCAGGCGGCCCAGGAAGAGTGGAATTAGCTAAGCCAGGCAGGGCCATCTGATTCCAAGCTCCATCCAATTACAGCCTTATCTCCTGGCCAAATGAGATCAATTCATAGAGGGCAGGCAGGCCTCGCAGCCTGGCCAAGGTGCGATAATCAGCAGTTGGGAGCATGTCACTTAACGCCCCTGTGTCCCTGAAAGAGCCAGAGCATGTGTTAGGAGCAACACTTGCTGCCATTAGCTCTCGACGCCTGCTGGAGCTTCAACCGCACTCTGCATGAGGGCAACCTGCTGTAGCGCATTTAGACATCTTTTTGTGTTCGAGTGCAGCAGTCAGGAGGAGGTCAATAATGTGCATAGTTACAATTTAGACACTCTTCGCTTGAGATGACACTAGCCAAAAAGTGCAGGTTAGAAAAATAAGGCTGCTTTTTATATTGTGGCAATGTTTAAAAGCTGTTCTGTGAAAAGGTCTGATGTCCTTTCTGTTATTTGGGAAGGAAAACAAATGTTGGATGGCGAACCAAAAAAGCAAACTCTGACCTACATACTTAGGTCTTGGTTTGGTTGAAGTGAACTCTGATGTGGTTCGAATGCATAGTGAATGCCAAGCAGAACGGAGACCCCGCTCCTAAAGCAGGAAACAGACCAGGGATTCTGGGTAAATGGAACCAAAACAAACATGCGAGAATAGTGCTAGCAGGAGAAATGGTGCCTGGTCTCTTGCCAAAGACAAAAGAGAAATCCTACAACCTCCAAAGTCTGATGCTACTCCATTTTTGCTTACATTTCATTAAGAAGGATGTTGTCTACGTCTTCTTCAGAGGTTAATTAATCTTCCCCTTGCTCAGTCTGCCAGGTTGTGATTGTTCTGTCCTTGGTAGCTTTACATTTGTGTAATATGACTTTAATTTTGGATGATTGTTTTAAAACCTACCCCTGCTTTAGGTTCTACTTTCTCCATGACCTGTCTGCTGTACTCCTTGGTCTTCCTGATGCTGTTATATGATGTTCTGTAACATACCTCTTCGTCACCAGAGGGCCTTTGACTATGCCTTTTCAAGTCAAAAATAGTAAAATATATAAGAAAACATCAACTTTTAGAATTTTTTTTTCACTTACTGCTAATAAAAGGCAACTTTAAACAAATCAGTGTTTTAGCAGTTTTCTAAGTTTTTCTTTACCTCTTGTTTTTATAATAATTATTGAAAAATAGATTTGATTTTATGATAAAAATAAGATTTTCTTATTTTCTTAAAACATGTTTCAGATAATTTTTTTCCCTCCAGTTATCTGAGGCTCAGCGGTCCCCACTTTGAAAAACATCAGTCTAATGCATTTTAATAAAACACTAAGCTGTCTTTGGAGGAAACTATGGAGTAAAAAATGTCTGAGTTTTTCTACCACTAATTGGTAACACACAGCTATTACCTGGGTATTAACAATAAGAAACTGCAATAGAAGAATGGAATTACTGGTCATCAAAATGGAAGATTTTGCTGAGACCAAAAAAAAAAACAACCTAAAGCTCTTTATATTTATTTCTGGTCCTTCTGCCATACTAGTGATTGTATTGCACCACTGGTGTGTCCCACAACCATCTGGATGACTGTTCTGTGCCCACAATATGACTGGAATGGGAGCCATTTTGGGGAATTTATGTTTGCCTATTTCTTCTCATTCTTGTGTTCTGGGCACAAGTATCCATTGGAGAGCAATAGGTAGCGGTGAAAGAGTGGCCATCCTCAGCTGCGGCCCCTGTGATTGCACATCCAGGACTGGCCGACACACTCCCACCTCCCACCTGTCCCCAGTGCTGCGGCGTCTGCATCCTTCCTCGGCCCAGTTAGATTAAAGCCCTCTTAAATTCACTGCAGCAGGCCTGCCACACAGGGAGAGCCAGCATCGCAGGGGCCCTCTGACAATCAGTACTTGGCTGGGAAGCACTAATGACCACTGGGAGGGAAGGAGAGGGGTGATGTTGGCTTGCATAAAGATAGCAGCAGCAACAGCAGTGGGTTGGGGGTTGTTTGGAACAACCTGGCACGTCGCTGGGATGGGGTCCGGCACGGCACCGACTAGATTAGCTTCCAAGGGGCAGAGCTGCAGTCGGTTTGGGGGAAAATATCACAGCCCATTAGTTAGACGCAATGAAATGGAGTCAACTTCTGGGACTCCATTAGGCACGCTGCGCTTAGGCAGACAGCGTCCCTCGGTGTGATGTTACTATTCTGGAAGGATTGAGCACAGAGATATAATTGGACTGGGGAAATCAAGCAAGTTTCAGTGGTCCTGGTGGGGCTCTCAGACACAAAATGAGAACACGGGCATTTGTATTTTTTTTTTTTTTCCTCTCCGTCTCCCCATTAGTTTTGCATTGTTATGGGAAAAACAGGAAGACAAAAAGCAGCCAATGTACCTGCATTTCTTTTTTTTTTTTACTTTCTCTCTCTCACTGCGTTCTACATCTCAGCTTCCAGCTTCCTCTTCTGTATTTTTTTGCCATCTGACTCAAATCCATTTTCTATTTGTAGCTTCAGCTCTGGCTAACTCCAAACTAAACAATATGCATTTATTCATCCATTTCTTTCTCCAGGCATTGATGAGACCAAGGCTTGTGCTTGATAAAAAAACATGGATTAGTCTAACACGGGCTGCTTGCTTAAGCCTTGTAAGCCTGCTTACTGCAGATGAGAGCCAACTAACTTCATTCTTCTAGAAAATACTTTACATTCACATAGGTATTGCCAAGGCATGGACGGACTGACGTTTTGCCCTTCCTGAAACGGGGTCTTTCTGAGTAGACGGCTGACGTTTTGGCTCCTTTTTTTGAGGCGGAACCCTGATGTAGATGGAACGGACAGGCATCAGTGCTCCGGGTAATTGATGTGCAGTTTTTAGCACCATCATGGGACCTCTACATCCCCGCTCGGTCCTAACAGGCACGTCTCACTTGGTTTGCTCAGAATTCTTGATGTACTCCCGCTTAAATAAAGGACGTTTTGCCAATTCTCCAAGTTAATGTACTTCCCAGTCGCTCCCCCCGTCGTGCCCTTCTCATGTTGACAGTCACATATGTAGTTCAACTATCTGACAGTACACCGACCAGGTTTCCTGCTTTACCAAGCTCATGTTGGAGCTGTTGGTCAGTGAAACGCTTCCCAAGGTGAAAGGGGAGAGCTTGGTTTAAATATAGGCTGTCACTCTTAAGTAAGCCATTTTCTAATACTTTTCTGCCCAGTTTTGTAAGGGATTTCTGAGAGATCAATTAAGAGTTATCCATTTAGGGTAATTGGTTTTGTGAGGGATTGATGAGTGGAATTAGATAAGGTCAGAAGAATATCTTGTAATTGAAAGAAGGAGGCAGTCTGTTCAGTGCAAATAGCCACTGCTTTAAAAAAAAAAAAAAAAAAAAAGCATTTGTCCTTTATAGGTTTTCTCAGTTTTTGCAGTTTTTTATCACACTTAAATTAGGGGAGGGACTTTAATTGTCCCTAATTGTTAACATGTTAACAATTTTAACGCAATCAGTCGCATATTGATACGGGCGTGGAAAGGGAAGTTGAATTAAAATGTGAGTAATCACAAGTTGTGTTTCCATTAACCATAAAATTGTGACAATTGAAATTACAAAAAATATATATTTTTAATACAAACATTCCAATTGCAAAAACGTAAATTTGTTGATAAAGTTTTTCAGCTAGAATGACGTAGTTTTACAGCCATATCAAAACATGTAAATATGTATTTTGCAAAACTGTATTAGAAACACCTTTTTCACATCACACGAGTCGTGTGATCAACAACCGGATGTTACTACGGGCAAAACACACAAAGAAGAAGAAGACAGGAAGTAATAGGAGGATGATGATCTGTTTTTGTTTTGTTTATTCACTCAAATGTGCAGCTGGCTCCACCGAAGCTCTCACAGCATCGCACAGCTCATAAAATGTTGAGTTTGTCAATCGAACGTGTTGAATCCATAGCTCTTCTGCTTAATCGCCGACTACAATTTCCCCAAAATGCAGCTTATGTAGTCGCTCCCAAGTATAAGAGGCTCGTCACTTCAATACCTGAATAAAACTCCAATGTCTCCTCTGATGGCTGATAGATGATGAACGCTAGGGTAATGACTAAAACATGAATATACGTATATTGTATTACTATTTACATCCATCGCTGCCATGATTTTTAATGACTTATGGCTTATTCACGTGTGATTTTCATTTAATTTCTTATTTAATGGAAATACTGCTATTGCTAATTTTCTTTTGACATTATCAGAATATAGACAAAGATTTGTGCAGATTTGTAATGAAAATGTAGCTACAGTGAATTCAATCAGATTCAAGAAAGGGGGAAACATTACGTTGCTTTGAATGACGTTTTCTTCCCTTCATAGATAAAAACATGGTTATTGTATGTACTCATGTTATATTTGTAATCTGAACCATTTAAGTGTGAAAATTAGGCAAAAACTGAAGACATCTGCGTTGGGGCTAAATGCTTTTCAGTCAAAAACAGTGTTTTTTTTAAGACAAAACTGGGCTGTTACTGCCTGCGAACCGAAACATTATACACAAGCCTGCCTGACAAAAAGCACTGTGCTGCATCTCTCTCGCCTTTCCTCTTTGTCCTTTCTATTCATAGAATTGTACGCCCATAGCAGGAGAGTGTTGACATTTGTGCACCTCTTGGGAACACATCAGCGTGAATGTTATCAGCACCTTAAAGACAGCCTTCAGCCCCCATAAATCCGTAGTAGGTGCTTTCAGCCCCCGCCTCAAAGGGCAAAGCCCACCCCAACCTTCCACCCCTGACCTGTCTGCCAGCCTGAAGAAAGAGCCCCTGACAGCTCCTTTGACAGTGAGAGGAGGGGGGGCGGCTTGTAAAGAATAGGTGAAATGGAGGGTAAAAAAGGGGGCCAGCCATTTAAAATGTCTGTGCTGAGATCTAATCAGGTTGCAGTGCCTGTGAGCCTTTCCAAAGTAGCACTGAGACATTGCAGCTATCCACTTCTTCTGGCACCAGGGGTCTTATATCTGCTACCCCACTCCTCGCGGAAGAAGGCTTGCGGCATTCCTCTTTGGTATCCATCTTTGTCAATCTCCACTTGTCCAGAGTGAAGTATTGTGGTTTTAAAAAACAAAGAAAAACATCAAAGCAGCCAGACGTCCTGTTTCCTGTCTTGCTGTGTGTTTTAGTGTAACAACACCCGTTCAATTGTCTCTAAAGAATAAAATATTAAGTGTGTTTTGTTGAATAGCAAGTCCTCTCACTTCTTCGAATCGTGTACCTCTATTCGTATGGTGCACCTGTATCAGGATGAAAGGTTTAAAACAACAGAAAACAAGGGACATTACTTTTGCCATGGCAATAACGTTATATTTCTTTCCATATTTGAGAATCAACTAACCATCTGGGAAGGAACGGTCAATGGACTGTGTAATCCTAAATTGTCAAGTAAGTTTTACTTGAATTAATCACAAATTAGTGGATTAGTGTATCAGTGGGAGCATTCAGCATGCCGAGGTGATTAAATCTTCATCAGTGCAGACCGAGTCTCTGCAGAGAATAGCATGAAGTTAAGTACAGCGGACTAACTGTTTGCATAAGTTAGGGACTATAACTGCCTGTGGATATCTGAAAACTCAAATACTTGAAAGTCTGTCTAGAAATACTCATAACTGCCTATTTTACTAGCGCAAACACGAAATACACGGTGGAAACTGTTTTAGAACTACATAAAAAGCAAACATCAACGGTCTTCCCAATCTATGCTCCTGGGCATACAGCCAGTCAGGGTCAAGAAAAATTAATGGTGCTGCTATGCAAATGCCAGCTTGCCACAATATATCTTATGTTAAATATTTTAGATATGCACTACAAAAAGAACAGGTCAGCAAATAGCAAAATTTTTCACAAATAAGTTGCAGTCATGTTCCACCTAAGGAGAACTCAATGCAGACTCAAAGCGGATGTCTGGTGGACACATACATCACCGCAAAGGCACATTTTTTACAACACGTACTCTGTGTCCCAATGGAAACTGCTCACCGGGAAATTAAGTTTACACAAACAGTTTTATATGCGACACCAAGCCGAGAGGGTTGAAAGTCGGCACAAACAGCACTAACAGGAGTGAGGTGTCCACCTTGGTGTAGCAGAAACGATGCTTGGTGTCCGACTAGATCAACATTCAGATTATAGGAAATGAAGGAATTTGTCACAAGAAATGTATGCAGTAGGTATACTCCACAATAAAATCTCAACCGTCTGCAGACAATGTGTGTGGAGTCTGTGCGGTTCACAGAGTATCTGATATTTTGTATCAGACACAAAATATCTCGTACAAAATATGCTAAAAACATCTTAATATATAGCATATGAAAAATGTTAATTTGAAGCTGCATTGAAACACAACACGTAATTGCAATAGTCTTATAGGTGTATAAAGATGAATAGCTCTCAGGGTATCAAGCACCTGCTGATTTATTTAAAATGAGTCCTAAAAGGTCAGCAACTGATTTCATGACAAAGTGCATGAAAACTGAAAGTAACTAACATTATGTCAGTGGTAATAAAAACAAGAGAACTGTGCTTCACAATCTTAATCGTTTTATTTCCTAGTTTCGCTCTAGTTTAGGCTCAAAGCTGGGGCACAAACATAGACATCAAGCGTTGCCCACGTCGGTCCAGAGGTTTAAGATAACCTCCAAGTGCAAAGTCAACACAGAACACATCTGATCTGTAGCTCTTTGCCTGTTTAGGACCTACGCTGTCTCCCCCAACATCCCCCTCTATGAAAAATGCGCCTCGACGTTTTCTTATCTGCTCCCTCTGTTGGCAAGCCATGGAGAGTGGCAGCACAGGCAGGGCAAGTAAATGTCAAGTGAACCACCAAGGATGGATATTAAAGCTTCTGGGCCCCACAGACAGACAGAGAACGACTGTGGGTGGAGGAGAAAAGGGGAGGGCTTCATCTGTCTGTTTTAAAGCCAAATGCTCAAGATGGCTGCATTTTCTGAATTCTCTCTTATCAATTTCCAGACTTTAAAGATGCTTTATGTGTGAGGAGGTGACTGCTATGAGACTTCAAAGCATGTTCCACACCACGATTACACTCCGTCATAAAAATCTTACTTATATTCATACTTTATACATACTGTATATATTTTCTATGGTAGAGATATTCACTTCTTCCATTAAAATAAATCGCTAAGCAAATCTTTCATATACAACATACCTGTGAGCATATTAGTATATTCATAAACTTGCATGCGACCCAAATGAACTGATGCTGAGAGATTCGGCTCCACTTAACATAAAATGTTATTATAGCTGACATATGCATATATATGTATGTTTTTTAACATCAAATATACAGAATTTGTCTGAAGCAGATTTTCCAGCAGCTCTTCTTGCATGATTCTAAAATAAATGAACCATCAAACGTCTGATGAACAGCAGTCCCATTTTATGAGTTTGGAACCATAAGGTCCTGAGTGGGTGGCATCTTGCTCTCAGATACTGCACAGCTAAGATTTAATTTAAAAAGGCTTCTTTGCTTTTTTTCCAGACTCTTCCTTTTCTCAGAGAGTCTTTGTTTGTGTGCATTTTCACTATAAAATGCAGCTCTGGGAACAACAAAATTAGAGTCACCGCAAAAAGTGGTTTTGAGGTTTCTTCATAAAATTTATCTGCAAAATTTTATTGCCAACTCTGAATTAATTGTAAATATCTCTTTAACCGATATGGGTTTTTTTTTAAAACTTTTTATTTTCAATAACTGTTTTATATCAACACATATACATGTCCACCCCTGTCACAATTCACATCTTATTTACGCAGACCATTCCAGACATTTAACCCAAACCAAGTAAACTGGTCATACAATTCCAGCTCTACCAAAAGTCTTCCAGGGAATGTTGATGGAGGAAACAGTCCAACAGAGATACATTTCCTTCAGATAGACATTGGACCCACTTATATTCATCAACATCCATGGATATATACATTACAATAATTACAGTGATAGGGACTAACTGATATGTTTATTAAAAAAATTTAATGAATAGAGCATTTAGATTTTTTAAAGTTCTTTTAAAATTTCAGTTCTGGATATTTAAAACCACTGCTATGTGGAGAAATTTCTGGCAAACACATACAGTACAGACCAAAAGTTTGGACACACCTTCTAATTCAATGGGTTTTCTTTATTTTCATGACTATTTATAAGGCAAGAAATCCCACTTATTAACCTGACAGGGCTCACCTATGAAGTGAAAACCATTTCAGGTGACTACCTCTTGAAGCTCATCAAGAAAATGCAGAGTGTGTGCAAAGCAGTAATCACAGCAAAAGGTTGCTACTTTGAAGAAACTAGAATATAAGGGGTATTTTCAGTTGTTTTACACTTTTTTGTTTAGTGCATATTTCCTCGTGTGTTATTCATAGTTTTGATGCCTTCAGTGTGAATCTACAATGTCAATAGTCATGAAAATAAAGGAAACTCATTGAATTAAAAGGTGTGTCCAAACTTTTGGTCTGTACTGTACATACATAAATAACTGCTGATATTAAGCTAGTAACAGAATATATGTAGTGGTAAATGCATTCGTAGGTACGTATCTGGTCGAGCCCTTTATAGTTTAATATGCACAATGCAATGTTAGTAGTGCAACTTTAAAAAGTGACCCCAAAACAAAACAGAGAGGAATCCCAGCTATCGATAAGCTTTGCTGTTTGGGGAACATGAAGGTTTGTCATACATTACAGAAGGAAACGTAAATGGATCCAAAACAACAATCAGGTATGTAGCTCGCTCTGCACGTAGCTGAGTCACTCACCTGAAACCTAAAGCTGTGAACGTAAAGATGACTGGCGCTGGAGAAAAATCAGTTGAAGTTCAAATCCAGCAGCTTGCTGCAATCAACCAGCCAGAGATGCGACAACACTCTGTTGCTGTGGTGACGATTCTTTCTGACGCTGCGATTTTTTTTGGTGTGTTAAGTTCTACTGGGAATTTAAAGAATAAGTGCACCTTTCTGTTAGCATCTTTCTACTGACTGGGCTAATGCAGTAGGCACATCTGCCTAGTACTGGGCTGGACCTTCTTACTTATTACAACTATGTTAATTCTTAATACTGTAGATTCAACAAGACGTCAAAAACATTCCTATTTCGGTCTGTATTAATATAGACCTCACCTATCTGAATACCACAGCAAATCTATTCATTGGCATCATGTTGCACATTAATTAGAGCAGAGGCTACTGTTCTTCATGTGTCTTTCCCCCTCTCCACCCTGTCTCTGCCCCCTTCTTGTTGGATTACTGTTTTGAAGAAATTCTTTTAAAAAAATAAATTCCTTTGGAAATCTTTAGTTTGGACCCTGACAGAATAGTAGCCTTCCATCCACACAGACCCGGCTAGGGAAGAGCACCTCCAGTAGAAGATTTGAGGACTGCATTTTTTACATGACTGCACCGCTACGAGGTTTCTGCAGCAATTTAGAGTCTGACTGAGATAAACCAATGATTTAATGAAGTCTTGGATCTGGGATATGTCTAAAACCAGACATCAGCTTTGCAAACATAAGAACTGATGACTCTCAAGAACTCTTGCCCTTGATTGGTTCTTTCTAAAAGTTGATTGACAAGAACTACTATAATTTAGTAGAACCTTAAAGAAGTGATCTAAAGATAAAGTTGGCCTGTTCCTGCATTGCACTTTATCAAGTACTGTACTTAAGCACTTGCTCTAAACATTGAAAACCTCTGTCAAAGCTGCTGCTGGGTAATGTACACTTATGCCTGCCTAAAGCCCTCATATCCCTTTTCTTAACCACAACAGCATATAAAGACAAAACCTTACATGTCATTTAGGAAACTACTACTTTTCTAATAAATTTTGTTTTATTATCCTCACTAACTTGTAAGACTTGTACCAGTTTATACAACACTTGTTTATTTTCTAGTGCCAGACAACCAGGTCTGACTTGAAGTCTTAACCTCGTATGTTTACTACTTGTATATTTTTGATGGGTTTTTGTTCCCCACAGGACAAAAAAAAAAAAAAGGAGTCCTTCACTTGTTTGTTGTCTGCTCACAGAGAATTGGATCTAAATTGTTCGATAATTTCTCTGCCCTTAATTGCATGGCTTCAGTGAAAGCTTTGCTCCTCTCTCCAATCCTTTTAGAACTACTTAAATGTTCCGCTTGGGTGTGGATTAGTGGATAATGGTCCCAGCAGCAGGCCAGGTACAAGCTATTGAAGTGTTCCTTAGATAGCCTCGGTGGGCCTGAGGGAGGGTGAGGGAGGGCGTTCATTGTTGGTGTGACAGTTTGCCTGAGTGGATTACATGCAGTTTAGGGGACTGTATTGGATTGGGGTTGTGCTCAATTATCCTCTTGGATTGGATTGCAAGTGAGTAACCTCCTATCCCAATTTCCAGTGCACCATATGAAGCCTATAGGAGCCCGCTGTTCCACATTCTAAGAAAGCATTAAGCCACTGAGCCCTGAGATAAAGTAGTCATGTTCACAGCATGATGTGACAGCTAAAATTTCACTTCTTTCCCTGACACTATTTCTCTTCCAACTGCAAGCATATGTTGCCAAACTAATTTCCCTGTCAGTCTTTGGTATATTTTACTCAGAACTGTTTTACATGTGCATCTCCTAAAGTCAGCTAAGTGTATTAGGAAGTAAATGATAGATTGGATTAATAAAAAGTCCAGCAACCAAAAGTAAAGTAAAAACTTTGAACACAACTTTTACTTGTGCCATTAACTACTCATTCTTTGAAAATGTTGCTATTGTCTCTTTGGCAGTTCAGGATTTTGCTGGGATAAGCCTAATAAAACTACTATAAACAAGTTTATATTTATGGCCACAGAATCATGAGCCTGACCCGACAATCACGCAAATAATTTTCACCTTACCCGGCCCAAATTTCAAGTTGGGTTTGGTTTCTTAAATAACCCTGCATTCCATACAGCACAGCGAAAACAACACTAGAATGCACAAGTTGTGATAATATACTTATCATAGTATAAATACAGGAGCAGAAACTTTAGCCTGTTGAGAAAATAAAAAAGTGAGGTACAGAATCATACTGTAAAAATTTACAGCGCACGTCTATCAATCAAACATCCCAGATGATTTGCACTTGATTCACTCTATGGTTACAATAAGTGGCAAGATGGAGCTGGAGAACGCTAAACAAAAGCAAAAACTGGGAAAAACTGAAGCAGTACAATTGTAAATTGAATAGTATGTCCGGACTTGGGCCTATAATCAAAGTTAGCCGGATTGGGCTTGGACACAATGCCTATTGGCCCGGATCAAGTTGGGTTTTTTAAATTATTTCTTAGGACCGATCTAAACTCTAATATTTATCTTGTAACCCTATTTGCTTTTAGATCCACTTAGCACACGCTAAAATTGAAATGGATCAGTAACAAAACAAAACAAAAGTTATATTAGCTGTAAAAGTGCCCAGATCTCATGACAACAAGCAGGGAAAAATCCTAAAGTCTAAACACCAAGGTTTGATCCACAAAGCAAGTAAACAACCAGAGCAAGTAGAGACAATATCTGTAAAATCAGACGCAAAGGTTAACATGAGCAGCCGTCACACTGAAGTCCTGGAAATGAGGCTGGGATACAAATGAGTTTGAATCCAAACACAGCTTCAGCTCACTTTACTTTTAAAGATGTCTCCATCCCAACAGTTTAAGTTGCAGGAAAATTTTTTGATTAAGTTTAAGGATGCACTTAATGCTTAAATAAAATGTTAAAATTACACCATTGTTACCCCTGCAGAAATTACAGAAGCTGTTTCAAAGTTTTATTTCAGCATCCCTTGCAGTTAATTGATGTATGATTATTTTTACCTGCATAACTGAAGTGCCCGTGTTAGCTCCCACACTCCATCTCCCACCTGACACCGATTCTCATATGCAAAGCTGCAAGTGCCTGCTGTCACTTTCTCTTTCCCTTTTTCATTTTCGTACTTTTTCCTGGAGACTTGCGAGTGGATAACAATGAGTCCCCTGGCTGTACTCATCTGATTCCGTCAGCAAGAGGAGGAAAAAGCATTACAGCGCCTTGGGAATATTGGGCCCGAAAATGGTAATTTACCAGCTCAAGCAAATCCTGGGAGAGCATGGAAGATGAAGAGTAGACAGATTTTGCTCGCTTTATTTATTAAATTTGATAACCAGAGCTGGCGTCCAGAGACAGAAATGGTCTTCCATGTGTCATTCTAGACGGAGGGAGAGAATACAGTGGAGATCCATCAAAGACTCCCAGTCATTCAGTTTGATGTGAAGCAGCTGTCTCACAATTGTCCTCTGCTGCACACATCTCACAAACACAATACTCAATGTATTCATTGGGAATTTGAACCCTCAACACTCCGTCCCAGCTGGTCAGAGGGAAGGCTGTATGGAGCTAAATACAGGGCAATGCAAGCAGAAAACCTGCTACTGGTAGGGCTAACCAACTGACTCACCTGAATCAACTGGTTGAGTTACTTCCTCTGCATTTCATTAAGTTCTAAGATAGCCTCTTGCTCTGCTTTGTCCAGAAGGTCTGGAAAAACAATTATTTGCTGGAGGTTTAGACTCTGTTGAGGTTTTAAATTATTGGCTCTGATTTTACCCAATCGCTAATGTTTGTCCACGCTAGCTTAGCTGTGAAGAAAGCTATGCTAGGAAATGCAAATGCCTAGCCATGACTTCCAGCTGTGGCTGGGCAATGATCCCCAATACCCGCGTATGCCGGCCATTTGGTACCAACTTTGGAAACCACTGTGCTGGATGCCCTAATAGACTTGAGACTAAGGCAAGTTCACTTTTTAGTGGGATAGTCAGCCTAAACATATAGGCAGAGCTACTGTGGAATCCCTTGGACCAAAGCACATTTAAGCGTAATAATGTCTTAAACATTTTCTGAACTGAAATACTATGGTGTATGGCTTCTGCGGCTCCCCTGACCTTGCTTTATGGTAAGGAGGAAACAAGCTAATTGATCAGCTGACTGGCACTTTTTGGTGTCAAGCAAGGAAACAGTCAAGCTCATATCTTTACTCCCTCTGGCTATTACTTAATACACTGGGTTGTGCTCGGTTTCCTCTCTTTGTCCGGGAAAAGCTCGCTGCCCTCCTCAGTCCTCAGAAGGCTCCTCTGGGACACTTCACACAATTCAGAAAGGAGGTGGAAGAGCCCAACATAGCCACAAAGCTGTACCAAAGAGGTATCACTTTGCAATCTGCCCGTCTCCCAGCTCTGGCGTCTCATTTGTTCTGTGTGCCGATGTGCATCAGGACTTCAGGGCAAGGTGATAGTCTCTAGGGACGAGTTGCAAAAGGAAAGTTACCTGAGGAGATAAAACGATAAAGAGAAAGAGGGGGGGACCCTTTCCTGCTTTTCTGAGCTTTGTGTTTCTGCAAAAAAAAATCTGCAGCATCAGTTAAGCAGTACCCATGCAGAAACTTGACTGCAGAGCCAAATAGCCCTTGAATGGGTTGCCTTTGAATGACGGAGGCCTTTTGAATGTACTCTGCTTGAAGAAGAGGTCTTTGACAAGTGAGGCTTTGTGATTTTCCCTTTTGCTCCCGAGTTATCAGTGCAGCTGACTCTGTATGCCGCCGGGGTTACAGTTCTCGTAGTCATGATCCTCTGACAGTTCCCTTTCTTCAGGGTTTCTGCAGAACCTTAAAATGTCATCAAAAGCCTCCAGATTTAATAAGCTAAATTTATTCTTTAGAAAGTATTTAATACCTCCAGATCTAGAATACTAGATAAAGTTGAAGTCAGAATAGACTTCTGGTTTCAATTGTATCTGATCTTGAATAAAAAGACTCATAAACCTTTGTACCCTCAATGTCTGAAGTTAAATCAGAACAAACGTCTCTTGTTTTAATTTAGTCGGAATTACCAAAATTGTTTCTATTTGCTAAATGCCACAAGAATGGGCGATACAACGAATATGTCAGAGATTTATTCACTAATGACTTGAAAATTGGAGAAAATCCACCCAAAATTCCTTCTACAAACTTCTCACAAGAGTTTGCTGGAATTCTGCCCCGTTCCTCCTGATAGAGCTGAGTCAGGTTTGTAGGCCGTTTTTTCAGACCTATGCAGAAATTCTCTATAGGACTGAGATCGGGAGTTTGTAATGACCATGCTAAGACATTGACTGAGTTTGCTTGAGCTGGTAAATTATCATTTTGTCTTTAAACCACTGGCTTAGAGTCACTGTCAGTTTGAAAGACCCATTTGAACCTGAACTTTCTGACTGATGTCTTTAGATGTTGCTCTAGCATTTCCACATAATGTTTTTTCCTCATGATGGCATGTATTTTATGAAGTGCACCAGTTCCTTCTGCTGCAATACAGCCTCACAACATGATTCTGTCACCCCCATACGTCACTATTGTGATGGTATTTCCAAGCTAAGCATCCCTCCAAATGTAACAATGGTCATTATGACCAAACAGTTCCACTGCAGTTTCATCAAACCACAAGACATGTCTCCACAAATGAAGATTTTTGTCCTTGTGTTCATTTACAAATTGCAATCGGGCTTTTTATGGGTTTTTATGGATTGATAGCTCATTCTTTGCTGAGTGGCCCTTCATCCCATGGCAGTTCAGGACACATTTAATTGTGACTGTCTTTCCAGCTTCAGCCAGCATCTACACAAGGTGTTTGGCTTTCTAGATGTTCTGGGGTCGATTTGGACATTTTGGATAAAAACACGTTCATCTTTGTAACAATCTCCTTTCTGAGAGGCATGGTGTTTGGAAATACCAATCATGTCTGTACTTGCGTATTATTGTTTGAGCAGATGGATGAGGCACCTTCAAGCATGTGAACATTGTTCCCAAGGACAAACCAGACTTGTTCAGCTTCACAATTCTCTTCCTGATAGCCTGGATGAATTGTTTCCCAAAAGGAAGCAATGTGTTTCAGGTGTTACTTTAAAATACATGCTCAGGTGAGCCTCCAATTAACTCATATTAGCCAAGTTTATGAAGTAAACTAAAAGCAAATTTGGTTGCACCAAAGAATTTCTTCGAGTAAAAATCAGTGGATCAGATGTTTACTATGAATTTAAAGAGAATTTTAAATGTCTTTATTAAATGACAAGTACTTTGTGTTGTTCCTAACATTTTCCATTGTAAGATTTTAATTTGTCTTTAATAAATAATTAACATTGTTTGAGATTCTTTAACGCAAATTTGAAACCCATGAAAACCTTTCCTCTAGTTTTTATCCCTCTTAATTTTCCCAATAATCCCACTAAAATCTAAACTCTAGTCATCCTCTTGATCCCAGTATTGCACCTCATCTTGTTTTGTGAATTGAAAATATTGTTACCCACTTTACTTCCTGCTTCTCAGTCACCTCAAATAAAAATATAGGAGTCTACATACATAAATGCCGTGCTGGGGGGGACAAGAAAAAAAAATTAAAAAACTTAATCCTTCATATTTTTTTTTAACTTACAGGCATTCATATAGCTTTTGTAATTAACAAATCACAACTTACTCCACAGTGCATTACAAATCAATTTGCCTGCCTTCCAGCCTCCCCACCCGCCACTCTGCCTTTCTGTGTGTGAAAAACTGGAGAGCGGGTGTGTGTGTTGGGGTGGGGGAGCATAATATAGTCGAATGTATTAATTCAACATGATGAATCCTGTATTCAAGTCAGTGGAGTGAATAATTAAAATTAGCTGATAAAACTTTCAGTAGAATTACTTTGCTGAAATTGCTGAACAGATGTGTCATTTTAATGAAAATCCACAGCCAAGCTCCTTTCCCCTTCCCCTCTGTCGAGTAAAAATATTATTCCCACGGCACATTCTTAATTTGGTGGTAAATACACTCGCAGCCGTCTCCGGGAGGGAGGGAGGGCGGGTGGATAGAGAGGAAGAGCAACTTGTCACACTTACTAACTTGATTTCTCCCTCTGCATGCAGTTAAAGCTATCTACAGTAATTCACAGCACTCCATTGTTTCGGCAAATCCCAAGGAGGACTTATTAAAATGCAATAATCTCCCTATTTAAACAGAAACAATAACCATTAGAATTCCTGCAGATCTAAAGCAGAGCGTAAGCCCCCATCTGCTGTGAATGATTAGAGTCTTGACGAGGGAATTTAATTTGCAACATTCAAAGATTGAAATCGGAGCAGATCTCTCCTCCGAGGCTCTCGCCCTCGTACTCATTTGCCTCGTGCTTTATTTGTCTTTTTAATTATTTATTTAGCTGCCAATAAAGTTGCTCTAGTGTAGGGGGGCATTTAATGCGTCCTGGCCAGGTGACAGCGTCCGTTACAGAGAGGCTGCTTATTCTAAAGCCTCTCCTCAGTATTTTTATTTAAGGTGGGTTCATTAAGAAGCAGTCAACTAAACAGTGTTTTAAATAAAGCTGTGACTGTCTATCAAATGTTATTTATGATTCAATTACAACTAGAATTAAATACGTGACCAAAGCAGTCATATTAAACCTTAACATGAATCTTTACATTTGCTACATTGATCAGATTTTTTAAAAATTTGCCCTCTTGCTCAAATTCTTTCAATTTCCCACCTGAGGCAGAATCTTGTGCAGATTTGGAAACAGTTTCAAATTCTGTGTGTGAAGCAGTTTCATATCGGATCCATTGTGTGACTTCCAAGCCAGGTCACGCTCCACTTCTCATTTTTAGAATGCAAAGGCCCCGGTCCATTTATGCACAGAAGGTTCTTCATCATCTCCAACCACTTCTGAAATGGAGAGCTGCAGTGTCCTTTCAGCCCCTCTCAGCAGGTGCATTCCTAAATTTATATTAAAAAGTGCTTTATTCTGCAAGTTGCTGTACTCCCAAGGGCTCAGTGTGCTGCTGATCTCTCTCTACCCGCTATCATCCATTTCTGGTCGTGAGTGTTCCGAGCAAATCCTAATTCCTGTCTGTGGTTAGCGGTTTGCCCTGGAGACTTGTGATAATGAGCTCGGAGGTTAGGAAAAGTGAAGTGCCGGTCCCAGAAGGTGTTGTTGAGTTATGGATGGGAGGCGTGGGTCCCGGGGAGCCTCCAGAGACTCAGTTAGGGCCAAAAGCATTGGCAGAAGGCACATTATTTCCCTATTTGAAAAGAGAAAGCTGTGCCATGTTGAATTGCATCTAATTGGCACTCAGTGGAGGACAAGTTGGAAAGCAAACCTTTTAAAATTAATGTAATGACTGTTGCAATTAAATGGTAATGAAATTATGTTTAATTTCTTCTACAACAGAGCTTGATTTAAAAAAAACGTTTTAATTTATTGGGTAAAGCTCTCTTGAACTCCCCACTCACCTTTCAATATGTGGACTCTGTTCAGTGGATACAGTTGGGATTGTTTCCAAACTGTCTCAGTTGTGTTCTACAAAGTGAAGTTTATCCCCAAGAAAGTCATATAAAGGAAGTATTAAGTGTCAAGAACTTTTATGACTGTAGATGACTGGATACACGTTGATCGCGTGTACTTGAGAGACATTGAAAAGTCAAAAGTAGGGATTCCGATTGAGGGAATTTGGTGTTATTCAGAGTGGTTGACTCAGACATTAGAAATACCAATCAACAAGATGTTGGAGAAAACGGGTAAACTACATGGAGAACATCAGGACGGATCTTAGAACATAATATGACGCCAACACACGGTGGCTTAGATAATGTACTAAGCACATGCCCAGTTCAATGCATCAAATATAAATAAAGCTTTAAAAAAGGTAACAAATCAACCAAAATTATCCCAGATATTCCTTAGACCACCACTTGTTGCTGACAGGTTGGAGATGTATTGATTTTATATCTTGTTTGATAGCTGATAGTTTAAAGTTTTTTAAGTGAGAATCTGTGAAGTTATTACCAGGTACAGTCCCCAAACCTCCAGAAGACAGATGCCATCATCTTTATTTTGCTGAAAGGTGAATGAATCGCAAAGAGCTAGCCAAACCAACCCTCCACCCTATAGAGTTTTAGCTGATTTTAGCCATTTCAAACAACTCAAATTGAAGCTTTTTTCAATACTGAGTTTTTTTTAGCAGACATAAAACACTTTCAAAAGAGCATGAAGTTTATGTACTGTTGGAGGCTCTTTGTCCTTGACATAAACATCTGGGGTTCGATTCCTGACTCTGGGATATACCTTTGCTGCACGTCTTCCAACCTTCTCTCTCTTCCCATCTACTGTCTAATATACTGTAAATAAACACCAGAAAAAAGGGTTGTTGGTACCTCAGTCATACATCGTCTTTGTAAGAGTGTTACTTTCCTAGTGGTTGAGGCAGCAGCTGCTGTAATCTGTGTAATTAGTAGTGACCAGTAAGTCGAATCTAAACCCTACAAGACGAGAGAGGACCTTTGAATTTTGCAACACACAAGCATATTTTTAGCTTAGTGACATTAATGTTATTCCACTGTGCAAAACACCATCAAATTTAGTCATGGTCTTTTAAGGGAATGTCGTCTTTGTTAATAGCTAATGCCGTTTTCTATCCCATTTCAGTTAAAGTTCTTTCATATAACTAAAATCAGTTAAAGATTAGAGAACTGTTAATATCTGTTTTTCCATTGACCATATAATGGAGCAAGTTGACATTTGAAACATAAATTTGCCTAATGGAAACACGGCAACTTCCAGAAAACTCGTTTTTTGACAAAGTTTTGGCGCTAGGATGAGATGGTTTATTTCACAAAATTGCAACGCAAACACTTTTTTTCACATTAAACGAGTCACATGATCAACAACAGGGTGTTGCCACTGTTGGAAACCACGAAGAAGTAGACAGGAAGTGGTTGTAGGATGATGGTTTGTTTTTGTTTTATAATGACTCATTGTTTCAATAACGTATTCATGTGTGATTTTAATTGCATTTCTTATATAATAATAATAAAAAACAAATCACAGTTGCAAAATTGTGCTTTTTTGATATTAACACAAGTTTATATTAATAAAGTTTTGCACACATTTGTTATGGAAATGCAGCTGATAGCGGCTTCTATGACTCTACAAAATATCCCAAACATTCTTTTAAGCCAAGTTTGACTCATTCAAATAGATTACTTCTGCCAAGCAAGAGCCTGTATTTTATACATCAGATGAATAGTGAAGAAATAAAAATATTTAATAGAGTACCTAAAACTTGGATGGATTTTGCACTTGTTATATTATTTGTTTTATTATGGTGCTTGAAGTGTAATTTCAGAATTTAGTATGTTTGAAGTTCAATTTGGCTTCCTTTTACAGCCTCTCATCGTAAGTGACTACCAATGGAGCTTTTAGGTGGAAATGTATAGCTTGGCCTGGTACAGACCAAAGTGTGTATTTGGGATAGGGTTTTCTTGTGCTTAAAATATGTTAGCTTCCTTTCTTTTTCTTATAAATAAGAAAATGTGTGTGTGTTTAAGCATTTCTCACCAATTTTTCCAACTCATACTAGTTTGTGAGGACCCACTTCTGCTTATGGGGACCATAAGAAGAATAAATGTTTTTGGGTTAAGCGTTATGATTAGGACTAAGCTGTGAATTGATTTTAGGCTAGGTTTAGGGTTTAATTTAAAATCAGTTTAAAAGTAAACATTACTTACAATGTACAAGGACGATGAGGATAAACACAAATGTTTTATGATAAGTTTCTTCCTTCCCTCCATGTTACGATTACCATTATTCATAGATTATTATGTTATTTTACTATCATTGTTATCATAGTCATGCTAGCTTTTGTAGCTAACATGATTTAGGCTCAAGAAATTAATGAAAAATTAATGGAAGTCAATGCAAAGTCCTTGTGATGATAGAAAGATGCAATATGTGTGCATGTCTGTGTGTGTCCTTCAGCAACCTTTTAGCTGACTCTGGTGACACGTTCCATGTGTGTTAGGTGCTGTGAGGAGTACCTAATGCTCTCCTCAAAGCTGTTTACTGTCTTCAGTGGTTTTAATGTTTCGCCTTAAAAAGGTTTCAGAATTCCAGCTGAAGCAATCATAGAGAAGATGAAAGGCTTCTTCGCTCTCCTGTGCTTGGTGCTTTTGTTCTCAGTGGGCTATTATCATCAAGAGGTGTACAGCGCATTTCCAGCAGCACTGAAAGCATTTCCCAAACATGGCGGCATTGGAGTTGAGTACAGTCTCATCCATCATGTCAGCATCAAATTCTGTTTCATGCCGAACAAACGGTCTTTATCTGTTTTTATTAGAGCATCCCCAGGTTGTTTTGCTCTGTCTACTCTCGTATAATAAAATTGTCTCTTTTGGTCATTTTTCATGCCTCAATTGGGTTGAGCCACCTCTGAACTTCAAATGGCTTTGCCTTCATTGTGGTAATTTTTCCCACTGATGATTTCCTTTTTGCTCGGTTGCTCTAAGGAATTGCTCAGTTTTGTTATTCTTGTGTAACCTGAATTGAAACGTCTTGGTTCCTGGTCCTTCTGTAGAAATACAAGTTCATTGAAGTCACAAAGGAACCAAAGGACGTTGTAAAGATAGATGGGCTTGATTGCTGTGATGCCAATCAAGATTTTTTCCAGTTGATTTTTTGAGAAGGGCATTGATGGTTTTCAAAATTTTTCACTAAAGTATGAATACAAACAGAGCTGGAGAAAGGGATTGAAACTCTTATGAGACACTCAAGTTGCAAAAACAAAGACTCAGCTTACACTTGTGCCCTCAAGACTTGAGACTTGACTTGGACTCTTGGTCAGAGACTCCGGCCTTATTACTGGTTTCTATTTCCTGTAATGAAGAGTGAACAGAAGCCGGTATGCGAGCTACAGATTGCTGCTGCTGCATATGTTTTACTGTGAAAGGATGAGCTTGATTATTACCAGTGATGTTGGTGGATTATGGCTATTTTAATGGCTCATAACCTCATCAAGTTAGACGTAGCTTCATAGTAATGACCACATATGAAAGTCTCTCCAAATTAACTCTGTATTAAATGACTTTGGCCCATTTAGAAAACAAATAATCATAGCTTATAACCTTAACTACGTCTGGCATTTTCTTGCTGTTAAGCTAACAGTGTTATTGTACTTTGGGTTGGAAATATTAACAAACACACTTTTTTGTGCCATCATTCAGATTTTTGCCACTGTTTCAATTCTCCTATGCATGGTGATTTATTCATTAGATTGTAATTTACACCTCAAATTTGAACATTTTTACTAATGTTTTCCACTTAAAGAAAACATTATGCCATTTTTTAACGATTTTCTTTATTCTGAACAAATCAATAAAAAAATGTGCAATAGAAAGTCTCAGTGAGTGATATAAAAATCAAATAAACATGTGTTAAGTTAGTTATTACCACACAATAAACACTTGATTCAATAAAGAAAATCCATTTAAACAGCTTTTAATCTCTATTTTGTCTTAGAGCATAATTGTCTATGTTTCTAGGAGTAATTATTAAAATTGATCAATCTTCAAAATGATATAAGGCAGTCTTTATCGAGAAAATCTTTATTTCAGTCACTGATAACTACAAACTTGACTCTGATTTGAGTTGGAGAAAATGACTTGTAAACTTCCCTGAATTGATGACAAGTCCTTGCTCGTCATTACAAATCATAGAGCAGGTTATGATTTCACAACATTTGCAGTGGCAGCTGATTAAATTGTTTCACAAGATATGGTGCACATCCTCAAGTCTGACTAAGGAAAAACTAGAAGAAATCTGTGAAAATTATCCACGTGGACATGTTTCAATGGCCATTTGACTCCAAATCCTCGTGAAAAAGTTGTGATGAAGACACCAAATGAAGTGGGGAAATGTACTGAATGATACTGAGTGGTATAGTGAGAGATAGGAGGTTGTGACAAAGTGACTAATGCTCTGTCACAGGCCAGTGAGCGGCGTTGTGGCTAAACAGGTGCTGTCTTACAACACTTTCTAAAGCGTAAACCTCTGCTAATTCTCTAACGTGGAAAATAATAGCTTTAATTTCTCATTAATTCACAAGAGAGATGAAATTTGGCCTTGTAATTTTTTTTCATCTGTCATTTTATTAAAGATTCCCATAATCCAGCCTTTACATGATTCACTGGGAATTACTCCCACCTCATCCCTACTGCCATTTCTCCACAGTTTGTTTTCTGTTTTTGAATGGACACGCTGACTGTGCGACCTAGTGATGCTTATACCCAGACTTATTGCCACGGTTATCTTTAACGACTTTGAAATGTATTGGCCTCGTTAATAAGCGGCGAGGTTATCAATCCCTCTAATTAGGCGGCACGCTCCCCTAAGAAATTTCACATTAAAGAGCCAAAAGATGAGTCGCACAAGGGCCGCTTTCTTGCTGGCGTGGGGGGTAGGGGGGTGGGTGGAGATGTGGAGGGACTGCGCAGTGGGACGAGAGGTGGTGGTTGTTTGGCGCTTCAAACTCAGTGTGTCTTACCCGTGTGGGAGGATTAGCATTAAATCACTGTACCCCACCACCACCACCACTAGAACTCCCACCAGCACAACCGCACCTTCTTCATCTCCCATTGAAAACGACTGTTTCACTTTCGCATTAAGACTATCAGTGAGGAGGGGGGAGAGCAGGGTGTTGAGTGCGGGAGGGGTAATCGCTGCCAGGCAGGTCTAGGTGGCGGTAATGGGACATGAGCACTGCTGAGGTGTGTAATGCGATCAGGAGTTACTGTCACAGAGCACTGATGTGCATATCTCAGGCTGACATGTTGCGGCCGCGGCAAGGCCATTTGGGTAAGCTTTATGTGGCGTTCCAGGGGAGCTTCAGTCAGCTGTCTGTAAGGAATCCAGGCTTTTTGAGATGAAACGGATCCCTGACTTCTGTCACTCACTTCATAGTGGCTGTCTACTTCTTGGCAGCTATTAGTTTGGTCACAGGAAAGCTAATCTCCCAGGTTTTTTGTTTCTGAGAGAAAGTGATTTTATATATTATTATTATTTTAAGTTTAAACATATTAAGATAATTGCAGTTATAAATATCCAGAGTTTAGATATATAAGATATCCTCAGCAGCTCAATATTAAAGCAGTAGAGTCTATATTTCACAGTATAATGTCCTATTGTTGGCTATCAATACTAATTCACCTCATCTGCTTTTGCCGCTCAGTCTGTCTGGCTGTATCCGGATAGAGAGAGACAATGGAGTCGGAATTTTGATCATTTCCTGTTATGATTTATGGAAGAAGTAGTTTGAACTTCCTCCTTCTCTCCATCCATGAACCCTTCCTTTCAAATCCTCTGGGATTTTGGCTCATAGTTCAGGTATTATTGGAGCTTTGCGGATTCCAATCAGTTCCAAGTTGCTAAACAAACAAACTGAAAAAAAAACAGAAGAAGATGAAAAAACCCTCTGCAAAATGCACCGAGAAATCACTTAGAGACCGGAATCAGAAAATTCCATCTCCGTCTTTTTTTGGATCAGTGAGCCCACCACAACTAAACCCTATAAGGTCACATTAAACAATACCCCTTGATGTGAAAGTTGTCACTGAGGGAAGAAGACTTAAAGGTAGCTGTTTTCTCTACAGGGACATGTTGTGTTTATTCAGGCTGCAGCAAAAGACAACTAGGCTTTGGCAGATGCTGGCCAATTTACTCCTTCACCATGACAAACTTTTGCAGTTTTGATCTTTTCGCACCTGGTTGTTTAAGGAAAAACCTGTCAACATCAGTTTCTTAAATTAGCGTAGTAGTCAGCTGAGATGACAGTACTTGAGGAAAAAATGCAGTGAAGTAAAACATCAGAAAATGCTTTATAAAAACTGGAAACTGCAAATCTATATCTCAAAAAAAGCATCTATGTCCTTAAATGCTGCCACATTTAGCGGTGCATCAATAAATCGGCCCCAATTTCTTTCATTTTGGAGGATCGGCAGTCGACTGATACTGACTGACCGACCCGCCCACCAACTCACGTCTGCATGTGCGCTGTTGTCAATAGTCACCCCACTGTTGCCAACTTAGCAACTTTGTTGATACATTTATTGACTTTTCAGATATCGTCCAAAATCGAAATCGGCCGATCTGGCGTTTTAAAGATTGACAATCGGCCAGAAAACCACCAATCAATCCACCCATATAATTTTTTATATTCTCTCTCACTCCAGCTGTATTAAAACATACTCTTGGATGTGAATGCCCGTTACAATTCATACACATCATTTGACGTTGTGTGGCTTCACATATAAGTGAAACGGAGATTAGCTATAAATGCCTGTGATTTATTTGCGCCACGACCCCGGCAGCCAGACTAAGCTTCCTTCACATTTATAACCAAATGTCACTTTTGCATGATGGGTTTGTAACAAATATCTGCTGCATATTGTTAAATTAATCTTCCATTTAAAATTAATGGAGTTAGACTCCCCTGGTTCAATGTAATTTGGTGTTCATGGGCAGCGAGCGGCGCGGTGTGAATACGGAATGAGCCGAGGCCAAACGGCCTAATCTTCCATCACCTTGAACCTGAGAGGAGAGGACGCCTCATCCAGCAGTGGTTAATGAGATTGTGCTCACCTCCGGGGAGAATGAGAGACGGGGAGGGAGGCGGGCGTCGGTGGGAGGGGGAGGGCAAGTTGGAAGGATGGTGGGGGGAACAAGGATAGATGCAGGGAAGCATGCTACAGCAAAAAGCAAGAAGAGGATATGAGGTGAGAGAATGATGGCTGCGTTCGAAGAGAGGGACGTAAAAAAAAGGAAGGTGGGAGATATATGGAGCGGCTTGTGGTTTTCCACCGTGCCTCACCACTTGTCTTGTTTTCCTCCGCTCTTAAGAGCTGCTGCAGGACGCAGCTGATGTATGTATGAGAAAGCCGGGGCCGTGTACAGACCAAATGAATTCTATATCATTATTTCACAGACCTCAGCCGGCCATGACAGAGACAGTGGACATATATCACAGTTAAGGATGCAGTACTCAGCGGGGATGTCTGTCTCTCCATAATTCATAAAAGGAGAAAAGATTCCCCTGTGCAAGCCGTACCATATTATTGTCAAAGAAATCGGAGGGAAAGGTTTTCTGTTACCTCACAGAGAACTCTCTGGTGTTTTCCGGTTGGACTGAAATCACCTAAGCACTTGTGATTATTAGGTAGAAGTACATTTTGTAGAATTTCAATTTTGGCTTGCTTTGATTATACTACACTTTTTGGAAAGTGTAGTTTCAAAATGGCATTTTTTTGCATTTAGATTTTTATTTTAAAAACAGAATAATATTTTTAGAATACATAATGTGATTTCATCTTGGATTTCTTCATGTCTGTATGCTATGAGGGTTTGAAGCCAAATCCAAAGCTAAAACATTTTATAAGTGTTATGTTTTTTCTAGCCACATATTGGTATTTTATAGTACAATCAAGTAACTATGTTATGTTCAGCTGTTAGAAAAAGCATGAGCTTCTTAAAGCAAGAGAGACCAGTTTCAAGGTGTGAAACTGCAAAGTTATGTTTGATGCACGTGGCATTTTTCT
Organism: Xiphophorus couchianus; assembly: GCF_001444195.1. Taxonomy (NCBI): domain Eukaryota; kingdom Metazoa; phylum Chordata; class Actinopteri; order Cyprinodontiformes; family Poeciliidae; genus Xiphophorus; species Xiphophorus couchianus. Next base: position 25,993,434 of record NC_040238.1, read on the forward strand.
GACACTTCAGCACGTTGTGATGACCTGCCTTCAGTACGTCATCACAACAACGCTCCTCCATTATGCCACTTACAATTGTTCTTATGACCAATGGACTGAGCAGACTCACAGTTCCACCAGGTGTTTGCTACTACTAGTCTGAAGGAGCTGAGTGGGAGAGATGTGAAGGAGGGGTGCTATGTGAGGCAGAGGCTTCGCTGGGGATTGTAGATGCAGCCCGTCAGCCTGGCCAGGAGTTGAGTCGTGCCAACATTCAGGGCTCATATGGTTGCCTTTGGACAGGGACACGGCTCTGCTGGCCAACACAGTGGATCGCCAACAGGATGGTTCAGCTCTCCACTGCAACATCCTACCATCATGATGTCCAGAGAAGAGACAGCACTTCCATCTCTAGAGATTAGATAGAGAGGACGGAACTGGATTTGAAATTCAACACCGTTTCCCGATGTTTGCTACAATATGAAATGGAATTGGCAAAGAAATTAAACAAAAAGTAAACAAATGACAGGTATATATTAAAGGGGCAGTATTATGTATTTTCCAGGAAGGTAGTGCTATTTTAGAGCACAATCAAGTAACTTTGTTATCTTCAGCTTGGAAAAACGTTATATATATATATCAAATATGACTTAAATTAAATTTGACTTTGTAATTTAACACCCTGAAAGTGGGCCTCTGTAGAGGCAAGAAACTCTTTCTCTTTCTGATACTTTAGCATATAAACAACATTTTTACCAACATAATATGAGAAGTAGCTCATATAATGAGCTCAGCAAATGCACAGTTCCAGCAGGTGTTTGCTAATTGCTCCCGGCTAGTCTGAAGGAGCTGAGTGTCGGAGTCACAGGGCAGGACTGCTCTGTGAGCTTGGAAACTGCTGCTCTAATGAGGAGCTGTTTCTCGAAGGTAGTGCAAGGTCCACCTAGGCGTTTGCACAACTGAATGGTTGCCAGAGGAGCTTAAAGGATTTCTCAAACATGCATGAAAGAATCAAAGCAACACTCCAGCGTATGCTTTTGATGATGGGATAACTACATAACATAATGTAAAGCTCAAAAAGTTGATTATGAATAATACAGCCTCTTTAATATCACACGCCGACTCAATTTTTGCAAAAAATATATATACAGAGATGGTTTTGGACAATTAGCCATGCTGTTTATCTTTATCTCTCTCTATTTTCTAATCACTAACCTACAAATTTGCCAAAAATTATCATCGTCACTAATGCATTTTTATGAGTATTGATTGACTCATAATCATCCCCTCATTCCATCACACCTTCAGCACTTTGTCCATCTACTCCCACTTACTGAGCAGATACTAATTTATACAAGTAGACACTCATTTGTTGGTTCATTCATTTCCAGATTCCATCGATCAGCTCCATTGATCCCTGGCTCTCATTCTTCTAATGTCCTTATTTAATCAATGAGCCCCCGAGTTTCCTGACGTTCTGTCGACGCTAATCAGCATGTTAGCGTCGTAAAGTTGTTGAACGTTAGCCAAAGACAAGTGATGCTCCATAGCTGCGATGGTGAGGAGAGATGTATTATTTATGTACACAGCAGCATCTAATGGCCCTCACTGTTTACCATCTCTCCCATCTAGATGTTATGACAATCCCGTTCCTTTGAGGCACCATTTGGCTCTCCATCACACCTATCATATCTGACTTATGTAGTGTCTTGCTGTCTCACTCTGCGGTGCTATAAATATCAGCAGCACCCAGCATTCAATAAGTGCTAATTTATTACTAAATAAGTTTCTGCTTAGCAGTTTTAAAAGATGAAAAGGTTTTTTGCACTGGTGTTAAAAAGCTGATCTGCTGCTGATTATCATTTCCTCCCGCCAACTGTGTTTTCCTTTTCCTTTTTTGGACCCAAATGGTATTGAGTGGGCTGTGGGGTTAGAAAGTTCCAGCTGGCAGCATTTGTTTAATTACTTAAATCTGTTCGATCAAAGCTTTTCAGGCAATTATGTCAGTGCTTTCAAGGTTCTAAAGCAGCAATAAATGGATTAATCCAGTTAGACTTTCACACTGCTAAACATTTCCCTTTACAGGGGCAAATCAGGGTGAGTAAGAAGTGAGCTCGGTACGGCTGTGTTCTATTGAGTATATCCCTGAGAGTGGATTTTAAATACAAAGTGGGCTGCAGCTTCTGCAAATGAGGCAGAAATGTAACTTTGAGCTTTTTTAAAATTATTTATAACTGAGGTTGTGTTTGGGTTAGAAAATCAAAGAATGGGAAATAATATTATCTAAAAGCTTTAGAATTACAACCCAGTGCAATTAATATTTGAAGAATATATATTTGAAGAGCAGAAGGCTGCTTTTCAAACTAGAAAGTGGAGGAAAACATTGAGTGGAGATTGGCAAGCATGAACTAGACTGAGTGTATCATGACCAAATACGTGTTTGAGAGCCCATTGGGGAACTCGGGTGTTTTTACATCAATCTGTCCATCCATCCATCCGAGATTGGATTACAGTTGTAACTCAGGCAACCCGCTCCAACTCCATTCTGAGATGTCCCAAGACATTCCCAAACTTGAACAAATATATAGTCTCTCTCATCTCTATGGAGTCTTTCACTACCAGGATCTTCTACAGAGTTGCCTTTCAATACCAGAGAACCTTCCAGGTGAAGCGTACAGTAGGTTTTCTCATAAGATTCTTGAACCAGTTCAGATGAATACTTTCAGAAAAGCATCAGTTGTACTCAGAGTTTCTCCTGAATGACATAGTTCCTCATGACATCTCTAAGCATGAGCCCAGTCACCCATCAGATGGAGCTGATATCTGCAGCTTGTACCCAGGTCTTTGTTCCTTGTTCACTATCCATATCTTGTTTCCATAGGTAACAGTCAGAGTGTAGACTGTATGTGGTACAATGTATACTCAACATCCATATTACTGAGGATGAGTTCCTAGTCTGCCTATCTATCGCTTTCTACACCCTACCTTCATTTGTGAAAAAGACATTAAGATACTTTAACCCCTTCTCTTGAGGCAAAGACCGACCACAAAGATAGAAGAAAGAGTCCACCATCTCCGTTTGAGACTTATGACCTCAAACAGAGACTTTGGCTCTTAGGTCATCTGTGGGATTGAGCCGACTCTCAATCCAACAGCCACTCAAGTTCATGCTATAGGCAATGGCCTAAAGACATCAATAAAACTACATCATCTGCAAAAAGGTAAATGCAACATCCAGAGATTAGGTTTCAGTTTCCAAACTGCTCAGGATAGATGTCTGCTTTGGTCCTGCGAATGAAAATGTGAAACACCTAAATTATTCTGCTTGAGAGAAAAGAACTTTAAATTCAGCATAACACTGATCTACCCATGTCATGACCATTGGGTTAATTTGCCTGTCTAAATGAGTTTTAGGTGTGAGTGTGTACATGGTTTTTTCCCCTGTGTGTCTCTGTGTTGTCCTGTGATGGACTGACGACCTGTCCAGTGTGTACCCCACCCAATGATGACTGGAGACGGGCACCAGGCATCCTATGTGATTATAGACAATTGATGGAGATCTTAAAGGGGAAGTATTGTGAAAAATCTGTTTTTGAGCTTTACATCATGTTGTAAAGTTATTCCCTCATCAAAAACATACCAGGAGGGTTGTTTTGATTATTTCATGAATATTTGAGAAATCCATTGCCCTGGAAGTCCCATCTTAAAACTACAATGTCTTAAGGTGGTACTTAATTCAAAATAAATTCCGAATTAGCTATAGTTATCTACTTTTCAGTCTTTTCAAACTGGTTGCCTTTAAATGGTTTTAAAGAATGTTTTTGTCTTGCCTGACATCACACAAAAACTACATAGATTTTATTTCCTTTTGAAGTTATTTTTAAGCACTGATATGATTATAATATACATTTTTTTAATCCAAAATCATCAGCATAACACTTGAACCTTTTATCCTCAAATATTATATATGCTTTCTTTTTATCTTTTATCTTTATAGCCCGCGGGCTATACCCAAGGGTCTTTCTGTATGCCAGGTGAGCTGTACAACCTACCTAAAGAGATTCAGCTAATTTGTACTTTTGCCACATGTAAGAAAAACAAAATGTTATTACTAAATTATTGCAGGCATTATTTATCTCATGATATTTTGGTTCATAATTAAGACTGTATTTATCATATTTTTTGTGCAGTTTCAAAATGTCAATAAATTTTTTAAAAGATCCATCAAAAATTTCAATCAAGTCTAAATTAATTGCTGAGCAAAAATAGCTGTGATGTTTCTTGTTAGATTTTTAAGCTTTTTATTCTTTTTTTTCCCATAAAGAAGTCTTTAGGAGCCTAACTCTGGTGATTAATAAATAACAACATTGAGGTGCAGTCACACAATGTGTGAGAGAACTTAATCTATCTTCCACAGTTCTGCAGGTAACAGCAGAAAGATTATGCATTTTGTTTAGTGATTAGCACAATTAGCGTGGTTAGCATTACTAGCTGTTAGCATCAGACTGTAGAGGTACCAGACAAATTTCTTCTGATTTCACTATCCTCCATACACCCATCCATCCATCCATTTTCTGTTCACCCTTGTCCCCAATGGGGTCGGGAGGGTTGCTGGTGCCTATCTCCAGCTACGTTCCGGGCGAGAGGCGGGGTACACCCTGGACAGGTCGCCAGTCTGTCGCAGGGCCTCCATACACCCACTGTTTAAAAATGGCAGCCTGATGGGCACCATGCTTCTGTAGAGAGTTGCTGTCTTACAAACGTCTTTCACATTAATTGCTTTTTCTAACTTTACAACCTCTAAACTGAAAATAGCTGACTAAACTGTTTCTGCAGTGACAGCTTCCACACTGATGAGTGGTTTTGTCTGAAAAAAGATATAGAATTTTTGGCTCATTGGCTAATCACCCATTTTTCAGTGCATCACTGAAATTCATTCTCATCAGAGAATGTATCATTGCATACATTTGCGTTTCCATTCCAAATGTATGCAAAACTTTGTCAATATTCCACCAATGTCAAAAAAATTATTGCAGTGTTGACATTATGTTAGGAACGCAATTAAAATCGCATGTGAATAAGTTTGTTCACATTTAAGTTTGAGTCGTCATAAGTTTGAGTCATCATAAAGCATACTTAAGTTACTTCCTGTTGCCTTCTTTTTAGTGGAGACAAAAAAAACGTTTGCGACAAAAAAACCCACCTCATCGTCGTGCCAAAACTTTGTCGAGTAGTTCATAAATTGCTGTGTTTCCATTGAGCAAATTTAGTTTCAAAATGTCAAATTGTGCATTTATATGGTCAATGGAAACACAGCTATTGTCATGTCTTTAAAATTCTTTGTCAGAATAACTTTTGATCGTTGCCGAGTACGATCACAAAAATATCTAATCATCAGATCATCCCAAACTCTAGTCGGTGCCACAACTGCCAGAAAACAACTTCATATTCTTCCTGGAAGCCTCCACACTGCATTTATAGTTCATCCAATACAAATTAGGGAACCTGAGAAACAGTATCTCTTCATTCACTGAACATCAGCTGCTATGAATATTAACCACATCTTCTCATTTTATTCAGCTTTTTCTTTCTTTTCCAAGCCTTTTCAGTTTTTGATTCAATGACCTGCTTAATGATCGGTTCTTGAGGGAGTTTCCAAAGACAAAGTGCAGATTCTCTTTCCAAACTGCAGGCTTAGCAGTGGCAGTCATCCCAGCCAAGAATGGATTTTCCCTTGTGCCCTGATGGTGATGTAGTTAAGCTTCCCATTGTAGCTCTTCCAAGTCTGTCGCTCTGCACTGCATTTCTCTTTCTTATTCTGCCTTTCTCGTTGCAATAAAATTACCCAAAAGACTCGCAAAGTCTTATGTCTTGCCAGCTGGTTTTCTCATTCCCTCTAGCTGCAGAGTTGGAAACTTAAACCTTGATGATTTTTGAGGATATATCCTGACCTGGTGAGGAAAACCTGCAGGTTTTTAAAGCCACACTAAACGTGAACTCTCTCCCACAGTGGAAGCAGGAATTGAAAGCGGGTTATGTGAATAAATTCCCCTCATCGTACACAAGGATGAGTAGAAACATGAGGTAGAGGCCTTGAAACATTTATGAGCTGTGACTGATCTGACCTGGGGGAAAAACATCCCTGATCTGATTGTCGAACTTGGAGTGGATCTGCAGTGTCCCAAGGTGTTTGGAAAGGCTAAGTTTAGACCACGGGCCGCGGTGGCTTTCTTAATTTATCCCCCTTGTTGCTGACACATGCCTCTGTCCAGGGGAAAATGAATGCAACCTCCCCCAAGGGAATAGCTTGCGGTGACAAATAGCTCCTGCTTTACACTCCATTTGTTCTCCGGCAGCTCACACCCTCCTCCTTCTCGTCTTCTTTCCCCTCCGCTCCCACCCTAGAGCCTCCATCAACCCCCCCCCCTTTGCCCCTCCTGTTTCCTCGGCAGGCACTGACCTTTCAGATGATGCCTTTCCTGGCCTCCCTGGCCAGCAGCTCCCCTGGGAGCTATAATGGACTCGGTGTTAATTGCCTGTTGAAGGACAGAGGCAGTTCTGCGCCGGCTGATTGTCGACTCCCCTGGGAGTGCAGCTGTCTGTTTGTGATTGTTGCCCTAATACAGCACCACTGGAAAGTCCACCACACATATACTGACACACGACAAAAAGAGACAGTGTGAGAAATACATTTCTTAACATATTGATTACTTGCAGTTCTGACGTACAGCTCTATGGGTTACTGGAAAGACCTGCTTTGATATTTTAGTATGTTCTTGAGTCGCACCCAGTGTTTGTTTTTTTTTTATTAGAGAGAATTTTTTTCAGTGACTATTCTTAGGGGTTATTAACACTGATGTAAGGTTAACTCCTTCAGATAAAGAGATGCATCAATCAAAATCCTGGGGCCAATTTCCTAATTCCAGCAGCAAAGCTCAACCTGTCAATACCAATTTGGGCTAATTCTAATTTCTCCATTGGAGTTAAAGCATAGGTAGATATAAGAAAAACATTTCAAATATTATGCATAAGTTAGAGCAGTGTGATTTTTAAACTGTCTTTATTGTCAAATTAAAAAAATTGCACAGCTAGCATGTGTAAAACTGCACTCGGGTGCTGGTAAAAAACCAGCCCAGATGAAGGACTGAAAGGGGAGGAGAAAGCAATGGCTAGGCTAGTCTTGTGGATAGTTTCCATGGTGAACTAATTTGAAACCATAAAATTCCAAAAGGTTTCCAACATTTCCAAAACCAGCATGTTCAATGACAGATAAAGGTTTAAAGCACGATAAAACAGAACCAGATTGCATTCCATTTAGCTTTCCTGTTATCTGTTGAAAGACTCACTCACTCTCGCTTTCCTGCAGCCAAACAGTTCTTGACTGTGACAGCTTCCACTCTGAAGAATATTTTTGCCACTGCAACCTGGTACAACAAGTATAGGGCACTCACTAAGCAGATTTTTGACTTTCCGACCAATCAATCTGCGGTTAACGTTGATCAAGCTGAAAATCATCCAGCTGTTTGGATGACGTTTGAATCATCCAAACATTATCCAAGGATGTTTGAATCTCTATTCTTTAGGAGCAGTTTTTTATTCATGTCTGTTTTAATGCAAATTCCATGGATACCACCACATGTGTTCCTTAGAACTCACAATTTGGCTTTGCCAAACCAATACCAGCTAGCTAGCGAGGATATTGATTCGTTGTCTTAATACAGAAGCTGTAATGGTTACATAGAAGTCCATATTATACACAGAGCCCTGCTATTCCCGTAGCATTAAAATTGCATTGAGGCGTATGATGTTTTGAAGTCTTTTTTATATATAAAGTGAGGCATATGTCAAATTTTGCATTGTTTTTCTAAGGAGTCTAAAATTGGTGATAGATGGGTGTTTTTTTTTTTTTTTTTTTTTTTATAAAGAAAGAAAATAAGTCATACCAATTCTAAAATATTCAAATGGGAACAAAATTCTTTATTATTTGTTTGTTAGAATATTTGTATTTCCATATGAAACTATGCAACCTTTGACGAGCTGAGCGGAATAGAGGGCACCCAGGTGAAACTCACTGCTCATCATCCTCACTCTTAAAGAACAGCCTGTGTTTGCATGGCCTGTGGCTGGACCTTGATGTCCATGGTTTGAAGTTCAAAGTGGGTCCCCTGGCCCCGGCGGCCAGTAAGCGATTCCTGCTAGATAAGGACCACCTTTCATCCTGCATCCATCTCTGAGCTGCACTGTCACGGTGAGCTTGATTTGCATGAACAGTCTGTCTGCTGGGCGGAGCGGGCCGTGAGATGAAGATGCTGGGGAATTATTTTGACATGCTGCCAAATTCTTGCTGCATGTCAGTATTGGATTTTTTGTAGAGTTCAAGGAAATTAACGTTGACCATGACAACCGGGGATTTTTTGCCATAGCAATGAATTAAGTGAGGTCTGGATTCCCATATTGAATATATGTTGGTATTAATTTCTCATGGCAATACAGCACTTGATAGTATAAACATACAGTTTAATAAATTAGAATATCTTTGAAAAGCTAATTTATTTCAGTAATTACTAGGGATGCACCGATCCACTTTTTTCCGGTACAGATATCTGAGGTTTTGCGTCAGCTGATACTGATCGGATACAGAAAAACTGTGCTGCATTGACTGAAAAAGTTTCTTGTTTTAAACACAGATATAAATGTACTAAATTACATTTTTTGATAACTGCACCAGTGCAGCACACTTAAATACACCAATATCTTCTCGATCTTGGTCAAACATGTAAAAACAACACAACTATAATCTGTTCAGTCAGTGCAAATAGGAGTATAACAGCCAATGTAAAATAAATAATAAAGACACTGGAACTAACAAAAACAGGTTGACTATTTTGGTTAAACATGTAAAAAATAAACTGCTACAAATCTTCTTTTAAATGGGTCAGAAAGTGCAATTAGGAATTATAAATATAGTGTTAAATAAATAATATATTTTTATTAGCAGGAAACCATAATCATAATGAATAAAAATAAACACCAGTGAATCTTTATGATATGAGTTTGACTTTTGGAATTAAATTACTGAAATGTTTGACTGGATCCTTTGATTTATTGATGGAAATATTTAGGCAAAAACAGCAAGAAAAAAATAAAACGTTAGCTGAAGATATAATATCCAAAATGTTATACTTTAGCAAAAACTGACTATATTTTCATTTTCTAAACTTAAAAGCCCTGCACTTCACAGTTTATAAATTGTGTTGCTAATATTTCCCATTCCTACATTATTCATAATGTCCTCCATCCAATGTCACCATTTTCAAAATACCTGCTGGACGGAGGAGAAAACGGTCGCTTGTCCCATAAAAACAAGCTTGAGCCTTGATGCTTAATGTTTTCAAAATCCGTTTTGGTTAAGTAGACATGATAAATCATTTCCATTACACACATGACTAATTTTTTTTAATTTAGCCGTGGATTCAATTTGCCGGTGTCTGATGGGATGGCAGAGAGAGGAAGAAAGGTCCACCGTGCTACGTACAGCAGCATAATCACGTTAAAAAGCCATGAAGAGGCCCTTGTTAAGGCCAAGGAATCACCTTGAGTTAGGAGAAGAATAATTTAAAACCTCATGGGTAAATAGTAACCACACGCTAGATTAGATAGACTTTTAAGCTGTTTACCCTGAGGAATTACATATTTTACAAATCATATGCAATCATAACACAGATAAGGAGATGACTGTATAATTTAAAAAAAAAAAAGAAATACACTTATGCTGCTACAGTCATCAGTCGAGCCAAGGGAATATAATAAAAATCACTACATTATTAAACCCCCTCTGAAACTAAAAACTCTGCTAATATATATTACCACCAGGATAGCTGCTTATTAGGCAATGAACTCCACAAATCTAACAGTTATGGCAGAATGGCATGAAAAAATATGAAAAACTAATATTCACAGATTTGAGCAAGTCATACAGGAGACCCAGGAATGGAAGGTAGGGCCAAAGTGAAACCGTTTCTTTCTACATGAAAGATGCGGTCAGGCATTTCCCTGGGGATTCATGGTGGTGGCAGCATCATGCAAAATCTGAAAACTTGAAAATTGATGCTCACTGATGTAATCTATCCAGCATGTCAGAAATTGGGTGAGTTCCTATTGAAGAATGGGCAAAAAAACCAGCAAGAAGGGACCAAAAAAAAAATCCCTTACGGTCAGAAATTGGCCCCAATCACATGATTTCAGACTGGATTGGAATTGGACATTTCATCCCAATGATGGATTGGATTACCACCATAATGCAATATCTATGTTTATTCTAAATGCAAATGGGAATAATAACAATTAGTATCAAATGCTATGTGGTGCTACAGAGTCAGACTAGTCTCAAAATAACACAAAGCGAAGCAGAACACGGCATCGGTGATGCCGTCGCTAAGCTGTTGCCAACATAGCGACAACGTAGCTTGAAGTGGTGACTTTTCAGATCCCTCCAGTGACTTTTTTTCAAAAAAGCGACTAGCGGTAAATCTAGCTACTTCCTCTGGTTTATTGGAGACTTTTGGAAAGCAACGATAGAGCAGGATCACACTGCCTGTGATCCTGCTCTGGATTAAATATGATGTAATAGTTTTCCATGTCGCCCAATGTGGTTTTTCTTAATCAAAACTGTCACACCAAAAAAAAACCACCTGCATTTTATTTACACAGCCTCAGTGTTCTGCTAATGGGTTCAGGATATCCTTGATCTGTTTCTCATTCTTCTTCATTTTTTGAATGGATTTGTGATTGTATCAGATCTGGACACTGTATCGGCCACTACTAAAAAATCAAAGCACTACTGATCGGGACATCCTTTGAGCTAAACAAGTTTCCTTTATTTAAGCTTGTCAAAGCAAAAGCAGTAAAAATACAAATGTTTGCACACTTTGAAAAGTTTGAAAATCATCCAACATTTTCCTTCCTGAAACAATCTTTATCACATTGCACAGATAATTTCTCATCCTCTGTGCATCTCTTGCTGAATGAATATTGTTGTGCCTAAAATCAGATTTATTTTCCTTTCTCAGAGTCCTTTTTTTTTTGTTCTATTCACAAAGCTAATTGCACTTACGGTTGTCAATCAGCAGAAATCAGGAATGGTTTTGGAGGCCTATAGCTTTTTGTCTCTCAGATAGCATTAGCATGCCTGTTTTCTTTTTTTGTTCCTAGCTGTGGAATCCAAAAGCATTCTCCTTGAAGGGCTTTAAGAAAACTGGTAGCAGGTGGCGGTAGGTGTGAAATGGGCCTTTGGACCGGGCCGCCACAGAGAGGATAATGCAGCCTTTCAGCTTCTCTGTAGCCGGGGCCCCCTTTGTGCCCGGAGCCGACATGCTACTTCAGCGAGACGTCTGAAAGGTTCCATTTTGTTCAATTTGTTCTAAAGCTGCTGACTTATGTGACAATTTAAAGACTGTGGATGTTAAGGTTTCCTTGTCCCACTGACTAGTGAATACTTTTCCCCCCTCTGTGATCTGTCATTCCCCACATGATTATAGTAGAAAGAAGTCGACAAAGGGGGAAAAAAAGTTAAAAAGCCGCAGTAAAAGCACCGTGACGGGAGCTCTTCATAGATTTACAGGGCACTCTGACAAGACCCAGGTGACTTTAATTCAGCTGAAAAGCATGGAAACTAAGAAGAAGAAAAAAAGAGTGTAAGGATGAATGAGGCTCTGGGTTACTCTGACAAATGTTTCCACTGCTGCATAAGGGATGAATTATTCAGCACTGCTTGCTGGACACAAGCCTGACACTTGGAGCTTCGGAGGTTTTAGTTTGAAGCAGAGGTGTTGAGGTGTCATAACTCTGGATTTCATCTGGTTATTTGGCGTCTTAGAACCAGGACGGTCAAATAGGACTTCAGCAGTTCTCTGTGGTACTTATTGGTTTAGCTGTTTGGGTTTCTGGAAAAATGCTTCTGTTAAACCATCTATCCGTGTGTCCATGAAGTATTTGATCATCCATCCATCAGTCCAACCATCTGTGAATCTATTACATATTTGCTCACCCATCATCCTTCCCTCCATCCAGTAGTGTGTCTATTATGTACATGGTCATCTGTCTATTCATTCATTCATTCATTCATTCATTCATTCATTTATTCATTCATTCATTCATCCATCCATTATCCATCTGTTCATTTATCCATTCTTCCATCCATCCTTGATAAAAACAAGCAACTGATATTTTTGTCAATAGTTTATTTAGCTAAAGTCCTTGGTTTGAACTTTAAAAAAAACATCATTCCATCCTCCCATTGTCCCTTCATCCATCCATCCATCTAGCGACCCAAAATTCCTCTGAAGTGCCAACATCACTTTTTCTCTCATCAACAGTTTAAGTGCATAAATAATTTCTGAAAGTATTTGTGCATTCAGGTGCTGAGACACAGATACCACAGTTACTGACATTTGAAATGTCAATAATTTCCATAGAGCTGTGTCCTTCTCTCTGGCTTTTGATTAATCATTACTGGCTTAGCACAAAAATGTCCCAGATGCACGCGCAAAACAAGAGCCGCACAATGAAGGTGCAGTGAACTGTTCAAAGCTATTATTTCTTTGAATTGAAATTAACATGAAGTCAAAATAAGGAACCATCCTGAGAAACCATTTAGGAGTTCAAGGTTGGAGTCACGCAGAGCGCTCTGGGGTTATTTCTGGCAACGAAGGAAGGACAACAAAAGAACAAAGTGCTTATTCTAAGTATAATACAATAAATGGCTGAAGAGGCGTTTTCAGAATAAATACAGACAGTTTTAACTGCTAAGAAATAAAAATTAAAAATATATATTTTAATGGTTATCAGACCAACATGATTTGAAACTCCTGCTTTTATTCCTTTATTACCAAATCCAAGAAATATCACCAGGTAAATCAGACTGCCACTGTAGTTGATGATTTCTGCTTTGAACTTATAAATGGGCTCCCAGAGTGCTGAAAGTTTGAAGTAACGTAGATTTGAATTAAGGACTTTCCACCTCTGAATGTATTTTCAGATTTTATTTCTGATTTTATCATCATCTTGATAGACATATTATTTTCTGACCTCTGAAGAAGACACTTCCTTTTTGAAGTTGAAAGTTGAAGGTTGTTTGATTTCTCTTTTCTTTGTCAAAAGAGCAGGCACCATTTCTCCCGCTAGAGTTGTTTTCTTGCATTTGTTTTGGTTGCATTCACCCAGAATACCATGTGCTGTAGTCCACTTCATGCTTTTGAATTAGTCTCTGGTCCACTTGGCCTTCATATATGCATTCGTACCACACCAGAGTTCACTTCAGTTGAACAGAGAACTTTTTGGTGGACCAGAGTTCACTTTTTGATCCACAAAAAGTGAACTCTGTTCACACCTCCCCAAACGACCCAGACTTCCTAGACAAGCAAAATAAGTTTCAAGGGAACTAAACATGACTGGTGTAAATTCACCCTCAAACAGTGTTTCGGATATTGTAGACCTTCAACATCTTAAATTTACATTTATCCTCCTTAATGCAGTTAGCATTGCTACCTCTACACATTAATTTTGATGTATATTCCCTATAGAGAACACGTCATTATTTCCAAATCCAGAAACTGAGACTGAAAACCTCAAGGGATTAAAACAAAAATAAAATATCCTTTAGTATAGTCAACCTTCCTGTTACCTGCTGTAGCTTGTTTCCGGTCCCTTCTCTCCTGTTCCATCCCAGAGAGTGCAGCTGTTACTTCAGCTTGATAATGCTTCTGTATATTTGCTGGGAAACTGAGTGGATGTCTTAGACTCAGACTGTCAGGTCACCAGTTAGGGCCAGCTAAGCTGAAAAATTGGCCAGTTCTATTAAGGAGCCAGTTTCTCTGTGCATCTCCTAGATGTAGTTAAAGCAAAAGTATCAGAATGACTGTAGAGGCCAAGACCTACCACTGTTGTTCCCCGGATATCATGATCCATTTAAGGCGAGGAGCAGTTCATGTGGTAATTAAAATTTGTAGGTCAAGTCTCCCTTGACTCTTATTTTTGCTGATATGGAGGCAAGGCGGCGGCGTCTATCTTTAATACGGCTCCTTCAGCCAGCTGAGAATTAAAGGATGAAGGATGACATTTTCCCCCCATTTTCTAAATTAATCCAGTTGATCTCCCTAACAAGAGCAAAGTTAGTTTTCCAAATAGTGCATGATAAAGAGATTAAGGCCTTAAATGCCTTTCTAAAGGCAAGCCCTAACGCAAGGGCATTGAACTTTCAATTAGAATTTCTAATAAGGTATCGACTGGATTGCGTTAAATGTTTCTGCACAGCTCCACGGCTCCTAGGAGGGGATTTTTTCTCAATCCAGGGTACATGACCCTGAATTTCTTCAGAGTAAAAAACACAAATGTTTTTGCCTCAGTTGCCTTACGCTTGCATTGTCCATACGGTCGCTGTGGTAAATTACTGAGGCAGGAGAGTTTTCTTTAAACGTCAACATTACCCATCTAATCTACGGCAATTTCAGCAATCTTCTTTTCTCCTCATATCCATAAAACTAAATTTTTTATTTATTTATTTATTTTTTGCTCACTTCTGCTTAGATCGCCGCGGAAGCTTTGATGTCGTTCCAAGAACTCGCGTGGTACTTTGTCTTTGACGTGAGCTGTTTCTAATTTTCCAACGACTGATTGTCGGGTTCTGTCCATTTCTAATTGACTCTAATTCCAAGCTAACTGCAGTCAAAATATTTGCTCATGTCATTCCGATATTGCAACTCTGAGAGCGGCAGGTTCACAGAATGCTACATGTGTTCTCCATTGTCTCCACATCCTGCTACACCTCTCACTTTTTCCATTTCCTAGATTTAATTTTCTCTTTGTTTTCCTCCCCTCCGCCCCTCCATTCCACCCCCTGACTTGTCTTTCTGCTCCACAGACATCGTAGCTGCAGGTGATTATAAGCTTTGAGAAAGCTGCATCAAGATACAATTTGTCAGCGCCTAACAGCCCATTCTTTTCTGAAGGGTTAACATTCTGTTTGTGTTACAGTGCATTCGAACTCTAATTAAAACAACATTACATTCCCCATCTGCCAATCTCCCATAATCTTCTTTAATTGCTGTAATTAAAGTATATTTACATGTGCAAAATACTTGTAATTTAGCAAATTGCACTCTACACTCTGCACATTTAATCAGTGGCGCTGCAGTGGAATGACTGATTCCAGTGTTTTCATTTCAGGCTGTGGGCTGGTTCTGACAGGGTAAGTGGACCTCTGCCTGAGGTCTCGCAGAGGTTAGGAAAACAAGCCATTGGAGAAGTATTGTCATTGGGCTCTGATTGTGGCTAATTATAAGCTCGGGCTTTTCCAATGAAGCCAGGCAGAGCCTAAGGTACGCTAAGTGTTTGTGTTCAGACTAGAATCTGTAGCGCTTCTGCTTTACTGGCTCCTGGCTTTTTGTCCCACAATGGACACCTGTCAATATCTCAGCAGAATGGAAACTTAAAGGGGCAGTATTATGTATTTTCTAGGCACATAGTGCGATTTTGTAGCACAGTCTAGTAACTATGTTAGCTTTAGTTGTTTTAAAAATCAAATATGACTTAAATGAGATTTGACGTTGTAATTTAACACATTGAAATTGGGTTTGATCTGTGCTTCGACTATTTAATCCAAATTAAAATATGTGGTTGTTTTTTTGTTTTTTAACATGTAGCGATACCAAAAATGGCAGAAGTCACCAACTAACAATGTGTGGGAGATTGTGTCACTTTGTAATCTTAAAGTGAAACAAAACGTTTTACTTTTAGTAATCAGATAATGAGAGAAAAAAACAGGTTAGCTTAGCACAATAACACAATTCCAATAATACCTTTGCAGACAGATCCATTTCTCATTTTGAAACTGTGCCATAATCAGTACTGACAAACAGAGATCACAGCACTTAAAAACAGTTTCTTTTTTTGATGCCATACTCAAGTCACTGCATCCTGAGAACAACTTCCTTCATTTCTTCATAATAAGAGTCTTCATAATAAGAAGATGTAGGACTGAACGTACGCATCGTCTTATTCTGGGTTCAAATCAAAATGTTGCAGACCCACATTATGACGCCATTTTTTTTGTTTTTTTGTTTTGCACTAAGACATCAATCTGTCACTTGAACAATTTGGAGCTTATTCTTACTCTTAGCTACTTACTTTCACAGGTGTACTCCATTCACATGAAGGCTTTCATCTTTTTGGTTAGCATCATTCCTGTCCTCCTAGCCGAATTACATTTCTGTGTGTTTGGAAGGGAAAAAAAGCCTCAGTCGGGTCAGATGGAAGCAGTTGTAACAGCTCAGCAGTTTTGAGCTGGGGCCCCAGTCTGGCTCGACTTCTCCGACCTCCAGATATAATCAGTTAGAGGCAGCTGGTGGAAGACCTGGCAGGAGGAACTGCCACTACAGCCTAGATAATTGCCATTTTCCCTGTCCTGCTGGAGCTGTCTAATAGCTTCACACCAGCAGCACAGATATTATTTGGACGTCCGACTGAGGCGAATGAGAGAACTGAAGGAAGTCTGTTCTCAAACACGCCGCTCTCTTCATTTAGTTGAAAACTCTTCCCTTGGGAATCATCAGGAATCGCATTTTCCTGTTCAACTAGCCGAGCTTTTAATTGCTCTGCCTATTAAGTTTTGCGCCCGATGCACAAATCGCACTTACATGTCTTTGTACGTGCGCTAGACGTTTGTTGCCCTGGCTGGTTATGCATACGTTACAGAGGAGCTAACTGGTGAGTATTGCCTCGCAAATGATGATATAAGATGGACAAAGCCCCAAATCCTCTTTAGCTGACACATAGTTTCTCTTAATTAGTTTTCATTCATTGTAATTAGCATGGATGAAGCTAATCACCCGGTGTGAAAGCAATCTAACGCTTGGATACAACGTCCTTGATCTAACTTTCATGTCTTTTCAGGTTCTTAGATGGGTTTTTTTCCCTTCAGTGACTATCAAGAGAGAAAGCCCATTGAGGGTTTGTTTTACCAGTTTCCATCCATCCATCCATTTTCCGTTCACCCTTGTCCCTAATGGGGTCGGGAGGGTTGCCGGTGCCCATCTCCAGCTACGTTCCGGGCGAGAGGCGGGGTACACCCTGGACAGGTCGCCAGCCTGTCGCAGGGCATGTTTTACCAGTTTTTCTACTTTAAATATTGAAAGTTATGGTTATACATCGTTTATATTTGGGAATATGTGCATAAATTAAATGTAAATTTTATATTATGCCTAAGAGGATCTAGAACAACAATCTGTTTCTTATCAGTAATAAAGCAAACAATAAACAGTTCCACAGAGAGGCAAGCATCATTTGGATTAGTATCAGTCTGTTTTTTTTCATATATAAGCCAGAATCTTACAATCTCATTTCCAAGTCCTCAGATGATTATTGGGTTTTACTTGAGAACAGTGCGTTCACAGAACTTTGAGACTTGACACTGTGCCACAGATAAAACAAATATGTGTTCTGTAATACGATGGAGAATTGTTAAGCCAACAGTAAAAGCTAAAACATCAGCTAAACATATCCAGACATTTTTGAACAAATTTATTCTTCAGTTTTTCTTTGGGGGGTATTTTACATAGTCTTCAACCACTGTGATACATATGCCATACCAGAAGGTCTTATTGATCACTTCAAGCAACAGTGGCTAATTGGCAAAAGTAGTTGTCTTGCAATCAAAAAGCTGTAGGTTTGATTCCAGCTTTCTTTTGCCACACCTCGGTGTGTCCCAAACCAACCTCTTGTTCTACGGTTTGCTTCGTACAGAGGATCTGGAACCTCAGCTATTGCGAAACTATTTATTCAAATGATTTTTCGGTGCATGAAATTTGCCGGAAGATTGCCTGCGATGTCAATAACTATCCTCCAATTGTGTAGGAAGACATTGACCAGGCTATGTGTCCCTGGGTAACGCACTTAACCTCAAGTTGCCTTCGGAGCTGCATATCAGTGTTTGAGTGTGATTGGGTGAATTGGGCTTTAGAGTAAAACACTTTGAAATGTCCTTATGACTAGAAACTCCCTCAGAACAATTGTACTTTGCCTTATTTGATGTTATGATATGTTTAGATTGACCTGGACAAAGAAACAAGTCAGATAACGGTAGAAAAGACCAGGTCAGCTTAGCACAATAGCACAATTTCAATAAGAACTTCGCGGACAGATCTATTTCTGATTTTTAAGCTGTTGGTGCTGTCTAAGAGAACACGAGGATGCAGCAAAATATATCTATCATGCACCAACTGGAGTACAGACGTGAGTTATAAAACTTCTAATGAGAAACCGTAGTGATGTATTTCCTGCAGTGGAACAGTCGGATGTGCACAGATTGTCAACCATCTCCAAGAGGAAAATAAGTTCTGTTTTAGAGATGCTGAGTGGTTCCTTGTAAATGAGTCACGACTTGTTGGCTTTCTCCATTTTCAGCTTAGAATAACAAACTCGTATGCTTTCAAACTGATCATCCAAGGTGACTGTTGACTTGTTATAGAGAGAATAACCTGGAAAGAGTTTCTAACACAGAAAACCTAAATTGATGAATTATTTGTAAATGGTGAGTTGAAAAATTGATAATGCGGTCCAAGTCTGTTCTCTCATTGTAGATGTAAGTTGGGTGGGCCTAATAAAGAAAATCAGCTCTGAATGCTTGAAGTATAACGTGCATCTTGTTTTTTGGATTATTGCTGAGATATCATTGTTTCTACATCATTGTTTCCAATAATTACCATAAACCTCGCTAAAATTAAGGTAGTCATAAACTTGCTAGTAAAACTTCTATTGTGGCCTCTTTTTTGTCATGGTGTAGGTTTTGTTGTTGCGTTGCAACCGTTGAATTTATTTACCCTTCTGGGCCACTGTAGGATTTGATTGAAAACAGGCAAATAAAGCAGGAAAAAAAACAAGACTGTGCACCTTTTGTGATGTCACCAGAGGTAGGCCTGTGTGGAAGCTTGTTTTTGGAAGGGTTTGGATTTGTCCTCATCAGGTATCGATTTATAACAAGAATTAATCGAAAAACTCACCGTGACATGTTGATTTCTGGCTTAAAGGTTGCGCGTAAAATGTGTTGTAGTAGTGTTACAATAAGTGTGGCGAGTGGCTTTAAATTTTCTGTATTGTGGAGATTCTGTGAGTATTTTTTATTTTTGATCCATTGATTTTGTTTTGGACATGGAACCAAACAGAACAACATTATACATATTTAATTGAATAAACCAAAAGAAGTAATGGCAATCTAAAAAAAAAGAAGTAATAACAGAAAACTTCTGGAAGAAAGTAGAAAGAAGCAGGTTCTTATTTAATCCTACTCTGTATATGTATTATTTTATGACTACATAAAAAAGAGAAAAATAAATAAATAAATACTGCTAAAATACTCTTGTATGTGTATCATCTCACTATGAAATGTCAGAACAAGCAAGTTTTGGTGATGTGAAAAAATATTTATTGCTTACTGTATCAAACCTAATTGAAATCAGAGCCTTGTCTGCCTGTTTCACTCTGTTATTATTGTAAAATAAAATTCAGAACTGAAACGAAATGGGGAAGTGCTATGTGTATAGATGCTCTCATTATTATATGAGATTCACTGGTTTCTGTCTTACTTTGTATGTACATGTTCCGACAAGCTGTGTTTTTTTGTTGATGTTTTTAAACCGAGTGTTTGGTATTAACATTCTCCGTGTGCTTGTAGATTTGCCAAGAAGATATTCAGCGCAGCTCTTTTCTCGTGCCAAGTACTTGGCCATCTGCTTAGGTCTATAACCAGGAGCATCCAGGGACTTCATCAAGCTTGAACTGTGAAGTCAAATGGGTTTCTTCGGCTCTCAAATCATGCTAGGCACCGCTGTGCAGATTTACTGTGCTTGGCAATTCCAAGCAGCCACACGTATATTTTACTATTCAGCTCATAGTCACATTTATGGCTTCTGCACTTAGTCACACCAAGTTTTCTCCGGGGCTGTCTTTAGGTCGTTAAATTTAAAATACAGATCCGTTTCGACAAAGTAGGCATTTTTGAGTCCTTTTAAATCACCTCTCGAAATAACATTTAACAGACAGGAAATCTGTTTGTGTTCATTTGGATGGTGTTAAGCATCTGCAAATGAGGGTGCAGACAAATGGCTGAAGCACCTGCAGAAGTACTTTCCCAAATAGGTTTTATCCTTTGCCGACTCCAGAGTTTATGGCGGCGCTGGGTTGTAAAGCGAGGGGTTTCTGCCGAAGAACATGCTGCTTGTCAAAGCGGCGGAAGAGATAGCTTCTCTGTGTGGGTGGGGGTTCATTATGCAGCGCATAGGATGCCATTATTAGCCCCATTACACACACTGACAAGCACACATTCATTCTCCTATACCTACTTTTTAAAGCCTCCCATAAATAATGAGGGCTTCAGCTGGCCACGTCTTGGAGGAAGAGGGGGAAAAAAAGGTCATTATAGATCAGGCCTCCATTTGTCAAAATTATTTCATAATTTCAGGTCATGAGAAGGGTTTTTGCTTTAGTTAATTGTGGATCAGGCTGATGACATAAATTTCCATTAGCAATCAATTTCCTACTCTCTGCACATTATAACCCTGCCTGTAACCTTTTTGCTATGGCTATCAATAATATCTTTAGGGACAAGTAAATTATAAAGATTTTTAGAAAAACAACAATTTCTTTACTTTTCAGGAGTAAAGCGGCAGCACAAAACTTTTACAAAAATATGTTTTCTCGATATTTATTAAAACTGTCACCATGTCATGATAGTATGGTATGAGACAGATAATCTGAAAAATTTTAGCTCCTCCCACCTCCTTCCAGTGCTACTATTGCGGTTTGCAAAAATGCACCGATCAAAAGCAACCAATCAGAATCAGGAGGAGAGTCTTAGCGCTGTCAATCAACTTGCTGTATGCACTGCTTAATGTGCTAATGGCAAAGAAACAACGTACCACTTCAGGAAAACAGTTAATCCGCCATCATTGGTGGCTAACTAGCCTTAACAATTGTGGCAGGCATTGTTGTAGTAAACCAGGGGTGAGCTCTAGAGTGATTGACTGCCCTATGACCCTCCCCCTGGCTCTGATTGGTTGCTCTGGTATTTTTCTGCAGTTAGTATGAGGAGCACTGGGATGAGATGAGGTCTATTATTTCACAGATTATCTTTCCTATTTCTATTATCGGTATCACTTCTCGATTTGATTCCTTATCGATTCTCTAAGTGACTCCCAATAAGTTAGGAAATAAACTCTTTCATTTAAAATATGCACCATGTTGTAATTGCTTAAAAATGACAGTCCCTTTGTCAAATGAACATTTCAATATGAAATGCAATCTACTTTTGCACATGAGCAGTTTTTGTGCAGTCACATTTGCTTGTTTGCCTTTTCAAGAAGGATCTTTCATGACTTAAGGTGTCTCCAGATGTGGAAAACACCCTCTCAGATGTCACTTATTTTTATTTATTTATTTATTTGTTTCTGTCACTTTACTCTTCCCTGCTTCAATGAAAGGATTAGCTAAAAGTGTGTGAGAGCTTACCTCTGGGCCAGCATCATTCTGGTGGTCCTCGTCAACCAAAGACTCATTATGGTCAGTGTTGACGGGAAGATCGATGTAGCAAAATACAATTCTGGAAGACTTATTGGGCTGAGGTTCACCTTGCATCAGAATGACCTTAAACGGAATCTTAATCCAGTTAGTAGCAAGACCTTTGAATCGATACTCACAGACACTATGCATCCAGTGCTGAGACTGAACTATTCTGACAAAAGGATTTGGTAAAAAAAAAAAAAAAATCAGCTGTAATTGCAACAATGGTAGTTCTAAATACTATTCACTCACTCTTAGTTAAATAAGCTGAAATTTGTGCCGACAAAAACAAAAATTGGAAAGAGTTCCAGAGGTGTGAATACTTTTTGGCAGGCACTGTACACATCTCCCTATAGATCTTTACACTGATGGCCTTTGGACTTCAGCTACGTACCTTTATCCCAGTGCAGAGGCCATAATACCGGACTGATTAAATGTGCTCTGACTAGTAATCAGTGCAGTATAATTGCTCCAGCTTCTATCAGAATGACCTGTGTTACAAGCTGCCATGATGGAAGGAGACACCTGAGAGCTTCCACACTTCCTATCTGGCCTTGTTTTCTCCAAAAGGCCCCGTCAGAAAGGATAATAGAGCCCCTGTTCTCCCAGCAGACGGATAATGGAGGGTGGAGTGACCCTCCTTGGCAGGCCGCTGCCTCTTCCCTGAACTAGAGAAACCAATATCAGCCCTATCGGCTGATATATGACACTAATACACAGCCTGACTGGGGCCCTAAACAGAAAAGAGGGATTGTTCTGACTTTCGACTGGGCTGTAGGATCCATGACTCTCAGGTACCGCACTGTCTGGCCCCTGAGACCGCTCTAATTGCTTTACATCTGTACAAAGGTTTCTTGTAATCGGGCCTTCTGCCTCCATTTGTCTTCCTTTCAGTCTCCTAGTGAAGGCCTTAATTGGTCTTAGTGGGGCTTTTCTTCCACTTAGCTCCTGGGTTTGAGCGAGTGGAAGACGTTACCTCTGGGGGCAGTGCGGTTTGCCGGCTGCCGGTGGAAGGAGAGGTTGCAGAGAAAAAGGAAGTCAATACTTCTTTTACCTTTAACACTTTAATTAATGCTCTCCTGACAAGCAGTTTTTTCCCATAGCTTCACGTGGGGGGATGGGGAGGAGGAGGAGGTTGAGCTGCTGGGATCAACACAGGAATCAGGACTTGTAGAGCTTTGTGAGAAAACCTCACATGGAGTCTTGAGGGGCCAATTGACATTTTCTGAGAATTCAACTCTTTCTTTCTCAAGTTGCCGGGGCAAAATTCTTGTGTGCCTGTTCTACTGAAAGATAAAACTCTGTTTTAGCTGCAAGCTTCTTTTCATTTTGAAGCACCTTTCAGACTGGAGCCACAGGCTCTGATCTCGTTGAAATGATTCTTTTCTTCTGGTTTGTTTTTTCCTCCCTTTGTTTGGAGCTTTGCATTTTTTGTTGCAAACATGATGATTGGTTTTCTCACGGCTGATTTTCAGACAGATGGTATAATTTTCTCAAAATGTATGTATCTCATATCAAAAGGCTTCCCAGTAGTCTGACTGGATATATACAGCATTGTTTGTCAACATGGATGTGAGTGGATTGGAGTGCAGCTTTGGTAATTTTTTAGAAACATATATACAGATTTAATTATATATTATACATTTATTTTTGCTAAATATTTGGATACACTTTTATTAACAAAATGCAGAGACATTTTTTGTTTCATCTCTCCTGCTGGGTTATTGACCACTTCTTTTTAGAAATATTATAGCTCATTGGTTATCTTCCATGAACTTGACATTAAAACATAGTCCATTGAAGAAGCTTTGAATTTGGGACCATTCTGGAAACTGAAGGTCCATTCACACCAGCCCTCTTTGGTCCACTTTAATCAAATTGTAGTTTGTTTCCCCAGAAAGTTTTGGAAGGTGTAAATACGCAATTGAACTCTGATTGGGGATCACAAGAGCAAATTCTGGTCCGCCAACAAACCTGGGTCTCTGTTTGGTTGAAATGAACTCCAGTGCAGTTTGAATGCATATGTGGATGCAAGCAGGCCAGAGATGGTGCCAAAAGTGGGAAGCCGTCTGTAGCATAGGGAATTCTGGGTAAAAACAACCAAAACAAATGTGCAAGCTAGCGCAACAAATGGCTTGTGTTTGGTACATTTACTAAAGGCAAAAGAGATTTCCTACAATACCCAAATTCTGACACCACTCCATTTTTGCTTACGTTTTGTAAAGAAATTAGTTGGGTCAATTTCCTACAGTGGTTCTTGGTGCAGTGCCACCACATGTGTGGGGAGGAATAGGTTTTTTAAGGGGTTTGGTTCATTGACACGATGCAGTGTGAAAGCAAACCTCACCAGCTGACAATGTAACAAATGTTCCCATTTTAGTCCCCAACTCAATCGAGTCTACTGGACTATTAGTTGTGAAAACACTCTTAATTTTAGCCTGCTTTATCCATTTCAAAAGCAGCATTAATAGATTTTTGGGATAATTGTCCCACTGGACACCAAACTGTGTTCAAGTTTCAGCTGTCTAACTTACTATTATTATCGTTTTTTAATACCCTCTGTGCAGTGCAATACCACTGGCAGCAGAACATTTAGCTGACGTTCATAGCCCCACGTTGGCGTCTACAAATATATTTCTTTCCATTGAGGTCACAGAGATCGTTCTTTTCTTCTTCTGATCACGAAACTTTTCTTCAAAAGACCTTTTCATTGACCAAGGATGTAGGTCCAAATTTTATTTTAGCTTGAAAATGGTAAAATTAGGTCCAAGAGCTTTTTTCTTAGTAGCTTGGTAGAGATTACAAAACTGGTACTCAACGATATTCCAGTTAAGAATCGGCTTGACATTTGGTGGTTTCTGATTTCTCCTGATTATCTTGACAGGAGGTTTACAGCCCTGACGAAAGGTTTCCTTTCGTCAGGGCTGTAAATTATGTTCAGCAGTCTAACTGAATTGGGGTTTCCACTGGACAAAATATTAAACCGGTCTGAAAGGCTAACGGTAACCTTGAGCTCATTACTTTCTTTTATCCAGACATCTTAGCATCCAAGATCTATATGAGGTGTTGGCATCAATGTCAGTTAAAGTCCATCCAACTAGCCGTATTATTAAAACACTGAGATGATGAATAACATTTGAAATATACCTACTTACCAAATAAATATTGCTTTTAAGCTGCCCTTTGCACATATTGATGTTGTGGTGGTAAAGCATTAAACTCCCTGTCTCTAGTTTGTTTTTATTGAACCACCCAAGATTATTTACTTTTAATAGAGAGGTGCTGTTATCCAAGCCTGATTTGCAGAGTAATGTGACCTACCTCTCTGTCTGACTCCGATCAAATTTATCTCTATGTTTTAGATAATATTTCATGTAAATTTTTTCACAAACCACATTTCACGTCTTTAATCTAAAACAGGCTGGAGCATTCCTGGCTCTGTACCTGCAGCCTTCTCTTCACCAGAGTGGAGCGGGACTTGTGCGGACTGTTTGGTTCTGCTCGGCTGTCTCCCATGTTTCCTGCAGACTGACTGATAGGGAGCTCTGCTGCCAGGGCTTAAATAGCAGCTGTAAGCGTCCAGCTGCTCCCCGCCACGCTCCACTTCTCCCCAGATGGCTCAGAGACATTCCAGCAGCCCTCCGGAGGAGCGCTCATGAGGAAAGTGTTATGGAGTGGCTCTGTGAACCACCGGGGAGCGTCTCTCGGCGCACCACAGCCACCCTCCTCCTACTTCAACCCTGCGGGCCGAACGCCCAAATCAGAGGCAGGATTCTTCTGCCTCCTTTGCCAGTTTACCAACGGGAGGGGGGAAGCACAGATGGTGGTATCCTCAGAGAAAGCCCAGCATGGAGCAGGGCCTGGGATGGGATGGTGGGTGGAGATGGGGGCGACTTGGAGAGAGTACACGCTATGCCCGGCCCAGGATGCCATTGATATCCCCCAGCAGATGATCAGGAAAAGTCAGACAATTGTACCCAACTGCTGGAGTAAAATGTGTCTCTGTGCTCACAGGGGCATCTTTGCTAAGTAGCTTTTTTTTTTTTCTGGTCGCTGTTCTCCCAACAGGGGACACGCTGGGTTAAAATGAGCTTGTTCAAAGTCATTCTAATTTTCCTTGAACACTTGCTGTTAATGTATGATGCAGCATGCTGTCCTCCAGGGAGCGGTCTCTGACCTTGGCTGCGTGCTTAAGTGATGAATGGTCTATCAACTTCATCACAGCACATCGTCGCAGCGAGGCGAACTTTAACCGTGACATTGTCCACATGAAACAATAGCACGCTGAAAAGATCCCAGAGCAGCAGTTTTCAGAGCAGATAAATGCTGCTCTGAAATATCTTCTACAAATCTTATAGTGTTTTGCTGATATAAATTGTGCGTATCTCTAAACGTTAAAGAATTTGTTTGGATATGCAGTTTACAGTTGTCACAATGTACAATTCATATATATGTATATATAACAAATGCTAAAAAATACATATGGTCAGTTTTGAATGAAAAAACTATTATAAGTTGGCTGGAATAATTGAAGTAGGTTAGAAATGTGTTGATCAATTTGGTGGCTAATATCAAACCTTCGAGTCAGAGTAAAGCTTTTACCCCCTGATATTGAATTTCTCTTTGATACCTGTAATATTAAATGAAAAAAGAACACCATTCCATGTAAATCAGCGTTTTAAAAAGATCCACAGCTAGTTGAACACGGTGGCCTAAATATGTTGCAATTTTCCTATTACCTAAAAAATTGCTGTTTGTGATACACCAAAACTCATAATTACTTCAAAAAATTTACATCTTTTATTTTATTTTTCACCAATGGATGTTTTCACCGGTGGGTTGATGACACTTTTCCCGAGTAGTTGTTTATCATATTGCGTTTGACTGGTGTAATTTTAGATAATGCCACACTGTCTCACTATTGGCTGTAATTAAAAAAATTTTAATAAAAATTGAGGTGAATCTGGATAATTTCCCACATGAAAGAAAGAAGAGTCCAGAGCTGGAGTGGAACACAGTGAAGGACCTAATCTGAACCCTTGACATTTCTCCAGAACACTTTCAGTCATTTGTACTAGCAAAACTAACGAAGGCTCTAACAGGTTATCGTTACCTTAACGAGCTAAAAATAAATTCCTAATTTTGCCAACTCCACTTATATAAAGCTGGTAAGCTCATATTTCTTGCTTGTAACTTGGCAATTGATAGAATGAAGCAGTCAAATCCTTTTTATCACTTTTATTTTTGTCACCAGAGGGTTCAATCTTGTCCTCCTCTCTGCTGTTTTAACTGTCAGCTCAGTTCTCTGTCTTCTCCATGCCTTGGCTTGCAGTGACCAGAGAGACGAGAGGAGACATCAGCGATGGATCTAAGGCCACTATTGCTCCCCGGGATGGGGTGGGGGTGGGTGGTTCTTGGTCTGCTGACCTCACTGTTATCCTTGTCATGACAAGAAGCATACATCATTGCGGGGCCTCTAATTCAAACCACATTCTGCCTCAGCTTGATCAAAGCCAGACTGTCTGGACAACAAAATGGCCTGTTATGTCATATTTGATCATATAATCGGAGAGCAATTACAGCTGACAAAATACTCCAGTGATTTTGACTTTCTCTTCTGGTTCTTCCATGTGGGAAGCTAATAGAAGGGCTTTTCTTAAACTATGTTGGAAGCCATGCACTCCGTTGGCTTGGGCGCTCCGGAGTGGAGGTGAGGTTTTTATTGGAACACAGCTGCTTCTTCAGAAAGATTGCTCACAAGATTGCAGTGTGGATGTAACCAGTGGCCTAGAAAAATGTTGCTGCGCCACATGATGGCTAACCTCACACACCCACAAGAGGCCAGCCTTCCAAAGAGTTTCTGTTCTCTTTAGGTGTTTCATCATCTCCTCTATAGCAGACGCTAGTTTGTGAAGAGTTGGTTCATAAAGTGCAGGTCCCTGATTCTCACCAATAGTTTAATTTATGTGTGTGGGAAATGAATTCAAATTTCATGCTAATTTGTTTGTACTTCTTTGTATGGCATGCATTTTTCACCACAAGTTGGGGTTGGTGTGCAAAAGATATTTTAATATAAAATGTCCACTTTCCTGGATATGAAAGTGCATGTTTTTGATTGACTCCTTGTGTCTGTGATGAGGACTGATTTTGAAGATAAAAAGGAAGTAGTTCTTGAGTTGTTTGGATGACTGGCAGACACCAACTGGTGAAGTTAGCGTCACTTTCAAAGCTTGTTGGTGGAGCTACTGAGCAACTTCAATGGGTTTTGTAAATGAATCTTGAGTGCATTCTTCTCTGGTTAAAAATCTAACATATCTAAACTTTTTTTGAAGAATTTTTGTTAAGTGTGAATATTCTATTACACCCAAAATATTCTGATTCGATACATTGAAATAAGCCAAAAATACAGCTTTCAAAGAACACAGTTCTGGGTTTTTGTGTGTGTAATTAGCATGGATGTACACATCTTGCTTTAATCCTAACATTAAACAAAGTGAGCTGTTCCTTCTCAGTCCTCAGGCTTGGTCAGCTCCGAGAGATCCTTCACTTTAGGCTGAGGTTAGCCACGATTATGGCTGTCATCCTGTAATAACTTGGTATGCTTCTCCTGCTGACAATTTACTGCTGATCAGCAACAGAAAAAAACACATTATTTCAAAAAGTATAATTTAGGACCCTGTTGTAATGTCAACAACGCTTTTCATGCTTATTTCTGTCGCAATTTTCTCAATAATACTGGTGTACGTAAAACATGTTGGAAGCTGCGCACTGTCCTCTAAAATGCTTCGATTACATACTTGTAAGCCTTTGTGCGGAGAATAAATAGTCTGAACACCGCATGAGGCTGTCCTTGTTAGAACCTTTGTGGTGCTGATAGTGTGAGCTGATAGATGTTAAATGTCGGGTCTGTAGCTTTCAGCTCGCTATCATCCTGTACTACTTAACATGCTAATTAATCCTAACCAAAAGACCATGTCAGTCACCTCACGTCCCACCAGGGATGCTCCCACTGGGCTCATCCCGCTTTAATTGAGCACATTTTTCAGGAGCCCGCTGTCCGTGGGATTACATTAGATCCATCTGCTTCAGCCGGCCTACCACCGGCATGGGCAAAGAGAACCAGGGAGTAGATGGATGGGGGGGCTGGGTGAGGAGAGAAAAGCTGGAAAATGTATAAATAAACCAAACAAACAAACCAAAAAAAAACACAAAAAAGCAGACTGAGTGTTTATTAACACCCCTGGGATGAAAAAGGAGGTGAGTGCAGGAAATCATTAGCGCAGTAGAGTCAAACTAGGCTCGTTTGATCTCGCTGATGGAGGAGCAAATGTAATTTAGCGTGCTGTGTGTAATTTGTTTTAGCAGTTAGCATGGGTTCCTTTTAATTTCATTTTGCCTCACAAGAGTCTTTCAGATTAAATATTTTTATTTTGTACAAAGCGGATCTTTGCGAGCCTGGCGGCTCAAAGACCAGCCCTCGACAACAGCTAATGTTTATTCATCTTCGCTTGTTTGCATGTGTGGCAGACAGAAGCTTGACAAGAGTGTGCCGTGTCGGCTTTTTATTTGACTACTTTCTGTATAATGAGGCGACTCAGATGTACGCGGTGACAGCTAGCAAATCATAGCAGGAGGATAACAAAGTGTTTTTGTCACTGCAGCTCTAATTATTTGGGAGACAGTGCTGAAGAGCCTGCATCTGTTTTAGCATCTCGCCTCATGTCCTCGTTCTACTCAAAACTTGTCAACTACGCAATCCGTCCAAGAACCAATTTTCACACCCAGGTAACTGAACACTTCCCAAACAAACACTTCCAACGCCAGCAGAAAATATCACGTGAAACCTAAGTGACCATTCAGGGTAAACACCCTCATCTGTAACTGAATGCAGGGTGTGGTCCCATTTATTAGCTCTAGAAATTATATATTTCACTTGCAGATATAATTTCCTTGTTTTATTTGCGTTCAAACTCAGCTTTATCTGTCATAAGACATCTTTGCCTTCTGTTAACAGTGGAAAGTGACTTTGTGGTATGTGTGCTTGTCAGGGCTTTACTAGTTTCTGACATAGACGAAGTCGGCTACCTGTGTCTGATCAGTTCCTCTACGGGCTGCTGAAATTGTAGAAGAAAATGTCAGTCTTATCAGCAGGACTGTCTGGGACAATACTGTAGGGAAGCAACTTATTGGGTGCTTTCATGTGTTACTGCTGTGGTAACACATGAGAGGATTGTCATTGTAATATGTGCCAACATAAGCCACCACTATGGAACCCTAAGGTGCATTTCCTTCGAGTCCCAACTGACTTCTTTGATAAAATAATACTGACCACACACTTTGGTTGGGCCAAATTGGACCCTTCAGAACTGCCTTCATTTTTGTGACATGCACTGCCACTGGCACAAACCACAAAAAACCAATGACAGGAAGTAGTTTTTAATGACATACTGTGTGAACAAACACATTCGTGCGTGATTTCAATTGTGTTATTTAATGGAAACACCGCAATTGTGAAATTTTTTTTTTTTAATATTAGCTCAAAATTGACAAAGTTTTGCATAGCTATTATCTTTGAACCATTGTCTGTCAATCTGAGATGCTTTTATATGATTCTGCTGCCAAATAATTGATCATTTCACTATTTGTGTTAAGCCATTGAACAGATCTAACTTGCTAATCCCAAGCCATTCTTGAAGGTACACAGAGCACGGTGTTGAATTTTACCTACTTTGTGAAACATCCGGTGAGATGTGGAAGTAAAAGCTTTGCTCTCTAACTGAAGCCGTGCCTGATCTCCAGATACGGCGGCGTCCTGTACAAGATTTCTGACCTCTTCAAAGCGACACTTTCCTTTCTGCCAGACTCTTAAATAGCATGTTCTTTAATGTGAGAGCAAAGGGAGCTTTGCATATATCAGCTGTGTACCTGGCAGAGCCTGCAGGGGTTGTTAGCTCCGACGGTGCCGCCGGTATAGGCATTACTCCCGGGCAGATTGTTGGCAGAGAGAACCACTTTCTCTCAGACAGCTGCCTAGCTGGCTACAAGCCTCACAGCATTCTTCCTCCACCTTGCTCTCCTTCTCATCATGGCGGCACGAGGAGAAGAAGAAGAAGAAGAAGGAGGAGGAAAAAAACTCTATGGAGCTCTGTAATGATACGTGGCAAATGTGCAGCATTGCGGTGATTGTTAACGGCAGCAGCTGCGCGGATAGCCTGGATGATGGAAAATCAGTGGGACCTCATTTTGGTTTGCCAGTATGAATATTAATGGCTCGTTTCCAGGCCATGGCTAATGATGAGGAAAATTCCCTAATAAAAACTTGATGTGATGGGCAACGACCCGCGGGGTCACTGGAGACAGTCAAAGTTAATAGTGTGCCATCAGGTGTGAGGAGTTAAGTGATTAGAGGCACAGAACCTAATCCTGATGTTTTTCTCCCCCCTCAGCTATGAGTCAGAGCGGAGAGAGCAGGGAGGGGAGGAGAGGGAGCAGCAGCAGAGGAGGTTTATGTTTTTTGACAGCAGAGGGTCGTAGCCTTTACAGGGCATACTTCCAGTGAAAATAAACCACAAATGTTGTAGCTAATGGTAGATGTAAGAGGTAGTAGTTATTTTGTAGTTTTCGTAGAGTTTCCAACCATATTAGTGATACGTCACATGGGATCATTGAAAATAATAGGAGCATTGATGATAATCCCATGCAATTGGATCGTTTTAGTGCCAGTATTGCAACAATATCTTATGATACTCCACCCTCACTCAAGGGGATAAATCTGGGGGTGCTGTGGTGGCGCAGGGGTTAAGTACAACCCACATAAGGGAGGCCTTAGTCTTCAACGCGGCCGTCACAGGTTCAATTCCTGACCTGTTGACCTTTGCCACATGTCTTCCCTCTCTCATTACCCTACTTTCCTGATATAGCACTCTCAAATAAAGGCTACTAGAGCCAAAAAAACCTATAAAACAAAAAGGGGATAAATCTGAGCAAGCATTCAGAGACATTTACTGTTATCGACCATATTTCGCTCTTGTGCTTCTTGCATAGGTCTTAAATTAGAATGTTTTTATTTTTTATTTTTTGTATTTACTCAGTTAACATCCTAAATCATAAAAGGAGATGAACAAGACAATATTTTAACATTATTTTTTTGGGAAAACTAAGATTTGTTCTCCCCAAAGAAGTGAAGGTTTTACAATTTACTGTAGGGTAACTCAGTCCAGGTTTGACAGATCTCTATGTTGTGCTTTTTGCTTTTGTTTCTGTCTAAGGTAGTTTAAAGTGTCAAAAAGCATTGAAAATGCAATCTGTTGTTTTTCACATGTTGAATAAAGATTTCACACTGGGTATGAAAGAATTTATGTTCAGTGAAGGTTGGCCTTGAAAAGTATTTCAGATTTTGAGCTGGTTAATTTGAGTCCACATTTCTCTAAAAGAAATAGTAAAACATAAGCTACAAAACAAATGCTAACTTTAGACTCGTTAGCCAGAGATGGTTTTCTTTGGTTTCTTTGGCTGCTTATTTCATTGCTTTTTCTTGAGTCACTTAAATTTAGGTTTGTCGCTTTATGTACTCGACCCATACAACTGCACTGACCATCGTTGGAGGTTCTGGCCACGTTATGTGTCCACCAACATCAAGTCCTGCCCTTTCCAGTGTGGATTGTCAGTACTTTGCTTTCTTATTTGTGAAGTTGCAGATTTGTTGCCAATCACTTTTTTGGGACCTAGATCATTCAAAAACATTGTGACATGTGGATTCCCGTATTGGTGGATTTTTCTGTGGAACGTGACTCCCAAATATTTGTGGATGTTTTTCATAAAGCATATAAAAAATATTCAAAAGAAAATGTATCTGTGACATAACTTAGCGCAATGATACTTGGCATACTAATGGTTGAGCTCCATTCGTTATCCTTGGTGCTGATTGGCTGTACCGCCAAGAGCAGAGATAAATGTCATATCGTCCTATTTATTTAATCCACATCAGTCCAATTCTAATGAAGCAGTTTTTGACCCCATAGTATTTTTTTTCATCCCAGCTTTACAAACTATTTGAAATTCTTCCTTCTTTTAGCTGAGGTCTCTTAGAAATTTCTTTTGCCTGGCTTATACATTATACATTATTGAAGACACATTTAACAGTTATAAAAAAAAATATCTTGGAAGAATTTGGGATCAGAGGAAGAAAGCCACTCATTGAAAATGATCTGGAAAACATTCAGAGTTGATTTAGCCCCTTATGTATTTAACTCGGAAATTTGAGTGTTTAAGACTATAGAAACCAGAGGCCACAGACCATGAATGTATTATTTGACAGAAGGTTTTGTTTCTTGCTTCTTTTCTCCAAAGTTTGTATTTAAGTTAGATATGTTCTGGAGAAAGATTTACATTTGAAAGGAAATTATAGCCAGATGTTGGCCTGCTTAGTGGTCTTAGCAAGTTGTATTCAGGCAGAAGTCTGCTTAGACCCAATGAAGCATTTGGCTTGTAGAGAAACATTAACCATACGGGACTCTGTCAGTGTGTGACCGTATGAACCTCTGAAACACTCAAGGTGTGTTTGGTATTTCTTTTAAGATCTACACTTTCCTACCACATTTTTGACATAAAACAGTTGCTGTAGAAACTAGATGTTTAGTGTCAGCCCCACAAAACCTTCCTTACTTTAATGCTTCCTTGGTGTCATGTTGAATTTGCTTCCACTCCCTGAACGTAGACATCACTAACCATTTATGGCACATTTATTTCCACCTTTGCTGAAGACATGCAGCAAGAAACCAGCTGGTAATCATCTGTTAACTCTAAAACCCCAATCTTTTTCCATACCATACCATACCATACCAACTTTATTTATAAAGCACTTTAAAACAACCACAGCTGATACAAAGTGCTGTACATCAAAACACAACATAACAATAAAAAAGCATAAAATAAAAATTTACAGTTTAAAAACAAAAACATACAATTTAAAACTAGATCCCGCTAGAGTTGAAAGCCAAATAAAATAGATGGGTTTTAAGACGAGCTTTAAAAGTGGACAGTGAAGGGGCCTCCCTGACCTGCAAAGGGAAGTTGTTCCATAATTTGGGGCCCATGACAGAGAAAGCCCTGTCCCCTCTGAGCTTCCTTCTTGATCTCGGTACCTCCAAAAGCAGCTGATCTGCGGACCTAAGAGACCGATAAGGTATGTATGGGTGAAGAAGCTCAGAGAGGTAAGCCGGGGCAAGATTATGTAGTGATTTAAAAACAAACATAAGAATTTTAAAATGAATCCTAAAATATACAGGCAGCCAGTGAAGTGAGGCCAGGACAGGGGTCACGTGTTCCCTCTTTCGAGTTTCTGTCAGCAGTCCTGCAGCAGCATTCTGTACTAGCTGCAGACGTGAGAGCAGCGACTGACTAACTCCCAGATAAAGTGCGTTACAGTAATCCAATCGAGTTGAAATAAAAGCATGGATCACTGTTTCAAAATGCTGCCTGGAAAGAAAAGATTTCACTGACTCCAATCGCCTTAAATGATAAAAGCTGGACTTAACCACGGCTCTGATTTGGCTATCCAATTTAAAATCACTGTCCACCTTAAAACCAAGATCTGTAATAACAGGTTTAAAATAAACCTCCAAGGGTCCCAGGTCAACAGAGGAGGACTCACAGGAGCCACTGGGTCCAAACACCATCACCTCTGTTTTGTTTTCATTAAAATTTAAAAAGTTCAAGGTCAACCAAGCTTTAATATCACCTAGACATGCCAGGAGATGTTTGATAGAATGTACATCCTTTTGCTTCAGGGGCAAATAAATCTGACAATCATCAGCGTAACAATGAAACGAAATCCCATGTTTCCTGAGGACAGAACCCAGAGGCAGTAAATAAAGAGAGAAAAGCAGTGGGCCCAGAATTGAGCCCTGTGGGACGCCATAAGGCATTGAAGCAGCAGATGATTCAGTCACCAATCTTGACCGAGATTGTTCTCTCCTCCAGGTAAGACCTGAACCATTTAAGAACAGTGCCACCAATACCTACAACGTGGTGTAATCGCGATATTAAAATGTCGTGGTCTACTGTATCAAAGGCAGCAGTTAGGTCAAGTAAAATCAGAACAACATGGTTACCAGAATCACATGCAATCTTTTTCCAATCGGTGAACACACTATTCACACTGATAGGTCACGCAGACCACTATTTGGTACTTAAGTTGTTACTGAGTGAAGAAGACATTTTGCAAAACTGCAACAGAAACACTTTTTTTACTATCACACGAGTCAAAAGACGCCAGCATCTTCTCTGATGGATGATGAGCGCTAGCGCCATGATTGAATTATAAATATGTATACATCATATAAGTGTTTTCATACATCATAGCAGTGATTTTTATGACTTATGATGTGAACAAGCTTATTCACATGTGATTTTAATTTTATTTCTTATTTATTGTGAACACTGAAATTGCAAGATTGTGTTTTTTCGTCATTAGCAGAATGTAAACAAAGACTTGCGCTAATTTGTAATGGAAACGCAGTTATTGTTATTAGCACCTCTTTGGTAGACATCTGGATGCTTACAACCCTACTATCATTGGACCACATGCTGAATGTGAAAATTGTTCATAATAATTAAATAATCTGAATACATTTAAAGTGGCATAATTTTGTTCTAAGTTCTTGTTTTTGGGAGCAAATTCAATCCAGTGTACCTTAAGCTCACTCGTCTTCTCCCTCCCAGCTCTATTTGTTGTTCCTTAATTCACACTGGTGGGGCTGACAGACTGAGATGTGCGGGTGTGAAAGAGGGAGTGAGTTAGGAGAGATGGATGGATGGATGTGGGAGGTGTGAGTGGGGGGAATTTGGGAAACATGCATGGCACAGATCTCCATTTTACCATCCCGGCCACTCTCTCTCTCTCTATTCCCCATGAATAATGTGGCAGACCTCTTCACCCAGCGGTAGGCCAGGCACGGCGCCATATCAAGCCATGCTGGAGGAAGAGGTTTCCAACTTGGCAGGTCTGGGCTCGGATGCATCCTAGGCCCCCGCAAACCGTCCCCGCACTCATCCCCAACCTGCAGAGAGGAGCGCTGGGCTCCAAGATGGCAATCAAGGCTTGATTTGCCAACACATTTCCAATGATTAAAATGTAATTAGCACAAGCGAGCGCCTCCTCCCCAGCTAATTTCCACGCACGCTGTGACAGGCAGGCGGTCGGCGGCGCCCAAGCCCCAGCAGCAGATGGATGGAAGAAGCACTGGGAGGAGGAGGAGGAAAAACGGGGGAGAAGCATTTTGCCATGCGACTGTTTGCATCAGAAAACCATCAGGACGCTCAGCTATATCAGGAAGGAGGGAATGAGGGGGCTCTTCACGACAGCACATCAAATTGGCACCATCAGAGCTGACCCCGGCGGTGGCTGCCATCCTTCATGCTGTCTGTCCCACTCTTCAGGCACGGAGGCAGATTGGTGTCTATATAGGCGTTAGCCCCTGCAGCCATCCTGCAGGACAACCTGGCTCAGGTTGATAAACACAAACCACACTCTGTGGACTGGTGGCGCCTTAACGAAGCCCCCCCATCAGCCGTAATTAATTCTAAGGCTGCGGTGAGCCAGCAACAATAACCCTGGGCTAATGTCATTTAATGCAACCACTGCACATTCACTTCTTGAATGAGCAGTATCATGTTAAAACTAACTCTTTGGAGCTGTACATTATGTTATAATGTTATTCTCTCATCAAAAATGTACCTGCCTTGATTCTTTCATGCATGTTTGAGAAATCCTTTTATCTCCCATGGCAACCATTCAGCTGTGCAAAACGCCAGGGTGGACCGAGCATCGCCTTCCAGGCAGATGCAGTTTCCAAGCTCCCTCTGACTCCCCTATTCAGCTCCTTCAGACTAGCCAGCAGCAATTAGCAAACATCTGGTGGATCTGTGCATCTGCTGAGCTTTTTATATGAGCTACTTTTTAGTGCAACAATGATATAAAAGAAACGCTGATAAAGGGTTGATAGAGGAGCGATGTTGTGATGACTGCCTGAAGGTGGAGGTTTTAAAAAGCCAGAGGTGCAATTTCAACGAGTTAAATTACGAAGTCAAATTTTCTTTTTGACATATAGCATTTTGATAACAACTGAAGGCTTCTATTTGCCTGAAAAATACATAATTCTGCCCTTTTAAGAAAATAATCTATTACAGACATCTGATAAGGATGCAAACAACAGATAGAGAATTATAAGTCTCGCTCTTTTGACATTAAAAATTGCCGCTGTCACATCATGTTTTTCCCCCCCTAAATTGCTAAACATCTGTTAGCATTTGTGAGTCAGGAGATTTCCAAAGGCTTATATTGGCCAAGAGAGCATGGCATGCTTTGCCTTGCACGCATGCCTGTGTGATGTGGTTACCTCTTTAGTACAAACATTTTTCTGCGGGTAACTATGCCAGACTTTGGCAAGCTCCGTTGCTCACTGCGGCTGCGCCATTTAGGATTCAGCCCGTGGCTCCTTGGGTTCCCCTCCTCACCTCCCAACCCGCTCGTTTCCCCTCTACTGGGCCAGTATTACACTCAGCTGGAGAGGATTTAGTGCAAGAATAATTTACTCCTACTTTCAGACCAATATAAACAAAAGGCTCTCTGCTTGGACAGAGTGTAGGGAAATTTGTAAGAGCCCTCAGCCAAAAGAGAGGCCTGAGTGAAAGCAGAGGAGCAATCAGAAGTGTTCCGGATGCGAGCCAACATCAACAGCTCTTAGAGCTGAAGCTAATGTTTGACATTCCTGTGTTACTTAAACTAAACACTTGGGTTTTAGTTGTACGGTATAATGGGGGTGCTGTGCAAATAGCGCCGGGCCTGGATAGAGTATCATTTTTCCTTGTCGGCCGTCTCCCGGGACTGGCGGGTTCCTTACTGTACATCACTGCTGCTTTGACGAGTCCCCGGTTACAGAGAAGTAATGATTCCCCTTAAACTTTTTAAAATTTGTGATATTGCAAGCGCAAATTTCAACGCTTGTAATTGTGGCCTTATGCGATAGACCTACACAAAGTACTGCATAGTTGTGAAGTGGAAGGAAAATGATACAAGGTAAGCAGCAGTAAACCATTGTCTATACCCACAAGTCCATTTAGCGCTATGGGCAACACAACCAACCATCCACACACTCATACCTAAAGCCAATTTAGAGAGACCAACTAAAGTAATGTTTTTGGACTGTTGGAGGAAACCAGAAACACAATAAGAAAGTCTACCTGAATGTAATTATGTAATTAATGTATCTATCTACCATTTGGTGTGAGATGTATTATTGTATGTTTTATTGTAAGTTTTATAGTCTATTTTCGTCTCTGTAGCACTTTGAGATTTCTTTGAAATGTAAGGTGCGTTACAAATAAAATGTATTATTATTATTATTATTATTATTATTATATAGATAGATATTATTTTTATTACCATTTTGGTGGTTATAGATCTGGTCAGGTAATATCCAATTGTTACCCTTTCCCTCAAAAAACGGTTTAACATCAAATATTCATCACAAACTATGGTAATCTTTTAAATCATATCCAACTTCTAAGTTACTTTTGCGTGTTACGCCAATAACCTCTGCTAGTCTTCAATCTGTTTCTGGTGAAAGAATTGCTAAGAAGTAAAAAAAGTCAAAAATCCCACATTTGCAGAGCTTCTGCTCCCGCCTGCCTAAGGCTACATTTTGCATGGGGGATCGCATTAGTTCACTCTGATCACTTATCAGTGAGTGACAGCTCTGACTCGCTTATGCGCCCAAAATGTGTTTTTATCTTTTTAGAGGTATTATTATTTGTTGCTTTCTGCCCTCCGCTTGAGCGGTGAGTTCAAGGCGGCTTTGCTGTGCGCGGTGAAAGGACGATCGAATTGCCTGCCCTCGCCTGTCAGGTCTGATCTCAGGATTTTTTACTTTCCTCGTTATAAAGGTATTTCCATTTTATTAAGTTTTTCTTTTCTTTTTTTTTTCTTTTTGCCAACCTTTGTCGCTCTGGGAAATTTGCATACCTCTATTCGCAGGGAAGAAAGTAATGACAGCAATTTCTTTTTTCTTTTCTCTCCCCCCAGTAGCCGTGTGAGTGCTTCGTTTAGTGGCACCTGCGAAAGCGACAGGCGCGGGGATGAGAAGTGAAAGAGAGCAGTTGATTAAATCATCATCAAGTCGCAGCACAGAAAGTCAATTCTGCTTGCCGTCTACAATGATATCCTTTTATCTTAAAGTAATGAGCTATGGCACTTTTGCATCGGGTAATACGATGAGTTCCATTAGCATGTTCCATTTGCTTCACAAGCAAGGGCAAGTCATTCCAGCCGGCTTCTATCTTGGCAATCAAAGCAATTGGCTGCACAGCGAGAGAGCAGAGAAAGGAAGGAGGGGGAAAAAAAACATGATAGAAAAACAGAAGACATGTTTTTGTGGATCACAACGCAGTGGAAGAAACTAAAATGATGTCCATTATTTAAACCCTTTTGCTCGCTGGGTGTTTTCAGTGTGTGTGTTGTACGGAAATAAAAGAAGGAGCTAATGAGCGAGTTCTCCCTACTGATGTCACATACAGGAAGATCTGATGGGAACTAATCTTGACTGCTGCTGCATTAGCTAGCCCTGCATGGGAGGCGATATAAAAGACACAGTAAGGAGACACACCTATTTGTTGCCAAGCACCGAATCCATCAATGGAAGTTTGTTCCAGATTTGTGGCGCATAGAAGCTGAATGCTGTTTCCCCATGTTTGGTTCTGGTTCTGGAGATGCAGAGCAGACTAGAACCAGAAGACCTGAGTGGTGTGGAAGTTTGATATATTCAGTGGTTTATTAACTACAATGAGTATTTTAAAGTAAGTTCTCTGACCTACAGAGAGCCAGGCAGACTTGTGAAGGCATTGTTGCAGTAATCAATGCGACTAAGTACATAGATGAGTTTCTCTAGATCTTGCTGTGATATTAGTCTGCTAGTGCTAGAAATGTTTTTCAAGTGGTAGAAGGCCTGCTTTTTAACTCTCTTTATGTGACTCTGAATGTTCAGGTTAGAGTCCATCACTACACAAAGATTCAGGGACTGATCACTAATTTCTAGATGTAATAACAGAAGCTGCCTCTAGATCGTTCCTCAAAAGGTAACATTTACAGCTTTTCTTATCTTGACTTTTGGGGGTGTTACCAGTCAGCTCCAAAGAAAGTGAATGGTGCTCCTGGTTTCGCTGCTTTGTGATGTCAAGTAGGTGAGACATTTCAGCTATCTAGTAGCATTTGCTTTCGAATGTTTCAGATAAGCTCTCCAAAAAAAAATCTGCAAATATGCAGAATTTTCTCAAATAGTTGGGAGTCACATTCTATATAAAGATTTGCAAATAGGTGAATCATTGAATACTGAACTGTGACTAGGCAGGGGAAGTGGGTTGGGGGGTCCACTGTAAACTGCAGTTGAATCTTCTCAACTTGATACATGACTTAGAATGAAACAGTGAGCAGGTGCTTGGAGATTAAAACTCCCATAATGTGATAGCTACAGCCTGAGAAAAGACTTTGTTTAAAGCAGCCAGGGCAGAAGGATTGTTCTGAGGTATTTTGCCTATGGAGCATGCATAGTTAAAAAAAAAACTTTTATTTGGGTTTTTTTCAGCTGTGATAATGATGTGCCGAGATAGAGTGAAGTATGATGTGTGAAGATCTTAACTTGAGAGAAAATTTGAGAAAAGTGTTAAATATGGTGAGATATTTGCATATTTGTACTGTGCCGGTGAAGGGAAAACAACACACATATTTCTTTAAGTTGTTCTTAAACATTTCAGGTGTAGGAATATTCTACACCTTATCCTACTGTAGGATAAGGTGATAAGACACAAAGTTGTTTTTTTATGAAAAAAATGGAAATAACTGAGCAAGACCTGCAACATGGAAATCAGAATTTCTGCTTTCATACCATAGGAGTCATTGATTTCATAGCAAGAAGTACACTGTCCAAATGTGCGGACATGTAGCTCATCTAGCAAAGATGTCATGTCAGAAATTGCCAGAGTTTCAGTCCAACTTTTACCACTCTTCTTTTAATGTTTGCCAGTCTTCACTAGAAAAACTAGAATGTTTAGTCCTAAAAAAGTACTTTTAAATTATAAATGAGTAACAGACTTTGATTTAAGCACTTATAATTGCCTTGTTGCTGAAAATGTGCTATATAAATAAAATTACCTTTACATTTTACCTTTAATTTTTTAATCCTGTCAATTACAGAGTCTGTAATTCATTAATCAAAATTTAATCAAAACCATATATTAACAAAATAAGCTATATTCTTAACTCCAAAACCATTTTTGTTGCTATGGCTCCTTCTCTGTGTTGTATGATTTGTTGTTATGAAACGGCCAGCAGCAGAAAGATGCTCAGATTAAAAAATAATACTAAAATATGAAATCACTAATCTCTAATAATAAAGAAATTTGTGATGATGGCCGGTACTGCTTATTTACACCTAAGAAATATTTTTTCCAACTAATTGAAAAACTGATTTAAGTTAATAGCCTTCAAGGTTATTAGAGGGTTCTATTATGAGCTTCATTATATAATGTTATTGCCTCATCAAGAACATACCTGGAATGTTGCTTTGATTCTTTCATGCATATTTGAGAAATCCTATAATCTCCCATGGCAACCATTCAGCTGTGCTTGGGTGGAATAACCGCTGCCTTCAAGGCGCAGCTCCTCCTCAAAGTTACAGTTTCCTAGTTTCCAACTCACAGAGCAGCCCTCTCCCATTCTGCTCCTTCAGACTAGCCAACAGCAATTAGAAAACACTTGGTGGAACTGAGCGTCTGCTGAGCTCATCATGCAGACTACTTTTTAGTGAAGCTCTGGTGAAAATGTTAATAGAGGATGTTGTGATGACTTCAGAAAGAGCAGGACTCTTTAAAGAGACAGAGACCCAATTCCAAAGTGTTAAATTACGAAGTCAAATTTCTTTTAAGTCATATTTGATAGATATAGCATTTTTCTAACAAGTGAAGGTAGCATAGTTACTTAATTGTGCTACTCTGTGTGTGGAAAATACATAATCTTGCCCCTTTAATGCTAACTGATTTATTTTTCAACAGTAAAACAGCACTTTCAAGGTCATTTTTATCTAAATTTCTGCTGACTTGTCTGCTACTCACTACAGCGATTAGCACAGTGGAAATATTTTTATGCTCTCGATTAAATTTTTTTTTTTAGGATCTTTATTAGAAACAGCTGAGCGCGTTCAGAAAATCTGAGCCTGTTACGAACCATCAAGTTTTGTGCTCGTTATCAGTATCAGGTCAGAATCTCTCGGATCATGACAACCCTGCTAACGCGTAATGATGATCTGCACTTAGCTGTCATTATCCACATTTATTCCGTCAGCTCTGACAGGCCGCGGGGGCTGCAGGTCCTCTGCATGCCTCTTTAAAACAATGTGGGGTGGGGAGAATGCTGCGGGTGATAGCAAAAGAGCGAGACAGAAATG
The DNA here is from genome assembly GCF_001444195.1 of Xiphophorus couchianus. Lineage (NCBI taxonomy): Eukaryota > Metazoa > Chordata > Actinopteri > Cyprinodontiformes > Poeciliidae > Xiphophorus > Xiphophorus couchianus. Next base: position 26,035,514 of record NC_040238.1, read on the forward strand.
GAGCAGGAGAGCGTCTGTGGAGTGTTTGCCCAGTGCGTTTATTGCCTCTGCATAATTTATGAGCTGCTGGAGCTGACCATCATGGCAGTGTGCCGCGGGCGGCCCCTGGGGCCGTGTGGGACAGGCCTGTAAATTGGATGCAATGCTCCTGCTGAGCTCGGAGGGTTCCCCCCCCCCACACCTCCCGCTTATTTTTTTCCTTCTTCTTCACCATCCAGCCTGAGACGCAGATCAGCCTCAGAGCCAGCCAGCTACCTTTTCAGTTAAAGGAGATAAAGGGGGGAAAAATAACAGGCATGGCCTTCTGTTGCTCACTCCCTAGGCTGTCAATCATCTCTCCCTCCTTCTCCTTCCTTCCTTCACTCCTGCTTTAATCGCCACCCAACAATCCCCCCCACCCCAACCCCACCAGTTCACTCCTACCCACACACTGTGCCAGGCCCCCTACCCACAATCCCTCCACCCCCAGTGCCTTCTTCATTACCGACTCCAGTGCTTCTGTGCGCCTCAGCCATATGCACAGCGTTGAGGGCCGCCAGTCACCCAGCATCGCGCTAATTAGTTGATAAAGAATTAAGTGGACCTTGAAATTGAAATTGGAACGAAAAAATGAAATCCAGCCACCTTTTTCTTTCTCTCTCCTTCCCTCCATCGCAAAGTTCCTTCCTCCTCTTTGTCGTTGTGCCATTCCCGGCCTCGAGCAGCAAGTCTCGTTGTGGAAGTGGGATTGGACTTGTCTGAATCTCGCAGTTCGCGGGGTTTGGCATTAACGAGGCTGCAGCCTCTCACGGCGAACGTGCTCTCGCATGTTCTAATGAACTGGCTTGATAATATTTGTTTACTGTGGCTGTGAATGTGCAATAAGTTGCTTTTGAATTCAAATCTGGCACTCATTTTATGAGCAGGTTTTATATAAACAAAGAGCCTGAAAGCATTTCTCCTAATTTCTTCCTTGTCTTTTTTTTCTTTTTCTTTTCTTTTTTTTTGCAGTGTGACACAGAGAGTGACCAGGAAGACAAGGTAAGCCTGCTATTCTCTTCATACACCAGTGGCTGCGCTGCAGGCGTCAAGATATTCAGCAATATTCAAAATGAGACCATCTTTAAGACTGAGGATTTCATGTAATTAGAATTAAACATCAACTTAATAAGTACTCAAAGGCCTTAATTACTTATACATTAATTATGAATGATTTAATGAGGAGCAAAATCTAAATCTATCTGGGTTTTAGGGTTTGGGGGATGTTTTAAATGAGACTGTTGTAACTGTCTTGAGTGGTGATTTTTGCTCAAATCAAAACCATCATTGCGGTATTTTTAGTCTGAGATCCAGTTTCTGTAACCTTACCCCTTACCTTGCCTATGCTTCTATCACTTTTTAATTAAATGGAAATCATTGTGTGTTTTTATTCCTGTAATGTTAAAGCTTCTCTCGCACAGTTTTGTTTTTATCAATGAAGACTTCCATTTTTTGAAATATCAAATCTGCTTGTATGAGTCACTTATGACAGTTAGCTCATATTTTGTGCATTTCATTTATATTATATATATTTATATTATATATTATTTAATGGAAACACCGTAATTGGGAAATTGTGTTTTTTCGACATTAGCGTAAATATAGACTAGAAGCTCTGCTAGTGTCCCAATGATTTTTCTTTCTTTAGGACTATCTGTTCATGGTTTACTAATTGTTAGCTTAGAACTCTATAAACAGTGTATTTGTTGTGGTCAGTTATAAGCTGAAATGATCAGGAAATTAGGTCAGTCTGCCATCCGTTGGAGCCACTCCAGGTATTCGGCAGGCCTGAATCTTCATCAGTGCAGACAAAGCGTCTGCATGAAATTAAGTAATGCTGGTTTTGAAATATTTCAGCAGCACTTAGCTACATTCCATATTTTACACCATATGCTATGATGCTCATGCCATATAATTTTTTCAAATGTCTCAGGTTGTTAAGTTAGCAGTTTGCAAAATAGATTGTGTTATGTTTATTTGAAATTCAAACACCATAAAGATTATCTACTGTCATATGTTAATGAGAGTGAGAATTTTTTTAGAGAGGTTTGTATTACTTTTTCCAAACTCAGTGCAGCTGATGTAGTCATGGTTTGTAAGCTTCTGATTAATTGAGTTAAATGGAAGCGTGCCTGTGGATATTTTGTAAGGCAACACTTTGACCTCCACAGTCTAATTCATCTATATGGGTAGAATTTCCAGCTGCACAAGGTGCCACTTAGCTGTTCAAACAACTATAGGAGAGTACAAACAACATCGCAATGTTCTGGAATCATGCTATTCAAGAAGGAGCCAAGTTCTGCATGTTTTAAGGTGTGTTTTGGTGTGAAATGTGCAAATCAACACCTGAAAAAAGCAAAAGACCTTGTGAAGAAGAATGTAAACTTGGTAAGAAAGTGTCATTGTCTACGGTGAAATGAGTCCTGTACTGACATGAAAAATACAGTTTGTAAATACATTTATAAAAATTTATTTTTTTATAAATGGCCCATGCTTTGACAAAATCTAAATTGTGATCTCAGTCCCATGGAAAACTATTGAGAATAGCTGAAAAAGATGTATATGACAGTGGCCCACAAACTGGGTAGTTTCGGCAGTTCTGTCTGTGAGGAATGAGCCAAAAATCCAGCAAACTATTCCAAGAACCATATTGATGGTAAACTCAAAACGTCAGTTACTACTCACACTAGCTGCATATCCATTAACCACAAATTGCGCAAATTGAAATTACAAAAAGAAATTCTCTTAATGGAAACAGGCTAATTTAAACTTAAAAATTTAAATTTAAAAATAGATAGATACATTTTGGCGCTAGGATCAGGTGACTCTTCAGCCGTATCGAAATAGATGTATTTTACAGAACTGCAAAGTAAACATTTTTCACATCATACAAGTCACATGATCAACAGCTGAATGTTACTACTGGCGAAAACAACAAAGAAGACCACAGGAAGTAGTAAGAGTACAATGGTTTGTTTTTGTTTTTTCAGACAATGTGCAGCTGGCTCCACCAAAGCTCTCACTGCATCACACGGTTCATTATGTGATGCACTGTGAGTCATTCAAACATGTTGAGTTTTCTGCTTTTCTGTAAAATCGCAGACTACAATTTCCCCAAAACGCTGCATATGTATCTGCTTTTAAGTATACGGGGTTTGTCGCTCCAACGCCTGAAAAAGACGATGACTGGCAGATGATGAGCACTGGTGCCATGGCTGAATTATGAATATAACTCATATGAGTGTTTGCATTCGTCGCTGCCATGATTTTTAATGACTTATGAACAAACGTATTGCCGTGCGATTTTAACTTCATTTCTTATTCAGTAGAAACACCACAATTGCAAAATTGTGTTGTTTTTTTTAACACAGCAGGGTATAGATAACGATCTGCGCTCATTTGCAATGGAAATGCAGCTAATGAGAAACCTAAACAATTTCTTTTTAAAGCTTTCTCCACCGGGTTGCTATTCATGATATTTAATTTGAAATTAACTGACTAACTGGAGTAACATACCATGCCACTCCTAGAATAGTTCAGTATGAACATCACATAAACACCTTGTTATTTTCATTCAGAATTTCAGACTCTCTCCGGCTGTTTTAAAGTAGGATTTTACCACCACTTTATTCTACCCGTACCTAGCATACACCACTTGTCTGGACCGAGCAAGACAAATAAACACGGTAATGAATTCCCTGAATTTTTATTGCTGTTTTGGTATTCACAAAATCCCGGTAATGGTAAGCATTAATAAAAGCTTGATCCAAATGTTTTGTAAGGTTTTGAGTGCACCCTAAAGATTCTAAAAGCAGCTTTATCATCCAGTAACTTCTAACTAGAGCTCTGGATGCTCTCTAATGATTTAGTAATGCCATTTGCTTGTTGTGTTTAGACTGTGTGGCAAATTGAGTCATTACTCAGTGTTGTCGATTTAAATTGCTCCTGTCTCGGTGGCAATTCCTTTTTGTTTCAGGAAGAGAGCGAGAAAGAGAGAGAGAGCGTGGTAAGCTGTAATCCCCACAGTGACTGTATTAATTCACCCTGGCTCACGTTACGCGCCTGATGAACAGCCCCGACTACACCTTCCTGTCATTGATTAATTGTGTATTAAAGTAACAGAGGAGTGAATTAGTAAATAGGAGACCCCAACGACTAGTGTTGACTCACGTGGCCTTGGGGGGTAATTGGAGCTCCTTCTCAACACTTTTACCCCCTCCTGAGTCCCCGGCACCTCTTGCCCCCTATCTGCTCCTGCCAGCCACCTAGAACATTTGTATTCTGTGGGCAACGCGGTCTGCTTTGCGAAACCATGCCGGAGAAACACACAGGAGAGCCGAGTCATTTTTTAATGGGTCAAATGTATTCAGATGAGAACAAACGTGGCTTATTTAGTTTCCCTTCAAAAGCAGGAAATGGGAAAAGCATCCCCGGGAGAAATCACGTCCTGCCTGGTGTAGAAGGCCTCTCTCCCTGTGTCGGAGGGAGCTGCCAGGCTCCGATAAGAGACAGCTATTCACATCTCAGACGATCACGCCCGTGTGTGTTTGCCCTCATGTGAGTGCGTGTGTGTGTGTGTCTGAACGAGCTGGAAACAGCCAGCGCATTTGCTCATTATAAAGTGACCCGTAGGATGGGCCCCCTTCCCAACGTGACATGTTAATAGCATTCTGGGAGACAGGTGGGTGGAAGGCTCAGTGTAGCTACTCGTCACACACCACCGGCGTTATTAGCTCTTTGTGCATTATCATTAGCATTTCTGTTATAGGGGTTCCTAACCAGTGGTTTTGCAAAGGGAAGAACAGTCTATAATGGAGAGCCAAGTTTCTGTTTTAATGCTCTTAGAGGAAACATGACAAAATAATTCTGTGTTTCAGCATCACATAGATTGGGTTTCTGAGTCCTTGGCCACTATCGTGAAGCAAAAACCCTAATTTCCTTCTGGAAGATGCACTTTAGTCTCTGCAGTCTGTAATTACAGAATAACTTATAGGCTGTAATTGAATGTATAGTTCACACTCTTTGTTGGATAACGCACTAAAAAGTGCTCCAAAAGATGACGCATTCATGCTCTTGGTAGAGACTCACCGATTCACATTTTTCCCTACCGATACCAATATCTGAAATTTAGTATCGATCGATCGATACTGATTCGATACAGAAAAACGGCACTGAATTGACTGATAACGTGTCTATTTTTATTTTATTTTTTCCCATTTTTTTTCTCCAAAGAGTTTTTGCGGCGCTAGTGGCTCGTATTTTTTTGACAGTAGGCAGACAGGAAGGAGGGTGAGGAGAGGGGGGAAGACATGCAGCAAAGGTCGTCGGGACCGGGAGTCGAACCCGCGACGTCCGCGTCAAGGACTAAGGCCTCCAAACGTGGGGCGTGCTAACCCCTGCGCCACCGCAGCACGCCCCAACGTGTCTATTTTTAAATACACGCATAAATGTACTGAACTACAAATATACTTGATAACTCTGTACCACTACAGCACACTTAAATACACCAATAGCTTCAAAGGCTTAGTCAGACATGTGAAGATAATACACATGTCTTTAATTTGTTCAGTCAGTGCAGTTAAGAGTATAACAACCAATAAAGAAACTGATATTGACAAATAAAATATTTTGTCTGTCTTGTCAAACATGTAAAAAAATTATCTGCAACAAACCTTCTTGCAAATGGTTCAGGAAATGCAATTAGGAATTCTAAATATAATGTAAAATAAATAATAAAACATGATGTTACTCAAAGCACATAGTATAGAATTAGACTGACTGTAATGAACAACTCTGACTGCTAAGTACAGTAAGTGCATAGCTTCATTGTCAACTCATTATAACTGATTGTGTTTTATAGCTTATTGTGCAAAGCAGAGCTGTGCTTCCATGGTAGCATGACTGGAATGCATGGACATTTATAATGCAAGTACAACAGAGCTGAGTGTTGATTTTGGAACGGTAAAACATTCTGTGGTTAATTTATAACCACAGTTCACATCATTAATAGGCATTGGAAGAGTTTCAGAGAATTCTCTGTGACAGAGAAGATCAATGCTACTCAAACTGTGGCACACAGAGCGTAAGATAAGTATTGAAAACATCACAATTTTCCATAGTGAAAATACATCTAAAGGTTCTGCTGACATGACATTTTCACCAGGTGTTAGTAACATAGAAACCAGAAATTAGGTTATGTGTTATACTTTCTCAATGTGTTTCTTGTATGAATGATTATTAAGGGAATTGTAGATAGAAAAAAGCAGTAAATTCAACCAAAAGAAAACAAAACTCATCTTACCTTTGAGAGATTTTAGGCAATTTTTGATTTTTCTGGCATATTTAGATAAACAGAATAAGCTCATGATAATTATGCACACTTTGGTATAAGGTGTTTCTTAGGCCACACCCTCCCTCATTACACCAATAGCTGTTTGGTGTAATGAGATACACATCACCTGTTATGATTAAACCTATTAAGTATTCAACTTTATCCACTTTGGAGTTTGAAAATTTGCCCAAATGATGATAAAATGCTCATTTATCTACTAAGTGTCCACATAGTTTAGAGGAAATATTGTAATTTTTGTGCATTTTTCTGCACTTTAGCTCTTTTATTTTAAAATACATACACTGGATTATAAATTGTTTTAACAGTGGTCAATTTCCTCACCTTTGTAATATCATCAAGAGCTCTCAGACCCTCTTTGTCTGGACTTGCTATTCCTGAAGTGACTTTTTCCCTCTCTCATAAGTGGCACCTCGAAAATGTCAGTCAGACGTTTCGGTCTGAACTCGCGCCAAGTAGCTGATCCGCCGACTCACTCTTCCTCATCTCGGTTTTATTTCTCCGCACGATATTAAAACTGCACCTTCCATAAGCACTATTTACCTTCTATATCAGCAGTCACTAGCTAGCTGTAAATTGTGTTTTGGAAATGTTTTGCATCTTATTAATGACTGCGCGCGCAGGGGGCACTGTAATTTGCTGCACTCTGCCCTCATTGAAACCGAGGTGCTCTTAGAGCGGCGCGAGGAATCTGTTTGTCCTTGACATAAAATAAAGATCTGAACTGGTAATATATTTGCTGTTTCTCTTCCTTTATTGTTTTGCTGTGTTTGCCCTCAGGCAATTACACCAGACGAGTTGTGTTTCTCAATCACTCAGTAGCACTGTACATAAAACCGTTTTATCTCCTCCTCCCACCTCCCTCCACACCCCAAAAACCCTCCCTCTTTTCACCGCAGTGGGAAGGATGAGTAATAAAAAGGAGAGAGCAACTTGTCAGCGTTAAAAGATTATGTGTTTTGCCCCCTCCAAAGGAAGAGAGTAGTGTTTACAGGCTTGAGTGGGTGCTCGCTAGGCCGAGGCTGAGGCTGATTGCACTAGAGTACCCTGTCAGCCAGTGATTTGTCATGTACTTTATCATCCTTGTCACTCTGCAGAGCGTTGTCATAGGTAACATTCCCGCCTGCCCACCCCCCTCCCACTTCCCTCTTTGTGCTTTGTACCCAGTCAGTGCAGGAAATTTGTATTTACTTTGGGGGAGTGTAATTTGTTCCTCATGGATAATATGACCCTTAGCGGAGCCGGATCACGGGTTAGTTGAAGTGATATTTTCCGGTAATGGTAGTCGTACATCATGGCTGTCAGGCCGGGTTAGGAGGCGAGCACATTACAGCTCCATTTTAGCACTGCAGGCATCTGGGATTATTTTCCATAACCAAGTATGACATGACCGCTCTGCGGAGTGCATTAAATTTTTACTAGCTTTTTTCTTCCTCTCCTCCCTCCCCCCGCCAACTTCTGTGTGGGGGGGGTTTCTCCTCCCCCACCCCTTCCAGTCTAGGTCTAGGGGCTGACATGTTGATGGATGCCCCCAGAGTCCCAGTAGTCCTGGCCAAGGTTAGCGGGTGTCACAGACCTACACTGCTCCCCTCCATCCAATAACCAGCAAATCCCTGCTCCCTCTGAGGCACACGCCGTCGAGTCCGAGCCCCTGTTCACGTCTACACCCACATACAAAGAAGTAATTCAAAAACAAATAGGAAATGGGAATGTTCCTTCGTAATATTCCACTTTAAAGGGGCAGTTTTATGTGTTTTCCAGGCACATGGTGCTATTTTGTAGCACAATCAAGTAACTGTGCTACGTTGAGTTGTTATGAAAATGTAGTATACTGTCAAAGCCCAAAAGGTTTGACCCTTGTCATACATTTTGAAAGACACTTATCCCTCATACTCATTACCAAAATGTATGTAAACATTTGAATTTGAGAAGAGTTGCAAAAAAAAAAAGAAATTCTAAAAAATGTTCTTCAAGTTTTCTTGCATTTGGCAAATGTAAATAATTTGATAAGTCTAATTTACCTAAAACAAGAGAGTTTTGGACAAATTTAACTTCAGACAGTGAAGAAAAAAATGTGTTAAGTTTTTGAAATTGGGCCTCTGTCTCTTTAAGAAACACCTGCTCTTTTTGAAGCTCTGTCTTCAGGGAGTCATTACAACATCGCTCCTCTGTTAACCCTTTAATGAGGGTTATGCTCGTAGAAGCTCGTAAAATGATGGACAGTTCCACCAGGTGTTTGCTAATTGCTGCTGGCTAGTCTGAAGGAGCTGAGTGCAGGAGTTGAGAAGGAGGGGCGCTGTGTGAGGCCAAAGCTTGGAAAGTGCAACTCCTGGGAGGAGCTGCACCTCGAAGGCAGCACTCAGTCCCACCACGTGTTTTGCACAGCTGAATGGTTGTCATGGGAGACTATAACATGATGTAAAGCTCAAAAAGTTGCTTTACATACACTCAATTGTGTGTGTCAAAAGAAGAAAAATGCACCTTAAGATCCCCTCCCCGCCCCCCATGTTACGTTTTCAAAGAACAGTCGACTAAAAGAGATAGATGGTCTTTGAGGAAACGTCTACATCTTCATGAATAAAACTGTGTTCATGTTGAAGGGTTTGTGTTGCTTCCCTTAGTTTGTAATTGTTCTCATGTTCTTTCCTCATCTGTCCTGATCGCCTCTCCTCTCCTGCATTTTGATTCCCCGTCTCCTTGGCAGCAAGGTCAGCAGTGTAAATGCCACCTCTTGCCATTGACAAATGGCCACCCTCCTGTCTGATAATCACTAAGGTCTCAGAGGTGGGCGAGCAGGCGGAGCTCATTAGGGCGCCACAGATGAGAAATTAATGTGGAGATTCCGGGCCTGGCAGAGATCCACACTCACAGGCCTCAGTGGGGGAAGCAGGTGAGCATGGGGGAGGGTGGATAGATGGACCCTATCTGATGGATGAGCAGGTCAGCTGGCAGTGGCACTCCCTAGACAGTGCCACACATACGCCGATGTACGCCAACCTTGTCCGCCGATTAGAATCTCTCCTCTTTCGCAGCGAGGCGCATCACCTGACGCGCCGTGCTGACACTGTTCCAGGTCAAGAGTGAGGGTCGGAGCAGAAATATTTTAGCCCTGAAGTGACACGCCCATTATTAAATGGAACAAAGTCTAAGCCTCCCAGAGGAACCCGTGGGGTCAGGACCTTGCCAGTGGTGGCAAATGTACAAATGAGGCTGCAAGGCTTGCTTCACCAATCAAGTACAAAGAATAAATTAAATTTGTAAAAGTATGTATATGTATATATACAGACCAAAGGTTTGGACACAACTGTGTGTCCAAACTTTTGGTCTGTACTGTATATAAAGGCCTATACATTAGGGCTATCAACGTTACCACATTATAGCATGGGATTAATCTAAAAAGTTTAATTCGTCAATATTACATATTTAGTAAGATTTAACTTATTTGATTAGGATAAATAATCAAATAATTAATTACCACAATCAATTGCTATTACTCGTGGTAATTAATCAATATTGCCACGATTCATGGCAGCGTAAATATGTGGGAATTGGAACTATAGCTACATTTCAACCTTTGTCCTAGTTTGATGGAGTTCTGACCCATTCCTCTTGACGGAGCTGCTGGGACTCAGTGAGGTTTGTAGGTTCCTCACTCATCCACCTGTTTTCAAATCTGCCCACACTTTCTCTCTAAGACTGAGATCAGGACTTTGTGATGGCCCCACAAAAACATTAACTTTTTTGTCTTTGAACCACTTTGGAATTCCTTTGGCTGTATTCTTCAGGTCATTGTCCATTTGGAAGACCCATATGAACCCCAGCTTTAACTTCCTGGCTAATGTCAGAACATCATGTTCATTTCTCGTAATGCCATCTATTTTCTGTAGTGCACCAGTTCATCCTACCAAAACAGCATTCACAATATGATGTAAAACGGAGAAAAACAGATCCCTATTTTTCCTCTAAATGTACGGTTGGGCATTATTGCCCAACAGTTCCACTTTAGTTTCATCAGACCACAGGACATGTCTATGGTCTGATTTCAGTTGTGTTAAGTACAGGACATAGAACAATTACCTTAATAATTTCCCATAGTTATTTCTCTTAACTTATGTAGGTGTTAAAATAAATGACACTGATCTTAAAATATCATACAAAGTCTTATGCTGAACCTTTTAAAACCTTAAACTATTTCCATATCTCTCAAACTCAGATACAGTAACAGATTAACAGTTAATCTTGTATAATATTTGTTTCACGACTTAGTCTTTGAATTTAGTACGCCTGAAAAGTAAAATGATGCTGTAATATTTAACTAATGACCAGTCACCACTGACATGGAGCACAACAAGCTAATATTAGCAGTTCAGTTAGTTGGGCTGTCTGCTCCGGTAGCCAACTCAGTTTGTAGCATACCAACAAAACAGCAATACTTTAATAAACGTGACAAAAATTTTGTAATTTTGTGACATCTAACCTCCTGTAACACCATTAATTCATTAAAAATACTTTAATCTGGGACAGTGAAAGTTTTTTAACATTGTTAGGAAGATAGCTAGGTTTTTGAACGTTTAGCATACCTTAAAACCACTGACCAACCAATGCCTAACAGTCCTCTGTACATTACTGCCATAATTGTCATGTGGCAAAACCTGATCAGTTCTGTTCCTGCTAATGTACCACTATTATATTCATTTATTTATGTAAAATCTTTAAAAAATAGGTACAAATACAGCAGCAGCCGGAAGGGAGCCGAGCAAATGTTTCCACCTCTATAAAAAGCATCACCATTGCCTTTTAGATTGCCTCACGATTCTTTGTGATAGCTTGCAGAATAGCTGTTGGTGGTGAAACACAGCGTTGTCGGGGGTATGGCTTTTACCTTGAGACGTGATATTATACAGGCCCTAATGCGTTACACTTGCCTCTGGAGTGCTCTACCTCCCCATTCATTTATGGCCAACAATAAAATGTAATAATGCACATGTTTGAATAGGACAAGGGTGCCAAGTCCTTGAAATTGAATGGATGGGGGGGAAAAACAGTCACAGCAGTGAATCATGCTTCTAAGGCAGTGATTCAATTCCCAGAGCAAGCTGAGAACAGAGGGAATGGAAAATAATTCCATCAGCAACAAAAGCCATACATATGCTCTTTGACGGATATGTGGAAAGGAGAAGAAAAAAAAAGAAGCTTTTCTTTCTATTTTTCTGACTTGTACCTGAACGTCTAAAGAAAATGTTTCCATGCGCATTACATCAAATCATGTATAAAACTGTCACTAAACAGAAGCCTCACATAAAGTCAAGCATTTATTTTAAGTGGCTTAAGGTGTAACTAGACATTTAGGCAGCAATAACACAGTAAGTAAGAGTTAAACACCAACTGTTTTACATCAAAGTGTAATACTTTTTTCCAGTTGCTGTTAGCTTATGACACTGAGACTCTTTTTTTTTGAAGTGAGAAGTAGTTCTTCTATCGGCCTGTTTGGTAGACAGAGTCAACTAATAAAGACTTTGCTTAATTAACCATAGCTAAGCTCTCTGAAACTAAAAAATCGCCTTTACGCCTTTTAAAGTGATTATTTTCAGCATCTTGGATTGTAGTAGAAAAACGATAAGTGACAGACAATACAGGAACCAATGAATATTACGACTGGCTAACTGTTAGCAACTAATGAGGCTAACGTTAGCGCCTGCCTTGCAGCTTCCTGTTAGCACTGAACACAGTTAGCACTTGTTCCACAGCTTTTAACCTCGGAACTCAAATTAACAGTAAAATTGTCTTTTGACCTTATTGGTCAACTATGCAAATGTTTAAACGGGGTATAATGCCAACACAAACTGCCTCTGTTTGTTGTTTTTATGTGTGTTGTAGTACAAATATTTAAAATGATTAAAATGTCATTATATTTATTGTTTTTGTTAATTATTTAGTTCATAAAAGGCATCCCAAAGTAAACAATTTGCTATCTGCATTAGCATCTTGTCAACTTAGGAAACCTGTGTCCTAAAGGCCCATTTCTTTAGTAGTCTGGTTTCATTTATTCATCTCCACTTTAAAACAAAAATACATAGACTATAACTCTTAAAGGGGCGTGGCTAAAAACTCCTCAGTTTTCATCTATGTTATATGCATGAGGTAGGTGTGTGAGATACGCCGCTGTCTTTACTTTGCGTCATATCACTACATCACGCTCATCCTGTATTACGCCTTAGAGGGAAACGCACATCAGCAACTTAAGATACAAAGGATAAAAGTGGGCTCTCCTGGGTGGAGCAATCCTTTTCATATCTGCTCTGTTTAGAAGCGTTAACGCTGCTGATAAAACCATCCAAGTCTTGAAATCAGTAATCTATCCTGTCTCTTGGTCTATTGTGCACTGAGGATACCAAATCAATTGGTATTGCATATGGTTTGGGATGATGATTTTCTTATCATAATGCCAATATGGACGTAATATTGGCAAGTCAACTTCTACCCTCCTATTCCATGTCTGGACCTTTTAGCTAATTGCAAGATATAGAACACTTAAAAACAAAGAAACTGTCTTTTTTTTGTTTTATTTTTTTTATTTTGCCTTGCTCATGTGAACTAAATGTTGTATATCATCTCATTAGCTCAATTTATCCTGTGAAGTTTATTCTTCTGATCCTTTTTGGTAATTAGTACAAGAACCTACTTAGCTATGCTCTTAATTTCGCCCTGTTACTAGTACTGGTCCAGCAGCTCGTGGAAAGCAATCCTCAAACATGCTGACTCAGATTTAATTACAAATTTCAATATCATTGACCTGCAAGAATTAAGAACTGACCTCGGACTGCGCGGTTTGCCAGGTGCGCTAATAATAACCGAGCCGAGAGCTGCTGACCGGAGGAGTGTGAAGCGGCGCAATGTGTAAGCAGAAGCCTTTGGGTCGTGTTCTGGCCGCTGTGTCTGTGACCGATCAAAAGTAAGCAGCTCCTCGGGTGTCGGTCCTCATCTCTATTTATGAGGCAGCGTCGCCAGTTACGAGTCTTTAATAATGCATGGACTAAGACCTCAGGTTCAAACCTGTGTCTTAGGAAACAGAACACTCAGAAAGAAAGAAAAAATACTAATATTCCTTGTTGCTATGCAGGAAGCCCTTCGCAGCCAGCTATGTCGGTTCGCTCCCACTCTGTCTTCATCCCTCATTGTTTCTCTGTCTCCCCCTCTCTCTCCTCTGCTGAGAAAGGTTAAATTTTCTGACTGCACTCGCTGAATGTCAGTCAAGGCCCGCCTCACCTGCACCAGCCCTCTGCCCCTTCATTGCCCTTTTGTCAAGCTGATGATTTTTGCAGGAGGGCTGCCTCTGAAATGACTGCCTCTCTGTCTCCACACTGCAGCCTTAGCTCACAGATAATGGCTTTATAAACATACTCAAGTCTAGACTTCTTTTGCTTTTTGTCAAGGTGGAAAACCCAGAGTTCTTGTGTTTAGTGAAAAGGCTTCCAGTGATGCGCTCGTATTTATTCAAGAGACAATGCACAAGAAAATGAATAAGTGAAAGGACTGTTTAGTAGTAGTTTATTTGTTTAGTTTAGTTGTAGTAGTAGATATTGTAGTATTTTTGATTAATAGACTACAATTGCTTCTGTAGATCATTATACAAATAGTCAAAAATTAACTGGCTGCATGTTTGAAACTAAATTTTAAAATCTGAGATTATAATTTAAATTGCTTTTTTTCCATCTGTTGTAGTTGCATCAATAGACACAGAACTATTATACACAGGAAGGATGTATAAATTTGCAGTCAGAAGTTTACATACACCAATCAAAGACATGAGTATCATTTTAATTTTGAGTTGTTACAAATGATGACGCATATAAATCTTTTTTTTCCCCCAATTTGGAGAGATGAAACTTGCCTATGTTTTGGTTATTATTAGTGGTGGGAATCGATTAAAATTTTAATCAAGTTAATTGCACGGTTTGCCGTTTATCAAAATTTTAATCCATTTTAATCAAAAAACATATTTGAGCAAAATAAACACTTTCAAAAAGACTATGAACACCGACATTAGCATTGGGGGCGTCATGTTTTGCATTAAGATTTAGGCTTGAGTAGCTTCACCGATAGGCCGACCTGTCATAGCACAACTTGTACACAGCAATAACATTTTCCAAAGTCCAATCAGATTATTTTTCAAATCAAAAATTAATCCCCAGTGGACCAAGAGAAGTAGCCTTGTCATTCATCGTTGCTGATTGCTGTGTTGCTTGTGTGTCAGAAATATGCAAATACAAAAATTCCAGGTCTGGACTTTTGTATGTATGGAGGAAAAAAAGAAATTAATTTTGTTAAAAATATGAACGTGTTAAACTTTATGTAATTAGTTAATCAAATTGAACGTGTTAGCCCAGACCTTCTCAGCAACTGCATTTTTTATAGACATCAAAAGCTTCAGCTATAATTTTGACCAGATATTTGGCCCCTCTTCATGACAAAACTGGCAACGTTTATTTACGGTGCCATTTCGGTACATATAGTATTAGCGTTAGCAACACTGAAAGACTCATTTTTACCATAATGCCCAACAAAAGTGATTCGCGAAGTCTACAAAGACGTACATTTCCTGTAGTTGTTCAGAAACTGCAGGAAATATGAATGTGTATTTACACCCGAAGCAAAATGTACCAGAATTTGTTTGGAAGCGGACTGAGACCGCTTCCAAACAGTTGATCTGCACCAGTGTATTCACACTCGCACAAAATGTCTGGCTTAACAGGGGAAACTAACTCTGTTCTGAAGTGAACCAAATGTGTCAGGTAAGAATGCACCCTTAAATCGGTTTGCTTCCAGGCATAGGTAAAGTTTTTGATCATAATCCCTAAATTGGTTTAATTAGTCAAACATCCTTCATTCTTCTATTCACTTTGTGTAACTCTAGGGTACCACAAGCAGTCACAGACCCTCAGTATCATGTCACCGCCACCTAGTTTTGAGTTGTGTCATCATTCCACCCTTAAAAAAGAATGTTTCAAATACATCACCAAAAAAAAATTTAAAAAATGTAAACCTCTCACTGGCACTGTAGCTGAACTCTTTATCAAATAACTCTAATATCCTGCTGTGTTAGTCACCAGAGGCTTTAGGTTAACTCACAGGATGATGTTGAGTTTGATGTCGCCACATCCATGGCAACGGCCACAAAACAGCTCTAATGATATCAGGAGCACTGCAGAGGCTCTGCATACTGGTGGCTCCTGGGCTTAGACCCAGTCCCCTAACCCCTCCCACTTCCTCTCCTTTCAACCACCACATCCACCGCTCGTTAGAGCGAGTGTAATTAGGTGGCTGAGCTTGTTGCAGGTAGCCCAGGTCACAGAGGCATGTCCAACCCTTGTCCTGATTGCTCCTTGGGGGATTATTGACAAAACACAAGGAGCATTGCGTGTTGGACTCTAATTATGTGTACAAGACATAGATGGCCCCGGGGAAATTAAATGAAATTCCCCATCCTGATGGGTCCTCCACTCGGGGGATCCATTCTGGCTCTTATTAAGCTCAGCCATTGTCTGCCTTTATGAGGCTGTTGTGAGGACCTAGGCACCAGCTAAATGCTTTTAAGTGTCTCTCCTTTCACAGCAGCAATACATCAGTGACTCATGGTGCAAAATTGCCTGTCGATTTTGATCTACCCTGAAAGGAGTGTAAGCAATAAAGCTGCAAATATATTTAACTAATGCTCGCTAATGTTTTAAATATAGTGTGTGAAATGGAACAGCTGCATGGTATTTCATTGTGTAGTCTTTCTCTCGCTCTCTCTCTGTGGCTCAGTCTGAAACACCTCTGTTGGGATGCTGGGCTGGAAACGGGTGGTCTCCCGCCTGTTCAAATGAGGTGATAAGGGGTCTCACTCAGATCACACAAGGTCTAAGTGGCACAGAGAAAGCTTATGGAGATGAAGGAATTAATGAGGCAGGCTGACAGATTCTTATGAAGCCATGTAATAAGAGATAAATCAAAAAGCAAGCATTTTGCCTCTCAATGATTTCAAATTAAACCAAAAGAATGTGGCGAAACCTCCCAGGAGAGGGCACACATTGATATATATATATATATATATATATATATCATTAAAGCACTGCAATGCCTCATGTAAAAAATGGCAACATGTGCAGTTAATTGATTCTCCACAGCAGGATGTTTGTAATCTAGTCTTTGATGCTTTAAGCTAGAGGGAACAGACAGGCCAGATCCAATGGTCTAGCCACCATATTAGAAGCTTTAAAGAGGAAGTATTATGTAAAATTGACTTTTATGGGCTTTACATCATGTTACAATGTTATTCCCTTATCTAAAACATACCTGGAGTGTTGCCTTGATTTTTTCATGCATGTTTGAGAAATCTTTTAATCTCCCATGGCAACCAGTCAGCTGTGCAAAATACTTGGTGGGACTGAGAGTCGCCTTCCAGACGCAGCTCCAATAACTCCCCCACTTGGCTCCTTCAGACTAGCCAGCAGCAATTAGCAAACACCTGGTGGAACTGCGCATCTGCTGAGATCATTATACAAGCAACTTCTCAGTGCAACACTGGTTAAAAAAAAACATTAAAAGGTTAATAGAGGAATGAAGTTATGACTCCCTGAAGGCAGAGTTTCAGAAAGAACAGGAGAAAGAGACAAAGGCCCGATTTCAAAGTGTGAAATTACAAAGTAAAATTTCCTTTAAGTCATATTTGATATATAACATTTTTATAACAATTAGAGGTGGCATAGTTATTTGATTGTGCTAAAAATCGGCTCTATATGCCTGGAAAATACATAAGACTTCCCCTTTCAAAAATAACTATATTGTAAAGTAAAGGTGGGGACCCTGGACTGACGTTTTGCAGCCTCTCTGGTGTAATGATACAAATTCGTCTCACCAGCGCAGATGGTTCAAGTTAGATGGAAACTTTTCTCAATTAGGACAAAGATATGCCCCACATATTAAAATCTTCTCACAAAAATGTTACGAACAACGCAAAGTGTTCATCTTTTATTAACCAAGTTTTCTGCTTTCCTTTTAATTTATGGTCAATAAAAGTATTTGTGATTTTAGTTTTCATTTTTGGCCCATGAACTCTTGAGTGGACGATTTTGACCTATGTTACAAAAAGCTCGGACACCCCTGTTTTAAATAATTGAATTATCTTTTGAGAGATGCGTGTCTCAATTCTCGTTGAGTAAACTTTTTGATCATTGCATAATGTGGTATAAAGATTTTGAATGAAAATAAAGGGCACAGGGAACTTTTCTTGGAAACGTTTAGAAAACGTTGTAGCTCCAACCAGCGGCTTTTTGTAATCCCAGATCTTCCTCTCCTATCATCTGGGGATGAGTGTGACCATGTCCTCCTCCATCTATTGCTCATATGAATGTTTGTACAAGCAGACACCAAAGACTCAGGCAAACAAAGGCCTCCATAAAGCCAGAAGCATGCATGACAATGCCTCGTTGATATGACCCGAATTACAACAGTGCAACAGCCCTCAGGTCAATTAGGCATAAGCGAGGACTGCGTCATCTCGTTCTCAGATGCCCCGCGGCTAAGCGGACAGCCAGCTCACTAGTGAAGAGGGTGCACGTAATCTAAAAAAAAAAAAAACTGTTTCCGAGACTGACATTCAGAGAATAATTGGCAGAAGATGCAGATGTGCTGGCTGCTGCAGTCTAAGGCCGGAGAAGAGATTGTGACGTGTCTTGAATGGCAAGCGGAGGTGAGTCATGCTGACATCACTGGGCCTAATGATATTTCTGCTCGGAAAAATTAGGCAAACCAGGGAGGGAGAAGAAATTCAACATGCAGACTAATGTGTGGCTGGCCTTTGGTGTTAGCCATCGTGTGCTGGCTCAAGCGGTGCGATTTAACGTCGGCAGTTGAAGTCAAGACACCAACTTAGCGATGTTAATCGGTGCCAGGTTCCGTTTTGTTTCTAAATCTTCTCCCTACATCTTCATCATAGAGACATGCCATAACAGTCTGTGACGCAACAAAAAGCCATATCCAGTCATAGGGATGCAGTTCCAAACAACAAAGCAGAAGACGTGCCCTTTGGGTGGTGAGATAGCTCATTACCTATGAGCGACCTTCCATCTGCACTCATGGCTGCTCTGGGAGCCATTATGATTATGATGGAAATCTCACAAGCCATTACTGGGAGACAGCGCAGGGCTCACTGCAGACACACTAATGGACTCATTTGTAATTGGGAGAGAGGGAAATGACTCTGTGAGCTAGCAGTGGCTTTGTTTGATAGAGTATGTGGGAGCGCATACTAGATTTGACAAATGAGACGGGTTAGTTTTCTGTGTGAACTAAACTCCCATGCCTCCCTCATCACAAACACTATCCTCCCTCTGACTTCTGCTGCGACTTGCCTCCCAGGAGCATGTCCAGGCTTTGTATCTGTGGATGAATTTGCAGAACTTGGAGAAAAAATAGGAAGCAGGGCAATATCGTTTCTTTTAAATTTGAGATTTTAATTCTAAAAACGATTTGCAGTGACATTGCATGATTTGACAGTTGTGTTTTATGCAAGACACCTCAGAATGGAAGTGAAGAGTAGATTCCGTTTTAGTTGTCAAAAATTGATCCATAAACAAACAGCTGGTCCAAATGGGCCCATTTTACATTTGA
Source organism: Xiphophorus couchianus (assembly GCF_001444195.1). Lineage (NCBI taxonomy): Eukaryota > Metazoa > Chordata > Actinopteri > Cyprinodontiformes > Poeciliidae > Xiphophorus > Xiphophorus couchianus. The sequence continues at coordinate 26,054,532 of NC_040238.1, forward strand.
TCAGTGGATTGGACTCTTAAGTCCCATCATTACGCCTACTACCAACCACTCCAACTACTTTATACTAGAGTAACATTCATTGTTAATAGGCATCAGTAAAGTGCCCTGCCTAAGGGCACATCAACAAATGACTGAAGGAAGTTGAAATCAAACCGTTTTTCTTTCTATATAGGGACCAGGGATTGCTTTAGTAGCATTAACCATGCTAATTTTGCTCATTCCTGGTATAAGATGTCAAACATCAAACCTATAAACATCATTAGTTTGTAGAAATCAAACAGTGAAGTTTCTTTAACTACAGAGCTGTTAAATGCCAATGCCTGCTTCATCTGACGATTGAACCAAGAAATGTATTGGGTTCATTTATCGATCAAACACCTATTGAGAGCTGCAGATATTTTATGTAAAAAGTACTGAAACATTCACTTGTTTAGAGAAGGTCACCTGCGACTGTTATAGTACACATCCTGACTTTTCACCCAAGACTGAATATTCCTAACGTTTTTTGTGAGTACAAAAACTGTTTTCCCACACACCCTCCATTTCATTGGTTAGATGGCTAAGTGCCTATCTAGCTCGATTTTTATACTAGAGGCTTGGGAGCTTGAGGGTTCTTCTCAGTATCTTAGGACTGAGATGTCTGATGTTTTTCCAGGCATCTGTCGGAACCTCTTCTCCAGAATGGGGGGTCACTGCCCCAGTTGCCTTATAGCCTCCCAGGTTCTCTAGTAGTACATCAATTGCAGTGGTATATTGCTCCCAAGATGGTTCCTTCAACTCGTTCTCTTCCATTTTCCATTGTCTGAGATTCCTGATGTATTCTCAGAGCTTTAATGTTTAATTTTGTTCATGCATTAAGGTATTCTTGTCTACCCAATCTCGGGTGGCAGGATTATGTTAGCTCCCAACCAGTATCCCAGTATGTCTGAGCCAGGTTGTATCTCTTGGGTCTGTAGCTGAGAAAGTAACTCCTGTTTGTGGATGTTGTAACACCGAGTTAGATGTTTTGATGTCAGTTTTGACTGTGGGTATCGAAGCATCCACTTTTCCCACAGTTTTTTCATGTAGCCCTGCTGCCTAGGGTTACTGGAGTAGTAGCATTCCAACAGTGCCATGTCCATTGCCAACATTTCACAGTTAGTTAGGGTTACGTGTTCTGATTCCTCGACACTGGATTGGGCGACATCTGAGCCAGTACGGTCTCTGTTTGTTTTCCTTCATAGTATGAAACAGGCGGGTAGCGTTTATGTGTATATAATCTCTGATTAGTGCATTTTGGTTTACATCCCCCCTATGAAACCAGTGGCACGTTTCAGTTTATGTTTATGCATCGTATCTCCCTCAGCAGGAGCCTGATGGGGACAAATCAGAGCGAGATAGCGATAGGAAGCTAGGGAGGGGGCCTAATAACTTTGCCCTGACCTGGGTGATTTATAGATTCATTTTGTGCTTGTTTAGAAACCTGATCTGCATTATTCATGTCCACAGAGGAGCTGTACCGGGGACATTAGCTGGTTAACCTCTGCTCAGGTTAGGCCACATTATTTTAATGGCTATTGCGAGGGCAGGCCTCTCATCGCCATTGTCAGAGCCGGCGAAGGGAGGAATGGGGAAGATGAGGGAGAGGACAGCTCATTTATCCCAACCAAAGTGCTGTCTCCCCTACACAGTGAACAGGTGGGACGAGGGTTTATTATTCAATTATGTCTGTTAACGGTAAACAATACACAGTGCTTTAATGCTCACAAGAGAAGGATAATTGGTAACCAAATGCCCGGCGACTTTTGACTGCCTCGCATTCTATTATTTATATGCCGCACGCCACCTGTCATGCATATGATGCCACGACAGCATTTCATGTTAACTGTGCATGTAATTACCTTTCATCTCTGTAATGATCATGCTTTGGAGTCATAAAATATGATGCGCGAGCTTTGACTCAAGGCCACATTTGTCTTCATCTCTGCAGATTGTTGTGACAGTTATTAGCAGCGAAGCAGTCTGCTAATAGCTGCAGGAGGGGAAAAAATATGAACGGCAACAAAGCAGCATCAGTTTGACTCTAAAGCGACGTGTGATCATTGTGGGTTTGCTGCTTCACATAGAACAACGTTGCTTTTTAGCTGTTTCTTTGAGATGTTGTTAGACGAATTTGAAAATGCAGTTCTGTATGTGTTCAGAAGGTTTGTAGAATTGACAGGTACTTTCTGAAATCCTTTCATCATCAGCTACTTGAGCTTTTCTGCGTCGAGTTCTATTCAAAAGCAGACCAACCCAAAGTAGTCCGATTTGAAGGAAAATTATGTTATTTTCTAATTATTGACTGTTAAGAATGTGAGAAGTGGGGCATACTTTTTTTTCCTCACCCGCCCCATGTCTCCCCATCAGTATTACAAATTAAGGGCCTGTTTACAATTTTCCATAACTAAAGCTCAGACAGACCTCTGAGGCGTACACAGAACATCTGTATTTCTAAAGAAATTAAAGTACACACAGATTTAGGTGAAGTTAGGAGGCAGTCAGTTGGATTTTATTTTGGGGTGTGGTAGGAAAGTGGGCTGATTACTGATTTATGTCAGGCTTTTTACTGTTGACGGGACTCGCAAAAAAATTTTAATCGAGTTAATTGCATTTTAATGTAAAACTGCAAAATAAGCAACATTTTTGTTTCAAAAACAGTTTTTGCTGTTATGTTGTTGAATAAGTATATATGAGATCAACAACAAAGATATTTCTTGCTTTTTAATACCACTTAGGTTATTTAAATATCAGATAGAAAGTGCTATTCTATTAAGTTTTTAAGTGTTTCAGGAACCCGTGATCATTCATAGGACTTCTGTTCACTTTTAGAAATGTGAACTGTGGATGCTGACATTAGTGTTGGGGACATCTATACTGTAGCAACATGTTTGGCATTGAGATGCTATGTTAGGTTTATATGGCTTTGCTGATTGGCTAACTCTCTTTAGCACAACTTGAACATCACAATAGTCATTTCCAACATTTTTGAAGCAAAAATGTATCCTTCGTGGGCCAAGAGAAGCAGCTTTGTTTTCTGTTACTGTTGCTTGCGGATGTCGCTTGTACTTCAGATTTACTGCCGTACCAGAAACTCGCAAATGCAAAGGTTCCTGCTTGTATCCTTTGCATGCACAAAAAAATAATAATTCAGTTAATTGTGTTCACATTTTAACACATTCAAACTGGTGTATTTAATCAAAATGAACTTTAAAGTCTAGTTTTTACTTAAAAAAAAAAAAACAAAGAACAAAACATATTCTTTACCTTCAGCTTTCCAAGTATGCATCAGTGTGAGTTGATCTATAACACATAAACCAGATGAAATAGGTTTGCAGTTGTTCATGGGGGCGTGAATACTTTTGCGAGGCACTGTATCATTACCTCTGCCCTGTGATATTCTGGAAACGGCTTTCAAAATGTGATAAATGCCTGTGATAAATGAGATGCAACAAACACACCCCGGTCCTTGTGAGGATGAGATATGATTATTTCTCCTCCATCTTCCTCGTCGGGATGATCCACCCCTCTCCGTGCTTTTCTTCTCTGCTCTCTCTGGGGAGAGTGGCATCATGCATAAAGACAGACAGAGAGCAGCAGCATATGTCTGTGGCAGAGGATGCGGCTCTGACAGGCCGGGCTTATCTTCTCTGCAGCTCTTCACTACAAATGTGATTACCGCTGACAGCTCCGACGGCTGATAAAAGCGGGAACATTAAAGAAAACAGAAGAGCCGCGCAGTCGACGTACCCGTGTTTCTTCTCATCAAGCCCCCCCGCCTCTCCTCCTCCCTCACAAGCCCCCCCGCGCCCCCACCTCCATCAGCAAGCAGCTACTTCTTTTCCTCGTCTTCCCAGAACCCCGCGCCGGGGTGTCAGAGCTGTCGAGAGGGGGGTGGGAGGAGGGGAAGTGACATCACAGGAATGTGCCAGCAGTCTCGAGGCTCATCACGTCAGCGGCAGCCTGTCTTGTGTCAGGCTTCCCCCAGGCAAGCTGTGATCCAGCCCTCGTCTCGGCACATCAAGATTCCTCGCCAAGGAGGGGAGGGAAGGAGGGAGAGAAGAAATTAACAGAATGTTTTTCCATCTTGTTAAGTGACAGCATCGTTTGTTAGAGCGCTGTCTCAGCAAGCAGAAGGGCTTCAGATTGGCAGGGGGGGAAGAGTTGGCAAGTAAAGGCACGGTGAATTATTGAGTTTGGATGAGGTGTCGGAGCTTCCACGTTGCTCTGCGTGGGTTTTCCAGAAAGCATCTTAGATGTGACTGAACAAGTGTGAGGGAGTGCTTAAGTGACACAGAAGTGGGCCAGAATTTTCTGAAACCGGTCAGAAAAAGTGTCCAAAGTTCAAACCTGATATTTTTATCAAAAGAGAGGAAATTCAGGTATAACAGCAGCATCAGATGTATAGTCTAACTAGCTGATGTCACACTAGCACTAGTTTTTTAACCTAATATTCTAAGTAGTTTTAGAACAAAAATTTTCAAAAGTGTTCAAACATATATATACATGTATATAGAAACAAAATACAACAATCATCACCATAATAATATTCTATACAAGATTATAACATAAAGATGCTGTGCAGTTAGTAGAATAGCAGTATCATATTTATGATCCAAGGGATGCAACTGAATTGGGTGACATTTTTAAGATGTACTTAATGTGTATGTGTGTTGAACTTAAAAAAAGAACAACAGACTATTTACATTGCAGTATATCTGTGTAGAAACAGATGTACAACAGCAGCAGAAATGTTTTTAACAATGACTAAAAAAACAGTGCAAATGATTGTGCAAATGTCAGCAGGGATGTAAACACTTATTGAGTTTGTTGGGAGCTGTGATGATTATAAAGTCTTATAGCTGTTGAGAGGAATTTCGAAAATGCATTTGTTTAACAGAAACTCTGTAATTTTGTAAAAACTCTTGCTTTCCGAATTGGTTTATTTCACAAAACTGCAACAGAAACACTTTTTTTCTCATCACACGAGTCACATCATCAGCAACCGGATGTTGCCACTGGCGCAAACCACGAAGAAGATGACGACAGGAAGTAGCTGAAGGATCACGGCGTGACATGTGTTTTAATGCCACATGAACAAGCTAATTCACGCGTGTTACTTATTTATTGGAAACACTGCAATTGCAAAATTGTACTTTTTCGACATTAGCAAAAAATCGACAAGAATTAGCGCAGATTTATAATGGAAATGCAGCTGCATAGGAAAAAAACGGTTATGTGTCTTTAAATACAGGGTATGTAAATATCTGGTTTCAGCCATGCTTGAACATTTCGAATGAAAGTCCATTCAAAACTTGCTGCTTCCAGTTTTAATTTCAAGTCTGCCAGAGCGAGACAGGGTTTCAGGAATCATGGAAAATCTGCTCCATCTCCCGGGTAAATCTCCATCTCACAGATCTGGCCCTTCGTCAGCTCATTTGGACGGGGAGAGGGGCTGCCTCGGCAAAGAATGCGTTTGATTCTCTTTTCATTTATTTGAACTGATCTGCTGTGATTAAGAGCTCCGTGTCTCATTATTCTGTCTTGGAGAGGAGCGGGGTATTGCCTTTTGCCAAAATATTTGAATGATTAGGGCCCAAGCACGGGCCATGCCAAAGCGACGGGAAGCATTCACTCTGCTTATTAGATTCACTTAAATGCTGTTGTAAATCACGGCTGCCAGTGCACAGTGCCAGACCCGGGCTCCACTTCGAGAATCTTCCAGTGCCGCTGCCAGGGCACATTACTGAACCACTAGACGCAGCTGAGACCACTGATCTGTGCTGATGTTTGTTTTTAGCCCGGCTTGTTAATGCAGTGAAAAACGCTTGTTTGTTTGACCACTTTCGCATTTGGTTCCCATAAAAACGCAATCAATCAAGCGAGCTGTAAAACATGGCTGAATTTGAGAAAAACGATACGACTCGGAAAGCAGCTGGAGACGATTTTTCGTCTTGATGGTGTCATTTTTAAGAGAAGAAAAGCGAGTAACGAGCCGTGGAAAACATTTCTTAATACCGGGACGCCATTTTTACTTTTTTTTCCCACCACTCTTCTTATTCCGATCTGTCTTTCTGAAAACAATGGAAGCACGCTATCCGGTTGTTGCAGATGAGCGCCAGCATGATTGCAGCCCCGAGACTGAACAAGTGTGATTAGCACTAGAGTTAAACCTTAGTGTTACCCCGTTGTTCTGGCAATTTTAAGATTGCAGGGTGAGCGAAAAGCAGGAAAATGGCAGCTTGCTGAGCACTCAGAGAAAAATACTGGCTTTGGTCTTTCAAAGTACCCCTGGAAGCTCAATCATGCCTTCCATTTTGGCACATTGTCAAGAAGCAAATGCTACAAATCAGAACATATTGTTCCTCGCGGGGTGAAATAAGCGCCTTTGACTCATGAGCTCCACGGCTCTGCTCTGTCCCTCTCAGTGACAAACTGACTATCGGCTTTTTCATTTTTATTATTATTCATATTCCCCTTCAGTCGGCATCTGCAACAAAAAAATCCCCATCTGTGCCGATATGGTCTTCTTATTTGTCATTTGGTCACTTCCCTCACAAGTAGCTTGAAGGATGTGCCATCTCCCCGGCTGTGGCAATAAAGGTCAGTACGGGAGAAACGTGAGAAGGATTTCCTCAGTCCCGGATGCTCTATAAACACTCAGGACCGGGGTATGGCTCCGGTGCAGCACGCTTTTCGATAAATGCTTTGGTGTAAAAGAGGACAGATGAGGATAGTGAGCTGTGACTGCAGCTGGAGATGCGGGGGGGTGAGACAGAAAGAAGAGGACTGGAAGGGATAGGCAATTTACCAGTGGCGGTGACTTGGAAGGAGGAGGGGAGAGATGTATGGCCCCCGGCCAGCGGAGCAGTGGAAAACAGTGGTCTGGACTAATGATCCACAGCGTGATCGTTATGGCTCCTGCAGAAAGGATGGGCACAACGCAGCGCTCCCTGGAAATCAATTCCCAGGAAGCGTGAGTACCAGTTGTAAATCACAGTGGTGGGGATGGATGGAGGTGAAGGGAAAAGGTGGTTCTGGAAGAGGCGAATGGGTAGAAGCAGAGCTTTCCAGGGGGCGCGGAGCATGAAGGAAGAACTCTCTCGATCATAAACCCCAAAGGCAAAATTACCCCCACCCAACACCTCCCTCTGTGCACCGCGCACACCTCCCACCCCGAGCAAAACCAAACGACTAATGTGGCTGTTCTGGACTCCCACCTCTCAGCCAACCCCTTGTGCTTGATGGCTCCATCGCAGGTTGAGGCTGAGGTTTAGGAAAGTGTTCTCAAATTGATTTATGTCCCACAGAAGAGTCCCATCAATCCTAATATGGAAATAATGAAATCACCGGGTGTTGCGGGGAGAAGGCCAGATGCATGAGCAGGCGTTTTCTGTGTGTGTTGCGTTGTGTTTGCGATGGCGGGGGTAGAAGTCACTTTAGAAACATATAATGATAAAGAAGGCATTGATCGAGCAGCATCCAACGATGACAAATGCATCAGCTCTTTAGATAAACCCACGAAAAGCGACAGTCATAGTAGTACATAGTCATAGTACTGTCATCCTTTGAGTCTTCTCGATGCTGCTTTAACAAAATCTGCTCTATATTGGGTTTTATAAATTCTAGAAAATAGATTTGAATTTGAGACAAGGGGCGCGATGAGTGACTCAACAGACGAAAGTTTCTGCCACCTGGCAGTCCCGTGTGAAGCGATAGCAATGACATCGACTAAGATTGAACGTTTTTCAGCTTTCTTGTGTTGCATTGCAAGCTTGCGTGTGCACATCCACGCGTCTGATCTAGAAATTTCACACTCACGAACTTCGCCAGTCACTTGACTGGAGGAGGGAAAGCAATTATTGTGTTTATCTTGCAAAATCCATAGAAAATGAAAGGAGACTGAGCGAAGCCATTAAGACCATATTATTTCTTAGAGATTCACCGCTCAGGTTTTTGTTAAACTCTGAACTGATGATACCAATCGACCTTTAATACAAAAAGACATCAGATCAGCATATATGAGAGGACAGCAAGTTGAGTACATAGTTTTATTGATTTTCTTAACCATCTTGTATTAGAGATTAGCACAGTTAGCATTAGTAAAGCTGCTGTGTTCATGTGTATTCTGTAGAAAATATCCTGTGCTATGGAAAGTATTTGCTGCCTTAGAGATTTCTGCAAACACATACAGATAACCAGAGTAAACAGAAAAAGTACTGTAGCTGTCAAGTGATAATTTTGGGAAAGAAGCAGTCCAAACTAACCTCGCCCTATGTGAAAATGTAATTGTAATCCCTTGCTAAATACTGAATTAACTGACAGACTCTAAAACGTTTTTCTTGACAGCTGAGTTAATTTCGGCCAACCACACCCAGGCCTAATAATTAATCAGTTTTTGGAGTGCAATAATTTTCTTTTTGTTAATATTGGATGTCAGAATATTTAGTGAAATGATAACTGACGCCGAACAGCTGTCTATGTGGCCTCGTAACAGGGAAAGCTTTTTCTGGATAATATTATAACTGTGCGGCTTTGTAATGATGGTCCCAATACTGCGGGAGACAGCTGGGTCATCATAGACAGAAAATAGCAAAAGAAGATAAAAAAAGTGTTTATCCTCTGTTTCTAATTGGTCAGTCTCTAACTGAAATGTCCTTTGAAGTTGAGGCTTCTGCTGCCTTTCTGACTGTTGTTGAGCTGCTTTAGAAGTAAAATCCATTTCCCCTTTCTGTCTTCAGGTTATCTATTTGTTTTATTCATCCATTGTGGGCATTCTAACTCCATTATGCCGGCACCCTGATACTGTTTGACAGAATCTGCTATCTTCAGCCCCCAGCTGTGTTACCCCCCTCTCACTATCGTTGCATCTCTGGCAGCTTTCTCTGCTGCCTGCCACAGAGAAGAAGAAGTGCTGAAACGCTGCCGTCTGAGGAGACCGAGAGGAAAGACAGATGGGGCACAAAGTGCCTGTTTTGATGTTAGCCTGTGAAGTATAACAGGGTTTACTGGAGTTCACCCATACCGTTTTGCACCGATCGCCCACCCAGTGATGGTTATGTTCCCTGTTTGCTGCAGGGACAGTGCTCACCCATAGAGGGAAACTTCTGAAGGCGTGCTGGTGGATTTGCTGCAAAGCAATTTGCTGCAGATATTTTAAGATTTTTGAAGTGGGGTTCTGTTGAGATTTTATCAGCTGTTATGTACATCCTAACATCAGTAAATACGCTATTTAGTGTTTTAATTTTGAGTAAATACTGCTTTAAACTGAATATATTCCACCAGCTGTCAGGTATAACCAGATGATGAGTCCCATTAGTGTTAATCACTGTTGCTAGGTTGATTGGTGTTTATATTCTGAGTTCTTCCCACCGCTGTTCCTCAAACCTTTAGTAAACAGAGGCAATAGAAAGCCACTGTTCAACAAAAATCCTGTACATCACCCTGGACACACCATCCCACCCATGAAACATGGTGACAGCAACATCATAATAGGGATTTGCAAAGAGAAATTGAAAGTTGATAAGTATATGGATGGAACAAAATGAAGGACAGTATCAGAAGAAATTCTGTTATGCCTTGTTTCCACTGAGCGGTGTGGCATGGGTTGGTATAGTACGGTGTGTGTTTTTTGTCTGTTGTTAAAGCCCTGCCCATACAACTAACCTATACCACACAATTCCTGGGCCTCCCTTCAGTTGGAGGTCCATGGGACAATGATACAGTATGGTCATAACGGAGCTATTGGCATCACACAACACAGTCCATTGACTGGCAGACAGAAAAACATCACTTACAGACGGTTGAGATTTCAGTCGAGCGTAATGATTTGCAACAAATTCTTTCATTTGACACAATCCTAGTGGATGCTAGTTTTGCTGAGCTAGTTGGGCGCCTAGTACCACTTCTTTTTCACCAGGGCAGCCGCCGCACACCTGTCAGCGGTGCACAGAGATGCAGTCACGGTTCGATTCCTTGCCCTGTGTCAAGGAATCAAAAGGGTTCGATGCTCGGTTCGAGCAGCTTACTGTACGACTGCGAGCACACAATCATAAAAACGTGGCTGTAGGTTTGCCTTCTTACAACACAACCACAGAGCATGGGTGTGTGCAGGAACACATTGCAAAAGATTGATTGGATGCTATATTTGATGCTGCATTCATGTTAATATTGTCTACTATTGAAGCAGTTTCAGCGATGAAATCATAAATTAGTTCAAATTGTGGTGGAAACTTACTACAAATTAACATCTGCTGATCATGTTATATGAAATGCTTGTGAACTCTCACCAAAAGAACTATTTGGGTTACATGTACAAGGCTGGAAGTTGTTTTCTACATCTGCATCAGAACCAGACTGTCTCACCCCTTGTTTTGAATTCCTTATCGTTGGTATAAAACTCATGTGTTGTTTCTGCCTGGGAGCTTTTCATCCAGACCTGCTTCATTATTGATTGTCCTACAAGCTCTCTGTATTGTGCACAATATATGAATAAACCTGATTGAGTGATTTCACCTGACAGTGCTTGGTAAAATTGTTTTTTTCCACAACAAGATCAAAGCATTTTCATATGTTAGAATGTCCCAGTCAAAGTCCAGACCTAAATCTGATTGAAAATTAGTAGCAAAGAAATGTATTTTTGTAACTTGACGCAATGTGAGAAAGTTTAAGGGGTATGAATATAACAAGGCATTGTATAAATGCAATGTAAAAAAGCTTGTTTCATTGAAGAATGATGTGAAGAAACAGGCAACTCCAGATATATTCAGCTACCGAAGAAACAAAAACCTCAGTTTCTTGTTAAAGCTTGGCAACCTAAACAAGAAAACATCATGAATTTTCTGGTATTGCTGTTTTTCCCCCACATCGAGCTTGTGTTGCACTCACAAAGCTCAGTGTATGTAGGTCAGATTTATCAGCATTTTGTCTGACTCCCAAACAAATCCCTGCAACTAAACAGCATCAGCCGCTGGAGAATTGTAAATGAGCTTAATGAAGATAGGAACAAGCAGTTTTTTATTTAGGTTTTTTTTAGGAGGAACACTAGAAAGCTGCAGGTCTGGAAAGCTTCTAATTTGTAGATCCATGTGAGACAAGGATGGTTTCCAGGTCATCATCTGCACTCAGTAATGAGATGTGCACATGCAGCACCGGGACGACGTCTGCAGAGGTCTGTGTCTGGCATCTGAAAAAAATATTATAAATATTATATACTAAACACTTAATATTGTGCCCTATATGAAAAAAGATTTTCCTTGGCAGGAAGAACTGCCATCATCCCTTCCTCATACTGGCAACAACTGCAAGTTACTGGCAACTCCACATCAGTGTGGAGGAATTTGGGCCTACTGTGCCGCTTCATTCTGTTACATTAGAGGATTTTCAAGTCCAGTCCAGAAGTCACAGCATCTAAACTGGATGCTGTGAGTACTAACCCATTCCAAATCCTTCTTTTCTTTTGGAGGACATGACAACTTCTAGCTATGTAGCTAGCTTGCTATCATTTACCAGCTTGCTAGCTAGCTATCATTTAGCAGCTAGCTGGCTATTATTTATCAGCTAACCAGCTACCTATTATTTAGCAGCTAGCTAAATGATAGGCTGTCATCTGATAGCCTATCAATTATCATTTATCATCTGATATCATTTATCAGACGATAAATGATAGCTTGTGTTGATAGCTAGCTAGCTATCATTTTTAACCGTTTCTCATAAGTAACTTATTAAACTGTTTTTGTTAGATTTTTTGGGATAATTGGGGTCTGTAGTTGAGTGGGTTTATGAGCGGCTGTGTGTAGGACAGCAGAAAGAAAACTTACACTCTTCATGGAACGGCAAAGATTACTGGAAATTCCTCTTCGAGATTTTCTACTGTTGAGCAGAATTCATGGTTTCATCATGTCAAATCAATCCAACATTATAAGACTACAACCAGAATGTTTTACTATAAGCATTGTGTTCTTTTCATGAAATTCTGAATTATATTTTCTCTTGTTCACCCTGCAAAGATGGTAAACATTTTGATACGAGACTCACATCAGACAGAAACTGCAACAGTCGGATTTCATTAATATATATTCAGAAGTTTTTTTTTGTTTTACCCCTCCAGGGGGTCTTTTTGTGGGCTCTAGTGTCCCTTATATGATAGTAGGCTGACAGGAAACGGGGAAGGAGAGGGGGGAAGACATGCGGCAAATGTCGTCGGGTCCGGGAGTCAAACCCGCGACGGCCGCGTCAAGGACTCAAGGCCTCCAAATATGGATCGCGCTAACCACTACGCCACCATAGCGCCCTATATTCAGAAGTTTAATGATGAATGTAGGTGGGATATGCCCCAATCACATCTGAGTACTGTTTATTGTAGGATGTTGCTAACAGAAAAGCTATGTGAATTATAAAGCATCGAGCTGGCTGTTGCATTATGGGTAGTTTCATAATAAGCCTGGTCTGAGGTTTGTCAGTGATCGGTCCTCATTGGCTGTTCTCTGGCTCTGCTCTGTCTCTCCCAATGCGTGTTAAATGTCAGGTGTTGAGAGCCAGACTTGCAGTTGAAGTTTTTTTTTCCAGGCTGTCTGCTTTTGATTTCTTTTCCCAGGGGTGTTTAAAAAAGCGGCTCGATTGTTAGTGACAATCAGCCGCTCTGGCCCTTTTGAACAGAAGGTTTGATTTAATCGCGTGGCTGTCGTTTATTATTCCGACGCGGCAGACGCCCCTGCGAAGGGGGATGCGGGGGGCGCCCTGATCAAGCACCGCGGAGCCGTCCCCGAGTTCTCACTCTTCTTCTCCCCCCACTGTTACGTCTAAATCCTCAATACAAATCGCAATGTTTCGCCTCTCCCAGTGGGCCCTATTACTGCCTGTGGGGCATTAAAGATCATTAATAGTGCTGTCAGAGAAAGCGAGGGAGAAAAGGCAGCGAGGGGGAGGGAGAGTGGGGAGCAGCATGGAGTTGCTTAGCTGCTCATAAATGGGAAATTAATACATCTGCTTCATTAATGCTGCCTCGTGTTTGATGTTTGTTAGCTGGCAACTTTAATGATGTAGGTTTGAGCCGACGGGGCGCTTGACTAAATTTGATTCCTCCAATTAAGTAGTCAGGCTTCTTTTCTTTTGGGAAAATGGTTAGAGAGGAAAAACTGCTGCCTAATTATGGACTCCAAACCATCAGTTTTGTGGTTCCTGCTCTCCCTCTCTCTCTTCCCCTCCCCCCTTTCTCCTTCTGTTTCTCTCTCTTACTCTCAATCTTCATCTGTCAGCAACTGATTGGTGCAACAAATTCATCAGGAACACACCACACTCAGCTATCTATCATTCACTAATTAAGCTGAACTTTTTTAATCAGTCCGTTCAACTTTCCTGATCATTCTCATTAGCATACAGTGTATGTCGGAGGATGGAGAGGGCAAGGTGAGGAGTCTGCCCTTACTGTAAACAATAGAAATACTAATATGAAGAACGCAGATGTGCACAGCTGCACCCAAATTGCGGCCTTGGAAATTGAACATGCAGAAAACATGAAAGAGTCTGAGATCTTTTTTTATGCATGCGATTTTCCCAGCCATGCAGTTGGAAGCAAAAAAAAAACAAGAAACCACATTTGGCTTTCTGTCTGGTGCTCAGAATGAGATCACTCTTTCATGTTGTTGGTGCTTGATGTGGAGCTCAGTGAACAAAAATTAGCCTTTTAGTTCAAAATAAAATTACAGATAATGGCTGTGCTTTTTTCAAAGTGATTGGTTGGAAAGGTCAGAGAGGGTAACCGGACAGTGGACTGCAGGAACGACGCAACAACAAAATTGATGAAATCAACAAGCAAATTTTGATATTAGACAAAAGAAAAAGACTAAATGCAAGATACAGTTTTCAAGTAATTTTATTTTATGAATTGAATTAGATCTAAAATCTAAATATTGTGCCCTATTTGAAAAAAAGTTATAACTGGTTATGCCTCCATTGGCAGCAACAACTACCAACTGTCATCATGCATTTCTGATAACTGGCAATATCACTATGGAGAAATATTGGACGACTCTGTTGCTTAGCCTTAGCACCTAGACTTTAAACATCACCTAGACTGAATTTAATCAGACTTCAACTAGTAGGCCATTCCAAAACATTTTTTTTTGGGATGAAGATGTCAATTTCTTTGAGGGAATATCCCAAATAGATTAATAAAGTTATCTAACTAGCTATCTACCTAGTTAGTTACCTAGCTAGCTAGAATCTATATAGCTAGGTAGATAACTAATTATGTAGTTAATTATATACCTGGTAATTAGGTAGCTAATTATCTACCTGTCTCTACTTAGCCAGCTATGACTAGGCAGCTCCAATTTTTTTTTACTGTTTATCATAAATAAGATTTAAAACAAGATTTTCTGGTTGCTGTTTATTTTTTATTGAAATTAGGCATTTACTATAATTAGGCAGAATGACAACTTCATAGAGTGCCAGTGATTGCTGGACATTGTTCTTCAGGATTTTCAGCTGTAGAGCAGAATTCATTGTTTCACCACAGCATCAACATCGTCACACTACCACCAGGATGTTTGACTCAACCTAGCATTGTGTTCTTTTCATGAAATACTGTGTTAGTTTTTTGTTACTGGTTGCACATATTCTAAAAACATTACCACTTTTGTTTCTCCTTCAGGTGATTGTCTTTTGCTTTTGTTCTCTCCCACGGGCGCCATTTTTGCCCAATCTCGTTCCTATTGATGAATCATGAACATTAAGCATGCTATACTGTGGTCCATTTGGCCACTTCCAAACCAACCAGTCACAAGTTACAGCCAGAGAAGTTTAAAGTAGTTTGAGTCAGACAATTTCTTTATATATCTTTATGAATCTTTATAATTTACTCTAACAACAACTAAACTGAGCCACTCCATGTCAAATAGCTAAAGCCAGCAGGAAACAAACTAAAAAGAAATCCATATAATCTTGAATTCTTGAGAATTGATCTTTGAGTGAATTGAGAGAAAAAAAACGCTGATATTTCTCAACCACACCAGGTACAGTTTGCTTTATTGGAGCTGGAGCTAAAGATATTTATAATAGATCAAATATAGTCCTGTTTTTCCTTTCTTCCTTTGCACTCAAGTGTTTGTGATGTAAAATTAAACATACTACATCAACATTTCGTTGACTTTTCATCATTTGCTTGCATATCCCTTTACCACGGCTTACCCCTTGTATTTATTTGTTGTTTGCGCTGCCGTTAATGTGGAACAGAAGTGTAAAACCGTGTTAATTCAGATTTCTTGCTGATGTATAACCAACATTTATTCTCAATGCAAATGAGCCACCAAGTTTGCTATTTAAATGGGAGCAAAATGGAATGTGTGCTCGCAGGCATGCTGAGGGAAGATGTGGAGAGCAAAGAGGGAAATGAGAGCAGCATACAAACAAGCCATTATTAAACACATTTCTTCTTTAAGCTGCTTTTTGAAGAGCATCGAGCCTAGAGCACTTTGAATTGCCAAAAAACAAGCTCTTTTTCTTGCGCTTTGAAATCAGGAGGTAAGATTGGCGCAGGATAAAAAAAAAACTCTGCACACAGGAAAGCAGAAGGATGCTTTATTTGTTTTCCATGCGGCAGGCCGAGGGCGATGGTGGGGCTCCTCTTCATCCACAGGAGAGCTCCTGTTTGGCGGCGGCGCCGATGCAGCGCACCGCCTCCCACCAGCGTCGCGCACAGCGCCATCTGCTAGGACCTGTTGGCTTGTTTGTTTTCCAGAGCAAACAGCAAATCACTTCTTTCCTGTTCCTGCTTTTTACCATATGCCACAGCCTGTGTATCAGAGCGAGGCATGTATATTAATGAAGTTAATCAAAGATGTGCACACAAGCACATCTGCCGGGGGAATTTATTTCGAATGATTGCACCCGCTGGTTGATTCATCACATCGCCACCTTGATATGACACCGAAACCACCTCTTGGTAGAGGTGTGAGTACTGGAAATGTATATATATATATATTCATATATTTATATAGTTCCATAATTCAGCCTAATATTTATTATAAACATTATGTACTAGAGAGAATAAACATTTAGCGTGCAAGTCAGAAGTACAGCTGTGTGGAACGGCGATCAGCAGTGTAACAAGATGAACATCAGTGCCTGTTGTAAGCTTGAGTTTCTGGTGTCAGTGTAATTAGTGTCTATGTTAAACAGCAGGAATCACATCTCTGCAGATGGTAAATGATCCTGCTGTCTCAAACCTTCAGAGCTTGTCAGGTACACACGGAGGGCTGTCATTTCAAAAATACCCCCCCCCCCCCCCCCCCCCCGCCCCCCTAACCTTGGATACAGCGTTTAATTACATCTCTTGATGAGACGCTTAGTTAATTAATTAACTGGCCTGTAAGTAACTTCTGCCATGCTTCAGCCATTTGAAAAAAAAAAAAACCTGCCCTGTCCAGCAGTGTGGCACTCAGAATTGTTGGCTTAGTGCCAAAGTGAGACAGTGAGGCTCAGCAAATTTTCTATCACAAGCTGAGCATTACGGCTTTCTTCATGATGCTCCACTTAATGTACAGCTCTGGAAAAAATTAAGAGACCACTTTAAACGATCAGTTTCTCTGATTTTACTTTTTCATAGGTATATGTTTGAGTACAATGAACATTGTTCGAGGTTTCCCCCAGAAAACATGCTAAGCCCGGTGGTTGGGGCGCTCGGCAGTCATTCATCCAGACATAAAACAGGATTCATTGGAAAAATTGGAAATAATTTGCTCCTGAAACTTTACTACAGTGTCTGTAGTAAAATGTTTATTTTCACTTTAGAGATTTTCTGGTCTTTTTTCAATAGTAGATCTGTTTCCTAAAGTACTTTAAAGTAACGGTGAACATATAACTGTTCCTTTCCGTCGTCGTCGTTTGTTCCCGACTCTCTTCATAAACTGTGCCGTCGTTGCTTGACGGCTGCCCTGCGTGTGTTGATTTGTTTCTACTTAGTGCATAATTACACTTGTGGCTTTTCTGAGAGGAATGTAATTTGATTGTTCTGCCTGTCACTCAGTATTAAAAGAGACAAATATGAAATGACATGTTTGAAGTTGCTTGATTACTGGCCTTGGTTTGACATAATTGAGGACATATTTTATAAAACTTGGCTCTGTGGCTTTTGATCCCTACCTTGCCAGCTTCTCCACCACATAATACATCTCCGAGCGAGTGGTTGTTCTGGCTTTGGACTCGTGTTTTGTTTTCATGCAGCGTCAGTGTTTTGCCTTTTTTTTCTTGATATTTCTAACAAGGCTGTTCCTGTCCTGTCCGCTTCAATAAAACTCTGTTCAAATACAGACATGGATTCAGAGGGCTTACGGCTCAGTGCTGGACCCACGTGTATGCGCCTCGGGCTGTGTCATGCATCATTGCCAACATGATGCCTACAGGAGACAGAGAAAAGAAAAAGAACCCACTGTAGATCAGCCTATCAAGGCCTAACCCCACTCCTAGGTATATCAGAGGCATGAAAGGATGTACTTTCTGTGTATCTGGAGGTGTCCTCCTGGGCTCTTGTTGATGAGTCAGTCGAAGGGTTGGCAGGTGTCCAGGAGGCAGTTTTAGCAGCCCTCAAGCCCCACAAAGAAACAAACTGATCTCCTCCCACCACCACGGGTGGCTCCGGCCAGCAGTTTAGCTGAAGGCGATGCCCCGATCAAGCATGGTTGTGGGCTAACATCCTCCACTCACGCAGGGATGTTCTGTGTGCTGCAGCCTGGAATACTGACCTTTCAACACCTTCACTGATGGGTTTCTACTTTGACAGCACGTTATTTTAGCAACGACTCTATCCATTTCCCCGAGCCATGATCGACAAGTGTCTGCGGGTTGCTTCTCTGTGGTGTTTTATCTTCAAGTTATCACAATTTTCTGAGTTAACTGCATTGGAAAAGACGTTTTACTGTGACAGAACACTTGTAGCTGTGATGGACGCAGAGAGTTTGTACTTGTTTATTATTTAAAGCTCACTGGAAGCAAAGAAATGTGTACAAATGCAGTTTTGTGAAAAGGCATCTGCTCCATGTAAAGCCACATTCTGTTCTTAGGCGTAAGTTCACAACCGAATACCCGCATGGTGTTCTTTGAGATTTTTTTGTACAGAGCAGACCTAATGGTTTTAGCAGTTTCTACAAGTTGTCCAGGTTCTGAAGCATAAACAAGGCCAACATCATCAGTTGACTATGATGTTCTTTTCATGAAGTGTGATGTTTTCTTTGCACCCGACATCATGAGAGGTTCCACTTTTGTTTCGTCAATCTACCAATATTTTCCCAAAAGTCTTGAGAATGGTCAAGACTTTTTCTGGTTATACCTGGGCTGTGCAGTGAAGCAGTTGGTAGCACTGTTGCCTTGCAGCATCAGTGTGTTAGGTTTGAATTTCAGTCTCGGGTCTTTCTGCATGTGAGTTTGCATGCCGGTGTGGGTTCTCTCCAGGTACTCCAGCTTCCTCCCTCGGACCAAAATCACGATTGTTTGACAGTTTGACTGATTACTCTGAATGGTTTTATGTTAGAGTGTGTGTGTGTGTGCACCAGAGTGACTGGCGACATGCCCAGAGTGTACCCTACTTCTCGCCAAATGACCACAGGAGATAGGCACCAAACGCTACAGGGATAGAGGGATGGATGGATGTGAAACGGGTCTCTGTGTTCTCAGTTATTTTTGGTAACCAGCGGTTTTGGCCATGGAACTCGGATGCCATTTTTGCTCAGACTGTTGAGGTAGACCACGCCTAGAATGGTTCACCACTGTTCCATGTTTTCTCCTTTTATAGATAGTGGTTCTCACCATGGTTCATGAAAGTCCCAGAGCCTTAGAAATAGTTTCTGTAACTTTATTTCTTGACTTTTCTTTAATTTCTTTACACTGAGGAATGATGCGTTTCTTATAAGATCCCTTAGCCTACTGCCTGTTGTCAGTCAGGTTCTGTTTACGGGATTCCTTAATTCTTTAGGCTGCAAATAAGCCTGTTAACAATAGTTTGATGTTCTGAAACAAAAGTAAGATACATTTTTAACATTTTCTGCAAACATACATACACACATTGTTTAAAATATATCACTTTCAATTCTTCCATCTATATTCTATATGAACAAGCTTATTCAGTTAACCACTCAGTGTGATTGATGCCTGAAATCACCTTACCAAGCTGTCTGACCCCTATTGAACCCGCCTGCTTGATAAAAGCCTGAAGGCAGGAGGTGGATGACATAAACCCCACACCTTTGCCCTCATGCTGTCCCTTAGTGCTGACCTCCACCCCCATGATCAGCATCTTAGCCCAGTTTGTCTGCAGCATCTCTGCACCGCCTCAGGCCAACCTGCACACCGCATCAACCAGCTTGGAGAAATCCAAGGCCAGGCCATGGGTCACCACGAGGCAGTCCGTTCCACATTTCCAGGATCCTCACTACCAAGATCACGGCCCATTTGTTTAGCTGTATATTATTGGCTCCTGAGGGTTCTACAAGATGATGCTAAGGAAAGAGGAAGTTAGTATGGAGTATTCAAGTGTAATTGGCTTCTTGCAGACTATGAATAATAAGCAAGAAGCTTCACAAAAGTATAAATATGATAGTATTATTATCATTAGGGGTGCACTAATGCATTTGCAGGCCCTGATTTCTTTAATTTTGGATGATCTGCAGCCAGCTGATATTTAAGGGTACAACACACAGGAGGCAACATCACCCTTTCTTCATTTATTTCATATGGACCTTGCACGATGAGTTGACAATTGCTTACCCTTTCATGCATGTGACATTTTGAGCTCGTACATGTGGACATACACACGTGGGATAGCAATGCAACACAAGAAAGCTGAAAATTGTTAACTTTCAACAATATTGCTGCCGTCGCGATATCATCCTGTGAATTGGGTTAACTTTTGCTGTTGTTCATCGCTTCCTGTGCCTCAAGCCCATTACAAGTGAAACCAATCCTTTCTACCGATCCTATCTAGCTCCGCAAAGGTGCGAAAATCAGTCACTTTCCCTTTTTGCTCTACTTTGAGAGAGAGCTGAGTGACAGAACTGACCACAAGATTACGTCTGTTAACAACTTAGCAACTTTGTTCTTTTATTTAGCGACTTTTCAAACAAAACAAAATCAGAATCAGGAGGTCATACTTTTTAAACATTGGTGATGGGGCAGAAAACTGCTATCGGTTCATCCCTAATTATAATTTACAGTTTGTTGGTCTAATTTCAGCTGATTTTATGCTTTTCCTTATTGCCCTAAACTCAGACATTTTTTTGTAACATTTGTGACATCAGTGTTTCTTCATAAGATACAAGCAACAGGTTGCTACATTTTCCGATTCTGCCAAATTCTTTGTTCTCCATTATTGTTCAGCGATTTTGGTTTACAACCTGATCATCTTTTATAAGCATATTGTTTCAGGAAATTAACACGAGGCTCTTTTTAACACGGTGGTTAAGGCTCATTAAGCAGCCCAGATGGTGCTTTCTGGTGTCATGCTAATAATAGCTCAGTGTTTTTTGCCCCGATCGCCCTGAAGGCCTTTGTCCCTCTCTCCTCACATCTTCTCTCTGTCGCACACGCTGCAGCTCACACCCTTCTGCCCCCTTTGCTTTGACAGGATGGGCTGAACAATAACCACGCGCCAGCTGATGCATGATCCATGGGTTTGACCCACTAACCTCCACGCACATTGTTACAACCTGTTTACACTGTGGAAATTGACAAATGTTTTCATGAGCCCTTTCCACCGGCCTCATATTTCTGACCCAGCGCGCTTCATTGTGCACCTTCTCGCGTAACTACTCCATCCTTTCTACCTTGTTAGCTGCGAATTGCGCGGAAGGGCTGCAGATGAGGACAAGCAAGAGATCGCAGGCGGTGGAAAGAGCACATTGGTATTCTTCCCACGCTCTTAGACATTACGAGGGCATCAAGGTGCAAATATGAGTCAGACAGCTCTCATAATGAAAGAATCGAGACGCATTATGAAATAAGTGGAAGTGACCAATGAAGAGAGACGCTGCGCTAGCTGCTTTGAATTCCAATTATGCCAACCCTGCAGAGAGCGAGGCGCCTTTTAATGTCTCATGAGCCGCTGTGGGGCTTAGATACGAGACCAGAGTCTCACAAAGACTCGGCATTGCAGAGGTTGGCTGGTGGGATCACACCGAGTAGACTTTACCCTCTCTACAGCATCAAAACGGGGGAGACGAACCTGACACTTGTCCAATAGATGCACGCACAGCAGCTATTCAGCTATGACGCCCCTATATTCCCGCGGCAACCCCACGGAGGGGCAGCAGGGGGGTGAAAGAAAGCGATGAGGACCTCCATGGACGAGAAAGTGGATTATCTCATGAAGGGAAATCAATTAGAACGTTCCGCCGGACTGTGAACATTTATTCATTTAGCTTGACCGCTATTGAATTTCCATGATGGGCTTTGACTGTTCAGGGGGTGCAGGGGGAAGGGATCAGAGTTAATGGCGATTGTTCTGCACTCCTCCAAATGTATTATCTGCCTCATTCAGAGGGAGACACTTCATCAAACCGGAGAGAACCCTGCGGCCTATTGATGGATGGGCTTTGTGTGGGGTTTGAAGAAAAAAAAGATGAGGCATGGACCGTTGGGGTTGAGGGAGGGGGGGGATTGGTGCATAGGGATGGGGATGGGAGAGGGGGTGTCACAGATGTCCAGTCCTTTGAAAGAAAATTAAACAAGTACCTCATTAGCCAACGCTTCAGTGCTCCCTGGAGGTGGCCACTGAGCCAGGGTTTTTAATGAGCTGGGAACTTAAACGCTGCCAAAGTTTACCCCGGCCTCGCCTTTCTCTGTTAGGCCACTGGGAAGAGACCTAACCCCCACCCCTCAAACACACACACACACACCATCAACCCCTGGACTCCCTTTTACCCCCTCCCCTCTCACTCCAGCCCTCCTCCTCTCCTATTGAGGGCCGCTCATGCAGAGGAGAGAGAGGCACCATGCTGATTCCCTGCCTTTCAGCTCCGGAGAGAGGGGGATAATGCTGTTTTTGTACCACGCATCCAGAGGAATTATGTGCGCTAATTTGATTAGGGGAAGATTTGATTAACTGGAAAATGAGGGCTTTGCTTAGACTTTCACACGCTTAATTTATCCCCTTGCAAAGCAGACGCAACATTGTGTCATGAAACTCAGAAGGCATGCGAGAGAGCCCATTCACCGGCTAGATGGCCCTTTCAGACGCAACAATATCTAGGACCGCCACGGTTCAAATTGGGATAATCAGTTTAGGGCTTTTCGCCTGGCCTCAGAATACAAATTGCATTTGGCATTAACGGTGAAAAGGTTCAAAGGATAATGAGATTAATGTAGCAGGGAATTGAGCTAAGGCAGAAATTTTCTTTAGAAGAAAATGCTAAAGTAGTAGCGTTGTTGCACAAGGTGGAGCACTTCTTTCTTTTTTCTTCTTATGACTTATGTTTATGTGTGGCTGTGGTTGCTAGGAGATTATGATAATGCTCTCGCTGCAAATGTCAATCAAAGATACAGTGTGTCAAACACTGTGTAAAAATACTAGAGATTGTTGCAGCTTTTACCACT